>NW_027507787.1:38658773-39286273 GCF_037356315.1 Lithobates pipiens | reverse complement strand
GGATGCACACCTGTGCATTTCCATGTGGCCACAAACATGACCCTTGCACAGGTGTACACTGCAGTATGCCCATGTGAATGAGGCTTAGATCAACTTGTACTTTAAAAAGATGCATGGGGGAGATTTTTTTTTTTTTTTTTTGAAGAATCATCCTTGGATGCAGCATTGGTCCAATGCTGCATTTTTTGCTCTGGCACCTCTAAGGCTGGCCATACATTATACCATTTTCTTGTACAACTTTCCTTTAGATTTACCAAAACCATATAATGGGAGGTTAAACCGCAACACTTTAAATTTGTATGCAATCAGGTAGGCACCTTGCGCTACACAGTTGAAGGTAAAGCTAAAGAAAATTGAATAAGAAATTTGAAAACGCTGAGAACCGAGCAAACACCCCTGATCGCTCGGTTCTCACTCAGCACCTCTCTGCTCTGTCCCCCCACACTCACTGGAGCGCTAGGCTGTGGAGGGGGGCGCTCACGTTCCATTGTCGCAGTCTTGCCCGAGCCTGGACCTGTGATATCATCCGTCAGCGAACTTCAGCCCGCTGTCTGCAAAAAACAGGTCACAGGAGTGCAGAACGAATTGTACTCCTGTGATCCATAGGAGAAATATAGCCAAACGAGCTTTGGCTGTGCTCCTTTAACTGAATTAGCTAGGAACGCCATGTCAGGTTATGCATATTAAAACACAGGCTTCCTTTTAGCCATTTTAGATTTTACTTACACAATACAGCCAAGTTTAAACTGAGGTAACCCTGTTCCCCATTAACTAAATGATATATGTAGAAAAGGAATTTGTAACGTTATCCGCTATGCTAAGTGACATCTAAGACAGCCAGGCATTATTCAGTTCACTAGACCAACTCAATTCTGAAAAGGGACACTATTGGCAGACGTTTGTTTGTACCAGGGAAATGGTAATATGCCTCATTTCCATTGCCAAGTGCAGTAAAATCTTTGTAAAATACCAGTCTTGTTCATTTGGTTAAATTGGCTTTAGCAAAAAATCAATAAAAAAATAAAAATAATAATTTGTGAGGGTGACAGGGAATTATCTGCTATGATATTCATCATATTATCCAGATCATTATTTCTATGTGACCTATGGGTTTCAAGTGTTTATTGGAAAATTTTATCCAGAATGCCACCACATCTTCACTTAATGGTTTAAATAAGCCTGTGAACTGTTACTCTGGATGGGATAATTTTGTTTTTTCAAGGATACGATCTGCTAAAATGTAATTGGAAACTTCTCTTATGTGCTTACATAAGTTAACTAACCGATGAATGGCGTCTTGGCTATTTGAAAATGTGTAAAAACTTGCTATTTATATACATCCTGAGCAAATGGGTCAGCCGAGTACAAATCAACCCTTTTGCTTAGGCCTCTCCATGTTTCTGTAAAGCCTTCCTTTTAGGATATTTTGTTAAGAAGACTTGAGCACAAGTGCCTAGAAAAAAAAGTATAGACGAGTCACTGATCGCCTTGATATTGGGAATATTGAACACAGGACACCCAGCAGATTGGGACCTTCTTTACTAAACGAGCGCGTGCGCGTGTGCGTATATGTGTGTGCGCATGTATGCGTACGTGCATGTATGCGCGTACGTATGAGCGAGCGTGTATATGAGCATGTGTAAGGAATCAGGGGATTCCTGTGTATTTAAGGCGTTACTAAATCCAGGACCCTGCATTCACTGTATCTGGTCTCCCACAGTACAAAGAACGTGGAAATGCAATTATTTTAGAAAATATAAACTCCTAAATACCTTTTCTCATTAGACGTATATAGCAGTCTTGTGACTTCGATCATTATCTGCCCAAGCACTGGTTAAAGCTTGTAGGATGAGTTTTCATTCTCCTCTGACTGTCCTATGCTGCATGACCCCTGGCCCTCTGTCTGGACAGTGCCGATCACATGCACCCTCCCAAGGAAAAAAAAGCTGGCTGCACTTAAGGCCCCTTTCACACCTGTGACATGAAAGTCGCGCAATTTTGATGCAACCAAGTAATGTGTGTAATCTTGAGGTCTATGGACCTCAAAATCGCATCAAAGTTGGACCAAAAGACCAGGGACTACTTTGAAGTCACACAGATATGAATGGTACTCATTCAAAATCATGGGTTATAACTTGTCATGCAGCTTTGCAGTTCCAAGTCGCACAAGTGTGAAAGATTCAACACTTCATTTTTAATGATACTAATCTCTATGTGTATTGTTATTGGATTGAGAATGCATGTTTTATGCATAGCTCCCAACTTTCTGGGATGGGTTTGAGGGACACGTTAGAAAAAAGTTAAGACATAGGACACACCCTGCAACGACCCCTAAAAAAAGGAGAAATTTACAAAAAAATAAAAATATAGATGATTGGTTAAACCTAGCTTTTTTTACCACTACTATTCCTTTATATTGGCTTTTAGAATTAACAAATGCAGCAATTTGGATGAAAGATGGGTAGTGTATTTTATATACAACTATATAGATCAGACCAAAACGAGGGACAAATGAGGAGGATAGAGGAACAGTCCCTAGAAATCAGGGACAGTGGAGATCTATGATTTTATGTGTTTGCCCTGTATGAAAAATTTAAAGTTTTTTTTCTATGTATGCATTCAATTTTCTGGCCAACACTGTAGGGGTTTTTTTTTTTTTTTTTTTTTTACACACACACACACACACACACACACACACACACACACACACACACAATTGTGTTATTATTCTTTGTGATATTTATACAACTGCTCGGTTTGGTGGCTTATTTTAGTCAGGAGCACAGAATATTTTGTTATTGCAATTTTAAACCAACTACTGCATCTAAAATTTCAGAATTTGATTTCTTATTAAAACCATTTTTTACACAGTTCTAATTGAAAAGATGTGGCTGTAAGGACACATTAAAGCGGAGTTCAGAGGCGTAGTCAGGATCGGCATGCGGGCAACTGCAACTCAGAGCTCCCACAGGTTACCCCAATTTGACATGGACACCAGGTAGCTCTAGAACCTCTTGTGACCCCCACGGTACCTCCCCAGGTATGCTGGGATCCATGATGGTTACCCGGATAAAAAAAAAAAAAAAAAAAAAAGGACATCCAGCATCCCGAGATCCAAAATGGCACCACCACGGGCCTCCAGCAGTACGGACCGTGTGGCACAGAGAAGCCTATGGAATCCATGCGTAAACCTCCAAAAAACCCCAAGAACACTGGCAGGGGGTGGGGATCGGGGATCCCCTAAGGACATACGGTACTATGCATAGAAGTTGGCAGGCACACTGGTGCTCACAGACCCAGCAGAGGTGGGGGTAGGACCCGAAGGGGAAGCTCTGCAGAGCAGGAGGAAGACATAAGAGGAGCATACACAAAACACATGGGGGCATAGACAGGAGGTGGCAGCAGACAGTGGAGGAGAGGAATTTGAACAGCCGACCCTAGCTATGATTCTGAAAGCAGTTTATAAATGTACTGCCTTATTTAACATTACAAGAACATGTTGGTGGTCTGAAGGAGGAGGTGTCTCTGATAAGACAGGATCCTCAAAAGATCAGGGAGAGAACCACTGCTGCAGAAAGCAGGATAAGTGACATAGAAAAACTTCCTCCATTGATCAGATACACAATCTAATGCCAGGCTGGCTACAGCAGTCGATTGACATGCAGACAATCTTGAAAATAGGCTGAAATGCAACAATGTGCGCATAGTAGGTCTCCCTGAGAAAACAGAGGGTAGGGATCCCAGCAATTTTGGAAAAATGGCTGCTGGAGGTCTTTGGGAAGGAGTCATTTACTGCTCTGTACGCGGTGGAGAGAGACCCCACGAGGCCCTTGCCACCAGGGCACCCTCCCCACACCATTTTGGCACGCAAACTTTTTTGGGTACAGCATCGCACAACCGCGCAATTGTCAGTTAAATGCTGCAGTGCTGCATGGGAAAAAATGACCTGGTCATTAAAGGGCTAAATCCTTCTGAGGCTGACGTGTTTAAAAGGGTCTGTCCAATCAAAAACCCTACATATTATATACAGTAGATGACACTGAGGAAAATGTGACATTACAGAGCTCCCCACCAACTCCCTCCAGCTGAACCAATCAAAGACAGAGCTTCTTATCTTACACCAAAATCATAAGCCCGCAACCAAAACCTCCTGGTCTCCACCAACCGTCTTTGGGCAGACTATCTCCCCAAAGACCAAAGCGAAGAGTCTCGGGGTTATTTTAGACGCACAAATGTCAATGGATGCGCAAATAGGATCTGTAGTCAGTCGATCTCACCATCTGCTGCGCATGCTTCGCAGACTCATCCCTTTTATCCCAAAGAATGACAAAGCAGTGGTAGTTGGAACAATCATTAATTCACGACTGGACTATGCAAACTCGCTTTACATAGGATTACCACAATATCAACTTGCGCGATTACAACTGATCCAAAACACGGCGGCAAGGCTGATAACAGGAAAAAAACCCTGGGAATCCATTTCTCCTTCACTGAGGAGCTTACATTGGCTAACCGTAAAAAAAAATCGGATCACGTTCAAGACCCTTTGCCTCACCCACAAATGCGTGCATAGAGAAGCTCCGCAATACCTAATGGAGAAAATAAATCATTACACACCAAACCGCAGTCTTCGATCAGCCAACAAAAACCTCCTCCTCGTGCCCAAAGCCCGGTATAAATCCAAGGGTGATCGGAGATTCGCTGTCCAAGGGCCTCGGCTATGGAATGCTCTACCAATCAACATCCGCCTGGAAGAAAATCACCTGGCTTTTAGGAAAAAACTCAAGACCTTCCTCTTTTAGCAGATGATCAAAGCTCGCCACAGCGCCTAGAGGCGATTCAGTTCGCATTGTGCGCTATACAAGTATTTCATTCGTTCATTCATTCAGAGCTCAATGTGTTTGTAAAACTGCTTCCAAATGCTTACAAAAAAAAAAAAAAATAATAATAATAATTTAATATAATTTAAATCTTTGCCAGTGAATAAAATTTGCATCAAACCTAAATAGCCAAAACAAAATAAAGCCCCATTTTGGTTACAACCTACTACATCTTCCTACTGAGTGTGACCATCATATAGAAAAACGGAAATTACAAATGCATGGTAGAAATGGTTTTGACTTCTATGGTCAACATCCTGTATCTATGGACAAGTTAATCTTTTGGCTCAGTAAATGCTAGGTATGTGGTAGTGGAATGTGGTTCCATGCAATGTCAAAGGTGAAGTGCACCATATTGGCTTCCATGAGCGTCAAATCATTTTGTATATATAACCCAAACAGACTGGGAGGAAATCTACATCTCCCCATTTAAAATAGAGCTAGATTGATATCTATCTCCAATCACTACACTCCCATACTGTATAAGCTTTAACATTTAAATGCAATTTTAAGTCATGCTCAATATTTTTAAATCTGCAACCTTCAATGTTTGTTCAATAGCTGCATATCATCTAGTAATGAGCTCACGCAGCCCTCAAACAACAAAGTTTCCACTCTTACCTTCATTATCGGAAATGAACAGAAACCTGGTGGCAGCTTACACACTGGTGATCTAAAACAAGCCATCTCTGCCACAAACCTGCACATGTATGAGCAGAGACATGAAATACAACAGATTTCAGCATCATCATGACAGTAGGGTCGTATTAGGGAAAACCGAGATGAAAACATCAGACGTGCTTATTATGTTGTGTAGAGTATATCCAGTCAAATCTGGGAGAATTCTCTTTACTTTGTTAGAGACCCAACAGGAACTCTCTAGGTGAAGGTAACATTTAAAGCTCCTCCTTTCTTGCCTCAACTGATGACAAAAAAAAACCTAAATGCCCTTTCTACTTACCTAAAGTCATAGCCATGTGATGTTCTAGTCTTCTCTTCTGTTTATATAGGGTGAGGTCCACTGACTGACGTGGAGACTCATTGGCAGTCCAGCAGCAGGGTTCTCTCAGAATGCAGAAGGGGCCACCATCACCAGGGGTCTGTCAAGAAGTGGCTGGTGCAGGAACATCTGCACTGCTAGATTAGTGGACCATGCACCTGGAAATGTTGGTGGTGAGGGACTAGGGCAATGGGTTTAGGCAAGTATATCTTGCTTCACAAGGTCTTGGGGAAAAAAAATAAAAAATGGTTTGGGGTTTCACATTTTTCATCGGGGCAACACAGACCTTTGTTAAAGTCACAGGCTACATCTGTCAGCTACAAGTCGATTATTGTGCAGTTAACACATAAATGTGTTTTATTGACCTTGGGTCTGCCATTTGGTTACTGTTTATCAAACAAACCACCAGCAGTAATCACATGTAACACTGTGGTTAGCAAGTTGTGCGTGTGGCTAAGAGAAGTGAGAGGGCCCATTTTGATGTAGGGAATATGCGCCCGGAAACGCAGGGTTTAATTACAAAACAAAAACGCCAGTCTGTGGCTGCACATAAACCAGTTGTGTTCAGCTTCCCAGCCCTCTGATTTCTCAGCACAAACTAACCTAGCGTGCGCCACCGAGTCATCTGGAGATCCTCCTCCACTTCAAAAGGAAATGAGCAGCAATGGTACCATTCATTCACATTCTCCTTGATGCCTCCTACCAGTAATCATAACAAGGTTACTCTCATGTCATAGCACTAAGCTCCTGAATGTTTAGCATTTTTGCAAATGAGAAAACAGCTGTAGCCCAAATTATGACTTTTACTTCCTTGCTGGATTCTGCATCTGGTGCCTGTGTTTTTCCAAGGCTGCGGACATATTCACTTTTACTTTGAGGAGGAAACATTGACATAATTACACTAAATAAAAAGAATAGTTGTATTATTCAGAATAAAAGAATACAGATAAAGATGGAAAATCTAGACTCAAAACATGTATGAATAGCAGCAATCAGCCAATCAAAAAGTAAACAATATTCAGACGCAGACTGCAACAAGCAGGTCGGCCAGCAACAAGATTTAGTATTCAATTTGTATGGCGCTCCAGGGTCTTAAAATTGTTGTTCCATGCAATCCAGGCTTCAAGAATAAGGGCCATGGTTTCAGCTTGGCATATGTGGTAGAGGTGACCATTACTTCTTATTGCCCCTTACTAACCGATCCGTAACTGTTGCCCCTCTGCCAGTCTCTTCACTGGCTTCCTCAAATGTATAAAATTCAAAATACTAACCAAAACAAGGCCACCCACAACATCTCCCCAGCTACAGCACCAATCTCATCTGCAGATATCGCCCAAAGCATCCTCTCCGCACCTCCTGCACTCCATCTCCCTTGTTACCTCTTCCGATGCTTGCCTCCAGGACTTAGAGTAGAGGTCGGCCGATATGAGTTTCTCTGGCCGATTCCAATATTTAGAAACTGTGGCGGGCGATGGCCGATATATGATGCCGATTTTTTTTTGGGACGATATGTTAGGTCAATTTTTTTCCCCCCCCGAGTGCTTTCACACTAAGGAGATGCGCTGGCAGGATGTTAAAAATAAAATAAAAATAATGTCCTGCAAGCAGCATCTTTGGAGTGGTGTATACCGCTCCCCCACCACTCCTGCCCATTGAAATGAATGGGCACCGCTGCCGAAGCGCTGCTAAGCAATTCGGCAGCAGCACTACACGGGTGCATTTAACCCTTTCATCGGCCACTAGCTGGGTTAGAAGAGCCTCGCTAGCAGCTGAATAGCCCCGCTAAAATGACGGTAAAGCGCCGCTATAACTAGCAGCATTTTACCGTAAAGGCCTGCCCGCTCCAGTGTGAAAGCTGAACACACACAGGCTGATCATAAGCATCTTTTGTGTCTGAAAACTTCTGGAAGGTGAGCAGGCAGTTCACACTGAGGTGGTGGTGGTAGTAATGTTCTGCCTGCACTTTTCATAATTTCATCTTTTAATTTTTTTTTTATGATCACGGTCTAAGGACTTTTACTACAGGTTTTTTTTATTTTTTTTATCATTGTGGTAATTGGACATTATGGACAATAAACTAGATGTAAATACATATTTTTTTTTATCCAGGTACAGTATATAAGGGCGCTCAGACCATCAGGACTAGGCAGACAGTCTATTTAAAACAGAAGTGGTGATAATAGGTTGTCTACACTAAAAGCAGCACTTCAAGAGGAGCAGTCTAGTACAAACAAAAAGCAAAAAAGGTGCCTCTAAGTGTAGAATTAAAATCATTTAATATTCCCAAAGGATTAAAAAGAACTTACAGGATCTGAAGAGTTAAAAAGCATGTCATTATTAGTGCAGGTGATCCGGCGAAGTAAGGAGGTCCCAAGTGTAAGGTTCTCAGGGCTGTTCAATGCTTTGTACTGTAAGAGCTGGTTCACACAGAGGCGACTCAGATCCGGCTTCAGGTCGCCCCTAGTCACCTCAGGTCGGACAACATGTAAAAATCAATGTAAGTGAATGAGAGCAGTCTTAATGCACACTACTGAAGTCACTCCGACTTCAGAAAAGGTTACTGTACTAGTTCAATCCGACTTGTAGGCGACCGGTACCCATTGATTTCAATGCAGGTCGCCTCCAAGTCGGATCTCCGTCTATACGGAGGCGACTGACAGAATTATCAGCTCTCAAGAGGGAACTCCAAGCCAAAATGTAAAAAAAAAAAAAAAAAAAAAAAAAAAAAAAAAAACACACACAAGGGTTAAAATAGTTTATTGCACAGCTCCGGTGGTCTTCTATCCGTCTTCGGGGGTCTTTTCGCCAGACTCCTCCGCCATCTTCTGCTAGCTCTTTTACTAGCGGAGGAGCCCGGCTTTCTTCTTCCGGCCGCCACCCTCTTCTTCCGACTTCGGGGGTCTTGGCCCCCTCTTCGGTTCTTATTGCCCGTCATGTTGCCTCGTTGCTGTCTCTGCTCACAATGACAAGGGGCACGGAGTGCGGCGACTTATATAGGGACATCACCGGATGTCCCTATACAAGTCGCCGCGCCCCTGCCATTGTGACCGGAGGCAGCGACGTGGCAACATCTGAAGAGAAGAACAGAAGACGGTGACAGTAGACCGGGCCACCGCCTGTAAAAGAGCTAGAAGAAGGCATGGTGGCCCGGCAAGAAGAACCGAAGAGGGGGACAAGACCCCTAAAGTCGGAAGAAGAGGGCGGCGGCCCGCAGAAGAAAGCAGGGCTCCTCCGCTAGTAAAAGAGCTAGCAGAAGATAGCGGAAGAGTACGGCGAAAAGACCCCCGAAGATGGATAGAAGACCCCCGGAGCTGTGCAATAAACTATTTTAACCCATGTGTGTTGTGTTTTTTTTTTTCACAGGTGAATGGGTAGTGGTACATTGTACCCCATACTCATTCACATAGGGTGGGGGGCCGGGATCCGGGGGCCCCCGGATTGCAATAAGCCCCCCGCCCGCAGACCCCGACAACCAACGGCCAGGGTTGTCAGGAAGAGGCCCTTGTCCTCATCAACATGGGGACAAGGTGCTTTGGTGTAGGGGGGCCGCAAACCTGAAGTAGTCATCAAGAAGTGGGCGGGTACAAAAGTAAAGTTTTTACTTTTGTACCCCGCCCCCTTCCTGTGTAGCTAGTATAAAATGATGCATGTATACACTCATAGCCATTAGGTTGACAAAGGAACCAGACGTTCCGAAACGTGTCCCTTCTTGATGACTACGGACAGCTTGCGGTCCACACTGGCTGCCGTCCCGGCCGCTGACGTCACTTCCGGAAGCTCCATCTTCCACAGATTCTGACAATGTGTTTGTCTGCTGGCTTAGTGTAATTTGCGGGGCTCACGACATCTCCCTGCTGGTGACCCTGGGACTTTACAGTACAAAGCATTGAAAAGCCCTGAGAACTTTACATACACTTAGGACCTCCTTACTTCGCCGGATCACCTGCACTAATGATGACATGCTTTTTAACTCTTCAGATCCTGCAAGTTTTTTAATCCTTTGGGGATATTAAATGATTTTAATTCTGCACTTAGAGGCGCCTTTTTTTCTTTTTATATATTTATTACTGTGGAATGGCTTTATAGGTTCTAGCGCACTATCAATTTAAAGCATGGTGCAGTATCAATCTGAGGTCATTACTAGTATTCAAAAAAAAGAAAGAACAAAAATAAATGTAAGCATAGTGAAGGGCTTAAACCCATGCATCCTGTAAATCTTCACCTCCAAATCGCCTGTCAGTTGTGAAACATTACAGTCTGAAAGAAAATTTCACAAGCTATGGGATGAAAGATGTTAGTTGAATATATTATAAAATAAGAAATAAAGATCTAGCTTTGTGAATTCCCCCATATTGTGATTTTTTTTTTCCGTTTTTTGCACATTTTAACATGTATCCTATGCATTGTGGGGGAGGGATTACTTTGCTGGTGGCGTTTAATGTGCTAGCCAGGTGCTGGCCATTAATGTGAAATTCTGGTGACCTTTTACTTTAGTTCAGGCATGCTGTTATTTTTAGGACACTGCTGGTCTATAAACCCCAAGTTTAAAGGTAATCCATCATAGACGCGCTGCTTTGCCACATGCAAACAAATAGAAAATATCCATTAACAGGGTAGTAGAGCTAAGAAAAATAGCACATTTCCTCTTTGGCTCTAACATTGAGAAAAGTGAAGAGCTTTGTATTGATCTTTTCCCTAGGGAGATGTATCTGTACTCTAAAAATGGATGTAGATGGGTTTAGAAATGTCATTGTTGCCAATTCCACATGCAGAAGAAACATAAGTGAATAAACTGGCAATCACTTTTTTTTTTTATCAACCGGAAATGTCTGCTTCATAACAGGCATCGAAGACCCAGAGAACAGACCGCTCAAAACTCGCGGCCCAGAGAACAGACGCCACAGATCTCCGAATAGGTTTTTTAGGGGAAAAAACTGTTACTGTAAAGGACAGACAAATTATTTTACAACACAGGTAAAGCTGGCCATACACTAGAAGGCTTTGCAAAGGAATGTTCATATTGGGTGGCACAGTGGTGTAATGGGAGGTACTCTCGCTGCTTCGAATTCTGATGCGCTCACTAAGTTTCAAAAACTATTTATATCCAAAGCTGATCTTAGGCTAGCCATTTGCCTTGGAATCTTTGCTAGTGATGTGACCAAGATAAATATATGGCATAAAGTGTGTGACAAATCCCAAGCACAGAGACAGTTAGCCCTTGTACACACGTGTGGTCTGCATCGGACTGTTTCCGTCGGAATATCCGACGGACCAACTTTTCCAACAAAATGCTCCGATCGGACATACTCCGATAATGTGCCTACTCCGACGCATGCTCAGATCAAAGCCATTGGCTACTAGCCTGAACGTAGTCCCATCCTAACGAAATAACGTCATCGCGTTATGTACAATCGGATTTTCCGACAACTTAGTCCGACCGTGTGTATGCAACATCACTTCCGGAATTAATCCGTCGGAATTACTGGTTATCGGAATCTCCGACCGTGTGTACAAGGGCTTAGAGTCATACAAATTGCAGAGTGAGGAATACTCTCCAATAATCAACACATTAGGTCTGTTCAGGGTTGTGTGTATTACCAACATCTCTAGTACTTCTACAAATACATTTCTCCCCTGGGACTTATTAATGACAATGAAAAAAACCATTACATATTATATTCATACAATTTTTAAATATATTCACATGAAAAAAACAGCTGTTCAGGCATAGGGCTACATCCTACAAATGAGTGACACCGAATCAAAATACTCATGATGGGGAGAAAATTTTAATATAATATATAATATAATATAATATAATATAATATATATTTTATTTATAGTGTCCCCTTCTAGAGAAGCCCAAGACATTTCAATTTGTTCTTTATAAATCTTCAAGGGGAAGGTTATTACAATCTATGAAAGAGTTACGTAACCTACTGTAAGAAACTATTAAACACATAGCACACAGCAGTAGGATGGACCAGTTATGGAAGAGACTGCACATTTTCATCAACTGCCTCTGAACCTACACTATTGTCCACTGAAATCTATTTTTAGGCCTGAAAAATCACAACACATGTGTGCGAGCACACACACACACACACACACACACACACACACGTACCCCTACGAGTGACACGCAGATACCCATCAGGTCTCTGAAATCGGAAGAGCAATAAGTGATCAGTGGGAAAATGACAGCCTTTCACCAATGAAGCCATGCCAACAGTGCTAGCCTACTGCCATGTTCCAAGGTTTGATTGTCTGAACTGCATGCATTGTGAATCGTACCATAAATGTTATCCTAGAAAGGGGGAACACCATTATGAGATGGCTAGCAGAGTGATGAAAACTCCCTAATCAAAAGTGTAATCACGGTTCCCCTAAAGCAAAAACTTTTGGTTAGTTTGAATGACGAGGGGTTAGAACAGTCATTCTCAACCAGGATTCCTCTTCTGGTTCCTCCAGAAATTGCTAGGGGTTCCTTGAGCTTTGACTGATGAACCACCTATTTGATGATGCCTACAGAGTTCAAAGTTCAGCACCACTTAGAAAAGCCAGCAGCATGACACCAAATATCTTTTTAGCTGTCTTTGAGGGTGGCATTCTAAACACCACTTTAAGAGGGACATTCTTCCTATTGACCACTAATATAAAGGAGCATTGTTCCTATTAAGCCCTGATGATTTGGTTTTAGTAAGGGTTCCTCAAGACATGAACATTTTTGGGGTTCCTCTAGGGGTAAAACGTTGAGAAGGCCTGGGTTAGAATGTTTGTCAAGCTTTTTTTTTTTTTTTTACTGCTGTCCAAGTCCCCACCAGGAGATCCACTCTGTATGCCCTGGTGAAAATCATTCCAGTATTGAAAGAGATTCCAAAATTTTGGCTGTCACCACAACAGGAATAGAGATTCCAATGGTGACACGTTACAGTAACAAAATGTTTAAGAATATTTAGCTTGCATTAAAGAGATTGTCTCATTTAGGATTGTGTCTACAGGAGAGGAAGTGAGCAGAAATCGCCAATAAGACACAGATGGCAAAAAAAATATCAGGGGTTTAACCCAATTCCTACTCCATAAAAAAAAATAAAAAAAAAAAAAACACACACACACACACACACACACACACACACACACTCTCCATAAATATTTACACAGTAGATTCAGGCTGGGTTCACAATTGTGCGATGCCAGAAATTCACACTGCATTGCTGTGCAGATCACATGCGATGTCCGTGTGATGCAAAGGAATGATGAAATCGCACATACATATCTCAATTTGAAATCCACTTCAATACATTTAGTGGACGCTGAGAAATCACGTTATTGAACATGGAATCAAGGGTCAGGAAGAGTTAGACCATGGATACACACAACTGTTTACTCGCTTCAAAGAGAAGCAGAATTACCACTTTGCTCCATAAATCTTTCCACAAAAGAGCAATCAAAAACAGTCCCATCACAGTAGCCTCATGTTTACAACCCAATATCTACCTTTACTGCAGTTTGTTTAAACTTCCCAACCAAAGTACACAGTTTACTATGAGATTTTTCCTTTTAAAAACGGCAGCCACATGAAGTGGAAAGACTCCAACATATAGTAATTTCATTCAAAACACATGCTCACAGCTAATATATGCCTAGGAATTCCAGAAGCAGCGGCTCCTGGGCTATCCCCGAGCCACACTAACATGAAAGCTGCCAAATGCGAATGGAAAGAACAGAGAAGAGGCCTCCTGTGGCTTTACCACCCCAGAGAGGTTTATGTGTTTCTGCTTATCCCGGGACACAACACAAACCATGCCAAATGGCCCAAAGGGACTGTAGAGAAGGGGAGGGGGAAGAGCTTAAGAAACAAATATTAGATTTAAAAGCAGAGTAGGACCCCTTTCACACTGCAGCGCAGTTAAAAAGCTGGTCGTTTTTGTGGCGCTTTTCAGGGCAGATTTTTTTTTTTTAAGGTCACGTGACCAGAAAAAAAAAAGGGGGGGGGCCAGTTTTGCAAGCGCTGCCCATTCTTTTAAATGGGCTGGGGAATTTTGAGAGGGATATTTATAACCCTCCCAAGCTGCCCCAAAGATGCTGCTTGCAAGACTTTTCCCAACGCACTGCCCGAGTATGAAAGCACTCATTACAAAAGAATGGGAGGCAGTTTTTAGAGGCAATTTCTAGCGCTAAAACGCCATAAAACTGCCTCAGTGTGAAAGGGGTCTAAGAGCCCTTAAAAAAAAAAAAAAAAATGAATTACGTTAGAAGCATCTTTTTAGATCCATACAATTAGAGGCGCACTGAAAGGAAAATTTGGTGTCGAAACCAAAAAACGCAGGGCGCACACAGAATATGACAGTTTTAAAAATGATTAATATCAAAAAAATAAAAAATTATAATGAGAGATATATATATCTTTTTCCCCTGGACTTTAATTAATATCAATAATTGAAATATGAATTTGTCGGCCATTATCAGTACCTTTAGTGCAAGAACAGTTCAAGAGAAAATGTATCCCTTTAAATTCAATCAAGATTGGGAGAGTAAGCCTCAAGGGATTATAGTTCCAAAAAGAGGAAAAAGGAAGGATTATAAGAAAAAGGTACCCTCATCCTAGTGAACTGAAAATTGAGGGGTAGAGACAGTTCCCCAAACTAGTCTCCACTGAGAAAATAAGGACTATATCTTGGCACCAATAGGACAATACACACGTTAGATAAAAAATTGTATTTTACATAAAAAAAAAAAAAAATTAAAAAAAAAAAAACACACACGATTTCCAATAATCAAGGAGTGTTGATACAGTTATGTAGATACTTAATATGCTCCTTGGTTGGAGTCAAAATTTGGAAGGTCCTCCATGGGACATGTGGTGTTCCTACATGTTTTGCGGTCAATGACCGCTTCATCAGGAGGATAAATCCACAATAGAAGTAACAAATTATATAACGCAATTACAGAGAGAATAATTGTACACCTCATCGCACAAAGTTGCGTGTGTTTTGTTTTTTTTGCATTATTATCGGCACCTTTCTCTCTTATCGGCAAAATTCTGATAACACCAGTTTCGGCCTTCGATATTTCGGTGCATCTCGAACTACGTTTTGCACATTTACATTTTATTTACGTTTGTCATCTTTGCATACTTACAAACTAGGGAGTCAGATGTTCGCCGAACAGCATACATTATGCAGGGTTCGTGGTAAATTTGAAAGCCATGGAACGCTGTTAAAGTCTATGGGAAATTAAACGTGAAAAACAAAAACATGCTCATTCTAAAGGCTTATGTGCAAGTTATTGTCATAAAAAGTGTTTGTGGACCCGGGTCCTGCTCCAGGGGATTTGAATTAATGAAAAAAAAAAAAAAAAACTGTTTTAAGAATGGCCTTTTTTTGGGAGCAGGGATTTTAATAATGCTTACCGTGAAACAAAAATGAAATATTCCTTTAAATATAGTGCTGGGGGGTCTATAGTATGCCTGGACAGTGGCGCAGTTTTCCCGTGTTTAGAATAATACCACAGCAAAAATTACATTTCTAAAAAGGGAACTGCTCGCGGCTGTAATGAACTGTCAGGTTTAAAATAAAAAGTGGGGGTCACCCCAAAATAGCAGAAATTTCCGATAGCACACAGATGGCAAACAAAACTGACAGGGGTTTTAACCAAATTGCTATTCCATCCAAAAATAAAAAGTTCCTCACTTAGACACCATCCACACATTAGATTTAGATTTTCACACTGGTGCGACTTGTCATATCAAAGTTGCATGACATTGCATACCATTGCCAGCTATGGAACCATTAAAAAAAAAAAAAAAAAAAAAAAAAAAAAAAAAAACTGTGCATGAATTCGTACCGATCAGCAGCAAACAAAAAAACAAACAAACACACACTCTGAAGTAGCATGACTTCAAAGCTGCATTTCCATGTGAACCCAGGCTAAAACCTGTATTGTTTCAAAACAATTTTACAGGTTTTTCCAGCTAAAGCCCATTTCTAAAGCATTCTTGCACACCAACATCTAATGCTTAGGTAGCATGTGTATAGACAAATCTTCATCAGTCCAGCATGGATGCCACATGCTTGACCGTATACTTGGAACAGCTGTCAGTTGTGGCACCCTTGGGACTGGCAGAGGTGGCCTGGAAGTGAAAATACATAGCACACAAAGCCAACATGCAAACGCTCAGCTGGATACAGGAAATCCTAATTCTCATCAGGACACCCGACTGCAGGGACAGTTCTCTCCCTAGCTTTCTGGCTTGTGCACACCAAAATGCATGCATCTTCACCAACATGCATTTTGGATCTATTTTCTTGTGTTGAGACTAAAAGAGTAAAAGCAATCAATTTGATTCCAAGTATCTCTAGAGAGAAGAAAGTTTTGTTGTTTTAGACAAATTTCACCTGGTGTGGGAACCAGTCAACAATTTGCACAGTATATGGCCAGCTTTATTCACCTGTTAATACACCTGTTCATAAAAGTAATCTGAAAGGAATACTTTACAAAACCAACGCAAAAACTGAAGAGTGAATAAAGCTAACCAGAATTGTGACTGGCTCCTGATGAACTAGACAAAAAATCATTTAGTGGGTGGCCCGGTTAGCTCCCGCCCAAGATTCTTTGATTGAAAAAAATTGAAGGAATTGGGACAAAAATCGTTGGTCAAAAAGCATCTGCATCTAATCAGATGCTGTTTGGGTGGGATCAGCTGTCAAAATACAATACCTGCAAGAAGAGATGAGTCCATCTTTGTTATATTGCGTTGGAGGAATCTGCAGTAGTGATGAACACAGACATGCAAGGTAAATGCTGAACAACCAGGACATTTGGCACGCTTACGTTACATCCTAAGGCTCCGTTTCCACTACTGCGAGTTGTCAGTTTGACACATGAGAAGTTGCACGACCCATGTATTTTAATGGTCCCCATTCTAATTGATGCAGCGACTTCAAAAGAGGTTTTTGCACTATTTTGTTGAGACTTCCCTGTGACTTATTCTCATCGGTCGCATGACAAAGCATCAAAAAACCCATTGCAAAGACGCACTGTAAAAAACACACAAAATTTGAGGTTGCAATAGTGGAAACATAGCCTAAATTAGTCTTTTGGGGGTATTTAAATAAATGTGATTGTTCTGCACTTAAAACTTCCACGACTGACTACTTTCATCAATATCACTACCATGGGTGCCTCTGCCATGACAACATTAGACAGGTTTTTTTCATTGCACCTTCCATAAGCACATTACAATCTGACT
Organism: Lithobates pipiens; assembly: GCF_037356315.1. Classification (NCBI taxonomy): domain Eukaryota; kingdom Metazoa; phylum Chordata; class Amphibia; order Anura; family Ranidae; genus Lithobates; species Lithobates pipiens. The sequence continues at coordinate 39,269,142 of NW_027507787.1, read as the reverse complement.
GCATAATTTCCAAATATTAAAGTGGTTGTATAGCCAAATAGGGGACTTTTACCTACAGTAGGTAAAAAATATATATACTGTACGGTTTAGGAGATATTCTTCTCGCAATGCGCCACTGACTGCAGTGGTGCATGCGCACAGGAGATTCCCGGCTGGAAGCCCGGTGTCCTATCATATAGAGTCCCCCATCTGAGTGTCAGCTGTGTACTGCGCATGCGCAGAACACAGCAACACAGATTCTGAAAATAGCCGAGGATGAATGGCGCCTGCGCCGTGAGTCCAGGTTCTCTCCCCACCATCCAAGTGGACATAGAGTAGGAATATAAAAAAGCAGAGCGCAGCTCGCCCACGAGGGGCCCTCTAATTTTCCGAACCCTATGTCCGCTTTGATGGTGGGGCTACCACCTCCACTCACGGCGCAGGTGTCGTTCATCTTTGGAGACTTTCCGAAGCTTCTTCTGCCCCGTACTGCGCATGCGCAGTACGGGGCGGACACTATATGATGGCAGGACACTATCTGCCAGAACACCGGCAGCGCCGGACCCTGCCGGAGAGAAATATCCTGGGCGCATGCGCAGGAGTAACTATATCGCGGCTCCGGCCACTCACAGCGCCGGAGCCGCGATACCTGGAAGAAACGCAGAGGGAACATGTCGGCTTAATCACAAGGAGACAATTAGTTTGAGATGTGGTGCTCAAGGTTTACCATATCATTAATAAAAGCTTTAAACCCCTATAGCATGCCCACTGCGTTATGTGGGATGGGCCATTGCTTCCCCACTTTAGCTGAAGCCAGTGCCATCTTTGACTATATCTGGTCTTTACTTTCCAAATGCCCGCTTCTGTCAATGCCATCCGTATCCAGCCAGAGCGCAGTCTCTTTCAATGCCAAGTGTATTGACCCCAGTAACAGTCACATGAGGTTTCAGGAAGGAAGAGAGGAATGCTGAGAGATTGCCATCTCTGGCAAGATGACCAGAATGCCAGGATTATGCCCACTACTGCGCATGCCCCGGGTTACATGACCACAAACAGCAATATCTCAGCAAGAGGAAGGATGTGGTCCAGCATGAGCCCAACAATGGCATGTATAATGTGCTTTCGGATAGCATAAAGTTAAAAAACTTCCACTTTTAAGTACTTGAATTTGAAATGGGTTTCCTTTAAAATATTTATATTGTTTTACAACCTTGACAGTTTGTGCTTAGCTTTCTGACAATATAAAGTAAACAAGAAAACAGAAAAGCACATTGCCAGGAAGCACTTGGCTGCTTCTACATGAATGTACACAACACTTCAGCCAACTACATTTTAGGGCAGGGCTACCTGCACACAATGGTTGTCATCAAGCCCAAGGGTCACAGAGTTCCAAACCACTCAGTAAAAAGTAAATTTGTAAGCCAAGTAGACTACTACAGCTATTGCCCCACTTATGGGCCCTAAATAAGTTCTAGCTTTTAGAAGGTTTGTATTCATATATCCCACCTATCACCAGCTTTGTTCCAGAAATGCCAACCACTGGTACCTATACTAAGCCTGGTGCTCCCAAATCTATATTACAACATTTGAAACCATTTAGAGAACAGAAGTTGAGAGCTTGATTTATGGATATTTTGGATTACTGCAAAAATTATACAAATAACTAAAATATAAAAAAAAAAAAAAAAAGGGGGGGGGGGGGGAATTATATATATATATATATATATATTTTATTCAAGTAATTATATTAAAGACTATTTAAAAAACGACAGACATTTTGAAACGTCAAAGCTTCCTTTGATCCAAAGGTCAAAAATACAAGGTATGTAAATGTTTAGATTAACTAGTGAAATCTCTAACTGGGTAAACCTCAATTTTTTAAAAATCCCACACCTTCTGTTGCTGCTTATCAGATGTATTGTGAGCAGTCATTCGAGGAGCTCCCCTTAAAAAGGGGAGGCTCCGCTTGTCTGTCTCCTCCCCCTCTCTGCTGTTACATTTGCCACCTTATGGGGGGAGTGGGGTACCTGGTTTTGGCAGGTACCCTTTCCCACTTCAGTCTCGGATTGCCGCGGCAAACTGAGCCAGAAGTTCATCCCTACCCTTCTGGGACACTTTGCAGGTCCCAGAAGACTGTAGCCCGTTCAGAAAACATAGCATGCTTCACACATGCACAGAAGGAAACCAGATGTGAAGCTGCAAGGCTTCCCCGCCAGCTACTCTTAATCAGGATGGCGGCGTCAGCACCCGATTAAAGAATCGGCACAGGTGAAGACATCGAAGCATGCCTGGAAGGGTAAGTGCCCGGATAATAAAGGCTTCACTGCCGATTTTCCTTAGTCAGGATAGTGACACCAGCACCTGATAGAAGAATCAGATCGGTTGAAGACACCACTGCATGGCTGGACAGGCAAGTGCCCCAATATTAAAAGTCAGCAGCTACAGTATTTTGTGGGGGAGCCTGGAGCTCTTCGTTAAAGAACCAAAGCCCAAACATTTACTTTGGATAGCGTGAGGGTGTAGAGTTGTCCCCCCATTTGGGAGATTCACTTCATCTAATCGTCCTCTTTACCAATGTCACAAGAACAAAAAGGGAGAGTGAATCCAAAATTTGAGTTGCCACAGTAACAGAAAGTTGTCCTCTATTGCCTCTATTTCTAAGGACAGACTTCCCTTACATTAGAAAAATATGCTGTCACTTCCTGTTGAATCTACAGGACAGGAAATTAAGGCATTCTCAGATCGCAAAAAAAATAAAAAATAAATAAATTTAGAACACACACATGAACAGTTTTGTAAAGGATCTTTCTTCAAGGGTCCACTTCACCATACAATAGTTCAGGACTTTTTGCTGTCATGGCAGTTTTTGACATGCATTCAAGGTTTTGGTAAAACATAGGGAAAAGGAGATTGCTGGGGAATGGAGTGTGAGGGATTGCCAACATCCTATATAGTAAACATAGGGAACATGCAACTAGTGCATTAGGTTCTACCCCCTTAGACTTTTTAGGCAGAGAAAAGAATATAAAAAGGCAACTCTGTGCCACTTTTATTTAGATACAGAACGGTAGGTATTGCCAAAAGACATAATTTAAAAGTATTATACAAAAAAGTACACCAATAGAATAAATACTACATGAATATACCGTATTTATCTGCTGTTATACGCCAATAAATACGGTACATATACATCAAGCCCAAGCCTGATAATCAAGGCACTGTCAAAGTCAAACCGAGGTCAGCCCATGGAGATTTGTAGCATGCATCCCGACATATTTCAGAAATTTTTATTTGGTACATATTTTCCTTCATCAGGGAGGATTTACTTGGGGTGACTATAGCTTTGTATGTAAAATATAAAAGATTAGGCTGTTCTGAGTAAATAGATAGCCAACATGTCAAACCTTAAATTTGTGGGCACATGTGAAACCACCATGAACTTTGGTACCCAATATTTTTCCTAAGCAAGGCTTTAAGTCATTACAGGTCATCCGTTTAGATATGACCATGGATAATTTGTAGCGATATGCAACATGTGTAGCACAATCAATGTTTTTGCACACAGGTGCCACACATATGAGCATTGAATAAATGGTGTGGACTTTATTTTGGGAGGGCTGTGTGGATTCTTATTGAGACGGGGGGGTCTTAAACCTCATCACACCTACTACCCAGGAGAGATCAGCAAACACGTTTCCCTTCCTCTACCCTGGGGCACATGCCCTGCAGGTCACAGGTCTGCAGAAGGGGCAGGAAGCACGAGTGTAGGGAGAAAGGGGTTGGCAAATGTACCATGGGCCCTTAGAACGGTCCACCTGCCCACAGCATGATGCTGCCACCACCATGTTTCACACAGGGATGGTGTTCTTGTGATGGGTTTGCGCCAGACATAGCATTTTCTTTGATGGCCAAAAAGTTCAATTTTAGTCTCAGACCAGAGCACCTTCCTCCATACATTTTGGAGTCTCGCACATGTCTTTTTGAAAACTCAAAAACATGCCATTTTGTTTTTTGCTGAAAGTAATTGATTTCTTCTGGCCACTCTGCCATAAAGCCCAACTCTATGGAGCGTACGGCTTATTGTCGTCCTATGTACAGATACTCCAGTCTCTGCTGTGGAACTCTGCAGCTCCCCCAAGGTTACCTTTGGTCTCTGTGCTGCCTCTCTGATTAATGGCCTCCTTGTCCGGTCCGTGAGATTTGGTGTGCGGCCGTCTCTTGGCAGGTTTGCTGTTGTGCCACTAATTATGTGACTTCTGAAGGCAATTGGTTGCACCAGAGCTTTTTATGGCCTTCATAACAAAGGGGTGAATACATACGCACATGCCAATTCAGTTTTTTATTTCTGCAAAATAGTTCTACGTATATATTTTTACAGTACACAAACTTAGACTATTGTGTTCTGATCCTTCACATACAATTCCAATTTAAAAAAAACATTGAACTAAAGGTCATAATGTAACAAAACAGGTAACAAGCCATAATACATTTGCAAGGCACTTTATGTGTAAAGGCATGATCTTCTACCATTATGAATAAATGATCAGTGCTGTTTGTTCATTCGTACGAGATAAAATAATTCTCCCGCTCTGCAAGACTCTGACCTGGCTGCATCTTGAGTATACTGTCCAGTTCTTGTCACTAGTCCTCAAAAAGGATGTGTTGGAACTGGAGAGAGTCCACAGAAGGGAAACAAAGCTAATAAAAGGGACTAGAGGATCTCAGCTATGGGGAAAGACTACAAGCATTGAACTTATTCTCTCTGGAGAGGAGATGTTTGAGAGGGGACATGATAGCGATGTACAAATACCATACTCATGACCCTAGCAAAGGGGGGGGGGGGGGCTAAAAAAAAAATAAAAAAAATGTTTTCAGTTAAAAGGGAATAGAACAGACACACGTGGCCATTCACTGAAACTGGGAGAAGTGGTTTAACCCTAAACTGCATAGAGGGTTCTTTACTGTCAGAGCAGTAAGGATGTGGAATTATCGTCCACAAGCAGTCAGCATCAATAGTTTTAAAAAACTATTAGATGGGCACCTTAATGATCCCAACATACAGTGATATACAATGTACTATTGACAAACAAGCGCACACTCGCACCACAGGTTGAACTGGTGCCCTTTTTTCAGCCTATGTAACTATATAAGAGTTAAAGATAACTCAGAGCTACAGCCCTGTAAGATGCATCTGTGGCTGCTTTTACTCCATACCGGGCACTGGCAGATACTGTACACAGAGCCACAGGTATATCACTTTTCACAATTGAAAGTGCTTAGATTTGACCTCTTACGGTTTTTGTAAATCTAAAAGGAACATTGTACAAGAAAATGTTGTAATGTATGGCCAGTCTATAGGTGTATTTGTGGGACAATGGGGCCACCAGAATAGGATCAAGTGTTTTGTGCACTTCGTCCCCTGGCGTGTTAGATACCATGAAAAGGGATGTTATATCTGTATGCCAATACCTGGAGATCATGTAAGAAATTCAGGGTTGTCCTGTGTCTACTTCCTGTGCTTCAAGGAAAGTAATTAGCTTTACTTAAGCTGGAACTACAGAATAATTAACCTTTATGCTGTGGAGACAGAAGAGTTGGTGGACCTCAGTAGTTTGGCAAGTAGTAGTCTGGAAAACTGTGCTGGATTAACAAATACTTACAAAAATTGTATTTGTCGTCAACTCACAAGAGAACTCAGGAACGGAGTGCATTTCTAGCAGATCAACTGGTATTTTGCTGTACTTAAACATAACATGAGAAAATACTCATACACACAGATGTCTCACTTTTTGTCTTTGACTACTTTAAGGACTTTAAAGTACTGCCCTTACACTGAGCTTTTGTAAAGAGCAGACACATGGCTGGAGGCTGGAGTCTTCAGACATCCTTTTGTAACCCTTCCCAGTGCTTTTGCGCGTCCAAGTACATCTATTTACAAACCGACACGGATTATCTTCTCAAGATATCCTTGAAGGCAAAGCATACTTCCATAATTGACCTGGACCAAGTCCTTAAAAAGTTTAACTCCATATTTTTAAAAAAAATTTAATACGCAAAGTACGCATATACAGTATAATCAAATCAGCGGCTTTACTTTCCAGTTGGCCACAACATATAGATTTGAAATCGTTCCCTTTCCATTAAGTGATCAAATGTAATTTTGTTGCAATGGTTTCTCCACAAAAATCTGAGATCAGTAAACAGTTCTGACACTTGTGTTTGCTTATTATTGCTTAGGAAAGAATACTGCATGATTGCTGTAGAAGACTGTCAAAATGGCTGCATAAATTGTGTATCCTAAACTACGCAAGGCGTGCCAAAAAGCAGACAGACAGACGCGCCAACAAGTAATAGACTAGAAAATCAGATTATATTATATTTTCTACTGTATAGTCATAACTGCTAGTCAGTCGTGATCACCAAGTGCTTGCCGATACTAAATAAAAAAGCATTCGGTTCTTCTTTTGTTGTAAAGGCATTGAGTGCTTGTTGCATTCTATGTTCACACTTCAGAAATCAGAAGCTATATACAGCACAGGATCCGTTCATCAGCAGAATGACACCATGTGTGCCCCTGTCATAGCAAAGCAGTTGGACAATGTATTGAAGAGCTTTGTTTTTACAGCTCAAATATTTCACTTCTTGTGTTACATGGTTCCTTAAAGCCATCCACTAATGGGAAGCATGAAACATAATATACTGTAATAATATGCACGCAAAACTTGTGGCGACATGTGATAAGTGCCAGGAAAATCCTGAAAACCAAATATACATTACAAATTATGGTATTTATGTCCTCAAACCAACATTACCATTTTTAGTGGTCGCAAGCTAAAAATCACCAATCTGGAGAAGGACAACTACTACTAATTTGTCCCATCTACAGACAAACCTTGCTGCCCATCACTGAAGTATCCATACAATGGGAAGAAAGAACTTGCCCAATCTGTGTGGTACAAGACAGGGTTTAGCATGCAAAAATGGTTATTTGTCTCGATTTAAAAGATTAACTATCCGGTGACCATCTAAAAAGTGCCAACAATATACAACGCCAATTCCAAAAAAACATTTGGGACGATATGTCAAATCTACATAGAACAAAGAAACAGATTGTGAATATTTGCAAACATTTAAAAAAAAGGGAACAAACCTATCAAAAAATGTTTAAACTAAGAAAATTTCAAATTTTAAGAAAAAAAATTAGGTGATTTTGAAGTGGATGGCAGCAACAGTTCTCAAAAAAGTTGGGACATGGCAACAAAGGGCTGAAAATGGCACGAACAAGGAAGAGCTGGAAGAACATTTTGCAACAGGTCATTAACATGATTGGGTATAAAAAGAGCAAAGAAGGTTCGAGTCACATCTGTGCATGTTGCTTTGGAACATTTCTGCAGTGCTTTCCGTGTTTTTAAACCGAGTTTTGATTTTTTGTACATTCACTGTATATAGCCAGTTGCCAAGAAGCGGACTGCCGCTTAACAGTCGTTGAGTCATCAGCTGTAAGCAGGGTTCTCGAAAGAAAGGTCTGGTATGAATTTGGAGGGGACATATCGAAAAAACATGAGGGGGTGGGTGCTTCCACCCACCTTAAGGCACCTTTGTCCCCATGTTGATGGGGGACAAGGGTAAAGGTTTTTCCGCATTCCACGAGTGGGTGCAATTTTGAAGCGTGCCATGTTGGGTATCAGTTTACTCGGTGTAAAAATTTATCACAAAAATCAGGCTAACTTTACTGTTGTCTTATTTTGTAATTCGAAAAAGTATCCCCCCCCCCCAAAAAAAAAAAAAAAGTGCGCTTGTAAGACCGCTGCACAATAACGGTATTGCAACGACTGCCATTTTATTCTCTAGAGGGTTAGAGAACAAAAATGTATGTTTGGGGGTTCCAAGTAATTTTTTTTTCCTAGAAAAATAAGTGGTGGGTTTACAGCCACAGGGCCCATTCAGGCACTCCTCTCCTACATGTAAAAATCTTTTTGCTAGAAAATTACTCAGAACTCCAAACATCTATATTTTTTTTACCAGACGCCTTAGAGAATAACATGGTGGTCTTTGCAATTTTTTATTCCACACGGTAATTGAGCGACAATTTTTCCAACGCTTTTGTTGGGAAAAAATAAAAACAGTTTCATGAATTAAAAAAAATACAGTAAAAAGTTAACCAAATTTTTTGGTATAAATGTAAAAGATGTTACGCCGAGTAAATAGATACCCCAAAATGTCATGCCTTAAAATTATACACACTTGTGGAATGGCTCCAAACTTTGGTACTTAATCTCCATAGACGCTTTAACAATTTTTTTACAGGTTTAGAGTTACAGAGGAGGTCTAGTGCTAGAAATGTTGCTCTCGCATATGGCCATACCTCACGGGTGGTTTGGAAGGCGTTTACATATCCAGGCTTGACTTACTTGTATATATACACACACACACACACACACACACATAAAATATATAAAAATATGTGTCACTGCTTTCCAGCTGAGATCTCAGCTTTGTTTACATCTGCGGCCTGGACATGACATCATAATATCACACCTGAGCCTCCGACAGTCAGAGATGACTGGTGACCATTTGGAAATTTATGTTCCTCATCCGGCAGTGGCAGCTTCTTTCTCCAGGTCCCCAATCGCCCACGCAAGCCGCGGAGAAGCACCGGAGGGCGGCAGGAGGGATGTCCCCTCCCTCCGCTAAGAAAGATCAAGCAGCTGAACTGCCACTATGATGGTTCTTGACGGTGCACAGAATCGCCAGCTGAAAAAGATCTGAATGAAGCTGCAGGCATCAGTCAGATATCACCATTGAAAGTCAAAGATGTCCTTGGGCTGGAAGCAGGGCTCGAGTCCTGCGGGAACGCGTGGGAACGGTGTCCCTGCACTTTTTTCACAGCAGGAACGCCGTTCCCTTTGTAGGACCAGAGCCGCCCGAGGCTCTAGCACAGCCTGCTAGCTGTGTTGTCTTCACAGAGCTGACATCGGAAGAGCAGCACAGTGATACACGGAGGGCAGGGGCTGGCTCAGTTAACTGATTGGTTGATAGAATGCAGAGCAGTTCTATTAACCAATCAGTTAACTGGGGCAGGTCCCGCCCTCTGTCCATCCCTTTGCTGCACTTCCAATGTCATCTGCTGTGCTGTGTCCTGTGTAAGGTAAGACAGGGAAGAGGGCACTGTTAAGAAGGAGGGAGGGGTGATATAAAAGGGAGGCAGGGCAGGAATGTGAAGGGGGGTTCTACAAAGGGGCTGAGGACAGGTTTAAATTTTAAAACTGGCTACTTGGTCATCTTCCGTACTATGTCGCATTCGCAGTCTGGTCATCTCCTGTAGTCACAGTCTGGTCATCTCCTGTAGTCACAGTCTGGTCATCTCCTGTAGTCACAGTCTGGTCATCTCCTGTAGTCACAGTCTGGTCATCTCCTGTAGTCACAGTCTGGTCATCTCCTGTAGTCACAGTCTGGTCATCTCCTGTAGTCACAGTCTGGTCATCTCCTGTAGTCACAGTCTGGTCATCTCCTGTAGTCACAGTCTGGTCATCTCCTGTAGTCACAGTCTGGTCATCTCCTGTAGTCACAGTCTGGTCATCTCCTGTAGTCACAGTCTGGTCATCTCCTGTAGTCACAGTCTGGTCATCTCCTGTAGTCACAGTCTGGTCATCTCCTGTAGTCACAGTCTGGTCATCTCCTGTAGTCACAGTCTGGTCATCTCCTGTAGTCACAGTCTGGTCATCTCCTGTAGTCACAGTCTGGTCATCTCCTGTAGTCACAGTCTGGTCATCTCCTGTAGTCACAGTCTGGTCATCTCCTGTAGTCACAGTCTGGTCATCTCTTGTAGTCACAGTCTGGTCATCTCCTGTAGTCACAGTCTGGTCATCTCCTGTAGTCACAGTCTGGTCATCTCCTGTAGTCACAGTCTGGTCATCTCTTGTAGTCACAGTCTGGTCATCTCCTGTAGTCACAGTCTGGTCATCTCCTGTAGTCGCATTCGCAGTCTAGTCATCTCCTGTAGTCGCATTCGCAGTCTAGTCATCTCCTGTACTATGTCGCATTCGCAGTCTGGTCATCTCCTGTAGTCGCATTCGCAGTCTGGTCATCTCCTGTAGTCGCATTCGCAGTCTGGTCATCTCCTGTAGTCGCATTCGCAGTCTGGTCATCTCCTGTAGTCGCATTCGCAGTCTGGTCATCTCCTGTAGTCGCATTCGCAGTCTGGTCATCTCCTGTAGTCGCATTCGCAGTCTGGTCATCTCCTGTAGTCGCATTCGCAGTCTGGTCATCTCCTGTAGTCGCATTCGCAGTCTGGTCATCTCCTGTAGTCGCATTCGCAGTCTGGTCATCTCCTGTAGTCGCATTCGCAGTCTGGTCATCTCCTGTAGTCGCATTCGCAGTCTGGTCATCTCTTGTAGCATGTCGCATTTGCAGTCGCTGTATTTTATGTGAAATATATATATGCATATCAGTGTATCTTTTTTTTTTTTGGTGGGGGAGTGGATCTTGGGTGGGAGTTCCCACACTTTTTTCCCCAGGACTTGACCCCTGGCTGGAAGTAAAGATGTCCTTGGGCTACAGTAAAAATCACCACAAGATTCAGAAAATCTTGAGAAATTTCTGTGCGCAAGAAAAGGCTGAAATGCAATATTGGATCCCCTAGTTATTGGTGCCTTCAAGAAAAACTCTGTCATGCAAAGAAGTCATAAATGAAAATATGATCCGGAAAAGTCACCATCTTCTCTGGTTCAAAACTTATTCAAAATGATCTGCTGAAAAATGGAAAACTGCTCTGTAGTCAGCAAATTTAAAACATTTTTTTGGCAACCAGCACTGTTTCCTGCAGACTAAAGAGTAGAGGGACCTTCAGGCTTGTCATCAACACTCAGTTCAAAAGCCTGCATCTGATTGCATGGGAGTGTATTAGTGTGGATGGAATGGGCAGCTTGCACGTCTGGAGAGGCACCATCAATGCTGAAAGATATTTCCAGAGTTTAGAGAAGCACATGCTCCCATCCAGACATTTTTCAGGGAAGGGCTTACATACATTTCTGCAGGACAATGCTAAACCATGTACTCCATGTATGACAACAGCATGGCTTCGTAGTAGAAGAGTCTGGGTGCTTAACTGGCCTGCCTGCAGTCTAGACCTGTCACCAATTGAAGACCAAAAACATGATAGTTAGAATCCTATATCAAGCAAGCATGGGACAACATTCCAACAATTGGTCTTTTCAGTTCCCAGAGTGTTGATAAAAGGAGTGCTACACCATAGTAAACGTGTGTGGGTTTCAATCACAGACCTAGTAGGAAAGCGACATACACACACACCCCCCCCCCCTCCTTCCCCCACAGATTCATAGGTACCGGTTAAAAAAAAGCACCTCCCTGGCGGTATGATCATATCAGATTTTTGGTGCTGAAAGCGGTACCATTATTTTGCATGGACATTTGGCGTTTTATATTGTAGTCCTGTAATTCATAGGAATAACTCAAATTAAATCTGTCCAAACCAGAGTCTAGTAGACATCCCGGGTATGATAAAGTTTGAAAAACAAAATCATAAGTAAATAACTATACCAAATAATATAATAAAAATGATTCAATAATGTAATCAAAAACACTGAAATTTGCTCAGTTGCAGAATTGTTGCCGTCATTACTTTTCAGGGTTTGATGACGGATCTCCCCCACAAATCACTATAACGCAGTTTTGTGCGCGATTCTAATTTATTATCACTGTTTTCTTGCTGGTCTAAAGCCACTTTTGATGTTAAGAGCGGTTTTGGTTGCTATGGAAAATCTCCAGTTTCCAGGCAGAAAGAACCGTTTTTATAATATAAAACTGCATGCAGGGCATGAGACAAACCACTAGAACCAAAAGGGATGCAAAAATAATTTCACACAGTAATGTAACCTGTAAGATTGCAGTATACTGTATGTATAGTGTGTGTTTCACTTTTTGAATTTGAATTTTTTATTTCCGTCCATCGCAACGCTCGCAGGGAACAGAGCCTGGCTCCGTGATGAATCAAGAGGAGGACGAGCTGCTTACACATTGCGGGACCCAGGGGACAAGGGAAATAAGCTCTTCCTGGATCCTGCGATGCAATCCCGAGGCTTGAGGTTACCGCTTTTGGTTCTGAAATTGCGCCCCGAGCCAGACTCGGGAACACCGCCAGAGAGGCTAAGAATGAAGCTACAAAAGAACTAAGTTTTAGTTCCATGCATGACAATGACCTGGATGAAGAGAGTACTCTTAACACACAAGGTTTCTTGAATGGGGTATGCTGAAATCTGAGCACAGATCGGTTATAATTATTTTTCTATTGTCTGAACCATCCAAAGTGAAAGTTATCAGTGGTTACTGTAAATACAAGAAGGTACAACTTGCAGTTGCAATAAAAAGACAACCTTGAGCTGGGAAGAGTTCAATGCAAGTGAAGTAAACAGTTTGCCCCAGACCTCTGGTTCTTTTGGACAGCATATTGTTGTTAGAAGAAAGGAGGCTTGGATGCTTTCCTAAAAGATTTGTGAATTCAAATTACAAAAATACATCATAGAATCTTAATCCCTGAACTGGGGGTAATGGAAGTAGTTTCCCCAATAAAAGCAACCTGGAACATGTTTAATAAGAGGTTTTTCTTTTACTCTGGATCAATTAGGGTTTCTAAGAGTGTCACTTTTTTTGTTGAAAGCTTAGATTAAAAAAACTTCATAAACGTGTTTTTTTTTTAGAGTCATTATGTAACTGAAGTCATGTACAAGGGCCCTTTCACAAAAAAAAAAAAAAGTGTAAGTGAACCAGTATACTACCTTAAAAAGGAACATATTTAGAAAATAAAAAAAAATAACCTTTAGTATCACTTTAATACTGTTGGGTCATGGGGGGGGCACAATGCTTTAAGGAAAATATGTAAAAGCCATAATTATACCAGAGCACACTTCCTCCAGCTCATTGTGGTTTGCAACATCTTGTTTCTTTTCTCACAATAGCATGCAATTACAAACGTGTGTGGTGCTAGCTCTGCTATGGATAACTTTCTAGCTGACCACCCAGATCATAAAACAAGCCCTCCTAGTCCTGATCAGCAGTCATATAGTTAGTTGCATCACTGACATCTATATAAGAATAATGGAGAATTATAAAAAGGTGTGCCACCTTAAAGCAGTAGTAAACTCCACTTTGCAACTTTCACCTACAGGTAAGCTTGTAATTATAGGTAGTTATATAGCGCCGTCAATTTACATATGCTTATACATTTATTAGAGCTGCGCGATTAATCATTGGAAAAATTTAAAAAAATTGCGATCTCTATTTAACCCCTCTCATGATCTTAAAGCAGAGTTCCAGCAATTTCTGTGTTTATTAAAAGTCAGCAGCTACAAAAAGTGTAGCTACTGACTTGACACTCACCTGTCCCCCAGTCCAGCAATGTGGCCAGCCGAAGCCTCGCTTCTCTCCTCCTCTCTGCAGTGCCGGCATTTCAAGTGTGGGCACCCGTCTGTGAGAGCTTTAAGCTTTACAGCTAGGTACGCACTGCGAATGCGTGAGTCATGCTGCGCGTTCTGAATGGCCAGGAAATCTTCTGGGATGTCTCCCAGAACTTCGGCTTGGCGCCATGAGCGGAAGTGGGAGCTGGGTACCTGTCCAAACTAGGCATCCGCTTCCCCCCTCCCCAGAAAAAAATAAAATAAAATATGACATGCCAAAATGTGGCATGTCAGGAGATCTTAAAGCGGAAGTTCCATTTTTGGGTGGAACTCCTCTTTAACCTGGAATTTCCTGGCAATTCTACTTAACAAGTGCAGAGCTGTTCTCTGGAAGACGAAGACGAAAAAAAAAGGAAGGTCGGCTATTGAACTTAGGAGATTCCTCTAAATTAGATATTTTTACAACTCACACATCCCAATTACAAACCTTCTAGCACCTACATTTTATGAAAATATGTTCCAGATCCCCAAGAGGAGCAGCTCTAGTATCAGAGATATATTCAAACTTGATCAATACAGATAAACAAGCAAAACTTCCTTACATGAATAAATGGGAACAGGAATGTGAGATTTCGCGTCCCCCTGAAAAATGGTCTGACGGTATCAAAAACGTACTCAGATGCACTACATCTATCACAAATCAGAGACACTGCAATAAAATAAAAAAAAAAAAATTTAAAAAAAAAAAAAGGGTATTTACAAGATGGTATTATACCCCAGCTAAACTCCACTCCATTTTTCCCAAACATGTTTCAGAGGCTGCAATTGTATTGGATCTTTTGCTCACATCTTATGTGAATGTGATAAGGTATCTCTGAAATTCTGGTGTGAGTTGTTTCCATATTAAACATAATATTTATTATTATTAATATTACCCTCCGTAATTGTTTATTTACCTCAATCACAGGTCTAACCACTCATTTAAGATTTGTTCACACAATCTGCGTTTCCATTCACCGGCTTCTAGGTTACCATTGGAAATCCTCATTGCTACCAATAACCCAACTAAAAAATAGAATTAATATTTACTTCATGGGGAAAAAAAAAAAAAAATGTCCACACTTTATACAACACCACACATCTATTTGAAAATGAAATGGAACCCTTGGCTTACACACTGATCACCTCTCAAACCCCGGACAAAGATTCATCCATCAGCCAAACTCACTCATGGGGGAAAAAAATAAAAAATAAACCCCAAGACTATACTGTATTTTACTTCCTGTTTGACTACCATGTGCATTACTTAGAAGAAATAATTATTTTCTTTGTATTACTTTATTAACCTCAATAACTATGACTTTTATACTGTATTTCTCTGTAAATTTGTTTGTGTGGAAAAAAAAAAAAATAAAAAAAAAAAACAACACAAATCCGGCTAAAGTTTATCAACATTGCTCAGCGATAACTATAAACAATGTAACATTTGGTTCTATTAGATCAGGGGTAGGCAACCTTTTGAGCACAGCGTGCTGAAAAATGATTTCAAAGAAACTGAGCGTGCCGATTGTATAACAAAAAATGTCACCTTCATAACAAAAAATGTGATTGAGAGTGTGACGTAAATGCTGTAAACTACTTTAGTAGTGAGAAATTAACATCCTGCACTCTCACCTCAGATCACTGACCCCCCTGCTCATCTGCCCCGCCACTGTACCTATCTGCGCATCTGCACCCCCCCCCCCCTCCCCCAACTGTACTTCCTGCTCATCTGCCCCACTGCTGAAACCCCCCTTCTCTCCCCTCTCACCACTGTACCTCCTGCTCACCTGCCTACCACTGTACCTTCCCTGCACATCTGCTCCACCGTCGTATCCCCATCCTCTTGTCTCACTTCTGAATCTTCTCATCTGTTACACCACTAATCTGCTTTCTCATCTCTGCCCCACCAATGTACCTCTTGCACATCTCACCACTGTAACCCCCTGCTCATCTGCCCCACTCATCTGGAAAAGGTGGTTGGGTGCGATTTTCATTGTGCTGAATACTGGCTGTGGCTTAAAGGGACACAGAGTGCAGGAGTTCAGTAGTGACGGAAAGATTCAGGAATAAATTGCAACAAAGTTCCCAGATGCTTAACAATAATTCCACAAATGGTCACTTGATTGAGCAAACCACAATTACAGGGTAGGGATGCACCGAAATTTCAGCCGCCGAAAATGGCCCTTTCGACAAAAAGCCAAAATAATTTTCGCCGATGCCGTCGATAAAAATGGGGAAGGGCCTGCTGGGCTTGGCCCCGCCCCTGGGGCCGCCCATCACGGGGGTGTCATTCCATCTTTACCCTCTCCTCCTCCCCTCCCTCCTCACCCATGCTGCAGGCAGCCCATGGGGTCTCCCTGTAAAGTTCACCCTCTCCCCAGCGGTGGCTGCATATGGCTCCTCATATTACAATGTGATAATAGAAATAAATGTGCTTCAATCACCCTGACACCATAACAACCATGGTGCCAGGATGATTGAAGCGCTAACACCAGGCGTTTGGAATATTTTTATCTGCTGATTGTTGGCACCGCCACATTTTTCTTTCCCCACTAGGCCACGCCTACAAATATCCACCAAAAAATAAATAAGCAAAATAAAAAAAAAATAAAAAAAAAAAGTGTCCTGGTGAGGCTGAGGAATGCAAGTTTACTGTCAAGCCTCCTGGGCCCCGCCAGTCTGGTTATGTCCCGACACACGCAGGAGCAGAGAGAAGAGAGAAGAGTGGGCGAGGCAGAACGCTCGAGCGCACCTGTAAAGGGACATAGTTTTCAGCACATGGGGAGGATCTGAAGTCTGGACAGGAGGTGGGGGGGGGCCCATACAACATTTCTCTATGGAGCCCTGCGATTTCTAGTATACACACTGAAAGACATGCATACTGAGTATGCCGTCTCTTCAGAGCGCTGTGCCCCAACTGTGGCTCCTGTGAACATGTGCAGGCATGATGTCATCTCGGCTTGACTGAAGCCAGAAGACAGACTGGGTGAAGATGCAAGCCCTGGCAGTGGTGACAGCACACCAATGGATGGTTTAGTTTGAAGGCAAGTCCATCATAATGTACTAGTATGTGATGCATACTAAAACATCATTACCATACAGAGGGCCCAGAAATTTCCCCCCCCCCCCCCCAACTGTCACAGCGAGGGGAGCACTGGCAGCAGGTGGTGTTTGTATGGAACCATGTTACACTCTAAATATGGTTGTAACACGCTTCTAAAAAAAAGGTGAACGTAGTGTCAGGGCTGGCTTAGCCCTTCCTTCTCTGGGCTGGTTGCTCAGCTGTCGTCTAATTGCCAGCTCTCATCTCTCTCCACAGTCACCCAGATGTTCCTGATCCCACTCGTCTGACCTGCCTACTTAAAGCTGTCCAGCTCACTTCATCTCTGCCTTCGCCACATCACAAGAAACTATCTCCTGCGTTCCTGTTTAAAGACGGGCTTGCTGACATCCCTTATGGCTCCTTATCCTGCTTGCTGTTCCTCTACTTGGATCCCTGACTTCTGGCCTGGTTGATTACCCGATTTGGTTACTGAACTCTGGCCTGGCTGACTACTCGATCCAGTTACTGGACTCTGCTTTGACTACGCTTACTCCATTTACCTTTTTATTTCTTTATTAACAAACAAGTGTGATTTAATTGTACTTCTGTCTGGGTCTGGTTCATGGTTTCTGACACATAGCCATTAAAACAACCAGTGAAGGAAGAAGCAGCAAAAGGAGCCAGTAAGGAGTGTTACAGTGGAAGGAGCATGCAGAGAAGAGGCTTACCTTTCCCTGTTCAGTCAGTTGCAAGAAGGGATGGGACCTGTTAGTGAAAGTGAAACTGCAGCAAAGAAAACCAGGTCCCTTCCTTGTGTTGTGGGACACAGCTATGTAAATTTCAAAACCAGATTGACAGGAATATTGTAGAATTCCTTTTGGCAGATCAAACATCTTTCTTATATGCATTTTAGCTGTGTAGCCATTAACCTGGTATTCAGCTATTGTTTTCTACAAAATATACACTTAAGAAAAGCTGAGAATTTCAATTAACTTATCCAAAAAACAAAATCTTTTAAAACCCCCCATTAACTTATTTATCGTTAAAGGCCAAACTGGGCAAGGTAAGCTTCATTTGCAAAGGAGTCTAATTGCTGTGTGTTTACATAGGAAAAGCCTATATTAAGAAGATTGAAGTCATATGTTAATGCTCAGGCTATTTTTATTAAGCTGTATATTTTTCAGAGAACCCTTTCAGCATTAACATGCACCAGACTGATCTGCTGGTTTCCATCAGGAGGTTTCCATAAGGAGTATAAAAACATAGCCTGTGGGTACGCTCTATGTCCTTAGCCACTACGCCAAATGCCAGGCATGGGATGTATTAGCATATTCACAGCAGTGGTCCAGGCAATTAGCAGTTCTCCGTGGCTGCCACACAAAAATCCTGCCTTTGTTTGTAGTAAACACATCTTGACACTTCTCTATAAAGCATTAGGAAATGCACTCCACAGGTAAAAAAAAAAAAAAAACTCCATTTTAAAAAGGATGTGAGATTTAACATTCACATAAGGAATACAGCAGGACCCAAGGGAAACAGATTTAGGCCAGATACAGTACACAGATCCTGTTACCCAGACAAAGTTCATTTAGAATAACTCTGAAACTCAGGAATATGCAAATCCAGAGAATGGCAGAAATAGTTGTATGTGGAATTACGAGAAGTGGAGGTGCACTATGGGTGAATCAAATATATCTACAGTGCGGGAGTTATCTAATCCCTGCAGATTTTGTAAGTTTGCCCACTTTCAAAGAAATGAGGGGCTACAATTTTTATTATAGGTGTATTTTACATGATAGACACAGAATATCAACCAAAAAGCCAGAAAAAAAAAAAAAAATACAAAAAAAAATACAAATGTTATAAATTGAGGAGCAGTTCAGTGAGTGAAATAAGTATTTGATCCCCCACCAATAATTTGTTCCCACAGACTGTCAAGTTAAGAAGGTGCTCCTAATGACAACTCACTAGGTGTATAAAAGAGCTGTCAAAGGATGCCAGGGACAAGATTGTAGACCTGCACAAGGACGGAATGGGCTACAAGACCATCAGCAAGAAGCTTGGTGAGAAGGAGACAACTGTTGGAGCAATTATTTGCAAATGGAAGAAATACAAAATAGTCAATCGCTATTGGTCTGGAGCTGCATGCAGGATTTAATCTCATGGTATAGCTGCACGATTAATTCATAACACACACACACACACACACACACACACACACACCTCAGTGCTGGGATATAACTATAGACATTGTATCATTTGTTTTTGTTTTTAGATCAAAAGTGATGAACTTCGGTCTGTAAGTAAAGTCAGAATAACCACTTAGGCCTCATGTATACTGCTTTTGGTAAATGGACATTTAGGAGCAGTTGGGCATTTTTTTTTTTCAACTGCTCCGGAACACTCCTCAATGTTATCTTACCTGTCCATGTACAAAGGGTCGTTTATAGGAAGTTGAGTTTAGAGGTTTTTTTTGGAATGCAAAAAAAAAAAAAAAAAAAAATGGGTTCAGAAGTGGAGTTTAGAGGAATTTCAAGCAACATAAATAAAAACGCAAAAAACACAGCAAAACACTGCTAAACGCAGCATGTAAACGTGGCATTAAAGTCTAAGTCTTTTTCTGACATATATTGCTAACAAGTTAAAATCTGTTTTTGTTGCTAGAAAATTACTTAGAACCCCCAAAACATAAAAAAAAAAAAAAAAAAAAAAAAAAAAAAAAAAATTGTACAAAATGTGAAAGATGTTGTTACGCTGTGAGAATCGTGGACTTTATTCTGATAAGAACAAAAAAAAGAAAAAAAAAAAAAAGGATTCTCATTTCAGCCAGAATCTAGCCAGTTCTACCTGAGGTAAGAATGACTGAGAAAAGTGAGTCATTAGCCCATAACTGCATGGGAGGAGCTTGTGACTGATCTCCAGGCAGTTGAGACCAGTGTCACCAAACAAACCATTGGTAACACACTATGCTGCCATGGATTGACATTCTGCAGCACCCGCAACGTCCCCCTCTTCAAGAAGGCACATGTACAGGCCCATCTGAAGTTCGCCATGTATTGTAAACGTGGACGGTGTTTTTTTTTTTTTTTTTTTTTTTTTTTATCATCCAACCTGTTGGGGGGGGTGGCTTTGGGGAGATCAGGGGTCTGTTTAGAGCCCTGCCATCTCCTTTTTGAGACAGGACCGAGGACACAGATTCCCCAGTCCCTTTCTCTGCAGCCTCAGCTGCACTGAAGATGAATGGACAGAAGACAGTGGTTCATTCATAAACTGAAGAATCGTAAACACACAGTTTAAGATGCTCAGTTATGAATGGACAGAGCCAGTATTCCCCGACTCTGGATTCAGAAAAGGAAGGAACCAGTAAATTACATATTTATAGGCTCCTTCCGCCGCTCTACATTCTGAGAAATCTGGGCCGGGGGGTGGGGGGGGGGGGCTACCAGAGGAGGACCCTGGTAGCCTTTGGGAGGACACAACTAAAAACCCAGAAAAGGTGCAGCGGTGGGGGCAGTTACAAGCACCGATCACCTTGTAAAGCTTTTAATAAAGCAGCTGACAGACGCTTCTCTTCCTCTCCCTCCCACGGCTATCAGCTGCTTTACTGAAAGCTTTACAGGGAGCGTGGTGCTTGTAACTGTGCCCACCACCGCACCGATCATCTGAAGCTGCCTGGCCCCCTGCTGATATCCTGAGGACCCGGGCCCAGTACAAATTGGTATCAGATTAAGAGGAGCTTTTCTTGTGCAAATGTTTGGGATCGGTATCAATACTAGTATTGGTGCAACCCCACTTTGTATCATGTGTCTTTTCTGGAGTTTTGGTTGATATTCTGTCTGTCATTTAAAATACATCTATGATAATTATAGACCCTTCATTTCTTTGTAAGTGTACAAACTTACAAAATCTGTAGGGGATCAAATACATTTTCCCCACTGTACGCATGCC
The DNA here is from genome assembly GCF_037356315.1 of Lithobates pipiens. Taxonomy (NCBI): domain Eukaryota; kingdom Metazoa; phylum Chordata; class Amphibia; order Anura; family Ranidae; genus Lithobates; species Lithobates pipiens. Next base: position 39,248,718 of record NW_027507787.1, on the reverse strand, counting down.
TTCCAAAAAAGGGAGTGCGTTTCCTCTTCAGCTCAATGCAATTCATCATATTGCTTTATGATAGCATAAAGATTACAATGAAAAGCAGCTTTGCTGCCATATGAAACCGTACTGTATACAGAATCACACAAAAGGTTTCAGTGGAAGAACAAGAAATGCAATTCCTATCAAGGGGGTTCCTAAGCAAAGAGTGTAGCATACTAGAAATAATTTTGCACCTTTAAAATGGTTGAAATTCTGTATTCTTTCCATTTCCATGCATTTGTTGTTTTTTGTTATTTGTTTTTAATAACTTTAATTTTTGATTTTTTGTTACACAAAGAAGAGGGGGGGGGGGGGACTTACCATTGTTAAACATGTATTATTGCTAGAAATGCTTTCACAGTAGCATCAAAGTGAGCCCCCTTCTATTCTTATAGGTCATCCCTTTACTTTCTATATATCTAATGCCCCGTACACACGACCAGACTTTTCAACATCAAAAGTCTGACGGAATGATTCCGGCAGACTATTCGAACGTGTGTGGGCTGCAGCGGACTTTTGATTTGCAAAAGTCTGACAGACTTTAGAAAAAGAACATGTTTCAAATTTTTCCGACAGAACTCTGCCGGACCCAGAAATCCGCTCGTGTGCTAGTCTGACGGACTAAAACCGACGCTAGGGCAGCTATTGGCTACTGGCTATGAACTTCCTTATTCTAGTCCGGTCGTACGTCATCACGTTCGAATCCGTCGGACTTTGGTGTGATTGTGTGTGGCCAAGTCCGTTCATTCGGAAAGTCCGTCAGAACTCCGTCGAAAGTCTGCCGGACTTAAGTCCTGTCGTGTGTACGCGGCATTATGGGAATAGCCGAGATCTCACAACTTGGGGATTAGTGCTCATTGTTTTTTGTATTAGATAAGACTCAATAGGGTAACCTTGCTAATGGAGTATGTAAGGTTTGAAGCAACATTTCAATTAAATCTGTCAATCCATAATTGAAATATTTGTTTTGGGTAGACTGTCTTTCAAAAGCTAATAAAGGGGGGGCGTGGCCTAGCGATGCACTAGAGCAGACGTGCTTCGCGGGAGCTCCGGCATCGGCACGGATAATTTGATCTATTTTAACGTGATCCTCTCACTGCTGCTCACCCCAAGCATGGGGAGAAAAACGGGCAAGTCCCTGCCTAAGAAGGGTACGGCTACGGGCACTATCAAGCGCTTTTTATCCACGGAGGCCGATGATGTTCTGGACCAAGACGGACTAGGCCGCTCGCCGCACAGCACGCTGCTGGTACACAGTCCCGCCTCTTCAGTTAGGCCGGAAAGCAGACCTCGCTCGCCTGACACCTCGGCCGAATTGGAGGAAGAGGGGGACCTGGCCGGACCTGCCGGGGTAGCTACCAGGGTGAGTGATCTCCCAACTAAAGCTGACTTAGCTTCGATGCTGCTGAACCTCGAACGAGCGATTTGGAAGGACGTGTCGGCGGTCCGTTCGGACCTCTCTCAGGTTTTGGTACGTGTAGAAGAGACGGAACAACGGTTAGACAGACATGCGTCTGCCATACGATCGCTTCAGACGACTACCCGTCAGCTTACGATCGCTCACCGTACGGCTCTATATAAGATCGAGGACCAGGAGAACCGGAACAGACGCAATAACGTTCGGATCCGTGGCCTTCCGGAGGCGACCGGGGACGACGACCTTTTGCCTTCAGTTAGGGGCATTTTTAACAGCCTTCTCGGCAGAGCACCGGACGCTCCTTTGAAGATCGATCGGGTCCACAGGGCCCTCCGACCTCGTTCCATGACCACGGAGGTCCCGCGTGACATCATCTGCAGAGTCCATCACTATCCGGACAAGGAGCTGATCATGAAGAAGGCCAGGGATGCCACGCCGTTTGACTTCCATGGCGCCTCTCTCACCCTGTTCCCTGATCTGGCCAAGGAGACTTTGGATAGGCGTAGAGCCTTGCGTCCCCTCACGGAACTTCTGCAGGCGGCTTCCATCAGGTACCGGTGGGGCTTCCCTGCAGCTTTAATTGCCTCGGTCAATGGCAAAACCTCCGTCCTCAGGTTCCCTGAAGACTTACCACGATTTTGTGCTGACCTGAATCTCAACGTGCCGAAGTTACCGGGCTGGACTGATGTTCCCCCGCCGCCACCAAAGATCCCCGATCGTCAATGGCATAGAGTGGGACGGAAGCATCACGCTGCGGATCTGGAATCCCAGGTGCACCCCTGAGAGACGCGCTGTGCGGATATTGCTGTCTGTCCTGCTTTCTTTCTCCAGTCCTCGCGGACGTCTTGGATCCTGCAATTGTGCTGTTTTCCTATTACTTGCCATTGCCTTGGTTATTGGCCTCGGGGTCCCCTTCCTTGATGTTCATGTTTTGCCAAGGCGGGACAGTGTTCCGTTTTTGTTTTTGAAGCCCTGGACACTTACATGTGCTTGAGTTATGGCGCCATACACGGTTGCACCTCGCTGGATATCTGCGCTATTGCCTTACCCTGTGGCGAACCTATGAGCCCCTGTGATATTACGTTCTCGGGCCTGCTCACTCTCCTCTTGACCCCGTAGTCAGTTATTGCTTGGACTCAAATGCAGTTTATTGGCCCTGCTTGGACCACTGTTTTTTACGGTTTACTGTTTCTTTTTCTATGTTTATTTTCTACTGGAAATGTTTATGTAGTGAGTTTATTTGCGGTGCCGGACTGCCGTGGCGTGACCCTGACCCTCGATGGCGCGGTTGGTGCCCGATGGTCCGGTTTCCGCCGCCCCCTTTTTGGCGGGTGCCGCCTTGCCCGGGGTCCCGGTGCCCTTGCCCCGCTTTGCGGGGGGGTGTGGGGATCACGGGGTGGGTGTGCGGCCCGCCCTTGCACTGCAGTTTTCTGCGTGCGGTTAGATCTATTGCTATGCTGCTTTCTTCCTTGTTCTGATCTTTGCTGTTCTATTTCTCTCCCTGTAATCCTCCCTCTTTCCTTTTCTCTCCCCTGGTTGTCCTCCTCTTCCCCGTCCCTTTCCTCACCCATTTCCGTCCCCTTGGTGGGGGGGGTCCTATTTGCCTTGGTTGTTTTGTTTTGTGGGGGTGTGGGAGGCGGTTCCCCCTTTCTGAGACCCGATGGCTACGGTGAATTTTGTTTCGTTCAATGTTAGGGGCCTTCACGCCCCTGGGAAAAGACATCAATTGTTCCGAGAACTGAACCGTCTCCGCGGAGATGTGGTTTTTCTACAAGAGACCCACCTCACCCACACCACTTCAGGTTAAATTATATTCCCCCAAATACCCTACTTGGTATTACGGCCTCTCAGATATTTCTAAGGCCAAGGGCGTAGCCATTGGGTTTCGGAGGGGTACCGCGTTCAAGTTAGATTCTATGTTATGTGATCCGGCTGGCCGCTTTCTGTTTCTACGGGGCACTCTGGGCAGCATGCCATGCACTCTGGCTACTCTTTACTCCCCCAATAGACACCAAGCTTCATTTGTCGCTTCGACACTCTCTAAACTGGGGGACTTCGCTAGGGGCTGTGTGGTCCTGACGGGTGACTTCAATGCAGCTCTGGAACCCTCTCTGGACACTTCCAGGGGGAGCTCGCTCTTGTCATATAAGCAGTTGAAATGTATCCGCACAAAACTCCATGAGCTGCAATTGATGGACACGTGGAGGATCACGCACCCTCGCGACCGTGACTTTACCCATTACTCCACGGTACACCGTACATATTCGAGAATAGATCTGTTTTCTTGACCACCAGCATCTGCCACTCCTAGTTAGGTCGGCCATAGAAACCTCTCCCCTGTCGGATCATGCTCCGACTTTGTTTACCCTTAAGGTTGACTCTTTGCCTCCCCAAGGCTACTAATTGGCGACTGAACGAATCCCTCATATCCGAGGAAGCGGACAGGAAAGTCTTGGGTGAGGAGTTAGATTTCTACTTCCAGACTAATATGAGTGACGAGATCTCCCCGGGCGTGTTGTGGGAAGCGCACAAGGCCTTTATTAGGGGTAAACTTATTGAACTTGGCGCCAGGAAGAAAAGGGAGCGGTTGGCACAACAGCTTACGTTGATAGCGGAGATTAAGAGCCTGGAGAGGATTCATAAGCGGAGCCTCTCTATGCCCATTTTACACACCCTTACTGAAAAACGCAAATCCCTGAAGACCCTCCTACATTTAGATCAGAAGTCTAGATCAAGGCTGGTGGCCCAGCGCTTTTACGAGTGGGGGGATAGACCCAGCAGATTGTTAGCTGCTTCCATTAGACAACGGAAAGCCGCTGCGTTCATACCTAAAATTAGAACCCCTGGGGGGTCCATGGCCTACACCACTCCACAGATAGCTAAAGAATTCAGGGATTTCTACCAGCATCTTTATCATGTCCGACAAACTGATGGGGATGATAGGCGGAGGCTTATCCAGGAGTACCTGGCCCGAGCTGCCCTTCCTCAGCTTCCCTCTGTGGCCCTGGCCGCTCTGGAAGGGGAATTTACCTCAACGGAATTATTGAGAGCTCTACGAGATATGGCGAAGGGCAAAGCACCTGGCCCGGATGGCCTCCCAGTGTCCTATTATCGCTCCTATGCAGATAAGTTACTCCCCCACCTATCTAATTATGCTAATGTGACCTTGACCGGCGGTGTTCTCCGCCCGGAGACTACTCATGCCCATGTTACGGTTATACCTAAGGACGGGAAGGACCCGGCCGACTGTGCAAGCTATCGCCCTATCTCGTTGCTTAACATTGATGCCAAAATCTACGCTAAAGCAATTGCGAATAGATTATTGCCTCTGGTCCCGCATGGGACCAAACAGGTTTTATACCGGGGAGAGAGGCTCGTGACAATTCCTTACGCACCTTCACCCTGATGTCGTTTGTACGGCGTCGGTCCCAGCCCACCCTGTTGCTTTCCACAGATGCTGAGAAGGCCTTTGACAGGGTGGACTGGGAGTTTCTCATGGCGACGTTGTCTCACCTCGGGGTCGGCCCTGCCCTTAGATCGCAAATTTTAGCTCTTTATCGTCATCCCACGGCCCAATTGCGGGTTAACGGCATTCTTAGTGACCCCTTTACCCTACATAATGGCACGCGCCAGGGCTGCCCGCTTTCGCCCATACTATTCGCAATATCGTTGGAGCCCTTCCTGTCTATTGTCCGACGTAAACCGAACATACATGGTATTACAGTGGGCAGGATGGAACACAAATACGCTGCATATGCCGATGATATTTTGGTTTTACGTGCAACAGCCCCTGATTTCTCTCCCTAACCTCATATCCGAATTTACCGCTTATGGCAGGGTTTCTAATTTCAAAATAAATATGTCCAAATCCGAAATTTTAAACGCAACGGTCCCCCCCCTCGTAGCAACGAACATTAAACAGTCTTTCCCCTTTACTTGGCAGACACGGCACATGAAATATTTAGGTATCTATTTAACGTCCAACCCACTTGCTCTTTTCCGTGCCAATTTTCTCCCGCTCCTCAACACGCTTAGATCGGACCTTCAGAAATGGTCCCAGTTAGGTCATTCCTGGCTGGGTAGAATTGGGGTGGTGAAGATGAACCTGCTGCCCAGGGTGCTCTTCTTGCTGCAAATGATCCCATTCGGGGTGCCGGTGGGTTTCTTTACTATATTACACTCGATGGTATATAGGTATATATGGAATAGGAGGAAACCCCGACTCCCGCTGGGGGCCTGGCAGTGCCGGATTTCCGACTCTATTTCCGAGCTATTGTGCTGGCCAGGCTATCAGATTGGAAATATTGTACAAATACTAAGCTGTGGGTCGAACTGGAAACGATGTTGGGTGAGACTGACCTTTCTAATCTTATGTGGCTTCCAAGGCAATATAGGGCTTTGTCTACCAATTCTTCACCACTAACGACTTCCTCTCTTGCAGTATGGGACTCCCTGTGTAAAAAATGGTCCGGGCCCTATAACTCACCTTTGCTGTCTTTGTCGGGTCATAACTATTTTCCGCCTGGTAATGTGGGCCCTCGCTCACGCGTTTCTTGGAACCTCGGGGATAAAACTCTCCTCCATCAGTTCACTGGCCCCTCCGGGGTTCTCCCACTCTCCGCCATCATGGGGGAGTTACCTATTTCATTCATGGATCGCTGGAAATACTGTCAACTGTCGGCCTTTGTTCGCTCCCTTCCTAAACCTCTACGCTCCATAAACGACCTTACACCTCTGGAATCTGCTTTTTCAGGTGCCTTGCCTGTGGAGAAGCCCGTCTCTTATTTTTATCACACGCTGTTATCCCTGGAGTCTCACAGGACCCCTACTTTTATCCGAAACTGGGAGCTGGATTTGGATAAGGAACTCACTCCTACCCAAGTGTCTACCATTCTTACCATGGCGCATACTGCTTCAGGCTCCTCCAAAACATCTGAGATGTCTTACAAGCTATTGGCCAGGTGGCATTATACGCCTGTGACACTGCATCAGTTTTTCCCCCAAACCTCCCCGCTCTGCTGGAGAGAGTGCGGTGAGCGAGCCTCTCACGCTCACATCTGGTGGTCCTGTCCACGAATACTCCCGTTCTGGCTTGCAGTCCTATATTGGATTCAGCAAATTCAGGGTCGGGAGGTTCCTAATGATCCATGGTATGTTTTGTTTCACTGTTCGGGTCAGCCAGCAGGCTCATATAAACGCTCTATTATGCCCCATCTCCTCAATGCTGCAAAGACCCTTATCCCGAGGTATTGGAAGCAGAGGAGGATCCCCACGCTCCGTTGCTGGCTGCTCAAGGTTGATCACCTATATTACATGGAAGACATGACACTCTCTCAGAGGCAAGTCTGACCTTGCAAAAAAGATATGGGCCTGCTGGGTCGCCTTTAAGTATACCCCTGCATATGCGGATATGGTATCCCAACCTGTGTAATGTGATGTAACCATGTCTTGATATGAGAAACCTGTTTTATTCTCTAATTTTCAATCTGATGGCTGGGACCCCCCGCTTTCTTTCTTTATACTTCCTGGACTTTCCTTCTCTCTTTTTCTGAGCTTGTTCTCCTGTCAGAGCTCCCTGGACTCTTATAGTTAAAACTGGAAGGAGTTATATGCACTTTTTGGGATACTCATGTTGGAGTCTAAGTACATTTTTGGGTTGTTACTGCTTGCTGTTTACACCACTCCTCTGATATTTTGTCTGTGATGAGCTGTATGTGCTCCTTTTCTTTAATAAAAACTAATTTAAAAAAAAAAAAAAAAGCTAATAAAAAAGGAAAAGTAATGCAAATAGCATGTAAACCACAAAACTAAATGAAGATCTCATGAAAAGCTGAATTTGGAAGAGCACAGTCCCACTTTCCTTTACATAGTTCTAAAAAGAAAACAAGTCTGCTTTTATATTCACTTAAAAAAAAAAAAAAAAAAAAAACCCCACCCAGATCATTTATTCCAACAACAATCTTCTCACAAGATGTGCATTTAAAATCTTCGGTCCCTTCCACACAGTGCAAGCTCGGTTGGAGTCCGCCTGCTCAGCGGGGAATCTGTCCACTGATCCCGCTGAGCGGGCAGATGGCTGGTCCATGTTCACTCCGCTAATGCGGACACAGCCTGCTCTTCTCTATGTGTGGTCGGATGTAAATGAACCGCTTGTTCATTTATACCCGCCTGCCATCCGATCCAACAGAAAGATAGGGAACAGACCCCCCCCCCCCCCGTTTTTAGCAGACAGATATTGGTGGGCATCAATGGACACACGTCCGTCGACATACAGCGGTCCATAGAGGAGACTGGAGGGTCTGATCGGGTCCACCTGTCAGTTTTTCAGCCTGTGTGAAAGGGCCCCAAAGTATTTACAGTGCATCCAGAAAGTATTCACAGCACTTCACTTTTTCCCTAAATGGTTTTATTACAGCCTTATTCCACAATGGATTAAATTCATTTTCCAAATAAAGAAAATCCCCTGTACATAAGTATTCACAGCCTTTGCTCAATACTCTATTCAAGCACCTTTGGCACCAATTACAGCCTCAAATATTTGAGTATGATGCTACAAGCTTGGTACACCTTATTTTGAGCAGTTTCTCCCATTCTTTTAAAGGACCTCTCCAGCTCCATTAGTCTGAATGGGGAGAGTCGTTGCACAGCAATTTTCAGATCTCTCCAGAGATGTTCAATCGGGTTCAAGTCTGGGCCACACAGAGTTGTCCCGTAGCCACTCTTTTGCCACCTTGGCTGTGTGCTTAGGGCCATTGTCACATTGGAAGATGAACCTTTGCTCCAGAGCAGGCTTTCATCAAGGATGTCTCTGCACATTGCTGCATTCATCTTTCCCTCGATCCTGACTAATCTCAGAGTTCCTGCCACTGAAAAACTTTCCCCACAGCATGATTGCCAACACCACTGTAGGGATGGTATTGGTCAGGTGATGAGCGGTGCCTGATTGCCTCTAGACATGACACTTGCCATTCAGTCCAAGAATTCATTCTTTGTTTCATCAGACCACAGAATTTTGTTTCTCATGGTCTGAGACTCATTCAGGTGCCTTTTAGCAAACTCTAGGCGGGCTGTCATATGCCTTTTACTGAGGAGTGGCTTCCATCTGGCCACTCTACCATATGGGCCCGATTGGTGGAGTGCTGCAGAGATGGTTGTTCTTCTGGAAGGATTCTCCTCTCGCAAGAGAAACACTGGAGCTCTGTCAGAGTGATCATCAGATTCTTGGTCACCTCCCTGACTAAGGCCCTTCTCCCCCAATCGCTCAGTTTGGCCTGGTAGCCCGTTCTAGGAAGAGTCCTGGTGGTTCCAAACTTCTTCCATTTACAGATAATGGAGGCCACTGTGCTCATTGGAAACTTCAATGATGCAGACATTTTTTTGCACCCTTCCCAAAATCTGTGCCTCCATACAATCCTGTCTTAGAGGTCTACAGACCATTGCTTAGATTTCATGGCTTGGTTTGTGCTCCAACATGCACGGTTAACCATGGGACCTTATTATAGACAGGTGTCCAAATCATATTCAATGAACTGAATTTACCACAGGTGGACTCCAATCAAGTTGTATTAACATCTCCAGGATGATCAGTGGAAACAGGATGCACCGGAGCTCAATTGTGAGTGTCATGGCAAAGGCTGTGAATACTTCTGTACAGTGAGGGAAAAAAAGTATTTGATCCCTGCTGATTTTGTACGTTTTCCCGCTGACAAAGAAATTATAAGTCTAATAATTTTCATGGTAGGTTTATTTTACCAGTGAGAGACAGAACAAAAATATCCAGAAAAGCGCATTTCAAAAAAGTTATAAATGGGATTCGCATTTTAATGAGTGAAATAAGTATTTGATTCCCCTACCAGCAAGATTTCTGTCTCCCAGGTGTCTTCTATACAGGTAACAAGCTGAGATTAGGAGCACTCGAAGGGAGTGCTCCTAATCCCCGCTTGTTACCTGTATAAAAGACACTTGCCCACAGAAGCAATCAGATTCCAATCTCCACCATGGCCAAGAGCTGTCCAAGGGTGTCAGGGACAAGAGATTGTAGACCTGTTGTCACCCTCTCACCAAGCAGCTTGGTGAGAGGGTGACAACAGTTGGTGAGATTATTCGCAAATGGAAGAAACACAATATAACTATGGATCTCCCTCAGTCTGAGGCTCCAAGCAAGATCTCACCTTGTGGAGTTTCAATGATCTTGAGAACAGTGAAGAATCACCAGCACTACGGGGAAAATCTGTTCAATAATCTCAAGACAGGTGGGACTATAGTCCAAGAAAACAATTGGTAACACACTGTGCCATGAAGGACTGAAATCCTGAAGGGTCCGCAAGGTCCCCCCTGCTCAAGAAAGCACATGTACAGGTCTGTATGACGTTTGAACATCTGAATGATTCAGAGGACAACTGGGTGAAAGTGTTGGGGTCAGATGAGACCAAAATCAAGCTCTTTGGCATCAACTCAACTTGCCATGTTTGGAAGAGGAATGCTACCTATGATCCCAAGAACACCATTCCCTCCGTCGAGCACGGAAATGGAAGCATTTTGCTTTGGAACTGTTTTTTCTGCCAAGGGGACAGGACAACTTCAACGCATGAAAGGGACAATAGACGGGTCCATGTACCGTCAAATCTAGGGCGAGAACCTCATTCCCTCAGCCAGGGCATTGAAAATGGGTCATGGATGGGTATTCCAGCATGACAATGGCCCAAAACACACGGCCAAGGCAACAAACGAGTGGCTCAAGAAAGAGCACATTAAGGTCCTGGAGTGGCCTAACCAGTCTCCAGACCTTAATCCCATAGAAAATATGTGGTGAGAGCTAAAGGTTTGTGTTACCAAATGCCAGCCTTGAAACCTTAATGACTTGGAGAGACTCTGCAAAGAGGAGGACAAAATCCCTCCTGAGATGTGTTCAAACCTTGTGGCCAACTAAAAAACGTCCAACATCTGATTGTCAACAAGGCTTTTGCCACAAAGTACGAAGTCATGTTTTGCAAAGGGGTCAAAGACTTATTTCACTTATTAAATTGCAAATTAATAACTTTTTTCAAATGCGTTTTTCTGGAATTGTTAGTTATTCTGTCTACCATTAAAATTAAACACTGATCATTTGTCAGTGGACAAAATTTACAAAATCAGCAAGGGATCAAATACTTCCCCAAACCCCCTCACTGTACATGCGAAATATATATATATATATATATATATATATATATATATATATATATATTTTTTTTTTTTTTTTTTTTTAATACATTTGCAAAGATTTCAAACACATTTCAGGTTGTCAATATGGGCTATTTGTATAACTTTGAGGAAAATAATTCATTTATTCTATTTTGGAATAAGGCTGTAACAAAACAAAAATGTGGAAAGAGTGAAGCGATGTGAATACTTTCTGCATGCACTGATTGTAAAAGCTTCCCTTGTGTCAACATTCAAAAGGCTTGAGATTGCCGCAATCTTACATGTGATGTCAGCAGACTCAGATGTCTATTCCACTTGTGCCCCCCCCCCCCACCCCCCCATTAGCTACATAACAGATTATGTAGAGAAGTGGAGAGGAGGAAGAGCTAGGCCAGCACAGACAGTAATTATACCCCCCCAGAATGTCAGAGGATTTATGACATGGCAGTAGTGATGGGGAATTGTGGCTTCACTAGCGAATCAACGCATCCTGAAGTGGTCAAAGTCCCCAACACATTGCAGGAGAATAAAAAGAATTGTTTTATCAAGGAAAAACAGTAATCATTTAGAACACCCAATTTTCTGTGCGTTTAATCGGCAATGTTTTAGGTTGGTGGCAGGGTCTAACAGAAGCCAAGATCTAGTTCTAGAAGAGAATGGTGTATCCCATTACTGAACAACAATCTCGAGTTGGCTGCTAAATTTATATAGATTTTCTCTGAAGATTCTGATCAGTGGTGTTCAGTGTGCCGTTACTGAAAGGTTATGCTAAGCATCCATCTTGTTTCTGTCAGCCATCTTAATATTCACAAACTTCCATTTCACAATATGTACAGTTTGAACACCCCTTTAACTTCTCAGATAACTGTCTCAACATGAGATTCTTCTAACCCGTGTGTTCTCACACACTTATCTATAACCTTCACACTGTTTCTCAGCATCTTTTAGCTACAGAAGGAATTATGTATCTTTTCTTATATTAATTCAGCTAGCTTAGAACAAAGAACAATAGCGATTTGTCTTGACCAGCTGTAATCGTCTTGATGTCTACTGCGCATGTCTTATTCTGTATGACGTAAAATACCCTATATCATTTGCTTTGTAAAATCTCAATACAATTAGTTCTCGAAGGACGCCATGGTGTGTGTGTGAATTTATTTGTCCTTTGAGAATTGATTCCAGAGCGCTCTGAATTTATACAATACATTGGATCTAAGGTCTGAGAGGTTGAAGGGACCCCCCTAGACACAGAATTAACCCTAACAGAACTGGGGGCTCGTCCCGGGATGGATGTTAACCCTTAATGGATTTGGAAAGCTACTAACGGCTCGGTAAGTGAATTCTATTCTTATTGAGTGAAATTGACTTGCCGGAGTCCAGGTGTCAGGTGTGTGACTTGGCTTCCATCCCACAGAGATTGCTGTTGGGTTATAGAACCTCTCATAAGTATACATAAGTTGACCGGTCATGACCTTGGAGGTCATATAGTGTTTTGGGGACACTTGTAAAGGTTTTGGTGACCTTAAAAGAGAAGATTTTGGTAATCTTAGAAGAATAGGTTTTGGGGACCTAGGAAAAATTTACAGAGTACTCTAGAGTTTTAGTTCTGTTCGGCACAGAACTGGTGACTGACGATCAATGTATTGTGTAAACTTTGTGTATGATTGTATAACTGCTTTGCTTTAAATGTATCACGCTGAATGAATTGCGCTGAGTGTGTATATGTGGACTGCTATTTTGTTACCAGAACCAAAAGGCATACTTGGTGAGTAGTATTCCTGAAGGTTATAAAGTTACAATTTGGGTAAAGCTATTTTGGGAAAGGTAAACAGATTAATGTACATTGCAAGTTAAATTCATCTGTGGTTTAAATCTGTCTGAAACAAAACGGCAGCTCCATGAGCAAGATTGTGTGTTTATTGTATATCTGAAATACTCTTGAACTTGTTCCAAATTTATTCTGTTACAGTCTTGAAGTGATTGTAGCTGTATTAGTACAAAAAAGTATCACGGACAGTACTGATTTCTTTTTGTTAAAGGAATCTAGGTTGAGGTATTGCCTAATTGTCTGCACCGCTAGGTGGCAGTCAAGCAAATAAATTGTTTTGCTTTCATAGGAAAATGAAACGGAGCAATGCCTAGTTAACCCTTAGGTGGACCATATGGCAGGATGGACAGAAAGCCGGTTTGGGCATTCTGACAACTATGGATCCATTATTGATCCAGACTTTCCTGGGTAATCTCAAACCCCATTTAGTGGTCCCAGTCAAACAAATGATTACTGAATGGTCAACACTTTCTAGAACTGACTTTGGCAAAGCTCTTTCACAGAAAGATGTCTCCACACAACATTTCCAAGGGAATACGAAGGGGAACTTTAGAGGCAGAGGAAATTTTAGAGGCAGATTTAGAGGCAGAAATGGAAGAGGGATGAGTCGCTCTAGAAACAATGGATGTTTCAATTGCGGTGCTGAGGATCACTGGGTGAGTCAGTGTCCTCACCCCACCCCTTCTCAGACTCCCGATTCCAGCTCTGTCCCTAACCAGACACAACAACCACAGGCATCCATCCAACAAGGTCCAACATTTCCAATCAAATGGGGAAATCAACAACAATGATGGGGCCCGGAGGGTAGTGTCCCAGCTTTTCCTTTTGTCTCAGATGATTTCACTGACAGTCCAATGGTTGCTATTTCAATAAATGGGAGACTCCTCCCCTATCTTGTTGATAGCGGGGCCACTAGGAGTACTATTTGTGAAGATCATTTCAGAGGCAAATGGGAACCAGCGGAACCCTCTTTGGGAATTAATGGGATACTGACAAAAACATATAGGACTCCACCCCTACCAATAGAAGATGATGAAGGGTACACCATATGCACACATTCTTTCAGGATAATACCAAGGTGTCCTGTAAATTTGTTGGGAAGAGACTTGTTTGGGCCACTAGGAATCACAATTAGAACCAACTCAGAAGGAGGTCTAGACATTTCCTCAGATAAAATCACTATAGTAGCATGCAAACCAGGTTCATTGATGCTGTCACAACAAAATAGTGAAGAAGATTTTGAGGATATAGACCCCCAGGTCTGGTCTACATCAGATCTGGATGTAGGACTTATTTCATGCACACCATACAAGGCCACTCTCAAAGAAGGTGCATTTCCTATCTATCACAAACAGTATCCACTCTCTAAAGAAAAGATGGATGGCATAGTGCCAATGGTGAAAAAGTTTCTGCAGGATGGAATCCTGGAAGAAATTATTTCTCCATACAACACACCTGTTAACCCTGTAAAGAAGCCGGATGGCTCCTTCAGATTTGTACAGGACTTGAGGGCCATAAATGACCTCATAGTCCCAATAGCACCCATTGTACCTGATGTTCCATCTCTGCTGTCCTCCATTCCAGCAACAGCCAAATGTTTTACTGTGATTGATTTAAAGAATGCTTTTTTCTCTGTCCTTGTAGACAAGGAGACAAGGCCACTCTTTGCTTTTACTGTGTCGATTGACCAACACAATCGCCAGTTTACCTGGTGTAGAATGCCCCAGGGATATATAGACTCACCTGTGGTCTATTCTATAGTACTCCAAGCCACCCTCAGGCCTTGGACTGCCCCTCATGGTTCTGTACTGTTGCAATATGTTGATGATCTTTTGATTTGTAGTTCTTCAGAGGAGGACTGCCGAGCTGATAGCCTATCCTTATTGAAATGGTTACATACGTGTGGTCACAAAGTGTCTAAGAAAAAATTACAATGGTGTAAACAGGAGGTTGAGTACCTAGGGTTTGTGCTGTCTCCGGGAGTTAGGAAAGTCAGTCACAAAAGAATTGTTGCTATAGTGGGTCTGCCCCGCCCACTTACCAAGAAAGACCTGCTAACCTTTCTTGGAATGATTGGTTACTGCCGCCAATGGATACCTGACTGCTCTTTCTATGACAATATATTGAGACAAGCAACCCTCTCTGAAATGTCTGATATTGTAAAATGGTCTGATGAAATGTTAAATGCTTTTACCATGTTGAAAAGTGCAATGGTTACCAGCCCGAGCCTCGGCCTCCCTGATTTTAGCAAAATGTTTCACTTGTTTGCTAGGGAAAATTGCAGAACCATGGCAGGAGTACTGGCCCAGGAACATGGTGGGAGACTGCGCCCTGTAGCTTTTTTTTCAAAGGTGGTTCCAGTACAGGTGCAAGGCATGCCTGCTTGCCTCAGAGCGTTGGCTTCTTGTTCTATGGTCGCAGAGTTGGCAGCACCATTTACCTTGGGCCATAACACTACTTTATACACCTCACACAGCGTTACCACACTCCTCAAAACTTTACATACTCAGCATATGTCAGCACAAAGATTGAGTGGGTATGAAGTCATCCTCCTGTCCAATCCAAACCTGAAAATAAAAAGTTCAAACAAACTCTGGCCCAGCTCCAATTTTGAATGCCTTATTAGGTCTTAAAGGAGAACAGGATGACTTACCACCACCTCATAACTGTACACAATAAATACATCAGGACACTTCACCTAGAGCAGATATGCTTTCAGTACCAATTCCTACTGCACAAACAGTTTTTGTTGATGGCTCTTGCAGCAGACCGAGTGATAATGTCTATCATGCAGGATATGCTGTTGTCCAACTGCCGGATACTGTCCTCGAGGCCAATCCAATACCCTATCAGTCTGCACAAGCTGCTGAATTGATAGCATTAACCCGTGCATGCCAGCTGTTTGCAGGAAAAGAGGTAAACATTTACACTGATTCCAGGTATGCTCATGGTGTGGTTTGGGACCATGGTGTGATATGGCTTCGCAGAGGATATGTGGCAGCAGATGGAAAGAGCATCTCACACTCTGACCTAGTCACAGCATTACTAGATGCAATTCAGTTGCCTTCAAAACTAGCTATCATGCACTGTAAGGCACATACAGGCCAAATGACTGATATAGCCAAAGGTAATGCACTAGCTGACAGAATAGCTAAAGAAGCTGCATCTACACAAAAGGCAAACATTCAAATGCCCATGCTGACACCTCAGCCATGTTCCCTGAAAGAGACACATTGGCTCACGGAACTACAGGCTTTTGCCACCCCTGATGATATTGCGCAATGGAACTGTGATGGGATGATACAAAAGGATCCTAAAACAGGATTAATCTTCAAAGAGGGGAAGCGGTGTATTCCTGTTGCTAGCGCCCCCCTGTTCATTGCACAATACCATGGACTGGGTCACAAGGGATGGCATGCCACATGTGAACTTCTAGATGCAGATTTTTTCATTGCAGGATTACCTAATCTAGTCAAAGCTTTTGTAAGGAGATGTGTCACTTGCATTAGGAACAATCCAACAAACCCAAAGAAATCAAAGCATGAACATCTTGAGTACCCAACAACACTGTTTACCCATTTACAGATAGACTTTACACATATGCCCAAAGAAGGAAAGAAACAACAATATCTTTTGGTTATCGTGGACATAATGTCACGCTGGCCCGAAATTTTTGTCACCAACAATGAAAACGCACAAACTGTAGTGAAGATCCTCACACAGGAAATTATTCCTAGATGGGGGTGTCCATTGCAAATAAATTCAGACAATGGCCCAGCGTTCACAGCTAAAATATGCCAAGATCTTGTAAAAGTACTAAAAATAGACTGGAAATTTCACCTCCCCTACCATCCACAGAGTTCAGGAATTGTAGAAAGAATGAATAGAACAATTAAAGACAGGATAAGGAAGGCTACAGGTGGGAATTTTGGCAAGTGGAAAAAAGTTCTCCCAGCTGTATTAGCTGAAATCAGAATGACCCCTCACAGTGTGACGGGTTATTCCCCCTTTGAGGTACTCATGGGTAGGCCATTCCCCACACCGTGGGCTAATCATCCCTTGATGGTAGAGAAAGGTGATTTGGAACAAATACAGGAGGAATATGTAAAAAAACTGATTGAAACTCTTGATATTGTCGAAAGAAGAGTTGCTCGCACCTCTCCTTCTTCACAGATACCAACCCACCCGTTCCAGGTCGGTGATCAAGTTGTGGTCCAAAGGCTTCAGAAAGGTCGAAAGCCGCAAGAGGTTCCATTCGGACCAGTGACCAAAGTGGTAGCCGTCACCAGGACCGCCATCCTTACAGAGGAAAGTCCTACTTGGATCCATGCCAGCAGAGTAAAGAAGGTTGATCTAAGCCCAGGAATCCAAGAAAGGCTGAAAAGAGGTGAAGCAGGTGTTTTAAGTCCTCAAAAGACAAGCACAGACATAAAGGACAGTGATGTCACTCATTTCACCACAGACTTCTGGGAAGGCCTTTTGCCTTCTGGTGATGTTTCTACTTCTGATCTTTGTCCCAGTGTGGATAATAACTAACTGTATTTTTCATCCTGAAGACTTAGGTGCCTTGAAACTCATATGTGGTAAAAGCGAAATACACACCAACCATACTGACTTTCACCTCAGAAATCGCAGTAAGAGAGATGTCTCTAATGAATTGATCAAAGAAACAAGTTTTTCTGGAAAAATGTTACTGTTAAAATTTAAATATGCTTACGCTAGAAAGTCAGGATATGAAAAATGCTGGATTTGTAGTAAGTTGCACCCAGAAACTGCTAAAATCCCACTCTTAGCTGTCCCTCTGAACCTCAAGTCATTATTGGAAAATACTCTAGTCTTAAGTATTAAGAATGTCTCGGAAGGGTACCGCAATCAGAGTATTATGTTTTACACTTTAGGAAAGACACATGAACCCGAGTGGTGTGTTCAGCTAGGCAATACATCCAACGGAATAGGTATGTGTTCCAAGTCTGTATTTAACATTTCAAAGGGTATTCCCTTCCACACCAGTAACATTATCATGGGTCATATGTGTAGTTACAAAAATCAATCCCTTAACAACACCATTAGTGAACTTACTACATACAAGAACACAACCTCTGGGATACTTGTGAGTAAACTTGTTAGTGCTGCATTTGAGGCTGGAACTGAGCCCCAACGTAGTTCTCTAAGAAGTTTTTCATTGGGAAACAATACATATGTATGCTGTGCTAAAATTTGCTACCCATGGATCCCCGCAGGAGTGAAAGGATGGTGTTATTTAGCACAGTTGGTACCAGTCATGTCAGCCCTAGGCCAGAATCAGGAACATCACATACAAGTTACTTCAAGTCCAGTACATAGGTTAACTTATAAATACAAGAGAGAAGCCCCACCTATGTTTTCTACTTCAGATAAGTCATGGACATGGTTTCCATCCTGGACAGGATGGGGCATAACCATGATGGACAAATTAAATAACTACACTAGTTTAATAAATGATGTTATGGAAAAAAACTCCCAAGATATAGGACTACTCAATGTCGAGCTCAAAGCAATTAGAAGACAACTAGAGTTACACGAATTAGCTATTGAAAGCATGAGTGCAGCTCTGACAGGTTTATGCGAAATGACCCAAGATTATGAATGTTGTACATGGTTTCACAATACCAGCCTGGAAATCCCAGACTACTATGATGTTATTAATCAACACCGAACACAGGTAAATGAATTAATGAAACAAGCAAGGGACATAGGTAATTATGGATGGAACCCCTTTTCTAGTTTGGGTTTAGGTGGAATGTTTTCATGGTTAAAGGACATAGTGATTATGATTATCATAGTACTATTGTTAGGATTGATAGGCTACTTGATTTTCAAGCTTATTCTACTTTGTATTAGCAAGTGTACTACACCAGACCAACCTTCTCACGCATATACACAATATCTGCAGCTTTATGTAAAAGAATATAACAAACGTAGCAAGAACCGTAGATTTCAGGAGGCTGCGGATCTGTAGAAGTCATTTCATGACTTAAAGAGGGGGTTGAAAGGTTATGCTAAGCATCCATCTTGTTTCTGTCAGCCATCTTAATATTCACAAACTTCCATTTCACAATATGTACAGTTTGAACACCCCTTTAACTTCTCAGATAACTGTCTCAACATGAGATTCTTCTAACCCGTGTGTTCTCACACACTTATCTATAACCTTCACACTGTTTCTCAGCATCTTTTAGCTACAGAAGGAATTATGTATCTTTTCTTATATTAATTCAGCTAGCTTAGAACAAAGAACAATAGCGATTTGTCTTGACCAGCTGTAATCGTCTTGATGTCTACTGCGCATGTCTTATTCTGTATGACGTAAAATACCCTATATCATTTGCTTTGTAAAATCTCAATACAATTAGTTCTCGAAGGACGCCATGGTGTGTGTGTGAATTTATTTGTCCTTTGAGAATTGATTCCAGAGCGCTCTGAATTTATACAATACATTGGATCTAAGGTCTGAGAGGTTGAAGGGACCCCCCTAGACACAGAATTAACCCTAACAGAACAACACACCTAACTTTGAAAGCTTTCTGCACTACTAGTATACACAACTATACCATATAAAAGGAATTCTAAATTAAAACAGCCGTGTGACGTTGAACACTTGCCAATGTAATGCAACCAGAACTACACAATTGTTCCAAAAGCATGCAAACAAGTATATGCTATCTGGCTTCTCAGATCTTGGCAAACACATATGCTAAACCTGTCTTTGTAAGATATGCAATAAAAAAAAAAAAAAAAAAAAAAAAAAAAAATCACAGACAGTCACCAAGCTGACTTATGTTATAAACAAGCAATGGGAAAATGGAAGGCGACATTTTCTTCTGTCAGTGCAGAATACTTTAGTAGACAAGATAATCTCCAGACAAACTGATGATGCTACATATTGTCCTGTGTGCAGTTCAAGTACAACTCCGCAAGATCGCTCACAGGTAGATAACAGGCAAAAGAAAAGCAAATTGCACACCAATGTTTCTGAGAATCTGCTCTTTGCACTAATATGTGTATACATAAGTGGATGCAACAAGCAGCTTGTTAGAGAGCTCCAACAAGGGTTGTAGGAACACGAAGAAAGAAGGGACATAAGGAGGGGGTCAGTGGATAGGCGGGTGGTTAGTGTATGTTGCCAGCTTTAGTGTGTTTATAGGATTATTGTAGCAGGGGTAAGCAACCTTCAGCCATCCAGCTGTGGAGATACAAGTTCCAAAGAACATTGTAACACTGACCCCACCACAGACATGGCTCCTAGAAGCAGACACAAGATGGGATCTAGAGTTTCACCACAGCTGGAGTGCCAAACCCTGCCCACCCCTCTCCTAAAAGATGGTCAGTGCAGACACATCATTTCTAGTAACCTCAAGTATCTGTGCACCAGCTACATAGGAGACCAGGCATTTTGCCTTGTCCATGCCTTTGTACAGCCACCAAACACAGTCCCACCAAATCAGGTGTGAACCAGCCCTAACTCAAGGTGCATGTCAATGCACTTGCGAGATCTGCTCATAGTAGAATGGTTAGGTACTCAAAGCTGCCCAGGAAACAGATAAGCTATTAAGCAGCAGGCTGAATGTACCAAGATGATCGATCAACATGGGTACAACCAGCCTGCCCGATTCACTTGCGATTATCGCAGGCAGCTGCAATCACGGCCTTCTCCCGGCAGGGAAGGCTTCCCCCGGCAGGGAAGGCTTCCCCCGCACCCCACACCAGGAAAAAAATAAAAATAATTGCTCGGCAGGAGGGATTCCCGTCAGCACTGTGCGTTTCTTTCCTATGATTGCACACTGATCAAACATTTTCCAACAAGCCCATTCGGGAAAAGGTGAAATCATTAGATTGACTTCTCACCAACATGAAGAATCATAGATGATCGAAATACAGCCAGTCCTTGCTGGACCAACTGAATTTTGATCCATCCACGACCAGCTTTACAGAATATCTTAATATACATATAGCCAAAAAGGTCAACGACAAGTTTTTTGATAAAAGATTTCCAGCTATTACCTACCTAGAGAGCAGATAGGAAGACAAACACAAAACAAACAAATACTGTATATGAAGAAAAAGCAACATCTCCTCCTCTCCAACATGAGAAACAGACAGCAAAGACCGTATAATATCAAAAATATCATTACTACTATATTATGTTAAATTGCGACTTTAATTTATATTTAGAGCAAGCCATTTAGATTTTTTTCTTAGGTTTGTTTAATTACAAGTACAGAATCTGCTCAATGTTTCCTTATTTCTTTCAAAGCCTCATCTGAAAAAGACACAAGCTTGCCACTTATCATTTGATCTAAGCGGGTGCCTCGGCTTTAATCATAGAGGCAAAATATACATATGTGATTTTTCAATGGCAAATATATTTTCCATAATAAGTGGGATATTGAAAGCCTGTGAAAGAGCTGAGCCACATGCTATAAGGAAAACATATCACATTTAATAAGCAGGAGGCATCTGACATTCTGAAATAATCCTGGGGCATGTAGGTCTACAGTGGAATGCTTTTGGAAATAAAATGTTAACATAACGATAATTATATTTACACTTCAACCGGTCCCCTCGGAGATGGATGTTGGTGCAAGGTCAAGCTCTTCCAAAAAGAAGGTCACCACTTTGGTTAGCATATTTTTACAATTATACATGGACGGTCTGAGACTCTCCTTTATCCAGTGTAATTTTCAACCCAAATTATAATGATTGCATTCCACAAAACTCCCTGGGCAGCTAAATGAGGGGAGTTACCCAGAAATTTGATCAGTCTTCCTTCAAAGCACAAAGGACAAGCTATCGCTGTGCTACCAACAGGTATAGAACAAAAACATCAATGAAAGCCCTACAGTTTTCCTTTTTGCTTTAACATTCACCCTTATCAGTGGAATTCTGGGTTTTACAAGGGCTTTTCTGCTGCATTTATTATTGTTTTTCATATCAGCATCTTCTGCCTAGTAATCTGCATCTCTCCGTGTACTACTTAAGCCTAGTACACATGGGCCGAATGTCAGGTGGTATCAGCCTCTTCAATAGAAACAGGACGACATTCGGCCTTTATGTGCTGAAGCAGGTCCGACAGAAGCCCACCATTCGGATGGCTCCTTTTGAAGGGGCATGAACAAAAAAGGTCTGCCGATTGCCTCCTGATAAGCGAATTCAACCAATGGCCGAGAGCGCCAACTAGAGTGTTCTGGCGGGAGGGCCGTCTCTGTGTCAGAATACAATAGAATAGCTGGGGAGATCGCTGTACTAACATCAGATTCTTAATATAGTGGCTCCTCCTGAGCTGTCAAGTTTTTTTTTGTTCACTGCTGATGGGTTAAACATAAAACAAACTACTAGTCTTTAGGGTCCATACACAATGGCTTAAAGAACGTCGCTTCCACAGAGAAGTAGCTCAAGGTTATCCTATGTGTCTATGCAAATTACGATGTTTATTCCCGACCACTCGCTGCAGTTGTACTGCTTCAAGGTGGCAGGATACCACGAATTGCTGTCACTGTACGTTGGCACGTTTAAAGTGATCTAGCGGGTGTGAGCACCCGCGGGTCTAGCACAGGCTATATCCACCAGCAATTGCGATGTACAGAGGCAGAGCAGGGGATCTGCCTATGTAAAGGCGGATCCCCGTTCTAACAGGGGAGATGTCAGATCTTCTGTTCCCAGTGGTCAGGAACAGTAATCTCATGTCCAACAGCCCATCCCCCCTACAGTTAGAAAACGCTGAGGCAACACTGTTAACCCCTTTCCTTCCAGTTTCATTTATACAAAATGCACTGATTAATGTAAGGTCACTGGTCCCTAAAAAGTGTAATTTGGGGTCAGATTTGTCCGCTGCAATGACGCAGTCCTGAATAAATAAACTTGCTAAGATCTCATACACATAAGATGAAACAATAAGACAACAAAGATGGAAGAAATGAACATATTGGAATTTGACATCAGTCAACACAATGGACCCTAAAAAATGCCAAAGTACCTCAGCTCACAATGTTTGTACTATGAAGGCTTCCTTAGCATGTGGCACACAACTTGCGTGTCAAACAGAAGTAAATGGGAAGACTACAAGTTTAATTTCAATTTCTGTTGCAACCTAAAGTTGACATTAAAATTTAGCTGTTACTGTAAATTCATCCTTTGCGTAACTGTGATGATGTAACAGCATTAGGAATATATCTCAGGACCTCTTTAGGGCATAACTAAAATCAACTAAAAACAAAACTAACATCTCTTTGCATGCACACTGCACAGCAAAATGCCCAGTGTAGAGCCTGGGGCAATTAAACTTCTGTGCAAGTGTGCAGCAGTTACATCTTCAATGGCCATCCAATGAGGAGTGCCACAGGGCCAGTAAGAAGCGTTGAGGGTGATGGTAGACAGGCTGGCAATTAGCAGCTGGATCTGTCACTGCTCACAAAGGGCAGCATGCAATATAAGTATGCCAAAATGTGCAAACTATGCAAAGGAATTAAACTCACAGGAAACGTGAAGGTTGCCATCACTGAGCTCTCCTTCTGAACATGCTAGTTGCTTGTGTTTCCTCTGACTTTTCAGACCATTTTATGCTGGAACAGTAATCACCCCCTTATATAGGTATTAGATAGGTGTGCTTTATACATTTCTCATTGTATATACACAACCACCAGGTGTTATTACCGTATATACTCGAGTATAGGCCGACCCGAATATAAGCCGAGGCCCCCAATTTACCCCCCAAAAAACTGGCAAACTTATTGACTCGTGTATAAGCCGAGGGTGAGACATGCCTGTCCATCCCTGTGTGTGTGTCCGTCCATCCCTGTGTGTCCGTCCATCCCTGTGTGTCCGTCCATCCCTGTGTGTCCGTCCATCCCTGTGTGTCCGTCCATCCATCCCTGTGTGTCCGTCCATCCATCCCTGTGTGTCCGTCCATCCATCCCTGTGTGTCCGTCCATCCATCCCTGTGTGTGTCCGTCCATCCATCCCTGTGTGTGTGTCTCCATCCATCCATCCCTGTGTGTGTGTGTGTCTCCATCCATCCATCCCTGTGTGTGTGTGTGTCTCCATCCATCCCTGTGTGTGTGTGTCTCCATCCATCCATCCCTGTGTGTGTGTGTCCGTGTGTGTGTGTGTGTGTGTGTGTCCGTGTGTGTGTGTGTGTCCGTGTGTGTGTGTGTGTGTGTGTGTGTGTGTGTGTGTGTCCAGCCTACCTGTGTCCCGAGCCTCCGTCCCGTGCCTTGCCTCCTTGCCTCCGTCCCGTGCCGTGCCTTGCCTCCTTGCCTCCGTCCCGTGCCGTGCCTCCTTGCCTCCGTCCCGTGCCGTGCCTTGCCTCCGTCCCGTGCCGTCCCGTGCCTTGCCTTGCCTCCGTCCCGTGCCTTGCCAGGATCGCCGCTCTTCGTCGGCGCCTCGGCGGCCATTCTAAAATTCAAAAGCCGCGCCTCCGCCTTCGCCTGTGATAGGCGGAACACTGAATTTCCCAGCAGCCTGTGTTCCGCCTATCACGGACATCGTCTCATCCTCGTCCGTAGTACGAGGATGAGCGGATGTCCGTGATAGGCGGAACACTGACTGCTGGGAAATTGAGTGTTCCGCCTATCACAGGCGGAGGCGCGGCTTTCGAATTGTAGTATGTCCGCCGTCTGTCTGCTCGATACGCTGATCGAGCAGTCAGACGGCGATGACTCGAGTATAAGCCGAGGGGGGCACTTTCAGCCTCAAAAAAAGAGGCTGAAAATCTCGGCTTATACTCGAGTATATACGGTATATGCAGTGTTTCTGGATTAGTAATGCATAGCCCTTACTTCCTCCCTTTCAGTTTAAGTCTATGAGGGAACTTACTAAAGTGTGAATAAAAATCAGGAGTAGCTGTGCATAGTAACCAGCTTCTACTTTCAGCTTCTTCAGCTAAGCTTTGAAAATGAAAGCTAGAAGCTGATTGGTTGCCATGCACAGCTGCTACAAATGCTGCCTGCACCAGTTTTCATCAATTCCCCTCTATGAGTCAGGACTGACTAAAACACAGTGGACAAGTCGACCAGATTTTACAAAAAGTAAAAGTAAAGCAAAAAGCACCTTTACTATCCAATGTGATATTTTCTCTTTCCTTGAGCCCTGGTTCACATTGATGCGAGATTGAAATCGTGCGACTTCAGCTGAACTCACCATTTCATGACAGCATGTCAGTCCGACGATTTCAGATATATCTGCGTGGTCTCCTGCACTGATGTCTATTGAAATTGCCAAAAGTAGCACAGAAACTACTTCTGGGAATCGGGGCGGCGCCACAAAGGTCGGCATCGCACAGATTCAGACGGTTCCATTGCAGGCAATAGCCCCGATTTGACATGTCAAATCTCATCAATGAGAACCAGGGCTGAGTTTATCAATCTGGTTATACCCAGGGCTTTTCTACAAGCTGTCGCTTTTTGAATATCTCCCTTTACTTCCTGGAGTTCTTCCCACACCCCCATGTTGATGAACTCTACTCAAAAACCTACTCTGAAGGAGAAAGGGGGGCCCCCCCCCACACACTACAAGTCGTTCCCCCCCCCCCCCCCCCCCCCGAGAGCCCATAAACTCACAGGTCTCAGACAGGATCTCTCTGGAGGGTGCTGGTGATGTAGCAGATAATACGGATGCACCAATATCGGTGCCGTTACTGGGTATTTTTATATTTGATAAAAGGTTGCCGATTCCTGAAACAGATACTTTGTGGTGTAATTTGCATGCATACAAAATCAATGGGTGCAATTCGTACTGTAAAGACTTGCATGCAATTTGAACAGGAATGTGGTGCGATTCCTGTCTGTATTGCATGCGGTTTTCCACACTCCTGTGTGAACCCAGGCTGAAATCACTATGACAAGCCTCGGTTCACACAGGAGGGGTGGGGAATCCACATGCAATTCAGACAGGAATTACACTGCATTGCTGTTTAAATTGCATGAGATTCTTTGCAGTGCGATTTGTGTCCATTTTGTATGGATGCAAATAGCACCTCAAAGTATCGGTACTCAGTAACAGCGAATACTCAAAAGGATCTGTACTTGCCAATAAAATGAAGGCATTCCTAGCAGATAATCAGGTGGCCAGTTCCAATGAATGTTTTCTGTGACCTCCCAGCCTCCAGTCACTGCTTGTTTGGCTGATGCTTTTCCCATAAACCATTGTAAGCTAAAAGACTCTGCATTGCCTGTTAGAGCATATGACAGAGTAGGAAATCTACCCTGTTTCCCCTAAAATAAGACCTAGCGTGAGTGTTGGTGATGGCTGCAATATAAGCCCTACCCCCCAAATAAACCCCACCCTCTTTCCCCGAAAATAAGCCCTACCCTGAGAATAAGACATAGAAGGACTTTAACTAGGGCTTATTTGGGGGGTAGGGCTTATATTGCAGCCATCGTCGACAATCACGCTAGGTCTTATTTTAGGGGAAACAGGGTATGAAGGAAGACATTTCCAGCAAAAGAGAAGAACTTTATCTTGTTTAACTCTGATAAAATCCTGAGTGTTCATTATTTAAGCTCTATATTTATGAGCTGCCGGTTACAATTCAAGCTAGGATTACACTGAAATACATGAACCAACTTCCTTATTTATACTGAGAACACCACAAAATGGTTGGACTTCTCCAGCACCTCGTAGGCCAACAGACGAGAACAAACATTATAAGCAGCAGGGAGTCAGATTATGTTACCAGCCTCATACAAATCAAGCCTCTGAATACGGACTATGCTGATCACAACACACACTACCTAAAAGAACAGAACAACATTATTCTTTACATTTACAGATCATATAGCTAAATTATGTGCTACGGGTAACTCTTGGCTGGCTTTCTAGAACTGGTGTCATATGACCAGACAAACCCCAACACCAACAAATAAACTTACTAAAAGTGGGAAAATCTGTCTGGTCTTCAAGTCATGCACAGAAGTATCGGGCCCACCACAAAAGTTTGTGGAGACCCCTAGGAACATGAAATCTTGGGGTCCCCCTCACAGGTTTGTCGTACGCATGCTCTAGTGGGATGACATTGAGCCAAGTAGTGTGCAACTCTGCCATTCGATGGAGATGGCCACCACTATTGTTAGTTACATGTAGATTGAACTTTTAAGAGACAAACTAATGTAAACCTAATGTCTATGGTTTATGTACTCTATATGCAAGAAGATACACCCGTGTGCAGATGTCGCCCTCCCTTAATACTTATCTCTGGAGACATGCACCCCTGACTGGCTTTTTGCCAGTAGGGAGCTGTCCTTTTTGGGAGAACATATTGATTATTGCTAGCAGCTCTAGAGTTGGCAAAAATTGCAATCAACCTGTCAATAGATGGCTCGAATCTCAGCCAATCACTGCTGGCTGGCTTAAAGGGGTTTTAAAGTCAGGTTTTTTTTTTTTTTTTATCTTAATGCATCAAGATAATATACCTTCTGTGTGAAGCAGCCCCCCTAATACTTACCCGAACCCCATCTCTATCCAGCAATGTCCATGAGTCCCTCGCCTGTCTGGCCGATTGGCACCTGCTGCTGTGAATCAAACTGTTAGCCAGTCTGGAGAGAGAGGGGGAGGGGTCAAAAACGTGGCTCCCTGTCTGAATGGACACACAGAGCTGCAGCTCGGGGGTGCCCCCATAGCAAGCTGCTTACTGCGGGGGGCACTCAACAGGAGGGAGGGGCCAGGAGCTCCAGCCAAAGGACCCGAGAAGAGGCGGATCTGGGCTGCTCTGTGCAAAACCAAGTGCACAGAGCAGGTAAGTATAACATATTTGTTAATTTAAATTGGGGGGAAAAAAAAAAGGGGGGGGGGGGGGGAAGGAGAGACTCTGCAAATTACTTTAAAGATGGAGGAGCCCTTCTGTTAATAAGCACAATTGGCACCACCCCTAACAATAAATGGGTCTCCCCCACAACAGCCATTAAGGAGGGAATAACCAATTGGGACTTTAAATGTGCCACAAATGGGTTATATAGACAAAAATATAAAAAATAAAACATCTAGTCTTTATTTGTACATCTAAAAACACCATTAAAATGCAGCCATAGCCAGTGTATAACATGTAGATAATCATCTGTATTAAGCAACAATTGTTATTCCCACCAATGTAAAGCACTTACATAGTGATTAATGATCTGCTGGGGGAGTCAGGGACTTTCTGTAGCTCTTTGCATGGATGGAGACAGTATGACACATAAAATTATTGTAATTTTCCAAGCACATTTCAAAATAATGTGCACAATGTCCAGCTGTGTTACGGCAGTATATCTGTCCATCCAGAGTAAAGCCGACCATAGACTGATCAAAATTCAATAGGTTTCAATCTGTCTATGGACAGTCTGGTTGTACTGAAGTTAAATTCATCTCTAAAGCTGGTCATACATGGATAGGAAAAATAAATAAATAAAATAAAAAAAATAAAAACATTTGATAAGCCCCATTGCTTGACTTTAGAAACATTAGTGGGTGCACTTAGATTCTCAAAATGCAAAGTTTGGTGCCAAAAGAAAGATGTCTGAATTTTGCTGAGTATTGCCATGTACACACGACCGGACTATGATGGACTTGAATCCGTCTGACAATTCGATCGTGTGTGAGCTCCAGCAGACTTCTTCCCAACAGTCTGGTGGACCTAGAAATAAAACTTGCTTCAAATCTTTCCGACGGACTCGAGTCCAGTCGAAAAATCTGGTCGCTAGTCCGATGGACTAAAACCGACGCTAGGGCAGCTATTGGCTACTGGCTATGAACTTCCTTATTCTACATCATCAGGTTCGAATCCGGACTTTGAGTGATCGTGTGTGGCCAAGTCCGTTCGTCTGAAAGTCCGGTGGACCTCAGCTGCAAAGTCCGGATTGTCCGCCGGACCAAGTCTGTCGAAAAGTCCGGTCGTGTGTATGTGGCATTAAGCGAACAATTTTCGAAGCATTAGTAGGGAAATCAACAATTCAAAATAAATAAATAAATAAATAAATAAAAAAGTACAGCACATTGATCTTCAAAAAAGTTAACATTTATGTCGATAACGATCGATAATATGGAAAACAATTTGATATTGATTTCGCTAACACACTCACTTGACAGATCTTTATCAAAAACAAACATTTTTCCAAACTATTTTCTATCCATGTACAGAAAGCTGAAGCATTTTATCTAATCTATATACACAGTGATAAACAGCTGTCAAGTGCAGGTCAGACAGCAGAGACATACCTGATACATCTCATTACAAGCCGATTGTTATGTAAATCCTCTTTCAGATATCAAGTTGCATACAGGAACAAACTACATGAAAGGCTTACCCTGCTTTTACTGCCCAGCATGAGGATTCACTTTTGTAATTACAGTCTGAAAGCAGATCTCTGCAGCCACATACATTAGACATGGTGGAACGGTCTGCCTGCAGGAAGGCTCTGTGGTCAGTGGGAGGCACATAAGACATTACAAGTGAGATGCATTGCTGGGAGCAGTGGTGCTCTTCTCATCTGGGGAACAATAAGCAAACAGTTTCTGGAAAATGCATGATTGCCCTGCAAAGCAAACCCGAAAGTTATGTATGCTGCTATTGTTAACCTTTCCTTCTGAAAATATTAGTTGTGTAATTTAAAGAGACCCAGTAATTAATTTTAAAAACCAAACTCAAACAATAACCCTAAAAAAAAAAAAAAAAAAAAAAAAAAAAAAAAAAACGACTCTACAGACACCCCTTTCTAGATGCCTGTGCTGCTGAACTGGTCACTGCTGTGTGGCAACGTGCCAGTCACCAGGAGGAACCACCAAGTACTTCGGGAGACACAGGGGACCGGCACTCTGAGAAGTCTTGGTTTTATATTGACTTTTGGGGAACCATTCCACTTGAACAAAAGTGGCGCTTGGCATTGTCCACTTTTGAAGGCTATAGCTTTGAGCATGTGTTTAAAATTAATGACCGGGCCGCTTTAAGGTTTCCAGAGGTAGGAATGAAAAGTTTGTCATGAACTGGACAAGTGTTCATTCAGATGGTGTTCCAAGCAGTTGGTGCCTCAAGATACATACCAGACATTGAGCTCCACTCACTAAGCCATGGCGGGCATTCTTTTTAGCCATATGGCAGTTATTTTCTGCTCTAATTGGCATCATTGCTGAAAACAAGCCATGGTAGCAAATGATTGTTATGGTTTAGGGAATTCAGCCAAGTATCTGCTATGTTGACCTAGGCATCTATGGCAGATAAGCACTTGTCATTTGACATTTTAAAGTGAAAAAAAAAATAAAAAAATATGGACTTGTTCATCTACATGTGGTGACTGGATCAGTGCCGGTCACTTGGCATGGTCTTCTATGTACCCTGATCACACCACAGCCCTGGTGTCATATTTGCGCAAATTTAAAAAAGCAGACAGACACTAGATATTTTACACAGTACACTGGAAGTTACTGCACTGCTGTGTGGTACCTGAATGCAGTGTACACTTACAATAAAGCTCCATCAAAACTCAGGTACCACCCAGCAAACGTACAGAAGCCTGCATGCTAAAGAAGTGCTTTTGCTTGGGGACCAATTCACTCCCGCCCCACCTCCCTATACACTTACCTGAATCCTCACTCAATCCAGCATAGTGCCTGTCTGCAGTAGGGCTGGTACCTGTTCCTTTCCTCACAGGACACAGAGGCAGCAGGAGGAGCCATTGGCTGTTTCTGTCAATCAAATCCCATGAGGCGGTAGCAGGAGGCAGGGCTGAGCTGTGTGTGTCTATGAACGCACAGCCCGAATCAGAAACTATCCCACAGGTGTGTCCCCATAGCATGGGGCTTGCTATAGGGGGAATCACACAGAAGAAGAGGACCAGAGAGCACCATTGGAGAAACTCCAGAAGATGAGGTTTGGGGCCACTAAGCAATACCATTGCACAAAGAAGTTAGTTAATTATACCACATTTTTTTTATATAATTAAACCACCATTAAAACCGCTTTAAATTCTCACCTGCAGGCTACCAGTAAAACACACAAGGATGAAAAGAGTAAATGGTATGACTGGTTGTTACCCAACAAGACTGAGTAAATTCCACTTCGTTAAACTAAGCCCAGCGTCTCCATTAAATGTGAACAAACTGATGTGTGTGGCCAATTACAGAGTTTTCCCGCACACTTTGGAAGAATTCCAAGAGATACTCATAGCGACGGACTCAATGGTCACAGACAAGCTGTGTCAGCAGATGAACAAACCAATTCACACCATAGCGGCAGAAAGAGGGCTTTGACTTGCAACAGATGAAAAGGTATTGCACTTGTGTACTGGACACACCTTCCCAATAAAATGTGCTCGCCGCTACTCAGGACAACGCTAATCCTGCCTGCAAATGCGTGATTATATAGAGAGTGATAAGCCCCGTGTACACAGTGTGTAACAGAAGATGGGGGGGGGGGGGGGCATAAGCTAAACTAAATTTGTAGGCAACAAGTGAAAGCAATCACTCAGCTACCAAGGCACTTCTATAACTATAGCAGGTGTAAATGTCAAACTGGTCCCAGGACTAAACTGTTACCACCAAGGATGCCTGCACCTACAGTGGTCTGGGGTTTAAAATCACCGCCATTCTCCCTTTCTTTCTGAAAGGATTCCACGACAGATCAGAACAATGCTCTGTGCCAGTGTTAACCATTCATAATCACTCTGATCTGTCCCAGAAGCCCTGCAGAAAAAAATAAAAATAAATAAAAGAGGGGGGGGGGGGGGGAACAGGGAATACAAAAACCCCGGACCGCTCTACTGGCTGCATAGGTTGCAATAAAAGCCTGACAGACGTTCTAATTACTCACCACTTTTTATTTTTTGGGGAACATCAAGCTGCACCCCATTCAATGCACATGCCACTCGGTGCAGTGCAATTTGAGCCCATTTTAAATGGGCTCAGACTGCATTATACCAAAGTTGTGCATGCACCAATTTTGGAACCGCACTCCAACCAGATCGCATGGTACCATGCAATCGGGTACAGGCAAACACACAGTTTGCAACTTGCATTTGGGGTGGTATTAAGATTGCACTGACACCCACTCCAGACCACAAGGGCAGTGCGATCTGAATGATGTGAAAAACGTACACAGATCACTGGGTTTCCTGAACCAGATTAGCGTGAGCCTAGGCTCAGTTACAGACATGTCCAAATAAATTGGCACCCCTGCATTTCTGTCAGATAATGCACCACTTTGGCCAGAAAATTGTTGCAATAACAAAGTGTTTAGGCATTAGGCCCCCCCCCCCCCCCCACCCTTTGTTTATACTGGTATGGCACAAAGTGCTGAAACAAAAAGCCAAAACATCAAAGATAGACTGGACAAAATGATTGGTACCCTCAAATTATTTGGTAGCTCACCCTTTGGAGAATAACTGAAATCAATTGCTTCCTGTAACCCTCAATGAGTTTCTTACACCTCTCTACTAGAATTTTGGACCAGTCTTTTGCCAACTGCTCCAGGTCTCTCAGATGTTTGGAAGGGTCCCCCCCCCCCCCAAATGCTGTTTGGAGATCTCTCCACATGTGCTCTATGGGATTTAGATCTGGACTCATTGCTGGCGAGTTCAGTACTCTCCAGCGCTTTGTCTTCAACCATTTCTGGGTGCTTTTTGACGTGTGCTTTGGGTCATTGTCCTGCTGTAAGACCCGTTACCTCCAAGGAGAACCAACTAACTTTCTCACACTGCGCCCTACATTGCACCCCAGAGTACTTTGATAGTGTTCAGATTTCATAATGCCATGCACACAGTCAAGACATCCCAGTGCCCAAAGCAACCCCAAAACCTCAGTGAACCTCCACCATATTTGACTGCATTCTTTTCTTTAAAGGCCTCATTTCTTTTTCTGAAAACAGAAGAATGATGGGCTTTACCAAAAAGCTTTAATTGTGTTTCGTCTGTCCATAGCACATTCTACCAAAAGGATTTTGGCTTCCTTGGGTAAGCTTTGGCAAACTCCGATCTGGCTTTTTTGTGTCAGCAGTGAGGTCCTCCTGGGTCTCCCATCATAGTGTCCCTTTTCCATTTAGGTGGCGACATAGTGTGTGAGCTGACACAGTTGTACCCTGTGCCTAAAGGTCAGCTTGAATTTGTCTGGAAGTTGATTGAGGTTCTTTATCCACCATTCGAACAATCCTTTGCTGCAATCTAATCTATTTTTCTCTTTCGTCCACATCCAATGAGATTAGCTACAGTGTCATGGGCTGTAAACTTCGTAACGATGTTGAACACCGCAGGTACATTATGATCTTGGGAGATGGACTTGTCCGTGCTTTTCCACAATTTTTGTCGTCTCAAATCCTCAGACAAGTCTTTGCTGCCCCTTTCTCTTCTCCATGCTCTGTGTGGCACACAGAGACAAGCAGCAGTCAATTTTTCACCATTTTAACTGGTTGCCGGTTTGATGTCTATATTGTCAGCACATGGTAACCCCTTTGAGCTGGCGCCTCCCTTCTATTTAATGGGTTGATAATGCCGGGAGGCAAGGTTTATGATCATGTGATCACTGTGGTCGCATGATTGGGAGCTTTCCATGGTAATTTTGCTAGGATTGTGCTTTTGGCACAGCTGTATTTTAACTAATGCACACAAATGTGTGACCACATCGCATATTTGCGTGCGACTGGTGCCAAGAGGTTTATTGTTACAGGTAAGTTTAATTACAAATTACAGGAGCATCACAAACTTGGAATGTAATTATTTCTTACAATTCTGCCCAGTCCATTTTTAGACTTTTGCGTGGAATGTGTCAGAGCCTAGGTTCACACTGAATGCGGGTTATGAATCATGCAAATTCAGATGAACTCACGCGATTTCAAAGTGGCATTTTAGTCCAACTTCAGGGGAATTTGAGAGACATCTGTGTGGGTTCATGCATAGAACTCCATTTAAATCGCTCCTGAAGTCGCCAAAAGTAGTGCAGGAACTACTTTTGAGAATCAGTGCGGCGCCACAAAGTTGGCGTCGTACTGATCAAGATGGTGCCATTGCCGGCAATAGGCTCCGCATGTGAAATCTGCCCGATGTGAGCAGGGGCAGATTTGGATTTGTGCGTTATCCCAAAATATAGTAAAAACAAAAAAAAAAAAAACAAACACAAAAATGTCTAAATATTTGTAATTGCAACACTTTTCTGGGCAAAGTGGTGCATTATCTGACAGATGCAGAGCTGCCAATATTTTTGGAAATGACTGTATACTTCAAAGCAATCCATGCTAACCAAATGCAAAGACGTTAAGGTGGCCCCAGAGTATTGAATGCAGGCCCATATTTCCTCATCTCTTGTACATGCCTACTGGCCACTCTACTGTATAATCTGTGGCAAAATGATATTTAGAGAATGCCTCACCAAGTCACTAAAGCCAGTCACCAGAAGACCATTCAATTCAACATTAATCTTTGTAAAGATCCATAGATGCCATCTCACATCAAGCATACAATACAACAGGAGTGCTGACTACTCTGTTATTTCCAATCTATATCCAAAAGAACACTTTTCATGTACATGCACCACTGAGCCATGGGGCAGCTGATGTTCATAAATACACAACACGTCAGTACGCAGAAAAAGGAGAGCGTGGGGCAAGTACATGATCAAAAGGAGCAACCAAACATTTCAGGGGTAAAGAAAAAAAAAAAAAAGGCAACACTTTCTTTACCTATAAAAGCCTCCTTTGTGTAGACATCCAAAAAGATCTAAATGCTGCTACTAGGTGCCACCGTCATGGATGTTATATTAGCAGCCTCAGTCACTCAAGTGACACTTAATAGTATCGCCCCTCTTTTTATGGCAGGAATTTTCTGCCAGGAATCTGATGTTCATATATCAATATAATCATAAACTTCTGACATATGCCAGATGGAGGGGGGGGGGGCAGTTTTATGCCAGTATTTACTGATTATGCAGCAGGAACTTCTGTGTTAGGATTAAAAACAAAAAAAAATATATATATATATATATATATATATATATATATATATATATATATATATATATATATATATATATATATATATATATAAAAAACACACACACACCACACACTACTACTACATGCAATGGGAGCCATAAAACATTTCCTGCCCATGTGAATGTAGCCCTAAATTCTACTTATCTTATTACGCATGTTTTTCTAGCCCAGAAACGCCTGTGTAACGATCAGTACCAATACCTGCATCTGGCATACCTGTCCTCAGATGCAGATTTTTGGGGTTTTGCATTATGGATTTGAACCCAGTG
This sequence comes from Lithobates pipiens, assembly GCF_037356315.1. Classification (NCBI taxonomy): domain Eukaryota; kingdom Metazoa; phylum Chordata; class Amphibia; order Anura; family Ranidae; genus Lithobates; species Lithobates pipiens. The sequence continues at coordinate 39,214,018 of NW_027507787.1, read as the reverse complement.
CACGTTCACGCATTTCTGCCAATGCCTCTACTGAAAACTACGCAGCTGCATTAAGATCTGTAAATAAAAATAAAATGCAAATATGTATTTTTTTTGCGCTTTTGCCACACTAAAACACCCCTTTTCCGATTAGACAAAAGCGCGTGAAAAATATTCCTCTTTAAATCCCACGTAATTTACACATCACTGAAAAGTCCTGCATGCTGCATATTAGGTGCAGTTTTTTTTTTTTTTTTTTTTTGAACAGCGCGCTTTCCATTGTAAATCTATGGGAACAGAACAAAAACTTATTATTTTGAGTCACGTGTCAATGTTTCACAGGTGCATGCTGGGAGTCAGGCAACCAGAAAATGGACAAAAAATAAAAACCCTCACGCATCAAAAACGTGATTTACATTTTTCCAGAACACAGCGCCAGTATGAGAGCCTGTTTAAAAAAAAAACACACCAAAAACCACACCTTCCATAATATTCAATAGAAACGTAGCAAAGCCCACTATTTTCGTGCATTTTTTGAGTGACCTGTCAGTGTTTTCCAGGTGACAAGGGAAGAAGATGCATACAAAATGCGCTCTGCAGTACATTACATTTTAACACAAAAATTTAAAAAACACACTAGAAGTGCATATCACAAATATAAAACACAAGTGTATTAACAAGTTTTCCAAGTAGTAGAATGAAGGAGTGGGGTGTACAGGGGTCAGCGGTATATAGATGGCAGGTAGTGGGTTGTACAGGGGTCAGAAGTACAAGTAGTGGGGTGTACAGGGGTCAGTGGGGTGTACAGGGGTCAGAAGTACAAGTAGTGGGGTGTACAGGGGTCAGTAGTATATAGAGGGCAGGTAGTGGGGTGTACAGGGGTCATCGGTACAGGTATTGGGGTGTACAGGGGTCAGTATTGGGGTGTACAGGGGTCAGAAGTACAGGTAGTGGGGTGTACAGGGGTCAGTGGGGTGTACAGGGGTCAGAAGTACAGGTAGTGGGGTGTACAGGGGTCAGTAGTATATAGAGGGCAGGTAGTGGGGTGTACAGGGGTCATCGATACAGGCATTGGGGTGTACAGGGGTCAGTATTGGGGTGTACAGGGGTCAGTGGTTTTGGGGTGTACAGTGGTTGGTGGGGGGTACCGGGGGTCGGCGGGGTGTAACGGGGGTCGGCGGGGTGTAACGGGGGTCAGCAGTATTGGGGTGTAGAGTCCAGTGTGGGGTCTCCCTGACTCACCCAATGCAGTGATGATGAATCCTCTGGGGGGTCTCAGGGCTCTCCTGACCCAGGCATCCCTCAGTACCTCCAGGTTGGCACTCTGCCCCTGGACTAGCAGCACCCAGCTCTCCAGCCAGCCCTGGAAGGACACCTCACACACGGCTCGGACCAGCCTCTTGTTCCAGAAGCACTTGGCGTTGGCCGCCTGGAAGTCCTGGAAGACCTGGCTGCCCTTCTCGCCCTCCCCGGTGCCGTCCAGCTTACACAGGACCAAGGATAGAGAGGAGGGGGCTAGCTGGACCGGCCTGTCCCGGGACATGGTGCGGAGCTCAGAGCGGAGCGCTCACATACATGAAGCACGGAGTATTCCTCACTGCTAACATCAATGACTGGCCGCTGCCCGGGAGACGGCGAGCACTGGGGGGGCCGAGCCAATCCACCATCTGCGCTACAGCCAATCAGGGGGCTCCGGGGACGGGGGCGTGACACTTCTGAGCACCTTGGCTTTTGTGAGTGTAGTAGAAGTGGGCGGGGAGAGGGGCGGTTCGTCCCGTGCTGGGGCAGTAAGGTGTGCATGTATCACCTACCGATCTTCATCATTACTGTTCGCAGGTCTGTAGAACTTATCACAATAGTGACCAAAGCCAGGATCAGACCAGAAATGTCATATAGTGCAGCTCATGAGTCGCTAGTTGTAGCCGCATTACTTTTTTAAGTTTTTATTTCCTCTATTTTTACCTGGTGATCCTGCCAGTAACGAACTTCCTCCTAAGGTGACAACACTCCCTTCACTGCTACATATTGGTCAATATGTATTGTTTTCCAGGTTACACAGTCCTTTGCACTTGGAAATCCTTTGTTAATTTAATTAAATTGCTATATATCCATTGGCGTGCGCACAAGGTGTGTCCAGCGTGCCTGGGCACACCCTAATCACCCCAGGTGCATTAGCATTATCCAGGAGCAGCACCAGGTAGGTGATAGTGGCCATTGGAAATGTCCCCATTATATGAAAGGCTAGGTTCAAGGTTAGGAACAGGTTACAGCAAGTGGCATGTGTGTTTGAGCTTTGGGGTGCACACCCTAATGCAATAGGCTGCGGACACCTATGTAATATCCTTTTACACTTTAGTTAGAAGCAGTGGATGTCTCCCTTGGCCTCCTGAGGATGAGGCCGTGAAACATGTTGAGAAGCACATTGCCCTGGAAGTGAAGTTTCCCTATGCACTGTTCTTATATACTCCAGGCATATTTTGCAAGCTGTACACAATGTATCTAGGGAAAACATTCAGTTTAGGCATATATTGATGGGGTGCTCCTTCAATTTTACAAATGTATTTCATTTGTCCTCTTGATGTAATAAAATTCTTTTTTTTTTTTATATTGTTGCATGTGCATGGCATACCTTGAAAGTCCATTACATAATTTTTTCTCCGACTAGTTTAAATGACTGTACTGTTATTTATAGAGTAGCAGCGTTGTAACCCTAGGACAGGAAATGGTATAGAACTACAGAACACCTTCCCTTCATTGTCTTCTCTATAACATCGTAGTTTGCATGATAAACCTAAAAAAAGATATCCTGTGCAAAACATTTCTATATCATTGTGCTCTCTTGACTCTCCTTTCTTTCTTTTTCTTTCTCTCTCTCTCTCCCTCTCCCTTCTCTCTTTTTTTCTCTCTTACTTTTTCTCTCTCTCTCTCTTTCTTTCTTTCTTTCTTTCTTTCTTTCTTTCTTTCTTTCTTTCTTTCTTTCTTTCTTTCTCACTTTCTTTCTCTCTGTCTACCTTTCTTTGTATCTCTCTCTCTCTCTATTTTCTTCTCTCTCTCTCTTTTCTTCTCTCTCTCTCTCTTTCTCGCTCTCTCTCTTCCCCCTCTCTCTCTATCTCTCTATTTCTCTCCCCTCTCTCTATATATATATTTTTTTCTCTCCCCCTCGCTCTCCCCCCTCTCTCTCTTTATCTCTCTCTTTATCTCTCTCTTTCTCTCTCTCTCTCTCTCTCTCTCTCCCATATCTCCTCTCTCTCTCTCCCCCCTTTCTCTCTCTTCCCCCTCCCCTCTCTCTCCCCCCCCTCTCTCTCTCTCTCTCTCTCTCTATCTCTCTATTTCTCTCCTCCCCCCCTCTCTCTCTCTCTCTCTCTATCTCTCTATTTCTCTCCTCCCCCTCTCTCTCTCTCTCTCTTTCTCTCTCTATATATATTTTTCTCTCTCCCCCCTCTCTCTCCGCCTCTCTCTCTCCCCCTCTCTCTTTATCTCTCTCTTTCCCTCTCTCTCTCTCCCCCTCTTTCTCTCTTCCCCCCTCTCTTTCTCTCTCTCTTTCCCCATCTCTCTCTCTTTCTATTTCTTTCTCTCTCTTTCTCTCTCCCCCTCTGTCTTTATCTCTCTCTTTCCCTCTCTCTCTCTCCCCCCTCTCTCTCTCTTCCCCCTCTCTTTCTCTCTCTTTCTCTCTCTCTCTCTTTCTCTCTCCCTCTTCTTCTCTCTCTCCCTCTCCCTTTCTCTCTCTCTCCCTCTCCCTTTCTCTCTCTCTCCCTTTCTCTCTCTTTCTCTCTCTCTCTTTCTCTCTCTCTATTTCTCTCTCTTTCTTTCCCTCTCCTTCTTTCTTTATCCCACCAGTGACCTTCCTTTCTTTACCGATATTGGGGGCAATAATCAACATGGTCTTTTACCCTATGCAGAGTCACCACCCCATGTGTGCATGCTCCAGAAGCCACATCTATGACTTAGGCCTCGTTCACACAGGGTGTACTATACTAGGTGTTCTATACATCCCTGTGTAGGCAATCCCATTGATGTCAGTAAGCTTAGTACACACAGGCCGATTGTCGGGCAGCATCAGTCAGTTCAATAGAAACTGGCTGACATTCAGCCCGTATGTACTGCAGCCGGACCGCTTTCTATCGAAGGGGCATGATTGAAAAAGGCCTACCGATCAGCTCCCAACCAGCTCTCTCAGTTAATGGCTGAGAACTCTGACCAGAGTTTTCTGGCAGGGGCGTTGGGGGTGGGGAGGGATGAGTCCACCTGTCAAAACACAATAGCACAGCAGGGGTGATTGCTGTACTAACATTGCATAGTTAGTACAGCAGCTCCTGAGCTGTCTTTTTTTTTTCATTCAGCCCTGCTGGGTTGAACGAAAAAAAAAAAAATAGTAGCGGAAGCTCAGCTTGTCTGCCTCTTCCCCCCCCCCCCTCCGGTGCCACATTTGGCACCTTGTGGGAGGGAGTGAGTACCAGGTTTTGACAGGTACTCGCACCCAATTCCTGCTGAGTTCACTGCAGTGAAGCAAGCTGGAAATTCGGCCCTCGCTGCAGCCGGCTCATTGAGAAAGCTTTACTGCCTGTTTCCCATACCCAAGATGGCGGCACCAGCACCCGAGAGCCGAATCAAGAATCGGCTTGGGTGAGGACACCCTGGAATACAGTATTTGTAGCTGCTGACTTTAATTTTTTTGTGGGGGGTAGCGCTCCGGCTTAAAAGAAGCTATTGATATGTAGTTCGTTGTGAAATAATGCAAACTTTGTTTTAGAAATTCCCCTGAGTATGATGTAATGAAAGAGGATACCATTACTGATAGAAAAGGAAATTTCCTTCTCTCTCTCATCTAAAAAATGTGTTTTTTTAAGTGCTTTGCATTGAACTGAGTCATGTACCTGTTATGTAATTGAAGACAGGTTTGTGTATTGTAGCCCCAGTTGTCGTCTGGACACATTTATGTGCTGTGTGAATTGGAGGCCTGGGGGAACACATTCAGATGGGCTATTATCTTCCTGTGACTCTTAGCTTACAGTCAGGAAGAAAAAAAAAAACATAAAAATCCAGACATCTAGGCTTAAAAGTCTTTTTTTATTCAAATGTTTCCTCTCTTCATCAGAGACAGTCTGATTCAGCGTTCTTGTCTTCCTTTCACTGAATAAGGATCTTACAAAAAAGCAATTATAGTGTGTGTGGAGGAACAATTTCCATATTTCCTTTCACAATGTCTGCGTTGGAAGTTCTGTTTTGGAGGGGCTTCCAGTGCAGACATCTGCCATGGAGGGGCTTCCAGCTCAGGACTCTACCATGGAGGGGCTTCCAGCTCAGGACTCTACCATGGAGGGGCTTCCAATGCAGACATCTGCCATGGAGGGGCTTCCAGCTCAGGACTCTACCATGGAGGGGCTTCCAGCTCAGAACTCTACCATGGAGGGGCTTCCAGCTCAGGACTCTACCATGGAGGGGCTTCCAGCTCAGGACTCTACCATGGAGGGGCTTCCAGTGCAGACATCTGCCATGGAGGGGCTTCCAGCTCAGGACTCTACCATGGAGGGGCTTCCAGCTCAGGACTCTACCACGGAGGGGCTTCCAGCTCAGGACTCTACCAAGGAGGGGCTTCCAGTGCAGACATCTGCCATGGAGGGGCTTCCAGCTCAGGACTCTACCATGGAGGGGCTTCCAGCTCAGAACTCTACCATGGAGGGGCTTCCAGCTCAGGACTCTACCATGGAGGGGCTTCCAGCTCAGGACTCTACCATGGAGGGGCTTCCAGTGCAGACATCTGCCATGGAGGGGCTTCCAGCTCAGGACTCTACCATGGAGGGGCTTCCAGCTCAGGACTCTACCACGGAGGGGCTTCCAGCTCAGGACTCTACCAAGGAGGGGCTTCCAGTGCAGACATCTGCCATGGAGGGGCTTCCAGCTCAGGACTCTACCATGGAGAGGCCTCCAGCTCAGGACTCTACCACGGAGGGGCTTCCAGCTCAGGATTCTACCACGGAGGGGCTTCCAGCTCAGGACTCTACCATGGAGGGGCTTCCAGCTCAGGACTCTACCATGGAGGGGCTTCCAGCTCAGGACTCTACCATGGAGGGGCTTCCAGCTCAAGACTCTACCATGGAGGGGCTTCCAGTGCAGACAACTGCCATGGAGGGGCTTCCAGCTCAGGACTCTACTATGGAGGGGCTTCCAGCTCAGGACTCTACCATGGAGGGGCTTCCAGCTCAGAACTCTACCACGGAGGGGCTTCCAGCTCGGGACTCTACCATGGAGGGGCTTCCAGCTCAGGACTCTACTAGCCATCATAGCTTTACGTAGTTCTGTCTTTGTCAGGACTAGATATTACGGCTTATGGGCCTACAGTTCTGGCTCTCAGATTACAATATATGCAGCTATTTGGCCAACAATTTTCTACCTGGCTGGGATTGGTAAGTGATAAGGCCACCCATGACGTAACATTTTTTCAGTAGTGTATGGCCAGTTTAAAGAGGATATAAAGCCTCAGCAATAATAAATAAAAAAAACCCTGCAAGACAAAGGCATAATGAGCTAGTATGCATAGCATACTAGATCATTAATAATTACTTAACTGAGATCGAATCGGTCCTCGTTCCCCTCCTTTAACGCCGCCATCTATCCCGGAGTGACTTCTGGGTATCACGGATCCACCGCTGTGACTGGCTGGAGCCGCAATGACGTCACTCCCGTGCATGCGCGCTGGTGCCGCCACTAACGGCATGATCGCAGTTAGAAACGGCACACTCAGTGTGCCTGCGCCAATGTCTACGGTGCAGCTAGTTCTGTAAATATCTCCTAAATCTTTTAGGTTTGGGAGATTTTCTTGCACTTACAGGTAAGCCTTAATCTAGGCTTACCTGTAGGTTAAAGTGGTTGTAATGGGTTTACAACCACTTTAAGTGCCCTTTCACACTAGCAAATACCTCCCAACATTTTGAGATGGGAATAAGGGACACCTACTAGGAAACGTATGAAGGCATAGGACACGCCCCTGCCACACCCCCTTAAAGGAGAATTAACCCAAAAAAGTAAATAAATCCACAATGGCTTTTTGTTTACCACTACTATTCCTTTAAACTGGCTTTTAAAATTTACAAATGCAGCAATTTAGAAATTGGATGAAAGGTTTAGCACTGGGAAACACTTTTTGAAGGATAATAAAAAGTGCATATTATATACAACTATATAGATCAGACCAAAATGAGGGGGAAAGAGGGACAGAGGGACATTGCTCCAAATCAGGGACAGTCCCTCAAAATAAGGGACAGTTGGGAGCTATGCTAACAGACTGATCGGGTCTGCCTGTTGGCTTTTCAGACGGCTCGACCCATTTGTTTTTCAGGCGACTGGACCCAATAGTCTCCTCTATGGAGCGGCGGGTGTCAACGAACATGTGTCTATTGACACTTGATCCAATCCTGTCTGCCAACCATATCCTCCATCCATCTGATGGATCGGATGGCAGTCAGGTGTGAACAGAGAAGTGGTCCGTTTACATCCGACCAGCCCCTACCTAATTTCCAAACTTTTTATTTTTTCTGGGAGCAGGTCAATTTTTTTTTTTTTGGACAAGTACCCCTCCCATTTCCTTAACTGACGTCAGTTTGGCCCTTCCTCCCCTTGTCTCATAATGCCACACGATTTCACACATGCTCAGTGTGAAGCCAGCTACTGTATGATACACAAGAAGTCACAGCTGGATTCCACATCCCAGATGGCAGCGCTGGGGATCCAAAGCCCAGCTAAAAATCAGCTCAGGTAAAAACAGCACTGGGTGGGTAAGTACTGGTTCGTTAAAAGTCAGCAGAACCCTGGGTAAAGTTCCTATTTAAAGTGATTGTGTATACATTGTTTTCTTTAAAAAAAAGAAACATATTATGCTTACCTGCTGTGTGCAATGGTTTTGCACAGAGCAGCCCCGATCCTCTTCTTCTCTACAAGACATTTGCTATGGGGGCAATTGTACTGGCTTGCTCCCAGCCATGCTCTGTGTGGCCATTGACACACAGAGAGCAGCTCAACCCTGTCCCTCCTCACTGGCTGCGATTGACAGCAGCGGGAGCCAATGGCTTCTGCTGCAGCCTCTGAGCCTATGAGGAGGGAGAGAACCAAGAGAGCAGCTGCTCTCGTGTACAACACTGGATCGAGATTGGGCTCAGGTAAGTATAAGGGGGGACTGGGTGGGGGTTTAGAGATGCACAGAGAAGGTTTTTTAACTTTAATGCAGAGAATGCATTAAGGCAGAAAAAAAAAACTTTAGCTTTTGGAACCCCTTTAATGTGGAAATCCATGCAAAAACTAAAATCCCTGCATCTACAGCCACCAACATTCTAATGCCGCGTACACACGACCGGACTTTTAGAGGGACTAGGTCCGACGGACTTTCGGCAGAGTTCTGACAGAGTTCTGACAGACTTTCCGAATGAATGGACTTGGCCACACACAATCACACCAAAGTCCGACGGATTTGAACGTGATGACGTACGACCGGACTAGAATAAGGAAGTTCATAGCCAGTAGCCAATAGCTGCCCTTGCGTCGGTTTTTGTCTGTCGGACTAGCATACACACAAGCAGATTTCTCGGTAGGAACTGGGTGCGGCGGAGTTCCGGCGTAAAAATTTGAAACATGTTCCATTTCTAAAGTCTGACGGATTTTTGCTAATCAAAAGTCCGCTGCAGCCCACACACGATCGAATGGTCTGCCGGAATCGTTCCATCGGACCTTTGATGTCGAAAAGTCCAGTCGTGTGTACGCGGCATAACACTAACCTATCTAGCCCTGAAAAGAAAAAAATCAGTGTACATACCTTTTCTGTGGGTGATCCGACCCGATCTCCAGCGGCGGAAGCTCTGCAGAGGACACGGCCGACAACGGCTGTGAAATAAATGGGAAGTGACGTCACCCATTAGACTTAGTATGGTGCTTCCATTGACGGATGTGTCCTCTGCACCCGTCCACACAGCTCAGCGTGGGATCAGAGCATTCCGCCGCTGTAGATATCGGGTTGGATCACCTGCAGAAAAGGTATGTATACTGATTTTTTCTTTTCAGGGCTAGAAAGGTTAGTGTTAGAATGTTGGTGGCAATAGATGCAGGGATTTTAGTTTTTGCATCGAATTCCACTTTAAGTTCTGCTGAAAGATAAAAGATTGTTCAGAGCTGTGGATCATGCAGAGCCATTTGACCTTCATCTAGTATGACAAACATTACAGTCAAGAGGTGAAATGCATAAATCATGAGGCCTGCTACGACTGAATCCATCTTCCTGTAATCCCTGCCCCCTCCTTACTGTCCCAGCTGTGAGAAAGAGACGGCTCCCAAATGATCTGTCTCCTTTTGTCAAGTTTATTTACTGTGCGGAATTTACACCATCAGGACTGGTGCAATCTGATGTTTGTTTAAAGCTCCATTACCAGATCTGCGTCTGGCGCAACAGCAAGAAATTGGACTTTTTGGTTCCGGAGACAGATTAAAATAACCCCCCAAAATATGCATAGTTAAATGCACAGATGAAATTGGGAGCTGTTTTACCTGGCATCCAGTCCTAGGATTCACGCAGCTCTGCCAAAAGGCACAATCTTAACCGGCAGGGAAAAAGACCCAATTTTTCAGGTCTTGTCTCTACCCCAGTCTGTGAATAATGACTGATGAACTTATCCTTGTCACTCTGCTCTCTACTCTTGGAATGGCACTTCAGCACAACTGATGCTAATTCTCCCTTTACTAGTCTGTGCTCTGCTGTACAGGAACTGAAAGAGGCCAATCAAATGACAGAATCTGTCATGTATTAATGAACACAGAACTGCACTCATTTGTGTATTTTATAACTGCCTAGAGCAGGGATCTCCAAACTACGGCCCTCCAGCTTTTGCGGAACTACACATCCCATGAGGCACTGTAAAACTGACATTCACAAACATGACTAGGCATGATGGGAATTGTAGTTCCTTAACAACTGGAGGGCCATGGTTTGGAGACCCCTGGCCCTAGAGAATGATCTCAATGTTGCAGAGCAGATTGAAACAATGCAGATATTGCTGTTTTTGTAGCATCACTGAATTTCCAGCAATGCAAAATCACAGGTTTTGCTAGGTTAGGGGAACCCTGATTGGTTTACATGTCCATGTAGGGGTTTTGTCTGCTAAACCACACCACGCTATTCAGGGCCTGTGTTAGAAACCACAGACCCCCATACAGCCTACCTGGCAGGATCAAACGTAACTGAGGACATAGACTTTATCAGTCCCTTTCTCTACAGCCTCAGCTGCACAGATGAATGAATAGGAAGCGCTCTGAGGCTTCCTGCTCATTCCCAAACTGAAGCGTAGTAAACACAGTTTACTGTGCTTCAGTGATGAATGAACACAGGAGTAATTGGTACTGATCGCTTACTGTTCATTCAGGAAAGGAAGGGGCCACTAAATTACTTTTACTGGCTCTTTCCCCGCTCTCCATCCTGAAAAATCCCCCTGCAGTGCAGCCGGAGGGAAGGAGAGGAGGAGAAGCTGGCAGAGCTGCAGGGGCAGAGAGACGAGGATCAATGTCTGCAATAGGACAGTACAGATGGCCCTTCTGCTCAGAAGGTGCCTGGGCCCCCCTTTTGAACTGATGGGGCCTTAGCCCAGTACAGGAGGCTGGCTATACTGTCTTATCAGTGGCCTTGAAACTATTGTTAAAGCACACAGAAAGACCATGTTTATGCTTGTTTACCATGGTAAGCTTTCATTCAAGGTACCAATGTATTCTCTTTAGCTGTCCATCAATAGTCATAGCAGAGCATTTATTGTTTATCCTTTCTATAACATTGTTTTCCCTTTTGATCCTTTTACTATAAAGTGGCTATTAACAAGAATATATCCGTAGAAAGTATTGCTATTGGCAAGCACTGAAATTATACAAAAAATACAATAGATTCCCCTTGGGGTTTTTAAGCAGCAATGAGAGACAATGTTAGATGAAAAATATTTTATTGACCCAAAAAGCATTGTAATCACAATGATTTTAAAATTCAAGCTCTGGTGTACATGTATTGAAGTAACTAAGTAAATAGAAATACATACGACATTGAATACAAAGTTCATATGAAGAGATTACAAAAATCTTCAGAATTTTTCCATAAATTTTAGATCATACAAAATAATGCACCCTGCTACCCCCAATTGAAATTGGCATCCTGTACAGGCATCTGACATCCATATTTTAGATTTTAGCTTTTCCATAACAACTCAAACATTCAAGTCAAATTTGTTTTTGTTTTTTATCCATATCATAGAGCGGGTACTTACTCAGTGAGATGTAACTGAAGACAGTGCAGTCACTCCAGGCTCTGGACAGGTGACATAGAAACACATGCTGTGGTGCTGTGAGTATCACAGCATTGCTCTCCCTTGTATCTGCAGTTTCCATGAATTGTCAAACTTTTACATTAGGCAGGCAGGCAGATGTCAAATCCTCCAGCAAGGAGAACAGTGAGCAGCACAGTAGTGAAACCAACAAATCTAACTTAAGATATTATAGGACTTGCAGTCAGAGGATGCAGTGCCTTCAATTTCACACTGCAGATATACAGCTATGCGGATGTAACTATAGGATTGCCTTATGCCTCGTACACACGATCAAACAATCCGGTGGAAAAGTCAGACGGACTTGAATCCCGCTGTGTGTGGGCTTCGGCTGACTTTTTTTACCCAAAAGTCTGGCAGACTAAGAAAGTATTTTTGCACTCCAATCTGTCCGCCGGACTCGCATTTCGGGGGACAATCCGGCCGTGTGTGTACAAGTCCGCCGTACTTTTGAAATGAACGGACTTTTCCCGCCCAGAGAAAAGTCCGGTCATTTTGAGCGTGTGTCTCCAGGTAGCCGGGGCCAGCGAAGGAGGCGTTGCTAGCCCCGTCACCTGGTATGGACTTAAAGGGGAATCCCTACGCCGAAAAATCGTCGTGGGGGTCCTCCCTAGGTCCATATCAGACCCTTATCCAAGCACGCTACCCGGCCGGTCAGGAAAGGGGGTGGGGACAAGCGAGCGCCCCCCCCCCCTCCTGAGCCGTACCAGGCCACGTGCCCTCAACATGGGGGGTGCCTTGGGGAAGGGGGGCCGTGTGGCCCCCCAACCCCAAAGCACCTTGTCCCCATGTTGATGAGGACAAGGGCCTCTTCCCGACAACCCTGGCTGTTGGTTGTCGGGGTCTGCGGGCGGGGGGCTTATCGGAATCCGAGAGCCCCCTTTAATAAGGGGGCCCAAATCCCGGCCCCCCACCCTATGTGAATGAGTATGGGGTACAATGTACCCCTACCCATTCACCTGTGAAAAAAAGTAAAAAAAAAAAAACACAACACACAAGGGTTAAAATAGTTTATTGCACAGCTCCGGGGGTCTTCTTCCGTCTTCGGGGGTCTTCTCGCTGGACTCCTCAGCTATCTTCTGCTATTTTGCTAGCTCTTTCACTAGCGGAGGAGCCCGGCTTTCTTCTTCGCCGCCGCCCTCTTCTTCCGCCTTTCCGACTTCGGGGGTCTTGTCCCCCTCTTTGGTTCTTCTTGCCGGGCCACCGCCCCTTCTTCTAGCTCTTTTACAGGCGGTGGCGCGGTCTTCTGACGCCGCTGCTGCTGTCGCCGTCTTCTGTTTTTCTCTTCTTCTGTTCTTCTCTTCTGGAGATGTTGCCTCGTCACTGCCTCCGGTCACAATGGCAGGGAAGCGGCGCGCTGCGACTTATATAGGGACATCGCCGGATGATGTCTTCGCCCATTATGATGTCACAGTCCCAGCATCCTCTGGGACTGTGACATCATAATGGGCGGAGACATCATCCGGGATGTCCCTATATAAGTCGCAGCGCGCCGCGTCTCTGCCATTGTGACCAGAGGCAGCGACGAGGCAACATCTCCAGAAGAGAAGAACAGAAGACGGCGACAGCAGCGACAGAAGACCGGGCCACCGCTTGTAAAAGAGCTAGAAGAAGGCGCGGTGGCCCGGCAAGAAGAACTAAAGAGGGGGGATAAGACCCCCGAAGAGGGGGACAAGACCCCCGAAGTCGGAAGAAGAGGGCGGCAGCGAAGAAGAAATCCGTTCTCCTCCACTAGTGAAAGAGCTAGCAAAAGAGCAGAAGATAGCGGAGGAGTCCGGCGAGAAGACCCCCGAAGACGGAAGAAGACCCCCGGAGCTGTGCAATAAACTATTTTAACCCTTGTGTGTTGTGTTTTTTTTGTACTTTTTTTTTTTCACAGGTGAATGGGTAGGGGTACATTGTACCCCATACTCATTCACATAGGATGGAGGGCCGGGATCCGAGGCCCCCTGATTAAAGGGGGCTCCCGGATTACGATAAGCCCCCGCCCGCAGACCCCGACAACCAACGGCCAGGGTTGTCGGGAAGAGGCCATTGTCCTCATCAACATGGGGACAAGATGCTTTGTGGTGGGGGGGCCGCACGGCCCCCCCCCCTTCCCCAAGGCACCCCCCATGTTGAGGGCGCTCGCTCGTTCCCCACCCCCTTTCCTGACCGGCCGGGTAGCGTGCTCGGATAAGGGTCTGATATGGACCTAGGGGGGGACCCCCACGCCAATTTTTCGGCATAGGGATTCCTCTTTAAGTCTATACCAGGTGACGGAGGCGTCGCTGGCCCCGGCTACCTGGAGACGCTCTCAAAATGACCGGACTTTCCTCCGCATGTGTGGGCGAGGCCGTTCATTACAACTATGGCGGATAGTCCGGCGGACTTAGTACGCCGTATTAATCCGCTGAAAAAGTGCTGTGTGTGGGCAAGTAGCTCATTCAGAAAGTCTGGCGGACAGTCTGGCGGAAAGTCCGCCAGATAGTCTGCTACGTGTGTACGCCGCATTAGGCACCCTTGCACACTAGGAAGTGCACTTTTGTTTTTAGAATGAATTTGAGACAAAAGGTAAATTTTTCAGTGTACTACCTGTACAATTAATATTTCAAAATTTTCCTTATAACATAGCCAATCTTCTCTTTTTTATTTCAGTTCCCCCTTAAAGTGTAACTCCATTTTCATGGGAAGAAAAATAGCAAATAAAAAAAAAATAATATAGCTTATACAATTGCAATACAAGTCATATTGTAATTGGATGTTATGAAAAATTGCCTTTCCTTTTAAATCTGCAGTGCTGCGATTTTTGTAAAATTAAATGCAATATGGCTACCTGGAGATATTCTGTACACAGTTTTGTGTGCAGAATGCCCCCTAGAAATGTAATTTCTTACTTGCATGATTAGATTTTTCCCAGAAGTCTGCACTAAAATAAAAGTCAGATTTTAAGCATCCCCTGCAACATAAACAGCCAGTGATTATTGCAAGCGGTTATAGCAGCCGCTAGCGAATATCGCAAGTTAATGCAGTAGGCTGATTGTACCCAAGCTGATCGATCAACTTGGTACATTCAACCTGCACACATGGTTCAAATCTCGGCCGGTTCCTGCTGAGATTCAAACCATCTATAGCCATCCTTAAGGCCCGTACACACAATAAGAAGATCAGAAGAAAAATTTTGTACAACAAACGATTGGCCAATTATCTGTGGCCAATTATATATGCTTTCGATAGCCGATTACAACTTTTTGGATGCCAAAAACTGAAGAAGCAGGCTAGAAAATGTTTTTCATACATACATGAACACAACGTCTGACTTTCATTTAATTATTAAAATTTTCATCAGAAAAAAAAATCAGAAGAGCAAGACTACACATGCTCAAATGTGAAAGAATACATTACAAAACAGTTCAACACATTACGTCACCTCCGAGGTTGTATTCTGTCCTATGAGAATTTTCTTAAGTTGAGTAATCTTTTCATAATCGATGTGGGACTAGTATGCAACAAATAAGGCTTTACTATTTAAAGCGAAGTTCCTGCCTGTACAAATACTGTAGCTGCTAACTTTTAATATAAGGAGACTTACCTGTCCAGGGATCACGTGATGTCGGCACCCCAAGTCGATTCATCCGTTGGCTTCGGGTATAGGCGCCGGTATTGCAAGTAGGGGGAAACCGTCAGTGAAGCCTTCAGGCTTCACAGCCAGTTTCCTATTGCGCATGTGCAAATCACACTACGCTTTCTGAATGGTCCTATTGTCTTTTAGGACACACAGGTGCCAGAAGGCAGTGGGGAAAGGAGGAGGGCTGGACATGATGTAGATTGTCGTGCTGCGATCTTACCAGAAATACGGAGCAGGTACCTGTCAAAATGAGGTACCTGCCCCCCCTCCCAAAACAAAATGCCATATGTGGCAGTGAAGGGTTACCAGGAAGTAGGAGCAGGTACCTGTCAAAATTAGGTACCTGCTGCCCCCCAAAAAATGCCATATGTGGCAGTGGAGGGTGCAAAGAAGCGGAGCTTCCCTTTTTGTGGTGTAGCGCCACTTTAAGCACAAATTTTACTGGTCTTTAATAAAGAAACAGAAAGTGTTAATTAGATAGGTAATTCATCAAGCATACAATGGTAAACTGTCCACCACACAACCTACACAATAGGTATCATTACAACCTAGTCTTTCTTTTGTTTCCTAAACCTATAAAAGTCCCCGAAATCCTTATAAAATATTAAAACTTACCGCCTTTGCTGCAGGCTGTTCTATAAATCCCACTATAAACTTCAGCAACACATGCTCCTTCCCAGCCTGTACCAAACATCACCCCACCCAATGCCACTAATTCTTTATACCTTCCTATGTATAATTATTTACAGGTACAAATATACAGCTTCTATTCTACAGCACAAGAAAGTCATAAATGAATGTCCCTTATATTTCAAGGAATGATATGACTTTCCATTGCTTTCATACATGACTTAATGACAGGTTTGCTTGCTTTAGATGTAATCTTCCAGTAATATATGAGAGAAAGTCATATCCAACTCATGATGATGATAATGTTATGCTTTCATTTGTGTCCTACTCTCTGGCAATTCTATGGGCCACCTCTTTCCAAAGTTTTCAATCTTACACTCTTAATTAGGGGTACAACAAAACAAAACAAAAAACTCATGGATCGGATCGTTCCTCGCATCAGAGTCACAGATCGGATCATTTTTCGGATCAGCAAATAATTTAATTTGCAAAAACCTTTGAAAATTCCACCACCATATAGTCCCCACTGTAATATCCACGTCATCTCCCCCACTGTAATATTGGCTGAGTATGGCTGGGTACGGCTGAGCATGGGTGGGTACGGCTGGGTATCGCTGAGTATGGCTGGGTATTACAGAGTATTGCAGAGTATGGCTGGGTACTGCAGAGTATGGCTGGGTATCACGAGGATTGCAGAGTATGGCTGGGTATGGCAGAGTATGGCAGAGTATGGCTGGGTATGGAAGAGTATGGCTGGGTATGGAAGAGTATGGCTGGGTATTGCAGAGTATGGCTGGGTATTGCAGAGTATGGCTGGGTATTGCAGAGTATGGCTGGGTATTGCAGAGTATGGCTGGGCATTGCAGAGTATGGCTGGGCATTGCAGAGTATGGCTGGGCATTGCAGAGTATGGCTGGGTATTGCAGAGTATGGCTGGGTATTGGCAGGGTATTTGCATGGTAATGACAGAGAATGGAAGGATGGCTGAGCATGGGTGGATGTGGTTGCAATTGTCACAGAGCAGCGCTGTGGGCACTACAGATCCAGCCCACAGCGCTGCTTCCATCCAATCTCTCCCCTCCACTGTACAGATCAGTACACAGAGGGGAGAGAGAAACCGGTGTCATGACATGACGCCAGTTTGTTTACAAGTGATCACTCTGTCATTTGACGGAGCGATCACATTGTAAACGGCCACCGGCTTTCCTAAGGCCGAGGCAGCGGAGCGCTCCACGGATCACGGGGGTGCACCCCTACTCTTAATTGTTTCATGTCTTGGCTGGTGTCAGCTTTTATGCTATCTATGGTAAGATAATTGCCTTCTCCAGTAACTTTGACAGCATTAGATCCAAAATAGGTGAGCTTGAGTTTTGTTGTTCTACAAAGGCCACACAAATATTGTGTGAGGGGTTAGCTCGGCAGCGGGTGTGGGTGACCCCCTGAATGGGTTCACAACACAAAATCAGGCACAGCAGACAGCGTTGTAGGTGCAAAAAACAAAAGATCCGGTTTATTTATGCTACATGCAGTGATACATATAACAGCCAAACAAAAATAAAACATGAAAATAAATCCTGGTCAGCTTGACCTCTAACTACACACTTAGATTCCCTGTCTAACAACTGGGTGCAGCCTTGTGCTGTACCAGTCCCTGCCTCTGTTGTAAAGGTTTGCCACACAGGCGTTAACTCACCGCACAGAACAGATATCACACTCCCCAGTCTATACAACACAAAACTGGTTCCAGGATGGAGCATCTCCCTAAGCATGCTGGGGTTTTTTGTAGAGGTCTTAATGAGCCCATTTACTTCAGCTGGGCTCATTAACTCTTCCCCTCTAGTTGTACAAGTCTGCATAAAGCCTGAATCTAGGGCACACATATTTCCCATCCTGGATACAACCAGGTGACTTTACCTGCCTGCTGCCACATACCCCCCCCCTCTTGTTTCAACCTTGGGGTTGTAACACAAGCAGTCAGACACGCATGTATCCGAGACAAAGCATCCACATTCCCCATTTTAACACCAGGGCGATGCTTAACTGTAAAGTTCAATTCTTGTAGGGCCAGGAACCACCTATTTACCCTTCTATTGGTCTCCTTGTTCTGAGCCATCCACTTTAAAGGAGCGTGATCAGTCACCAGGTCAAAGTGCCTACCTAGCAGATAGTACCGAAGGGAATCTAGAGCCCACTTCACTGCTAAACATTCCTTCTCAATCGTGGAGTAATTTACCTCATGGGACTTCTTTTTTTTTTTTTTTTTTTATTATTAATCTTTATTAAATTTTCACATTATACAGACCACATTTTAAAATTACATTGCCAGGATTCAAATACATCTTCCTTCCATTCCGGAGTCTGAGTTTTAAAGTTCTAGGAAGGGACGGGGGATATGAAAATACATCCATACATCACATATAATTAACAGACAAGAAAAAAAAACAGTATCTAGACCATACCATAACCCCCCTTATCCTTCCTCAACTATTTTTGCACTTCCTACTTTTTTCCTACTAATATAACCCCTCCCCTCCCTCCCTCCCTTTCTATCAACACCACCCCCCCCCTCCCCTCCCCTCCTATATATATATTTGTGCTTTTATTTCACGGTGTATCATAAATGTGTTATGATGATTCCCATACCTTTAATATACACTCCCCCCTCCCCCTCCCCTCTTCCCTTTCCTGTCATGGTTTAAACTGGGGTATGCATCTCTTCTATCCACTCTCGCCAGTTCCTATTAAACTCTTTTAGGTTATTTCGTTTTGCATATACTGCTCTCTCCTTACATAGATATTCATTTACCGCGCTTATCCAATCCTCAACTGTGGGGGCTAGCTTTGATTGCCATCTCCTAGCTATCATCCTTCTTGCTTGAAATAAACATCTTAGGATTACTGTTGTTTCTCCTTTTCTCTCTACTTCCTCCTTTCTATAACCTAAGATACACACTATGGGATTTAATTCTATTGCCGTCCCAAAGGCCCTACTTATTATCTTTACCACTCCTTCCCAGTATCTAAATAATTTGGGACATTTCCAGAACATGTGCATTAAATTCCCTGACCCCCCACACCTGGGGCAACAGTCATCTGTTCTCTTACCAAATTTGAATAATTTCTGGGGAGTATAGTATGCTCTATTAATTAGCATCAAGTGGGAAATCCTCTGGGGAGGAGAGACCGAGACCTTTGGGCATGCCGCTAGGATATTTTTCCACTGTACTCGAGTTATATTACCTAAGTCTTGCTCCCATTTCTCCTTCTCGACCCTTCCTTTCCTCTCACTATAAATCTGTTCACCCAACTGGGCATAGAATTTAGATATTAATCCTTTTGTTGGTCCTGCTTGTGCTACTGGGTATAGCAAGGGCAGTTCTTCCCATGTTAATAACAAGTTTCCAAACTGGGTCTTTAAAGCATGCCTCACTTGTATATAGGCATAAAATGAGTTTTGTGATATCTTAAATTCTTTTTGCAGTTGATCAAAAGATTTAATACCCCTGCCGCCATATAAATGGCTGATCCTTACAATGCCACATTTTTCCCATTCTACAATTTTTCCAACCCGCCATATTTCCTGTAGCTTCTTATTGTTCCAGAGAGGCGTATACTTTGTTATTTCACTATATCCCATTTTTTTTTTAACTATATCCCATAGTTTTAACATCATTTTTACTGTAGGGCATCTACACTGGAATGAGTCCGCTTCCAAGGTCTCAATCAGCGTGCTATGTGGGGAGCCTGTTAATACTAATCTCCCATTTGGGGTTCCTCCGTTCATCTCATCAATCCCCCCTAGCTGTTGTAATTGGGACGCCCAAAAATAGCACTCCGGATAAGGGACCGCGAATCCTCCTTCCTCTCCCGGTAGCTGGAGCATCCGCAATCTCAATCTGGCCTGTCCTCCCCTCCATATTAACTCCCTAAACAACATCTCGATTTTATTAAACCAACTTCTGTTAATCCATATTGGGGCATTATGTAATATATATAAAAGTTGGGGCATCCATATCATTTTTATCAGATTGCATCTGCCAGCCACCGAGAGAGGCATTCGTTTCCATATAGCAATTTTTTGTTTAAACCTAGTCAATAATGGGACTAAGTTATGACTTATATATTGCTTAGGATCCCTTGATAAGGTAACTCCCAGATATTTCAACTTATCCACTATTGGCATTTGGGGGGTTCCCAGGGCCGTTTGCTGACCCATTGGGTCCAAAGGAAGACATTCCGATTTTTCCCAATTTATCTCCAGCCCTGTGAAGCCTCCAAACCCTTGCACCAGTCCCACTGCCCTTGGTAATGAGTACCTCATATCCCCCAAAAACAATAGGATATCGTCTGCATAAAGTGAGATTTTTTCCTCTCCAGTTTTCCTTACGAAACCGACTATCTCCCGGTTTGCTCTAATTGCACATGCCAAGGGCTCTATGGCCAATGCAAAGAGCAGGGGTGATAATGGACACCCCTGCCTCGTCCCTCTCCCCAGTTCTATTTTCCCGGATAACTCATTATTAATTTTTAGTCTTGCACTAGGTTTGTCATATAGCATCCTAATCCATCCTATGAAGGAAGGACCCAGGCCAAATTTCTCCAGAACTTTCCATATATATCCCCATTCTACGCTATCAAATGCTTTCCTTACATCCAATGCCACTACTGCACCCGGAGTATCGTTATCCATTGGGACCTGCAAATTCAAAAAGGCTCTTCTAATATTTATACTCGTTGATCTGTTGGCTATAAACCCTGTTTGGTCCATATGGACTAATCTTGCTATAACTCGATTAAGCCTAGTCGCTAATACCTTGGCCAGTATCTTTGTATCGGTACACAGGAGAGAAATTGGCCTATACGCTGCAACATCTAAGGCGTCCTTCCCTTCTTTGTACAACAGGGTTATAACCGCCTCCATCATTGATGGAGGCAATTTACCCTCCCCATATGCTCCTCTTAACATCTCCAGGAGTTCAGGAATCAGTATCTCGCCAAAATTTTTATAGACTTCAATCGGTAGTCCATCCGGACCAGGCGATTTCTGGTTTGGCATACTCGCAACTGCTTCCTGAAGTTCTTTCAAAGTTATTGGGGCTTCCAGTTCCTCTCTTTCTTCTTGTTTCAAACATGGTACCTCTAATTGACCTAAAAATGTTTCCATTTGCTCATCCATCCCCACTTTCTGTGCAGTATATAGGTTTTTATAATATCCTTCAAATGCTTGGCATATACTCCCAGTTTCTGTTGTGACCTTTCCCTCACCTATCCTAATCGCCGAGATTGAGGAAGGACCCGAGTTATTCTTCACCAGTTGTGCCAACATTTTTCCCACGCTTTCCCCTTCAACAAAGGAGGCTTGGCGTTGGAACATATGTTGAATCTCTGCTTTCTTCAGAGTTAATAGCCTAAGTTCTTCTTGTTTATCTAGCCAGATTTTTTCTTTGCCCTGAGTGGGATCGCTAATAAAATCTCTTTCAGCCTCTATCACTTCTCTCCCTATTTGTACCTCCTGTTCCCTAGACTTTCTATTTATTTTTGCTATTGATTGGATCAGGAGACCCCTCAGGAAAGCTTTCAGAGTGTCCCACAGGATCCCTGATGTTACTGTACCCCGATTAGTTTTTAGAAATTCTTTTAATTCCCACTGAATTCTCTCAGGGCGTTCTTCTGTCTCTTTTTTTATCAGTTCTAACCATAGCGGGTTCACTTTCCACAACCTCTGTACCTTACGTTCTCTCATTTTTAATACTGCTGTCATTGGGGAATGATCTGAAATCCCCCTAGGCTGATATTCAATCTTTTCCACCATTTGTAAGGCCAGGTCATTCCCCAGTATCATATCAATCCTGGATAACGTAGTATGCGTGGCCGAGTAACAACTATACTGCCGGACTCCCGGGTTCCCAGTTCTCCATAAATCCCGTAGCCCTACTTCTTCCAGATACTGTCCCAACCTCCCCTGCCAAGCTGGTTCCGCCAGTGTTTTTTCTGGGAATCTATCGACTTTAATATCCAATACCGTGTTGAAATCCCCTACTATTATTGTAGGAACACCATCTATCCCTACTAAAAATTCCTGTAATTTAAAAAGCACTTCCATTTTAAATGGTGGAGGGATGTAGATATTTGCCAGCATACATTCTCTATTTTCAATTAGGCAATGTAAGAAAATGTATCTGCCCTTTTCATCCAGGCTGACCCGTTTACATACAAAATTCACCCCCGTTTTTACCAAGACACTCACCCCTCTACTATATGTCGAATAAACAGAATGATATTGAAATTGATATTTTCTACTCTGCAACCGGTATATTGTATCTCTATTTAAATGGGTCTCCTGCAGGCAGAGCAGCTCTACTCCACATCCCTCCAACAAGGATAGCACAGCTTTTTGTTTCAGCTGCGTCCCCAGTCCCCTCACATTCCAGGAGCCTATCTTAATTTTACCGTCCTGCATAGCCATAAACAAATAGAGAGGAGAGAGGAAAAAAAAGAAAAACCTAAGGCAGGAGAGAGAGAGAGCGAAATAACCAGTCTACTGAGGACACTGTTAAGAACCGTTTTTCTCCCAGTACCCACCAACTCCCCCCTAACTTCTTTTATTACCTTATACCGCACTCCCCAAATATTACTCCCTTGTGTAATAACAAATCTATTAGGCGTCACCATTAACTCATATATTATGTGTCTTTGGATATAAATTATACTATATAATTGTTTATTACCATTTTCCCCCTTGTGACCCATATATTTTCCTTGTTTTTTACCACCCCAAGTTTTACCACCCCCCATTTTGTGTGCTTTTGTGTTTTGAGTTATTTCCTGTACTCCATTTATTAGTGCATACATATTTTTTTTCCCCTTCAGCCTCCCCCCTATTTTCCCTACTACACCCATCCCCTCTCCCCCCTTTCTACCTCCCTCCCCCCCCCCTCCCCCACCTTCCTAGGTGTTACCCTAGGGGCTATTAGTGACCTTATACCACTCTCTTCACAACCACTTTGCCACCCACACCTAGTACACTCGCCGTGTGTTACCTCCCTCCCAACCCCCCTCCCATACTAACACAAACAACACAAACAAACATACAAACAAACAAAAAAAAAAAAAAAAAAAAACCCACACATACTTCATCCCCCCTTCTCTTTCTATCTTCCTATCCCACTCAGTACTAGAAACCCCAACGACTACAACTTTTCTTTATTTTCTTCTATCCATTTTTCCACTTCCATTGGGGAACAGAAAACCTGAGTATGCCCTAATGCATTAATCCGTAGCTTTGCAGGATAAAGAAGAGCATACGGCACCCTGAGCTTCTGTAACCTGCGTTTCACCTGGAGGAACTCTACCCTTTTTCTCTGAAGTTCTGGGGAAAAATCAGAATATAATGAAATTCTAACACCTTTATACAGTACATTCCCCATTTCCCTTGCCTTCCGTAATAACACCACTTTATCTTTATAATTAAGTAATTTCATTAATAATGGCCTGGGACGGCCCCCCTCCAATGGTGCTCTAAAGGGTACCCTATGCGCCCTCTCTATTGAGAACGCTGTTGAAAAAGCATCCCTCCCAAACAGTTCAACCAGAAGATGCTCCATAAACTCAGCAGGGTTTACACCCTCACTTTTTTCCGGAAGCCCCACTACTCGCACATTGTCCCTCCGGAGCCTATTTTCCATTTCGTCCATTCTTGTTCTATATCCGCTGAACTGCTCCTTCAGGCTTTCTACTTCTTTAATTAGGAAGGTTGAATCATCTTCTAATCTACTAGTCCTTATCTCAAGTTCTGTCGTCCTTTCCACCACTTTCTGTAGGTCCTGCCTTACCACCAGTAAATCCTCCTTCACTCCCTTCATTTGGTTACAAAGTTCTTTCAGTGAGATGTTGCATGCATTTACGGCCAGTAGCACGTCCTTTATAGTTGGCTCTTTTTCTAACGGGGGGGAGTCGCCTGCTGTCGTTTCTATATACTGTTCCCCTGCGTCCGCATTTTTATTTACTGAGGATTTTGCCACTGCTCCAACCTGTGTGTTAATATTAATGTTTGACTGTCCCATACTTTTCCTTTCGGTCATTACACCTTGCTGCCCCTTTAACTGTCCTTTTTTTGGAGGGGTCTGAGATGACTGTACCGGGTTATGAGCATACTGTTCTAACTTAGCTGCTGTGGCGGACTGTTGCGAGCTTTTTTCCCCCCTTTCTTTTGCAGAGCGCAGATGTTGCATCTTACTTTCCCTTTCTCACCTCTTACTTCAGAACAATCAGTACAGAACAGTCCCGGTTATAGCGTGTTTTTAAGAGGGTTTTGACCCGACCGCACACCACACAATAATCACTGAATGCAGTAGTAGCCGTGTGCCAATGTTCATTTCAAGTATCACAGACACTTCCTATCACATTAACTCAGGTACCGTTTAGCCTGTTAATAATTAGCACAAACACCTTCCCTCAGTTGATAAATTAATGATGCACTGAGCTAGCCTTATAATCAGTCCACAGGCCACAGGTTCAGATATTCCTGGAAACTGCTTACAAAAATGTTCGGGTTTTTTTTCCTTTTCCAGGAGGTATTCCTTTACGTGTGTTACCCAGGCTAATAGATTAGATTAGCAGACACATACACAAGGCGAAGGGATCCGGGCATCCAGACATCCAGAGGAGACAAACTGACAGGAGAACGTAAATGTTTCTTACCCCCTTCGGTGCCCTCCTGATTAAGTACTACCAGTCCACAGGCATCACAGGCATCACTGTGTCCCAGCTTTCTCCACCAGATCACCACCTACAATGCCCCTCAGACTGCCGGTTTCTTCCTCCCCTCAATCCCGCCGCTTACCTCCTTCCTCCTGTTGCGGCTTGCCGGGGAGCGGGGGAGCCTTCGGTGGTTTGATGTGAGCGGTGTCTTCTCAGTAGATGGTTCGGCGTTGGTCGGAGGTACTCGTGAGCTCGTACTTCACTTCGGCCGTCGGGACACGGAACCCGGAAGTCAGCGGGGATCCCCGAGAGCTTGGCACGATAAGGTAGTGTCACGCCGTCGCTCCTCCTCCCGTCCAGTGTCCAGCTATGCTGCTCAACTCAACTCCAGCCCTCCTTGCACTGCACTGCACCCGGCCGTAATTTTAAGCGCTCCACGCTTTCGCCATGGGGGCTTGGGAGGGAGACACACACGGCGGCTTCCTCACACACTCACTCACTCCGCTCCACCCATCCGGCCACGCCCCCTGAGTCTGGATGCTGCCTGGATTTTTGACCTCATGGGACTTCAACTTCCTGCTGAGGTAAATGACTGGGTGCTCTTCCCCGTTCCAGACCTGGGATAACACTGCTCCTAACCCAACGTCTGATGCATCAGTTTGTACCACAAAGTCCTTAGAGAAGTCTGGTGAGTACAACACTGGCTGGCTACATAAGGCCGTTTTTAAGGACTGAAATGCTTCTTCAGCCTCTGGGGACCATTTAACCATGACCGACTCTTTCCTTTTTGTCAGGTTGGTGAGGGGCACAGCCTGAGAAGCAAAATGGGGAATGAATCATCGATAATAGCCAGCGATTCCCAGAAAGGCTCGTACCTGTTTCTTGCTGTTGGGACGTGGCCAACTCTGTATGGCCTCGACTTTATTGACTTGGGGTTTTATCACCCCCCTCCCAATAGTGTACCCAAGATATTTGGCCTCCTCCTGTCCAATGGTACACTTCTTTGGATTGGCCGTAAACCCAGCTTCCCGGATAGAGTCTAGGACTGCTTGTACTTTTGGCAAATGTGAGACCCAGTCTGTGCTATGGATAATCACATCATCCAGGTAAGCTGCAGCATATTTCTGATGGGGCCTCAGAATCTTATCTATTTTCCGTTGGAATGTTGCCGGTGCATTCTGTAACCCAAACGGCATTCTCTTATATTGGAATGCCCCATCTGGGGTTACAAACGCAGTTTTCTCCTTGGCCGACTTGGCCAGGGGAATTTGCCAATACCCTTTGGTGAGATCAAGAGTTGTCATATATCGGGCTGTTCCCAGCCGGTCAATCAACTCATCTATACGCGGCATGGGGTAGGTGTCAAATTTTGTAACTTTATTCAATTGTCGAAAATCGTTACAAAACCGCCAGCTCCCATCAGGTTTGGGCACTAGTACGATAGGACTGGACCAGTCACTCTGGGACTCCTCTATCACACCCAATTCCAGCATCCTTTGAACCTCCCCACGTATTGCCTCCCGTCGGGCCTCTGGTATTCTATAAGGTTTTAGTTTTACCCTTTCTCCTGGCGGGGTGATAATGTCATGCTCTACGCCAGATGTTTGTCCCGGCAGCTCAGAGAAAATCTCTTTGTTGCGAAGTACAAACTCTTTAACCTCCTGTTGTTGGGCTTTCGATAAGGTGTCTGCTATTCCAACCTCAGGAACTAAGCAATCAGGCTGTGCTTGTGACAAAGTCTCTGCGACTAGGGATTCCCTATCCCTCCAGGCTTTCAGCAGATTGACGTGATAGATCTGCTCCGGCTTTCGCCTTCCTGGCTGTCTAACCCTGTAGTTCACCTCACTAATTTTTTCAATTACTTCGTATGGACCTTGCCATTTGGCCAGAAATTTGCTTTCAACCGTAGGGACTAGCACCAAGACCCTATCCCCCGGGGAAAAAGTACGGGTCTTGGCCCCACGGTTGTACACTCTCTGCTGTGCTAACTGCGCTTGGGTCAAATGTTCCTTTACGATTGGCATTACCTGTGCAATTCTATCTTGCATCAGGGCGAAATGCTCAATCACGCTCCTGTGAGGAGAACTCTAATTTTCCCAAGTTTCCTTGGCGATATCCAGCAGCCCTCTGGGGTGTCTCCCATAGAGCAACTCGAAGGGTGAGAAACCCGTAGAGGATTGGGGTACCTCCCTAATGGCAAACATTAGATAGGGTATTAGACAGTCCCAATTCTTTCCATCTCTATCCACCACCTTCTTTAACATTTGTTTAAGGGTTTTGTTGAATCTTTCAACCAACCCATCTGTTTGGGGGTGATACACAGATGTACGCAATTGCTTCACTTTGTACAACTTGCATAGTTCTTTCATAACCCGGGACATAAAGGGTGTACCTTGGTCCGTAAGCAGTTCCTTACAAATACCCACGCGGCTAAAAACAAGAGATAGCTCTTTGGCTATGGTTTTGGCCAAGGTATTTCGAAGAGGAATTGCTTCCGGATAACGGGTGGCATAGTCCAATATAACCAAAATGTACTGATGCCCCCTAGCAGACTTCATTATCGGACCTACCAAATCCATTGCGATCCTCTCAAAGGGGACCTCAATGATAGGAAGAGGTACCAGCAGGTTACGGAAATGTGGCATAGGTGCCGACTTCTGACACACAGGGCAGGAGGAACAATATTTTTCTGTTTCCTTCATGACCCCAGGCCAATAGAATCTCTGCAGTACCCTCTCTCTGGTTTTCTCGGCCCCCAGATGACCTCCCAGAATGTGCCCATGGGCCAATTCTAACACCAACTTCCTGTAAGGTTTGGCACTACAAGTTGCTCAATGGTTTCTTCTGCCCTTTGAGCCACTCGATACAGCAGGTCCCTTTCCATAGTGAAGTAAGGATAAGGGCAAGTCTTATCTGGGTTCACTAACTCGCCATCTATTTTCACCACATTTTCCCGTGCCTTTATTAGGGTGGGATCTTTTAACTGTTCTGTGGCAAAATTTTCCCTGTGAACCTCAAGATCTGAGAACTCCACAGACGGCATGTTTTCATCTGAAGATG
The DNA here is from genome assembly GCF_037356315.1 of Lithobates pipiens. Taxonomy (NCBI): domain Eukaryota; kingdom Metazoa; phylum Chordata; class Amphibia; order Anura; family Ranidae; genus Lithobates; species Lithobates pipiens. The sequence continues at coordinate 39,186,703 of NW_027507787.1, read as the reverse complement.
TTGGCTCCTCCCCAGTTTCTCGAGTTTCCCCCGCCAATACCAACAAGGGAAATTCAGGAGAGTCCTCACCACTCCCAGAGGAATTCTGGTCATCTTCCTGGTCTATAGGGGCACCAGTGGGGGGCTCAGGACAATCCCAGAGTTCCCAGAATTTTGGAAAATCCCTTCCCACAATAGCATCATGTGGTAAGTGAGACACTAACCCCACTTGATGAGAGAGGTTACCTTTGGGGGTCTCAAAAAACACTGAAGTTACAGGATACTCTCGGGTGTCCCCATGCACACAAATAACAGCCACCCTGTTCTTCCCAGAGACCTCTGTAGTAACTAATTCAGCTTTTATCAATGTTACCAGGCTACCTGAATCCAGCAACACATCAACATTTCTACCATTAATACACATTTTACATAAATGTTTCTCAGGTCCCCGAATGGCAGTGCATGCAACTGTCGCAAACAGCGACTGACGTCTCTCCCTTATAAAGTCACATTGCATAGGCTCATCCACAACGGGGCAATTGGCTGCAATATGTCCCTCTTGCCGGCAGCGGTAGCAAATAATCTTTTTCGCTGTCTCTTGCAGCATGGGCTTCCTGGGCTGCTCCCGCCAGACCTTAGGTAGAACTCCCACCCTCTCACTCTCTCCACCCTCACCCCTTGGAGTCATCTTACCCGCCACTGGGGATGATCTGGTCTTAGGATGGAAAGTCCGTGAGTGCCTGGAAGAGGTGGTCAAGTTCTCTGTAGCCAAGTACCTCTCAACCAGATCCACAAGTTTATCTGCATTTTCTGGGTCTCCATGGCTTACCCATTTTTGGATGGCAGTAGGAAGAGCTCTCAGGAAACGATCCATAACCACACGTTCCACAATGTTTGGTGCGGTCAAAATCTCTGGCTGCAGCCACTTCCTGCTCAGGTGAATGAGATCATACATTTGAGATCTGGGGGGTTTTCCAACCTGAAAAGTCCAATTATGCACACGCTGAGCCCGGACGGCCAGGGTGACACCCAGCCTTGCCAATATTTCTGTTTTTAGTACCACATAGTCTTTTGCTTGGTCAGGCTCTAGGTCATAATAAGCTTTCTGCGATTCCCCAGTTAACAGAGGGGCCACCAGTCCAGCCCATTGCTCCTTAGGCCACTTTTCCCTTTCAGCAGTCCTTTCAAATGTGGTCAAAAACACCTCCGGATCATCCTCTCCAGTCATTTTTGTCAGTAAACGGCTCACACCAAAGGATGCGGTATTATTGTAACCACTTGCTTCATTGGTCTGCGGACGTTGCTGTATCAATGTCTCTATTTGCTGTTGAAAACTCTGCTCTTGTTTCTGCAACAGGTCTATGAAGCGGGCTTCAGATCGCTGCTGGGCTTGTTGCTGAGCTTCCAAACTCTGCTGCAAAGTTGCATTTGTCTGCTGCTGATTTGCATTTGTCTGCTGCTGGGCTTGTTGCTGAGCTTCCAGACTCTGCTGGTGAGCTTTCTGCTGAGCTTCCAGACTCTGCTGGTGAGCCTTCTGCTGAGCTTCCAGACTCTGCTGTTGAGCTGCAAGGCTCCTTTGTAAACCCGCATTTGTTTGCTGCTGATTTGCATTTGCTAGAGCCAGCTGTCTCAGTATCTCCTCCATGCTGGCCTTAAAAAATAAAAATAAAATAAAAAAACTGCCAAAATTCTCCACCAACTGTGAGGGGTTAGCTCGGCAGCGGGTGTGTGTGACCCCCTGGATGGGTTCACAACACAAAATCAGGCACAGCAGACAGCGTTGTAGGTGCAAAAAACAAAAGATCCGGTTTATTTATGCTACATGCAGTGATACATATAACAGCCAAACAAAAATAAAACATGAAAATAAATCCTGGTCAGCTTGACCTCTAACTACACACTTAGATTCCCTGTCTAACAACTGGGTGCAGCCTTGTGCTGTACCAGTCCCTGCCTCTGTTGTAAAGGTTTGCCACACAGGCGTTAACTCACCGCACAGAACAGATATCACACTCCCCAGTCTATACAACACAAAACTGGTTCCAGGATGGAGCATCTCCCTAAGCATGCTGGGGTTTTTTGTAGAGGTCTTAATGAGCCCATTTACTTCAGCTGGGCTCATTAACTCTTCCCCTCTAGTTGTACAAGTCTGCATAAAGCCTGAATCTAGGGCACACATATTTCCCATCCTGGATACAACCAGGTGACTTTACCTGCCTGCTGCCACAATTGCCAAAAGGCAGCATACAACCCTGAGCCTAAGGTTGGGTATCTTGGAACTACACTCTTCTATTATGCACAAAATCTTCTTAGGGCTGGAGGCAGTGTCACTGGTTCCATAGTGGGTCCTTCATAGGCCTATATAGAGCGGAGACAATAAACACGAAGTTCAGCTCCCAGATATGTCCTACTCCGAGGTGTTACTAGCATTAGAAGTGATATAAAGCTACTTATTCTCATGAATTCAGTAAGTTTTATCAATTTAGTAGTCTTTCTCTCTTCCTTAACACTGTGGGGGTCTATCTATTTATCAATGTTTTCACCCAACATTTAAATGACTTTCACCCAAAATGGACACACTTTTTAAAGCTGATCTTCACTGCATCTGAACAACAAAATCAAAAACACTATTTCATTCATTTTTAATTTTCAAAGCAAACTTACCCATTCAATGCACACATACTAGGATTTTCTCAGTACAGTACCTTGTGGGGATTTGTATAATGATATTTGCAAGAGGAATTTATTCCACTTTGATGTTAATATAATATGCTGCAATAAATGGAAGAAAAAATGTATTATTGTGACCTCCAACAGATAAAGAACAGACTGTAATAAGCCACAGTTAAAGTGGAATAAAGTTGTAAAAAAGAGTGGTTGCAGCATTTACTACTATAAATAAATTATATGCATAAATCCATACCTAAAAGCTTTTTTAAAAAAAAGTTATTTTTAGGTTGGGATTTATGCATTTAATTTATATATAGTACTGAGTGCTGCAACCACTCTTTTTTACAACGTTATTCCACTTTTACTGTGTCTTATTACAGTCTGTTCTTCTGTTCATCAGATGTTGTTTGTTTACATTGGATGTGAACTCTAGTTTCTTTTATATGTGTTTCTTTCGGTAGCTATTCAGTCACTTGTTGATAGGTTCTGTGTTTTCTATGGATCCATCTGTATCACATTCCAAGTAACGCTTCATTAACTTGCAAATTATTAATGTGATCTTCAGCACTAATGCTTGTGCACACAGGTAGTGTGCCTTTTCATAAGCATTTGTCATTGGTGACATTAGCTTAAAGCGGTTCTTCACCCTAAAGGGGAAGTTCTGCTAATCTGATCCCTCCCCCCCTCCGGTGCCACAATTGGCACCTTTCAGGGGGGAGGGGGGTGCAGTTACCTGGATAATCCAGGTATCTGCACCCACTTCCGAGCAGACCGCCGCAGACCCCCGCAGACGCCCAGCCCCCCCCATTGTGTTCATGGAATGGAATTGCATAGACCGGCCAGGAACCTCCTCCTTTCGGGTCTCCTGCCAGCACTTCTGGCACCTCCTCTCTTTCCAGGACCCTATGGTAAGCCACTTCTCATGGGGCACTCATGCGTGCTCATGCCCAAGTCCCTCTGCTGCGTCTTTTGACACAGACAGCGGGATTCTGCCCCCCGCTACATTGTCACTTGCTTTGATTGACATCACTGGGAGCCGATGGCTCCCCATGCCCCACCAAAGCCAGTGAGACCCAGAAGTGAAGGGAGAAACGATCTGCCAACGTGCACGGCGCTGGGGGGGGGGGGGGGGGGGGGGGCGATGCTAACACCTAAACATTTTTTACCTTAATGCAAGGAATGCATTAAGATAAAAATATTTTAGACTTTTTGACCCCTTTAAGACAAAAGGTTTAGGCTTAAGATACCTTTAACGATAAGAGCAGTGCTGCTTTAAATAACAAACATATCATACTTGCCTCCACTGTGCAGCTCGTTTTGCACAGAGTGGCCCCAAACCTGCTCTTCTGGGGTCACCCGACAGCTCTCGCGGCTCCACCTCACATCTGATAATCCCCTTGGAGAAGCGCTTCCCTCAAGGGGGTTACCTTGCGGGCGCACTCCAGAGTCCAACATTCGGTGTCCATAGAGGCTGAATGCAGGACTCAGCCCCGCTACCGGTGCTCGCATAATTGGATCTGATTGACAGCAGCGGTAGCCAATCCAGAGCCGAGAACCACAGGCAGAGATACAGTGCGTCCCCATGGGTCAAGTTCGAGGGTTCAGGTAAGTAAAATGGGGGGAGGGGACTGGGGGGCCAGTCACTGACAGATGTTTTTCACCTTAATGCAAAGGTTTACAACCCCTTTAAGAAGATGTAAATTATAGATGGCACTACAATTGGCTTTAGGCTCAGGTGTTAGTCCTCTTAATGGATGGTCTCTGGTTATGTTTTTGGTTACGTTTGTTGGGCTAACAGGCAGTTAAAAAGTGAATGATGTTAATGGTATATTTAACAGACCAAAAGGATGCAAATAAGAAAAGTTCATTGTTAGGGTTTATATACACTTTAATGTCGAGCTGTAAATGGAACAATAGATGTAAGGTGTGAGCAGCAGATTTCACATTGTGTGTAAAATCTAAGTCTTCCATTAAAATTAGAAACTGTTTTTAACGTTGTGAGACAATTGTCATGGACTCAGACATTGAAGTCTCCAAAAATGCACATAGGACATTCCAGGGCATGTGTAGTCAGTAATACCATTAAGGTGTCTCTTATCGGTTAGTTGAGAGTATACCCAGCTACAGAATAAGCAGAATTTTACTGCAGACAGCTCAGCTGGATTTTCCTGCTTTCAGTTATGTAACTGTTAGGTTGCTCGTCTTCTGTAAGTAACCCCTGGTAGCCTAGGCTAGGATTGAAGGGCGGAGGTCCCTTTCACCGGTGGACAAAACATTACACATACACGCTATTGTACGTGAATAATGAATGTGCCTATTGAAGCACACACAACAATTTTATTTAGTTTGAACAGAAGGACAGCCCTGTGGTTTAACCAATCAGGTAATTCATACATACATCGACATTTTTCTTAAACTCATGACATTATCTAAGTCAAAGGTGAAATACAGTCTTCTGATAGTTATTTCGTCATTTCAACATCTGCTGACTGACCATATTCTTGCGTAACCAGTCCTATCTTAGCTTTGTACCTCTTACCGCAGACAGATGCATCCTAATATGTCAACATCTTGCATCTTAATTCTGAACTTAGTGAAATGCACGCCTAAGCATATTATCTTAGACCTTTAACCTAGTATATTTTTTGGCAACCTTAATAAGTATTCCCTTATAATCCTTCCTTTGATCATTCTGTGATTTACATAATGATCATTCCTTTTCTAATTTAATAGCACAGGCTTCATACTCCGAACCCTTGTGCTCTTGGTTTCTATACCATACCGTTGGATCCTTAACAATGGAAGTGAGTTTCAGATCCTTCGGAGCGACCGTGTTTCCCTTTTTACATAAACATTTGATTATCTTATAACAGGCATATAAAAATAGAATGAAGAGAATCACAGTGACAATTGTCATGGCAGCATTTCGGAGCCAAGATATTAATCCCCCAAAACTAAAACTGCTCGAGAAGGGATCCCAGTTTTTTCCTATGTTCCTTGCCTCTTTCTGTAGTTTATTTACCTCTTCCCTGTGTTGAGCAATAACGTCATAGTAGTCTGGGACTTCGATGCTGGTATTATGAATCCAGGTACAGCACTCATAATCCTCAGTAGTCTCACAGAGGCCAGTAAGGGCTGCACTCATACTTTCTATAGCCAACTCATGTAGTTCTAGTTGCTTCCTAATTGCCCTAGTTTCTAGATTTAGTTTGGTTATGTCATCAGAATTTTCCTCCAGAATCTCATCAATTATGCCAGTGTAATTATTTAATCTTTTCATTAGGTCAATTCCCCACCCTGTCCAGGAAGGGAACCATGCCCAGGCCATATCTTTTTCTAAAAACAATTCTCGTTTATTACGGTGTCTAAGGGGATATCTAGGATGCATGCTGGCTTCAAGGAGGTGACTTCCCTTGTTATCCCCTAATACCCCCATGATAGGAACCAGGGCTGCAAGGTAACACCACCCCTGGGGTTTGGTTGGGATCCAGGGGTGACAGAGTTTGCCGCAGCATATATATATAGTATTTCCTAGAGCTAGGGGTCGTTTATGGAACACGTTCCTAAGAGTATCAGAAAGGCCAGAGAGCACCAGTATTGACATTAATTGGTGTATTGTAGTCTTGGTACTGGAGCTAAGAAAGTCTAAAAAGGTGGCATTTAGGGTGGGATCTGAAGTATGGAAGAAAGAAGGACTGTTAAATGATGTCATTGAAATGTTAAGTTTTGCTTGTTTGCAAACCTCGGCTCCATCTGTGGTGTTTCCCAGTCGGAAACACCAGTCTGGGAAGTGGCTTCTACCTATAATTTGGAAAGTGAGGGTTTTATTTGGACGGGTCCTAGTAACATTCGTTAGGACGATAGGGGGTGTTCCATTAAGGAGGGGGGTAAAATTCAAGGGGACTGCCATGAGAGGGATTCTAGCTGTACTGGGATGTAGCTTGCTGCAAATCCAGCATTTCTCAAAACCAGATTTTTGAGCATAGCTATATTTGAATTTTAGTAGTAACATCTTGTTAGTCAGTCCCTTAGGTGACTCATTAACGGGTACAATACTTCTACTATGTCTTTGGCCGGGGGTATTATTCATCTTAGGTGGTCCACATATCCCTTTTAATAAACCTAAATCTTCTGGATGATATATACAGTTAGCTATCAACCATGTGGGCAGGAATACAAATAGTACCAGACTACCCCAAAGGCATACAGCCTTCCCTGACACTGATGGAGAAAGCATCTTTTTTTTTTAAAGTTCTGATTATTTGTTATCTAAGAGTTCTGTTCTTCTTCTTCGTTTCTCATCCCGGCAGTTGTTGGCTCTGTTTTGTCCTTTTGAGGGGGTGTGGGATCTTCCAGGGAAATTTGTTCTATGCCTCTCTGAACTTCTTGTAGATCTTGTTCTTGGGAGTTGCTGCTCTCTGTCACTGCCAGGGGCTCTGGAGTCGAGGGAAGCTGGGGACACTTTTTAAGACGGCTGGCGTGGATCCAGGTGTTTCCTAGGTCTGTTAACACTGCGGTCCTGGATACCTTTTCCACCTTCCATGGTCCTGAGAAAGCCGGTCCGATACTCTTTCTTTGTGCTAATTGTTTGATCAGCACTTTATCCCCAGGGATGAAGGGATGCGTTGGTTCTGTGGGAAGAGGGAAAAAAGGTGACAGAAACTTGTTCGTTCATTTCATGAAGCATACTTACCAGGTTTTTCACGTACATTTCCTGTTGGGAATAAATGTCAATATCAGTGTCTTGGTCTAATGGGGGTAATTCTATGTTTGCGGGGATTCCCATGAGGACCTCAAAGGGTGATAGTTTTGTTCTTGCATGTGGATCTTCCCCTCTTTTGACCAAAGACCTTCAGGGTCTTTGGTCAATCCTTCCTTTGTCCAAAAATGGACATCATCTTCTGTGGCCATTGATTGCATCTGTGCTATGACAGTTTTAAAGTTAGGTGCTGCGAAGTGTTCCTTGAAAAACATTGTTGTGGGGGCAGGTGGGTTAGGGGAAAAGGCAGCAGCTCTTTTAGCTTCTCTGTCAGCAAGAGCATTCCCTTTTGAAACACGACTGCTGTCAGAGGAGTGTGCCTTTACTTTAATTATGGCTACCTTTTTTGGAAGAAGAATGGCTTGGAGGAGAGCACTAATCTGTGTGGAGTTGGCAATTATTTTGTTGTCTGCTGTTTTAAAACCGCTATTGGCCCATATCACACCAAAATCATGCACCACTCCAAAAGCATATCTACTGTCTGTGTAGACGTTCACCTCTTTACCGGTGAATAGAATGCAGGCCCTAGTGAGGGCTTCTAACTCTGCTACCTGGGCTGAAGAAGGAGGTAATGATTTTGCCTCCAGTACGATGTCTGGTAGTTGAACAACTGCATAACCGGTTAAAAAGGTGGAGTCAGAGGGACGTGAGCAGCTACCGTCAACGAAAACATCCTCTGCACCTGAGATAGGGGTGTCAGTGAGATCCGGTCTGGGACTGGTAATAGCAGCAACCTTTTCCGAACAGTCATGTATAATGTCTGGGTCATGTGGTAAACGCAACATGGAATGCAAAAGGCGCACAGCGGGGTTGCTGGCAGGCACATATTTGAGTGTGAGGTTATCAGTGTTCATCAGTGTTATCTCATAACCACTAAGTCTTTGCGAGGTCATATGTTGGGTATTCATGTTCTGAATAAGATGCGTGACTGAATGAGTGGTATAGAGAGTCAATGGGTGACCTAGCACTAATTTGTTTGCATCTTGTACAGCCATTGCACAGGCAGCAAGATTTTGGAGACAGAATGGCATTCCCTGTACTTGGATGGGGAGTTTTTTTTAGATAGGTAGGAGACAGGGCGGTAGCCTGTTCCATGCTGTTGTGTTAGCACGGCGGCAAAAGAGGTCCCCGAGACTACACAGTATAGTTGAAAAGCTTTACCATAGTCTACCAACCCTAGGGCGGGAGCATTTGACAGACTGTTTAATAGAGCTTGAAAAGCTTGTAGTCTGTCTTCAGTCCAATCTATTAATTTAGGGGCTGTCGAGCCAGTAGCCTCTCTTAGGATACTATCACAATGAGAACAGTCAGGGATCCATTGGCGGCAATATACAATTGCACCCAAAAATGAGAGTAGGGCGGCCTTGTCTTTTGGGGGACTGAGAGCTCGAAGGGCTGCGGCACGTTTGGGGGACACTATCCTTGTCCCTTCCTTTAGAATGCACCCTAGGTATTCTACCTGTGGCTGGCACCATTGTATTTTCTTCCTTGAGGCTAGATGCCCGGCGTGAGCTAGGTGTTGTAACAGTGATGTTGAATCGACCGCACATTCTTCAGCAGTTCGACTGCACAGGAGCAAGTCGTCCACATACTGTATCAGTACCGACCCTCGCTCAGATGTCCAAGACTTGACAGTCTCGTTGAGTACCATAGAGAAGGCGGCTGGACTGTCTACATACCCTTGCCAGGTTAGTTGGCCCCCGGCCCAGGAGAAAGCAAACATAGGTTGGGCTTCCTCTGCAATGGGAATGCTAAAGAAAGCATTCGCTAAATCAATTACTGTGTAGCATAGAGAGTCTGCCGGTATGCATGAAAAAATAAGTGATGTCTGAGACTAGGGGTGGGAGGGGAATCACTTGTTTGTTTACTGCTCTGAGGTCTTGGACGAGTCTCCACTCGCCACTGGCCTTCTTTACAGGGTAAATGGGTGTGTTCCAGGGACTGATGATTGGTCTCAGGATACCTTTTGATATGTAATCATTAATTTGAGGGGAGATGCCTTTGACTTTCTCTGGGGGTAGGGGATACTGTTTTTGATATTGTATCCCTGCATCTGACCGCATTTGGGGTGCATATGGTGTGCAATTAATAAAGCCCACACTACCTTTGTTTTCTGCCCAAATTGTGTGATGGTCAAGGGAGGAAGGTATCATTAGAAAGAAACTCCTGTGTGCATGTCTTTTTGGGAACCCTCTGTGTGCATGTCGCTTAGGGCCATGTAAGTCACATAATGGTGAACTAGCGGTAAGGGAACCTTCTTTATTAAACTTAATGGTAATACACAGTTGTGCCAAGAGGTCCCGTCCCATAAGGGGCACAGGGCATGAGGACAAGACGGCAAAAGTTTGGGTACATAATTTCTGTCCTTCTGGAGTGGCTACAGTCAGTGGTGGAGTGATGGGATGGGTGACAGGTGTCCCATTAATACCAACAGAGTTTCCCTCGGTGCATTATTTGTGGCTGTGTAGGATATTGGGGTAGTGGTTGACGAGGGTTCTGGTATGGCAGATAACGGGGATACTGTGGGCGGGTCTGGGGGTTAAATCCCCTGCCTCTGCCTCTTGCTCTAATCTGTCCAGTCCTATAAGGGCACTGGGATTTCCAATGTCCTTGCTGTCCACAATTGCCTATATTTTCCAAGGCATTTGTTCCATGCACAGAAACAATCCTTCATGTATTGTGGGTCAGCCCCTTTGCAGGGAGGATAAGAATGCTTATGTACCTGACAAATTTTACTGACTTCTTGCCAGTCTTCCTCTGAACAAGGACCTTGGGGTCCTGGGTCATGGATTCCCAATTGCTGACACCTTTCCCGGACTTGTGTCCAAAATGGTTCTACCTGGGGGCCAGGGATCATATTACTGACAAATTCATAGGGTGATGGGGTGGCCATGGCTTGGGTTGCTGCAGTATTCCCCATCTAGTAGTCTGGGCAGTGTGTGTCTAGTGGCAGGACACAGGTGATAACACCCGGTTTGTCCAACAATCCGGTCTCTGGTCTGGGAGTAGGATCCCTGATCTTTTTTGGGGCAGATGGACTTATATAAAACTATGAAGATTTACCCTTTATATACGATGAAGGGTAAATTTTTCCTGGTGGCGGTATTTACCCCTCTTACACCAAGTCTGCAAGAGAACCCCCCTGGTCTGGTGGTCAGTCAAATCCACTTGTCATCTATTCTTAGGAAGAGTAGACCTAACGTGCAATGGGGGCAGGCGGATACTATGTCACTACAAGAGGGCTCCTCATATTCTGCACTCATTTAAACAACAACAATTATTTTCCTTATACTCTATATTAAAACTTATACTCTATATACTTACACGTGTACCTAGAGAGAAACAGACATATTCTTAATATACTTTAAGACATGACATAACCGTATTGCAATACATTTATCAATTTATAGTGCACTTTTTTTTAAAAAAATTTCAAATGGGCGTCCACTCCACCAATCCCTTTGTCACGGGCGTAATCTACTACTTCCCGTGTTAAAAATACTATCACCAATAGTTTTAAGTCAGACCAACCTAGTCGGACTCCCCTAAACCTATAAATTCCTTGCGAGCCCTTTTCACCTCCCGAGTGACCAGCCTAGTCCATCGCGAAGGCACAGTTACTTCTTTTAATTTTAAACTAAGTTCGTAGCGGCCGCCCGGACAGAGTAAGTGTTTACACCATTCACCAATCAGGTAAAAAAGAGTAAAGTGACTTACCTGTCGCAAGACGAGACGAACCCCACTTTGCTGGTACCAAAACTGTTAGGTTGCTCGTCTTCTGTAAGTAACCCCTGGTAGCCTAGGCTAGGATTGAAGGGCGGAGGTCCCTTTCACCGGTGGACAAAACATTACACATACACGCTATTGTACGTGAATAATGAATGTGCCTATTGAAGCACACACAACAATTTTATTTAGTTTGAACAGAAGGACAGCCCTGTGGTTTAACCAATCAGGTAATTCATACATACATCGACATTTTTCTTAAACTCATGACATTATCTAAGTCAAAGGTGAAATACAGTCTTCTGATAGTTATTTCGTCATTTCAACATCTGCTGACTGACCATATTCTTGCGTAACCAGTCCTATCTTAGCTTTGTACCTCTTACCGCAGACAGATGCATCCTAATATGTCAACATCTTGCATCTTAATTCTGAACTTAGTGAAATGCACGCCTAAGCATATTATCTTAGACCTTTAACCTAGTATATTTTTTGGCAACCTTAATAAGTATTCCCTTATAGTAACTGCTGGTGGGAGCAGGGAAGAGGTCAGGTCTGAGCACATAGGGTGTAAAACTATTACTGTCTTAGGCCGGCCATACATGGTTCAAATTGTTAATGGGCAGGCCGAATGTACCAAGGTGATTGATTGATCAACTTGGCTACAACCAGCCTGCCGGACTCTTTGGCGATTGTCGCTGTGGCTCTTATAGCCACTAGCGTTAATCATTGTTTTCTCCCAGCAGGAACGTCTTCCCCCGCCCTCCCCTCTGCCAAAAGAAGACAATGGGCCGCAAGAAGGGATTCCTGCATCAACACTGTCTGTGTTGATGGGGGAATCAAGCTAATTTATTTTATGCAACCTGTGGTTGTAGGAATGAAATTTGCTCCATGTGTAGCCAGCCTTACACAGACAATATCCAAAAGACCATTGATCAGAAAGAATTGTATGTGAAGAACATTCTTTTATCTATTATGTAATCTTTAAAATTAACATGGACAGTCTTAATAAAAGCAAACAGCTAAATACAGAGTTGATATATGTACAAAAGTACTTTTAGCTACCAGAGGACTCGTATTTCTGTTCATCCAGTCCTGAGATTTACACTGTGATAGAAACTTGAGTCAGGCTGGTAATCTGACTTTTCTCCACTGCAGTTCAACTAAATATTTTACCAGGATGTGAACATTCAAGTATTCATAAACAGTAAAATGAGCTTTAAAATGAGCCCTCACTGACCCAAATAGATGCAGGAACAATGTGGCTAATATTCCCCAAAGCACTAAAAGCAGACCTTTCACCTCTTTCAATCATTTGTTTAAGAGATTAAAAGAACTTTCCCGAGATCTTGCCAGAACTTGGGGCAAATTCTTTTTTTTCCTCCCACCAAGTTAATGCGGTATGGTACATGCATGGGATGAGGCACACAATGTCAATGACGGCTGTTTTCTTCCTTCAATGTCAGTGGTCTCCAAACTGTGGCCCTTTGTTTGCCTTTATCCAGCCTCGGGCCACTATTCCTTCCACTGACACCAACAAGGTGGCACCATTCCTTCAAACGACACCAACAGTAGGAAACCATTCCTCTCACTGACACCAACAATGGGGCATTTTTCCTTCCACTGACAGCAATGATGGCACGCTATTCCTCCCACTGACACCAGCAATGTGGCATAATTCCTCCTACTGATATAAACAATTGGGCACTATTCCTCCCACTAATGCCAAAAATGGGACACTATTCCTCCCGACTACAGGCATTATGTAATTTCTTTTACTGCCACTGACACTGGTGCATTTTCTACTTCCACTGGCCACTCCAGCCCCCTGAAGTCTGAAGGACAGTAAACTGGCCCTTTGTTTAGAAGGTTTGGAAACCCTTGTTCTATGTCAAGCACCTCATCTTACGCAAGCCCCGTATTGGATGAGTTTTTTTTGATGGTGCGGGTTAGTGACCAGCAGGGGACATGAGTGTTAAGGCTCTCAAATCCGTGGGAGGAAAAGGCAGGTAACTGTGTTAGCTTTGGTTAGTAGAATGTTTTTAGTTTGTCAGGCTTATTTCTAGGTCGGGAGGTCTTATTGATAGCTGAGCTCTCCCGAACATGGCTTTGCAGATTTCCAACCTTCTTATCTATAAGCTAATTTCAGTGCACTGCACTAAAGGGAGAAGTTGAGTTGATGATGGATAGAGACTTTAGTATGAGGCTCCATGCACACTGGCATTAAAAATTGTGTTCTGCCTGTAGGAGCAGCTCAATGTTCTCCTATGTTTCCATGCACATTAGTGGCAGGAAAAAAAACCTTCTGGTTCACGTTTCTGATTGGAGCTTACTGGGAGAAAAAACGTAAAACTCTTCTAAACTTGTCTAGACTTTGTACAAAAAATGCTCTATATGAGCGTTTTTTACTCCAAATAGAACATACTTTTTTTTTTAAGCCCAGTGTGCATGGAGCCTTATGGAGAATGAATAACTCCAAAGTGCATGCAGCCACAGAGGCCAGTGAGGGTTTGCTTTAAATATCATTTACTGCTTGTTACGATATGTAAATACTTAAATGTTCATAGCATAGTCATAGATTCACTTTAAGCAATATAACTTGGGCACCTCCCTGTTCTTCTCTATAAATGGGCAATGAAACAGGACAGCTTACTAATGAGCTCAACCCCTGCTCACTCTCCTCCTGCCAGAATGTTCAAAGTCAGCACATGGGGTGTCACATCACATTCAGCTACCCTTCATATTTTTCTACCCGCTGGAGTGCGCATGCGCGACTACGCCATATGCGTTCCAGCACAGGCCCCCTCGCAGGCTCGCTTTGCTCGCCACGCTTTAGGCACAGCTTCGCTTTGCTTGCCATTATTATAATCTAACTCTATGTCCACTTGGATGGTGGGGCTTGAACCTGGGACTCAGGGGTGGAAAGCATATGCGCAGTCCAGCAGGTAGCCAAATGTGATGGGTCGCCATGACGAAACAGGGGCATGCAGCTCACTCATCTAGCATTTGGTTCTGCCCCATGTTCTCCTAATTTGCTGTACAAGAGGATGGTATCAAGTCAAATTCAGATACTTACACTAGTTTCACTTGTTAAACATTTTTTTAATTTCATTATTTTCTTTCAAATTTGCTTGAAGTTGAGCTCCAAGCTACCTGAAGGACTCATTTAGGCATTTAGAAGGTGTCTCGGCCTGCTGGCTGCATTTTCAACCTATTTTTTCATTATTTTTTCAGTAAGAATAAGATTCCATGTCAGGGGGAGGTTCATAAACTCTCACACAGTACCACAATAAAAAGTGTAAACAGGCTCTTAAAGTGGTTCTGCACCTAAAAAAAAAAAAATATATATATTATTAAAAAATAATTATTATTATTAAATAAATTAAATATTATTAAAAATATTATTAAAAAATAATATTAAAAGCCAGCAGCTGCTAATATTGCAGCTGCTGACTTTTAATAAAATCACACTTACCTGTCCCAGGGTCCAGCGATGTCGGCAGCAGATGACGAGCGATCGCTTGGGAGTGGTGAAAAGTATTCATAAGTCCATCAAATTCACTGCCACAAAATTTAGCCATACCAATAGAGAAGGAAAAGAAAGAAAGAAAGAAAGAAAAAAAAAAAAAAAAAAAAGAGAACACAATCCTGTCTGCTAAAACATCACCGTCTAGTATTCACTTAATTTGCCAAAGCAACCTTGCCAGAATTGATCTACAGCAAACAATTGAGACCCTAGATTAAGCCTTATCTATAATTGGTGACTGGGCGAATAACACCCTGGTTATATTATAGACAAAAGATATGTATAGAAAAAGGCTAATGGTCATATTCGTATAAATAATAAAGGGGTGCCACATCCCAGTTAAAGATTATTTAAAAAGAAGGGGAAATTGAAAAAGGGACTGGAGGGTAACCAACCCCCGGGACTTTTTTAACGGCACCAAATATATTAGAACGATAAGTAAAATCAATGAAATTTTTATTTAGTGTACAAAAAACATTTTTTCAGACGAAATAGACAATTACATCCATTTACATACAAAGTAAAAGGTACAAGTATACAAAAGTTGGTATATGAGCCTACAAGACTCCATAAGTTACCACATTCATATACGATTTAAACTGCATTGTTTCTTTCCTACATGTTTCGCTCCCTCATATGCCAACCTGTACCTGGGGGGCTGGGAGCGCCAGATCTTTCGCCAAGAGAATCTACAATGATTCTTTGATTTGATACCAATGTGGCGAAGATTTATTGATGACATTTTTTTTGTTTGGATGGGCGGTGAGGAAGATCTGGATACTTTTGTGGACTTGCTGGGAATGAATTCCTTTAATTTAAAATTTACCATGGAAAAGAGTCTTTCCAGGATAACTTTCCTTGATGTGCAAATTTTTACCGATCTGGGGGGGGGGGATTCAGTCCACTCTCCACCGAAAGGCAACTGCGGCAAACTCACTTTTACATGCATCGAGCTCACACCCGTCCCCTCTGATAGCGAGTATCCCATACGGACAATATCTCCGTCTAAGACGGAATTGCAGCAATCATGAGGATTTTGTTTCAGAAGCTAAGGAATTAAGACTACGCCTCCGTCAAAGAGGTTACAGTAACAAAAGCCTTAAAAGGGCATACATGCAAGCTAAGAAACAAAATAGGGCTTCTCTAAGGCCGCGTACACACGCGGGGACTGTTCGCCCAACTTTGTCCGCTGAACAGTGTTTCGGCGGACAGTCCGCTCGTGTGTGGGCTTTCAGCGGACAGTTTCAGCGAACAGTCCGCTGAACAAGGTTTTTCGGAAATTCCGTAAAACTGTCCGCTGAAACTTTGTTTCAGCGAACAGTCCCCTCGTGTGTAGGCTTGTTCGTCAAACTAAGTTCCGCGCATGCTCAGAAAGGATTTACATGCCGAAAGTTATAATGCAGTGTATAGGACGTTGTATTTTCGGTCCCGTCGTACGTGCCGTTCACGTCATCGCGCACGGTTTCAGCAAACTGTTCGTTCGTCGTGTGTGGGCAAGTCCGTCCATGCTAATTTTGAACGGACTGTTTGCTGAAACTGTTTGACGGACAAAGTTGGGCGAACAGTCCCCGCGTGTGTGCGCGGCCTTATACATAGTCATAGACCATCTAAGACTATCGAAGAGGTTAGATTTATTACTACATTCAACGAACAACATTTGCAAGTTAAAGGAATCCTTCAGAGATATTGGTATCTCTTGAAAGGGGATCCCCTCCTAGCAAAACATCTCCCGGAATATCCGGGTATCACGTATAGGAGATCACGATCTCTGAAGGATTCTCTAGTACAAAGTCATTTTTCCCCTCCTCTAAAGGTGTGTCTCAAACAAACAGGATGTACCCCTTGCCACAAGTGTGGCTTTTGCAGATATTTACATGCGTTAAAATCTATACGTCTGCCAAATGGTCATTTATTTAAGCCCAAATTTGCTGTGACTTGTCAATCAGTGGGGGTGGTATACATTATGATCTGTCAATGTAATGCTTTCTATGTTGGGAAGACAAAGCGTCCCTTCTTCCACCGCATCAGGGACCATGTGTCCCTGGTGCGGGGGAAGAAGATGGAAACTCCAATCAGCCGACATTTTGGTTTATATCATCAGTTTAATGATAATCTCATGCACTTCTTTCCTTTGGAACATGTTCCTCCGGGAGAGAGAGGGGGGGATTACAATCACACTCTTTTACAACGAGAGACTCGATGGATATATAATTTGGAGGCCACCCGATCTCCGGGACTCAATGATGCAATTAGTTTCAAACCTTTCCTTTAATTGAGAAGGAAGAGAGAGAAGGGAGGGAAAATTCCCTTTTTTTTTTTCTTCTCTGTATTGATATATTGCAAACAAATACATTGTACCAAACAGGTAATATATTATTGTGGATGTTTGATAGCTGGCGGACTGTGGTGAGGGCTCCGCGTTTGGAAGGGACCCTCCGAATATCCTCTGCCCCCTTGGGTCTGTACGGGCACCCCGGGGCGGGTCCGACCTATAACCCTCTCTAACCAGTTAGGGGTTTGATCAGCCCGCCCCATTCTAAATGTGAGGTTCCCCTTCCTTTTTTGCCGGTCTGTTACAAATAATTCTTTTTTTCCATCTTTTGAAACCAGGGATATATGGGGATTGACATTTTTGTCGGCCCATTTTCATCCCTGTCTATTTGCACTCTGATCCATCTGAGAGGAAGACCAGGGCATATTGCCCTCAACCATCATGGTCGCCTGTCTCTGACTAAATGTCAGGCCATTGTCAGAGTACAGGCATCGATGGATCATTACTGGCAAATTTCCTGACTTTGGCCAGATTCCAAAATGGCCGACGCGCTGTATGGACGTGATTCACGTCCTCCGCGCATGCGCATTCGACATCTGTACGCGCACGAAGGGGACCCTCCCTATAGGTGTGCCCGCAGCCCGGCGGTGACGTCAGACGCCGCCGGGCTGGAGGCACGAGTTATAACGCGGGTCCCGGTCAGTGTCATCCAAACAAGCGATGGAAGATGACGCGTGGAGCTGCTAAACGGACGGAGAAGCACTTAAATCTTCCTGACCATATCACATTGTTCTACTTAACAGGTAGGAATGGAATGGTTCTGATGGGACTAGACGGATGTTCCTGAAGTCCAAGTTCAGAGCTATGCATTCTATACTTTTGGGATGGATATATAATACTGATGGAGATATGGCTTTTCTTTTTACTCTTTCGTTTCATAGACCAGCACACAGAGAAATTTCTCGTGTTCAGAAACATATTTTGCTCAATTTCCATCTGACAATACATGGTATTCGTTGGTACCGGGCATGCTTAACTGGTTCTAGTTCAGTCACCGTCTTGGTATCACCAGGTATGTCTGTAACATTGATTGTGCCATTTTGAAATTATATTTAAATGGCCTAGATATATTATATATATGTTTCTCGTGCCTCTGCAGATCCTTGGGGGGAGGAATTGGGGGGTCCCTAACGGTGCTCTCGCCGCGATCCGCCTGCTTGATGATAAAGGAGGAGAAGACAATTTGTCCTCACTTAAGCACTAATTGATGCATATAATATGTGAAAACAATGACAGATAATTTTATTAATTTATCAGATATATGGGGTAAGATGTTTTTCCTGTTTTTGTTTGTTTCATTTTTTCATATTTCGGTTTTTTATTTTAATTTATTTTATTATTATATATATATTTTTCTTGTTTTTTGGTTTTGATCTCTCACAATTCTATCTGCAATCTCCATGAAGGAGAATTATATTTCATATTCTTTATACTTAATCCTGGGATGCCATTCATAGGAATGGTTTGGTTGTTCCCTCTCTAAGAATCAATATGTTACTTAATATCGATATGTAAATTATGCCCTTGTGTTTTAATACTTTAAGGGTGATGGTTTCGCTCCTCTCCAACCAATATGTTGGACACGAGTGAATCCACCACCAGATTGACCTAATTAGATGTGTCAACCTATGTGGGTAGACACCTCTTGTGCCCCCTAGGGGTTTTGTGTGTACAGAATAATCTGTGTATTTGTATTTTCAAATAAATCTTTTTGTATAATTTCAGTTTTCTATTGATTGCTGTATGCTGCATTTGTCCTGAGGAAGCTCTGAATAGCGAAACATGTAGGAAAGAAACAATGCAGTTTAAATCGTATATGAATGTTGTAACTTATGGAGTCTTGTAGGCTCATATACCAACTTTTGTATACTTGTACCTTTTACTTTGTATGTAAATGGATGTAATTGTCTATTTCGTCTGAAAAAATGTTTTTTGTACACTAAATAAAAATTTCATTGATTTTACTTATCGTTCTAATATATTTGGTGCCGTTAAAAAAGTCCCGGGGGTTGGTTACCCTCCAGTCCCTTTTTTCAATTTCCCCTTCTTTATAAATAATCAATGATGTTAAAAATAAAATGAAGAACATCATTGATGTTTTGGGGAGAGTGTGAAACAGAAAAAACTAGATAGGGTTTTAGTTTTGATATTTTAAAACACAACTTTTGTATTTATCGAAATTACAAATTTGGAAGATGCACAGAGTGTGTAAACATGTACTATCTCCCATCATGGGGGATCAATGTACGTGTTTTGTGTAAAGTGGCTGAGATTAATAGGTTGCAGCCCCAAAGCATGTACATTGATCCCCCATGATGGGAGATAGCACATGTTGACACACTGTGTGCATCTTCCAAATTTGGATTTTCCAGGGGTCACACCCCATGTGATGAAGGCAATATCAGCCCAGTTTGTACATACTCATGTCTGATATTGTCTTCACTTTTCAAAGTTGAACTTTGTAAGTTCTGTGTTCTGTATTTTACGCTTTGATACATGCCTGTTTACACAAAAACACCAAGTAAACAAAAGTTAGCTGAAAGTCTGTTTTTGATACACACAATTTCTTGTTTTATTGTAAAAAACATTTCTAAACGAACATGTGAATGTGCTTGGATTTAAATTATCAACAATGTGTGGCTTCCTTTTTTATTGCGTCAAACATGTATTTGGAGTAAAATTTTAGTTTGCGGTGAGAATGGGTGTTATTTACTAAAGGCAACTCCACTTTGCCATCCAAGTGCAGTTTCAGGTGTACTTTTGCAGCACACTTGTAGTGCATAGTGGATGTGCCTTTAGTAAAAAAACACCCACAGTGATGTGTAAATTTGGACAATCATGCCATTTTCCTGCCATGGTGCTGAAAATGAGCACGATTGTGGTCAGTAATGCACTACATACATTAGTTACCAAAAACAAGGTGTGTGTGTAGCAGACCCACAACATATAAGCTTATTTGAAGAAGAGACTGTCCCCTCATCTCGCTCAGAACTTGGGTTTGCACTGTTGTTGAAAAAGGCAGAACTTGAAAAACATAAATATACCTAGGAGACACCTAAAACCAAGCCAAGCAGTAAATGAAGGAGTTTCAAAGAAAAATTTATTTTGAAAATGCCTCTCAGACATTGTCTGGCATATCAATGGCCCCTCTACCCACACCACGTTCTTACGTCACCGCGTTCTTGGCAACCGCAAATTCAGACAACTTGGTCCGACCGTGTGTATGCAAGATCACTTCCGGACCGGCCCCGGAATTAATCCGTCGGAATAACTCCGACGGATTTGGTTGTCGGAATCTCCGACCGTGTGTACAAGGGCTTAGTGTTTTCAAAAACATGGGCCTGCAATTGCAAACTATATATTTTCTCAGTACAGTTTTCTTTTCAGGTTGGTAGTGGGCGTGTGACGTTTGCCCAGCTGCTTGGAAACCTGGTCAGAAATTCACTCTACTTCAAAGGCACCTCTTTCTTCGTGTGTTGTCACATGTAAACATGAGGACTCTGCACTTTCTGGATGTAGGTAGGGCACCATCACTCAATATTTCCCCCCTGCACTTCTAATATAGCTCAGGATTATGTCACATGGGGGTTACCCAAGTATGGATCATTGTCAGATGTGGCACCTCTAGCTTTGGTGCAGAAATCCCTAAAGACTAACTACAGGCACATGATGGAGGTTAACCGATCTGACTGCCAGAAGATTTAACACAGATATTCACAACCACATACACACTAGGACTGCCATATTTTACTTGGTGGGAGATTATTATGATCAGCCCAAAATATTTAATTGATGTTTTCAGGATGTCCCGAGGCAACTACTGAAGCCTATAGATACAAGGATCAGTTGAGAGTAGTCTAGAATCTATATGTAGCACCTTGGAGTTTAGGCAGGGTTGCTTATAAATTTACCTGCCAGAAATAGCCATTGCTTAATTGTTAGGGATCATTTGATTTCTCCCTAAGTCTGGTACTGCTGCACTTTTCTCTTCTGCCACTAGGTGGCTGGGTACCTGGTGGTATTCATGGATATACTGGCCATTGACACTACCGGGAGCTTCCCGGTGGGCCGATGGCTCAGTGGATCGGTTTCAGCGGCCGCCCAATCTGCCTTTTGCATTGCGCAACACAGGGGGAAGCCTGGACAGTAGGGGAAATTGGCACCGCACACAGTGATTATGGTGTGCCCAGGCACACCTGGCATACCTCTGGGCATGCCTATGGCTGGTCACTTGAGTATGTTTTTGGGGATTACCCAGCAAAAAAGGTAAGGGAATGAATGTGGGGAGTAAAGTTTCTCGTGAAATGATTTTTCAGAACAAAGAAGTTGTATTAGGATACGATATAAAATAACTAAACAATTTATCAATTTAATAAAATATATAACTTCTACCCTATTCCATTATAATTTTATGATGTGCTATGTACCCTGATGTGCCCCGATGTGCCCTGATGTGCTATGTGCCCTGATATGCCCCATGCCCTGATGTGCTATGTGCCCTGATGTGCTATGTACCCCATGCCCTGATGTGCCCCATGCCCTGATGTGCTATGTGTCCTGATGTGCTCTGTGCCCTGATGTGCTCTGTGTCCTGATGTGTGATGTGCCCCGTGCCCTGATTTGCCATGTGCCCTGATGTCCCCTGTGCCCTGATGTGCTATGTGCCCTGATGTGTTCCGTGTCCTGATGTGCTATGTGTCCTGATGTGTGATGTGCCCCATGCCCTGATGTGCCATGTGCCCTGATGTCCCCCGATGTGCCCTGATGTGCTATGTGCCCTGATGTGCCATGTCCCCCGATGTAACCTGATGTGCTATGTGCTCTGAGGTGCCCCGTACCTTGATGTGCTATGTGCCCTGATGTACTATCTGGTATGTGCCCTGATGTGCCCCGTGCCCTAATGTGCTATGTGCCCTGATATGCCCCATGTCCTGATGTGCTATGTGTCCTGATGTGCCCTGATGTGCTGTGCCCCAATGTCCTATGCCCTGATGTGCCTTGTGCCCCAATGTCCTGTGCCTTGATGTGCCCAATGCCCTGATGTGCCCCGATGTGCTGTGCCCCAATGTCCTGTACCATGATGTCCTGTGCCCTGATGTCCTGTGCCCCGGTGTGCTGTGCCTCAATGTCGTGGTCCCTGATGTCCTGTACCCTGATGTGCTGTGTCCTGATGTGCTATACCCTGATGTGCTATGCCCTGTACCCTGATATGATGTGCCCTGATGCGCTGTGTCCTGTACCCTGATGTACTGTGTCCTGATGTGCCCTGATGTACTGTGCCCTGTACCCAGATGTTTTGTGCCCTGATGTGCCCTGTACTCTGATGTGCTGGGTTCTGTACCCTGATGTGCTGTGCCCCGATATACTGTGACCTGTGCCCTCATGTGCTGTACCCTGATGTGTTGTGCCCTGATGTACCCTGTACGCTGATGTGGTGGGCTCTGTACTCTGATGTGCTGTGCCCTGATGTACTGTAACCTGTGCCCTGATGTGCTGTGTCCTGATGTGCTATACCCTGATGTGCTGTACCCTGATGTGCTGTGCCTACCATGATGTGCTGTACCCTGATGTGTTGTGCCCTGATGTGCCTTTTGCCCTGATGTGCTGAGCTCTGTACCCTGATGTGCTGTGCCCTGTACCCTGATGTGCCCTGATGTGCTGGGCTGTGTACCGTGCCCTGATGTGCACAGTACCCTGATGTGTTGTACCCTGGGCCAGTCTGGATGAAGTCTGGGACCACATTTTTGGCCCAGTCCAGCTCTGGTGGCATTAGATATGAGAAGGGCAATGCAAGGTCAGATTATGGGTATATGGGGTGTCTCGGCCAATGGGCAGGGGTTTTCTTGGATCCTTTGGCCTGCCGGGAGAACGTATATAGCTTGCAGTCCCACCAGAAGTAACGGTTCTGCCGGCCAGCTAACCTGTCATGGCCAGAGGTAGAGGGGAAGCTGTTGCCACTAAGGGACCAACCACCTTATTACCAGGGACCACAGTGAGTAACTGAAGTAACTACCGGAGCAGTATTCTCACCAACTGGGGATGGTAAAGAATGGGGGCAAACTTCAGGGGGTATCAAGTCAGGGACCCATCCAGCGGAGGTGACACTTGCAGAGCAACCTTGGGTGTCAAGTCAGGGACCGAGCAAGCCAGTGGGGTGAAGCTTGAGAAGTATCTTGCATGCCAAGCAAGGGACCCAGCAGAGAAGCAGGGGTGATGCTTGAGGAAGATACTACCAGGAAGATTGGAGGAGCTAAAGGGATTCAGTGGCAGTGAATGATCAAGTCTAGTGATAGACTGGGAGCTCAGTGGGCTGAAGAACTACAAGAAGTGATTTTAGTGGAAGTGAAGGAACTGTTACAACTTGTGTTAGGAACTGTTAACGACTGTTGCCATAGGAGACAGCATTCCTACATATGCAGATGTGGCATCTTGTTGGATACCTTTCCCTGAATGGCTGTCCTCCTGTTGAAGTCTTGGAGTCTGCCAATTAACCTTGTAACTACCTAAGAGTGTCCTGGCACTAACTCTCTCTCCCAAAGTTCTGTTAAGAGAAATAAAATCTCCTTTGCATTCAAGAAGTGTCTGGCGCCCAATTACTCTGGCTACTTTACACCCACTATGCCTCACAATCCACTATATACAGAAGGATGTCAGCTATCTCTGGCCTTGGAGGTTCTCATTAGACCAAAGTCAAACCTCTCAGTTTAGTCACCTGCAGCCAGCAACCCTGCTGGGAAGCCATAGTCTGGTCTGAATAATGTGTCCGGGTTTCAGGCAGTCTGAAACCTGGACACATGTTTCCAAACCTGAACTGTCCGGGTGAATCCTGGATAGGTGGCAATCCTAAAGCCGCGTACACACGGGCGGACTGTATGGCCAACTTAGTCCGTCAGACAATCCGACAGACAGTCCGTCCTACTTTCGAATGAACGGACTTGACCACACACGGATGCAAAACAGTCCGTCGAAAGTTTGCGCGATGACGTGTACAGCACGTACGACGGGAATAGAAATAGGAAGTCCAATACACAGCAATGCAACCTTTCGCCGTGTAAATCCTTTCTGAGCATGCGCCATACTTAGTCCATCGAACTAGCCTACTCACGAGCGGATTGTCCGCTGAAACCAAAGTACGACGGACAATATTACGGAAATTCCGAAATACTTAGTCCGCCAGACTGCACGCTGAAAAAGTGCGCTGAAGCCCACACACGAGCGGACTGTCCGCTGAAATGTGTTTTGACAGACTAAGTTGGCCAGACAGTCCGCCCGTGTGTACGCGGTTTAAGAAGAGGGCAGCAGGCATAATTTATTCACAGGGGTAGCCATGAAATCATACTGTTTGTAATTACATGACTTCAGAATTCAGACACATTTCAGGTATATTTTAAGGTGCAGAATAGAAAGAAAAAAATTGTTAAAAATGAAAAATAAACGACATGGGAAAGCCAGATTAGATTGTATGTGGGCCGATAAAACCAAGGACAGAATCATTTATCAGTAGGGAGTGTCCATTTTAACTGCTTGAAAGTGTTATGTTTATTTTATTCTGACTGGAGTAGGAGAAAGCAGGTCTGTTTAGTCTCTAGCTATGGCCTTTTATTGTTTGAACAGTCATTATTTTAACCCATTGTGATATCGGTGACCATTCAATCACAAAGTGTGTAAAAAGACTTTGCTTAGTTGGGCAGGTGAGGACCCTGAGGCAATGTTTTCATGGCTTTGTCAATTGTCACTGAATTGTCCTTGTCAGTCTGCAATAAATGTTTCAATAACAGTTATTTTCATAAATAAGGTAGTGGAAGTGAACATCATTGTTTTACTGCACCAGGTAAAGTGGGCGATTTAAATTATAAATGTACATTTGTTACATATATACAAGCATAAATAACTAATTTGTTTCATGTGTGCTCCATTAAAGTCTAACTTTAGTCACAGATGGAGAGATAAAATAAAAATCTGTAACATTACTTAAAGTCAATAGGATGTGTCTTGTGCAGCTGGCTCCCGTGTTTGCTAACATCTTGCACCATTAGGCCTCATGCACAATGCACGTTATAAAAAAAGCCAGTAACGTTAGCTGTAGAAAGATGGAGTTACCACCGCTCCAGGTAGGTCTGCTGAAACAAAAAGGTTTTCCTGAAAGGCTCCATGGCAGCATACGTGTGGGTAGCCCCGCCTCCACGATTACCCAATAGGACCCAACTCCCATAAATCTTTGCTCCTGGCCACTATCAGTGTTCCTTTTTTGTCCTCCCCAGTAGGACCAGATGGTTTCTTTCCTGGAAATAAAACTTCACGACGATCGATTGGCTGATTGACTGAGAAATTTTCCTCCGATAGGCCCTGACTGTTAAGCAGGGTATGGAGAGTATTTGCAGAGTAGCGCTGAAGAAAGGATTTCCTACCTGAGTGCGCACGGTCTGTGTCCCGTTGTTATGGGTGACCATTATCTGCTGGAGGTATGGCGTGTGTGTTCCAGTCCGTTCAGCCAGGTGATCGTTGGTGGAGTGGTGAGCCTTTTATCTATCCATGGCAGCATTGTATTTGTGTGTATTTCTTTTGTTTGTCTTGCGGTCTCCTCCATGCCGTTTGCGTTCGCTTCCGCGTTCCAGCAAACCTCTCTTCTACTTCCGGGTTATGCAGGCGTTCTGCGCATGTGCGAACCCGGTATGAGACCGAGGCTTGGTTCCCGCGCATGCGCGCGAGCGCCTCGCGTCTGACGTCGGCGATGACGTCACGGGCGCCAAATTTAAAAGGCTTTGGAAGCTGTCAGAACCCTGGGAATGTTTGCAGTGGTCGCAGCGACTTCCCGGGGCTGTCAGCGCGGCGGTTTAAGGTAAGAGCGTGTCCCTTAGGCTGGGGAAATGCTTTTAAAAAAAAAAAAATAAAAAAAATGTGTGTTTTATTTTTCTCTTTAGTTGCAGTGTTTCTTAAACTGTGGGTTTATTGTGAATATGGACGCCTTACTGCCTCCTAGTGGCCAGCCCGCTCATGTTAGGTAGGTCTTTAGTATTTATGCTTTTTATATATTGGAGAGAGTGTTTGGCATAGGTAGGATTGACTGTATATCCTTTTCTCTCTCTGTCTGTTTTACCCTTACAGCCCTTCTGGGTCTGATCCACAACCTAACACTTCTAGACGCAGTGGATCATCAAGATCACACCGCCATAAATCCTCCTCAAGATCTAGCCAGCATAGGTCAAGATCTGAACAGCATAATAAGAATTATTCTCACCCCCCTGCTGCTCACTCCAGCAAGCGTACGGAAAAATCATGCTGGGGGTGCAGGATGCCTGTTCCTTCGGACGTATCCTTATGCGATCATTGCTTCTCCAAAGCTGCAGATGAAAGGGATGATGCAGACCAGCGTTTGGAGTCAATAGTAAGACGGGTTGTGAAGGAGTCTCTGCAGGAGAGGGACGCTCTACAGCTGTGTGAATCCCCGTCAGAATTATTGGCTCCTCCACCTGGAGAGAACCCATTGCAGGAGACATGGGAATCCTCTCAGCCAAGCCGCCTATCTGCTCCCATCTCAGATAGTGAATCTGACTGTGAGGATCCTGGTTTAGGTTTTGACTATGGACTGGTGCCTTCATTGGTCAAAGCAGTGAGAGAGGCTCTGAAGTGGGAAGACCCTGTTACTTCCCCACCAAAGCAGAGAAAGTTCTTTAAACAGCTCAATAAGGAGCGACAATTTTTTCCCTTCCTTTCAGAGTTGGGTGACATTATTACCGAGGAATGGAGCAAGGTGGATAAAAAGGGTTCCATGCAGTCAAAAATCCTGAAATTATATCCCTTTAAAGAAGAGGATGTGAAGCACCTGGAGTCAGCACCACTGGTGGATGCAGCGCTCATGCGTTTGGTGAGATATGTAACCCTACCCTTAGAGGATACGGTATCCTTTAAAGATCCTTTGGAAAGGCGGATCGATTCAGACCTTAAGAGGATATATCTGACTTCTGGAATGGCTTGCAAACCAGTGCTTGCAATGGCAGCGGTATCCAAGGCCATAGAATCCTGGGCTGATTCTGTAGAGGAATTCCTGAGGGGTATTTCTATTGAATCAGCAAAAGACTCCCCTATTCAAGAAATCAGGATGGCGTCTGCCTTTTTGGGGGAGGCATCTATTGATGTTATCCGCCTGATATCTCGGGATATGTTAGCAGCAGTCTCAGCTCGCCGTGCGTTATGGCTCCGTCCATGGCTGGCGGATCCAGCATCCAAACAGGCCTGGTGCCGTATTCCCTTTGAGGGGTCATCTTTGTTTGGTAACAAGCTGGATACTGCCATATCCCGGGCTACAGGTGGGAAATCTGGGTTTCTTCCCCAGGACAGACGTCTTCAAAATCAAAGGCGTCCATTTCCTAGAAGACAAGGCCCTGATCGTGCCAGGGAGGCGCGGAGCTATAGACCTGGTCGAGAATTCTCAAGGTCATGGAGATCCAGGCAATCTTCTTTCAAAAATACCTCAAAAGGGGGTTCGTCCGGCAAGCAGGATTCCGCGAAATCCTTTTGAAATTGGGCCCGCTCAAACTTGTCAGGTGGGGGCTCGTCTTCTCCACTTCAGGCATGTTTGGGCGGCCTCAATTCGGGATTTTTGGACTGTAAAAACAATTTCCTCAGGTCACAAGTGGGGTTTTATCAGCACCCCAAAGCTAAGATTTATTCCCACAAATCTTCCAGAATCAAAAGAGAAGAAACAAGTCCTATTGACCTACGTGAACTCTTTACTGGATCAAGGCGCAGCCGTTCCCGTTCCAGAAGAAGAACGTGGAGAGGGCATGTATTCCCCTTTGTTTCTGGTTCAAAAGAAAAATGGCACATGGAGGCCGGTAATAGATTTGACCCATCTCAATTCCTTCATTCGCAAAGAGAAGTTCAAGATGGAATCTCTGCTTACCATCCAGCAGTCCGTGTATCTGGGGGACTGGATGATATCAGTCGATTTGAAGGACGCTTACTTCCATGTTCCCGTGGCAAAGGAGTTTCAACAATACCTCCGCTTTGCAGTAGGCATTCAACATCTTCAATTTACATGTCTTCCCTTTGGGTTAACAACGTCCCCACGGGTCTTCTCCAAAGTTCTTTTGGCAGTTGTGGCCTTTCTCAGAGTCAAAGGTGTTCGTCTCCATCACTATCTCGACGACCTTCTTCTGCTATCCCAGAACAAAGATCAGCTCTTGGAGCACAAAGACCTAGTCATCTCCACTCTACAGGAGTTCGGGTGGCTTCTGAACTTAGAAAAGAGTCACCTAGATCCAACTCAGTCTCTTGTTTTCCTAGGGGCGCAGTTCAACACAGCAGAAGGTACTATCGCCCTTCCAGAAGAGAAGGTTGGAGTCATACGAGACAGGATTCATGCAGCCCTTGCAGCATCCCATCTCTCGGCTCTCCAATGTCTGAGGGTGATTGGCACAATGTCAGCCACCATTCCCATGGTAAAGTGGGCCCAGTGGCACACTCGTCCCTTTCAGAAGGGGTTTCTACAACAGTGGGACTTATCCAGCCAGACACAGCGCATATTCCTCACTCCAGCCATGAGGACGTCTCTTCTTTGGTGGCTACAGGGGAAGAACCTGCGCAACCACCATTCAATCATTCCCATCTCATGGGTCACGGTAACTTCAGATGCCAGCAACCGAGGATGGGGCGCTCACTGCCTTTCGGAGGTCGCTCAGGGCAGGTGGACGTTTCCATCACAGAGAGTCGTCTCCAATGTTCTGGAGCTAAGAGCGGCCTTCCAGGCGCTTCGGTCATTCCATCATCTGACAGCGAATGCCTCGGTCATGCTAAGGTTGGACAACACAACCGCGGTGGCTTACGTAAAGAAGCAAGGGGGAACTCGCAGCTGGTCCCTGTTACAGGAGACGGAGCCATTAATGAATTGGGCTCAGAAGAATTTGTCCAACCTTTCTGCAGTCTACATCCCAGGGGTGCAGAATGTTCAGGCGGACTTCCTATCGCGTGTCGAGTTGGACAACAACGAGTGGTCTCTACACCGGGAAGTATTCGATTGGCTCCTGACCTTAGGATTGTCCCTGGAAGTCGACTTGTTCGCTTCCCCGTGCATTCGGAAGCTTCCGAAATATTACTCAAGGTTCAGGGATCCCCAGGCATATGGGATAGATGCCCTCACAGAACATTGGAAGTTTCAGACAGCTTACGCCTTCCCTCCAGTTCCGGTGATCCTGCAATTCCTTCGGAGACTCAGGTCAGAGAAGGCGGAGATTCTCGCAGTAATTCCTTTCTGGCCCAACAGACCTTGGTTCCCTCTACTGCTGCTCCTCAGTTATCAAGAGCCAGTTCCCCTGCCTCTCAGGTCGGATTTGCTATCTCAAGGCACAAGGTTACATCCATGCCCATCATGTCTGAACCTCAAGGTATGGTTTTTGAGAGGGAAAGGCTAGAAGCTCTTGGTTGTCCGGAAGAGGTCATCCCAACCCTTCTCAATTCCAGACGCGGGAGTACTAATAGGGTATATGAGCGTATATGGTCCAAGTTTTCGGCCCATATGTCCTCCAGAGAAAATTCTTGCAGTTCTCCAACAATACAAGACATACTAAGCTTTCTTCAAACAGGCCTTGATTTACCTCTAGCTATCAGTTCATTGAGAGTCCAAGTATCGGCTATTTCAGCCTTTACGGGTATTTCCTGGGCAAACCATGCACTGGTACAACAATTCTTCAAGGGAGCTACTAGGCTCAGACCCCAAAGAAAACCAAGGTTTCCTAAATGGGACCTCCCTTTAGTGCTGGATTTTCTCTCAAACCTTGGAAAGGATTCTACGGAGCCTCTGTCCATAAGGGATCTCACTCTCAAGACCATCTTCTTGGTAGCTATAACCTCAGCCAAGAGAGTTTCTGAGATTAGGAATCTAGGTTCGGAAGAACCCTTTCTGACTTTCTTTCCAGATAGGGCAGTATTGATTCCCATGTTGGGATCGCATCCCAAAGTAACCTCGGTCTTCCATGAGAATCAGGAAATTGTGCTTCCCACTTTCAAAAACTCAGAGAGTCAGGATGTTCATCCTCTGGACGTAGGACACGCGCTGAAACAATATTTGGAAGTCACAGCTCCCTTTAGACAAACGAAATTTCTTTTTGTTCTCCCTCATGGCAAGAATAAAGGATTGCAAGCTTCGGCTAGATCTATCTCTACCTGGATCATTCAGATCATTCAGAGGGCGTACAGAGCAAAGGGCTTGGCTCCTCCTGAGGCATTAACAGCTCATTCAACACGGAGTATTTCAACATCGTGGGCAGCTTCTCGCCATGTGGCGCCTGAAGTTATTTGCAGAGCGGCCTCTTGGTCTTCTATTAATACCTTTGTTTCTCATTACTGTGTAGAGCCAGCGGCTCTGTCTTCTGTTAATTTTGGTTTGCAAGTTTTGTCGGTTGACAATGCTAAATAAACTTTTGTTCTTTGCTCGACATTTTGCCCACCCGGGTGTGTTTGGCGAGTTATTTCCCACACGTATGCTGCCATGGAGCCTTTCAGGAAAACGGAAAATTTATATCAAATACTTACCGTAATTTTCCTTTCCTGATAGGCTCCATGGCAGCAGGAGTTCCCTCCCAAATGTCTGGAGTCGGCTAGTTACGGAACACTGATAGTGGCCAGGAGCAAAGATTTATGGGAGTTGGGTCCTATTGGGTAATCGTGGAGGCGGGGCTACCCACACGTATGCTGCCATGGAGCCTATCAGGAAAGGAAAATTACGGTAAGTATTTGATATAAATTTTCCGTTTTTCCTCCAGGAAATGAAGAGCCCCAGGTGCTGGCTAATGCATATAGCAAATCAAGGTGAGTAGAAAATTCTGGACAGCTGCACTCCAAATGAAATACAAAGTAATACAGAACCAAAAACACCTGAGGCGTTTCACACTAAACATAGTGCTTACTCATATGAGTAAGCACAACGTTTAGTGTGAAACGCGTCAACTGTTTTTGGTTCTGTATTACTATGCTGTGACATGTACAGTGGGATCCTGATGTTCTAATAAAGGCACAAGAAATTTCATTTGGAGTGCGGCTGTCCAGAATTTTCTACTCACCTTGATTTGTTAGCTGTAGAAAGCTGTAGCTGTAGTTATTTCTGCTTTTTAGTAGTAGCGTTTTACACTGTTTTCTAGCGTTTTTTTAAACAAAATTTTACTCCCACAAAAGCTTATGGCTCAAAAACTCTGATATACGCAGAATAGCAGTGTTTTTTGGCATTTTTAAGCTGTCTTCAGCTTTTTCCAGAGTTAAAGCTTTTTACAGCTGAAAAACTCCTCTCAAAACCCACTAGTTTGGGGGGTTTTTTTCCAGCCAGAAAACACTCCAGCCAAAAACAGCTGATAGCAGCCTATGTGTGCTATAGGACAACATGCTTTGGAGTTTATTGGCTGCAGAAAAAATTTCTGAAGCCAAAAACAGCAGCTGTAAATATGTCCAGTGTGTGTGAGGCCTTAGACCCCCACCTCTTTGTAATTTCCAGTGTGGCAGGGGTTAATAAAGTCAAAGGCATTGTGACAGACCCCGACAACCAATGGCCAGGGTTGTCGGGAAGAGGCTCTTGTCCTCATCAACATGGGCACAAGGTGCTTTGGGGTGGGGGGGCCGCTCGTCCCCAGCCTCTTTCCTGACCTTCCCCAAAGCACCCCCCATGTTGAGGGCACCCAGCCTGGTACGGCTCAGGAGGGGGGTGGGCGCTCACTCGTCCCCACCCCCTTTCCTGACCGGCCGGACTACGTGCTCACATAAGGGTCTGATATGGACTTTGGGGGGACCCCCACGCTGTTTTTTGGAAAGAAAAAGTCAGCCGGAGCCCACACACAGGAGGATTGTCCGGCGGATAGTCTGATTGTGTGTATGCGGCATAAATACACTGATCTGCAATGACTTTACAGTCTGTTTACTTTTTGCTTCTTTTTTTTTTCGGTTGCTAAAAGGAATGAGCTGGGTTGCTTCAGAGGTAAAACTATACTTGCAAATCTCACTAAAATATCTAGTAAAAATACTCTCATGGAATTCTTTCATTATTTCACATTAGGAATTTAGCCAGAAGCCTCACATGAAGAATTGCTCCCATATTATTCTTACTCCTTTTTGTTTTGTGTAAGCACATGTGATCCATCCTTTTACTGCTCACTTTTTCAAAAGCTTGGTGTCAAGTGTTTGAAAACCACATGAAGTACAGTGCCTCCAGGCATCCTGATAACTATCACTGCAAGGTGATTGATCTTGTTTATTAGCTAATGACAGCAACACTATGCTCCTGCCAAAACATTCTTTAGGGTCATGTGTGTTCTGTGACTAATGGATGTTTGTTTCAGTAGTCATATGTGTGCTCCATGACTTGTTTCAAATTATAAGGTATGCACAGAAACAGAAATTTTTTCTTCCTACGTTTTTACTGCTACTTTTTTGGGGAAAAGTCTTTATTATTTCCATTAAGAGGCCACCACACCCTCATTTCCTTTTCTGCCTTTTTTTTCTTTTATCCTTATGTCATGCCTATTAGGCCCATTTCACATGAGCATTCAGTCTGGATCTATCTTGCCTATTTTGCTGATGGTTCCAGACAGAAGGGCAATACATTTCTAGAGTCAAGTAGATGTAAACGAACATGTGCACATGCTTACATCTGTGTCTTTTTAGGTCTAAAAATGTAAAAAAATAAATAAATAAAGATTTGTATTGTTTTTCACTTTGGCAGACATAAACAGATGTAAACTGTTGCTGTCTGTTTACATCTGTTTTGTTTATGTCTGTTTTAAAAAAAAATATGGGTGCATACAGCCCTGGATGTTAATACCACTCTCTGCACACTGTCCAGCCACCATACTTTTCAGTGTGTGCCTTCTGCCCAAGTACAAAGCCAGAATCTCAGGCACAGGGGCTAAGAGCACAGTGCACATCAGGCATAAAAAAATTGAAAAATTGTATGCTTATGTAAACTGAACTGAAATAAAGACAGATGTATAAAATGATGTGAAAGGATACAGTTTTCATCCTTTTTTTTATCAGTTTTTGTGAAAGAACTGATGACGTGTGAAAGGTCTCACATTTATTTAAGGCTAAGTTTACTTTTTTTTTTTTCCTTTCTAAATTCCAGCTTCCCTATGTAGGGAAACTAAACTAAAATGCAGATTGCTTGTTTTCCAAGCATTCTGCCCTGAGTGCATATTGCCCTAAACGTACATACTGCTAGGTGCACTGCGTAGCTGCAGTAGCTGTCAGTCTCTCTTAGTATTTGACAGGCTATTGCCAGCGGGGCAGAATGGTGCATCTGTGCCCTCCAGCTGCAGCTAAACATCGTAGCCCCCATGCACCTGGACTAAACACCCATTGTGCATTAGGTTCATAGTTGCCAACATTACAAATACATTTCCAGGGCCAACGTTTCTGCTATTTTAAAATACAATATATACAGGAAAGCATGGGGGTCAGGGTGGTAAGTGTCACAGAGAGCAAGGATCAATAGCAAGTGGCACAGAGTTCAGGGGTCATTAGTAAGTGATACAGATTACAGAGGTTCAGTAGTAAGTGACACAGAGGGGATTATTTACTAAAGGCAAATCCACTTTGCACTACAGGTGCACTGTAAGTGCACTTGGAAGTGCAGTCGCTGTAGATCCAAGGGGGACATGCAAGGAAAATAAAAAACAGCATTTTTGCTTGTACATGATTGGATGATAAGATCAGCAAAGATTTCCCTGATTTCAGATCTTCCTCTCAGATTTGCAGCGACTGCACTTCCAAGTTTATTTGAAAGTGCAATTGTAGTGCAGAGTGGATTTGCCTTCAGTAAATCAAACCCATGGTGTGTGTAATGTAAGATAGATTTATGGGTGCCAGACACTTCCAGAACTGTGGGAGTGGGAATTTTTCCTTTCCTGTTTCCCCACCCATCCCAGTTTTTGCCAGGACATTCGCTCTCAGGCCTGAGAGCTCAAATTATTGTTCTGCAAACTCTGAGATGTAATTTTCATAGGCAGGGGGAGGATGTAGCACCTATTTGCCAAGTGATAGTTGCCTTGGCAAATTGATAAGAGGTCAATTGATTTCACCCTAATTCTGCAATTGCTGCACTTCTCTCTTCTGCCACTAGATGGCCGGGTGTCTGGTGCCATTAGATAAGACAAGGGCATTGCAAGGACAGATTAGGAATGAATGGGGTGTCTCAGCCAATGGGCAGGGATTTTCTTAGGTCCCTTAGCCTGCTGGGAGAGCCTATTTATTTGGGTGAGGTCAGGTGATCAGGGTTCTGTGCCACCTGGACGGCTGTCTGGGTGGACGTGTGTTGTGCTGCCCCGTGCTGCTAAGCCAGAGCCTAAGACCTATCCTGGGGACATTTGGCTGCTAGGCTCTCTGAGGGCCTATCCAGAAGCAAGAGAGCAGTGTATAATTTGGTCATCTCCCGCCTCGACTACTGCAACTCCCTTCTCATTGGCTTACCTCTACATAGTCTATCACCTCTTCAATCCATCATGAATGCCGCTGCCAGACTCATCCACCTTACCAATCGCTCGGTGTCTGCTACTCCTCTCTGTCAATCCCTCCACTGGCTTCCGCTCAGCCAAAGAATTAAATTCAAAATACTAACAACTACATACAAAGCCATCCACAACTCTGCCCCCAGCTACATCACTAGCTTAGTCTCTAAATACCAACCTACTCGTTCTCTTCGTTCCTCTCAAGTCCTCCTGCTCTCTAGCTCCCTCATCACCTCCTCCCATACTCGCCTCCAGGACTTTTCCAGAGCCTCTCCAATCCTATGGAATGCCCTACCCCAATCTGTCCGCCTATCTCCTACTTTATTAGCTTTTAGACGATCCCTAAAAACACTTCTCTTCAGAGAAGCCTACCCCACCCACACCTAACTGTATTTTCATGTTCTCCATCAGCTCATCCCCCCCCCCCCCCCCCCACAGTTATTACCTTTTGTTTCAACTTGACCCTCCCTCCTAGATTGTAAGCTCTAACGAGCAGGGCCCTCTGATCCCTCCTGTATTGATTTGTATTGTAAGTGTACTGTCTGCCCTCATATTGTAAAGCGCTGCGCAAACTATTGGCGCTATATAAATCCTGAATAATAATAATAATAATAATTGGGATTGCAGCTTGCAGTCCAACCAGAAGTGATGGGTCTGCCGGCTGGAGAACCTGTCATGGTCGGAAGTAGAGGGAAAGCTGTCGCTACTAAGAGACCATCCACCTTACTACCAGGCGCCGGAGTCTGCTAAATTAACATTGCAACTACTAAAGGGTGTCCTGGCCATAAACCTCTCTCCTGCAGTTCTGTTTAACAATAAATCTCTTTTCATTCAAGATGTGTCTGGAGCCCATCTATCTTACATTACACCCACCATGCCTTGTAACCCACTCTACACAGAAGGATGTCAGCTGTCCCTAACTCTTGCCGTCACCATCAGGCCTGGAGTGACCCAGGCCTGACTACATTTGGCGCCCAACGTGGGACAAAGGCGTTATCCTTGCAACAGTCGCTCATAGCAACCGGCTACAGCTCCATTGGGATTTCATCTGGCTCTGTGGGAATGTGTTATTATGCATCCTAACAATGTTAGGAAGAACCAACAAGTCTCAGTGCTCAGAGGAGAGTATCAGCCTGGTCTTTTGACATTTCCCGCCAGTGCTGCTAGACTTCATTACAGATTTGGCGTGCTGCAGAAGCAAAAGGGCAGGCGCTAAAGTTTCCAGAAAGTATTTGCACCAATCTGTTGGCAGGGGGAGGAGCCCCTGCTCTGCAGAGGAGGATAAGGAAGTGCTGGCACGTGTGCCTGGTTGTGGGTTGGAGAAGATGTATGCTCTGTGCAATTGCAGATTGGAAGATGTATGCTCCGGGTGTTGATTTTGGCCTGAGCGAGTCAAAAAGCATTCTGACTGACACCAGAGTGCGGTATACACCTAAGGGTAGTCTTGCCCTGTACACGGCTGGAGGCTATGAGGCCTTGCAACTGATCTGTGGGAAGTGTTCCGTTCTGGCCATGCATCTGAGGACTGTGGATGTTGCGGGGAACCCCTACTCAAGGTAGTCTCACCAGCTCAACCTCTGCGGATACTGCAAGCAGATTGGGACAAGAATGTCGCTATCCCAGCTGGGAGTGATATTAAGAGTTCACCTGCCATCACCCGATTTGTGCAGGAAGCTACTCCTCCTGTCTCAGCGGCTGCCCCAGGACCCGGCGCACTGGTCGCTCCTCGGGGCCACAGTTGGGCCCACCTGCTTGCTTTGATGTCAGAGTCACAGAGGAAAAGGATACCAGAGTCGGGTAAGCCTGCAAAGGGTGAAAGCAGTGTGCCAGTAAGGGAAGTGATACCTGTGGTCAATAAGGGAGACAACACAGTTGTGCCGGTTAAAGCCAATGCCAAGCGTAACTATCTCCCGGCCGAAGAGTGCCCCAGAATAACCAATTCAGACATCCCCTCTGATGGATTATCTGGACGGTTTTTATAAACTTTGGGGTTTATTTACTAAAGGCAAATCCACTTTGCACTACAAGTGCACTGCAAATGCACTTGGAAGTGCAGTCGCTGTAGATCTGAGGGGAACATGCAAGGGGAAAAAACAGCATTTTTGCTTATACATAAATGGATGATAAAATCCGCAGAGCTTCCCCTCCTTTCAGATCTTCCCCTCAGAGCTACAGCAACTGCACTTCCAAGCGAGAGTGAGGAGGAACAGTTGTGTGGCTTGGAGGAGGATGAGGTTTCTCTGGGGCCCAGTGAAAGTGTAAAGATTGAACTGTCCGCAAACACTGCATCAACTTTGTGTGTCACTAAGAGCCCGTTCACACTGAGGCAGCACAACTTGCAGCGCGACTGCCTCATGCGACCGGGATCCGACTTTAGCAGCGGCTTGAGAAATGACTTCTGTATAGAAATCAATGCAAGTCGCCCCAAAAGTCGTACAGGAACCTTTTTCTAAGTCGGAGCGACTTGAGTCGCTCCGATTAGAACGGTTCCATTACATAGAGCGGGACACGACTTGTCAGGTGGCTAAGTCGCCTGACGGGTCGCCCCTGTGTGAACCGACCCTAAATCTTTTGAGGAGGACCACTGAGGACTTGGGGTCCCTAAAGTCACCCCTAGCAAATCAACAGATGTGGCTAAGGTTTATTCTAAACCGGATGTGGTAGCAGGATACCTGGTTCAGTGTGCTCCAGACGTACGGGTCCTACCCGAGTATGGAGACCCTATAACGCAGTCCAGGATGTCTAAAGTACAGCGCATAAAGTACAGCTCATACTCCTCAAGCGTCACTCCACTAGCCTGCTTGGTCCCTGGCTTAGCACACAATATTGCTCTGCAAGCGTCACCTCCACTGGCTGGGTCCCTGGCTTGACATTTGCTGAAGTTTCTCAGTTCTTCACCATCCCCGCTTGGTGAGAATACTGCTCTGGTACTTGCTTCAGCTACTCACAGTTGCCCCTGGTAGTAAGGTGGATGGTCCCTTAGTGGCAAAAGCTTCCCCTCTACCTTCGACCATGACAGAATCGTCACTTCTGGTTGGACTGCAAGCCGCAATCCCAACCCTACACAGCTTTTTTGCTTCTGGATAGGCCCTCAGACATCCTAGCAGCCAAATGTCCCTGGGATAGGCCTTAGGCTTTGGCCTAGCAGCCCGGGGCTGCACAACACACGTCCACCCAGACAGCCGTCCAGGTGGCACAGAACCTCTGATCACCTAACCTCACCCAAATAAATAAGCTCTCCCAGCAGGCCAAGGGACCTAAGAACATCCCTGCCTATTGGCTGAGACACCCCATTCATTCCTAATCTGTCCTTGCAATGCCCTTATCTTATCTAATGGCATCAAATACCCGGCCATCTAGTGGCAGAAGAGAGCAGCAATTTCAGAATTAGGGTGAAATCAATTGACCTCATATCAATTAGCCAAAGCAACTATCACTTGGCAAATAAATTTAATAGCAACCCTGCCTAAACATCAGGGTGCTACATCTATAAGAAGATTTTTTGTTTCAATAAACTTTTTTTTATACATTTACTATTGGATTGTATATTTATCTATTTATATTTACATGCATTTATTGCATATTATTGGATTTGTGTATTATTTATCAGATTGCAGCAGAGATATCACATTTTTTAGATATTCATTCATTGTTGTTTTGTGATAACATCCTGGTGATAACAGCAGCTAGATTTATTGCACATGGTTTATGTCACACAGTTTCTGCGTTTATTGGTACAATACTTTCATATTCACACACCACTAGGTGGCAGCACACACCTACCACATATCCTAGTAATTTGCAGGCAGTTTTCAGCCTCAGGACCAGAGAGATAAAGATGAAGGCCACAGACCTTGTGTGCCAGGCACTGGTGAAGCTTTGAACTAACTCTGTTCCTGATACACAGCTTGGCACTCTGACAATATTGGACAACGGAGTAAAAAGAGAGACTGTCCCAGCCTCTCCTGCTGCAGCTGGATGGTGCACCTTAAAGGTCTATACAATTACTGCAGTATGCATCCCAGGGCTCGAGTCCTGCGGGAACGTACTATTTCCACAACACTATTTCCAGAACAGGAACGCCGTTCCCATTAGTCGCCTGAGGCTATTCAGCATGTAGTCTGCCGCTCCGCGGCTGCCCGAGTGACTGGTTGCTAGGCTAGGGCCGCTCCGCGTCTAGCAACCGGTCACATGACGTCGGCCATACACGTGGGCACGCACTGAGTCAGTGGGCAGTGCTCATACGGCCTCCAGCGCAGCCAGCAACAGACACACGCTGCTTGGATCCGGACTGTCCCCTCCCTCCCTGCTACCCAGTGCTGGCCTCCTGGGGCCACAGCCGCTGCACTGCTACCAGTTTACTTCTCTCCCGAGAAGGGAAGAGAATACCAGGTTAGTCACGTTAGTGTGGTATTACGGTGCACTCTGCAATACCCTGCCAATACTCTGCAATACCCTACCAATACTCTGCAATACCCCGCCAATACTCTGCAATACCCTGCCAATACTCTGCAATACATACCCTGCCAATATTCTGCAATACATACCCTGCAATACCCTGCCAATACTCTGCAATACCCTGCCAAAACTCGGCAATACCCTGCCAATACCCTGCAATACTCTGCAATACATACCCTGCCAATACTCTGCAATACATACCCTGACAATACTCAGCAATACCCTACCAATACTCTGCAATACCCTGCCAATACTCTGCAATACATAACCTGCCAATACTCCGCAATACCCTGCCAATACTCTGCAATACCCACACTTTTTTCCCCAGGACTTGACCCCTAATGCACCCAGGGCTGAATACCCAGAATACAATTAATTGCTCTGTGTTTCAGGCATTCATCTGTGGGTTCATAGTAACAAATGGCCACTGCCCCACCTATAACTGGCCTTCGCAGCAAGGAGCACATGGAAGGGCAATCATGTCAAATAAAACCATATAAACTTGTCAGCTCAACTTACCAGCCAGCCTGCAACCAACCGAATTATCCTGTCTAAGCCCTTGTACACACGATCGGAGATTCCGTCGGAATGTGTCCAATCGGAGCGTTTTGTCGGATATTCCGACTGTGTATGGTCTGCACCGGACTGTTTCCATCGGAATATCCGTCGGACCAACTTTTCCAACTTGCCGGAAATATTTTCCGACAAAATGCTCCGATTGGACATACTCCGATCATGTGTAGCCTACTCCGACGGACAAGGTGCCACGTGTTCTCACAATCAAATTCGGACACG
This sequence comes from Lithobates pipiens, assembly GCF_037356315.1. Taxonomy (NCBI): domain Eukaryota; kingdom Metazoa; phylum Chordata; class Amphibia; order Anura; family Ranidae; genus Lithobates; species Lithobates pipiens. The sequence continues at coordinate 39,146,975 of NW_027507787.1, read as the reverse complement.
GAAGCGCTCACTCAGGTAAAACTACAGCTCATAATCGATATAGCACATTCGTCACGCTGCAATGTTAAAAATTCTTTCATGAAGCGCATTCTCTTGTTCTTTACAATGCTGCAAAAAGGAACTTCTTTAGATGCTCATAGTCACACACACTTCTCCCGAACGTATTTCCTGACTCTTTTTTACTCATTTCGGCAATACAATTTTTGAATTCGTCACATCTACACAATTTTATATTTTGTTTCTTCTTTTTCGGCTGCATTTTTTTTCCCCTAAACATCTCCTTTTTTGTCAGTTTGCTCATCTTTCCATTTTTTGGGGTGTGTTTTGTGTGTAAACTTACCACAACAACATTATTATATTTTTGATATTTTCTTTTTCTTTTTTAATCTACAGGAGGTTGTTTTATGTTGGTGCCCCTTGTTATTCATTTCACTTTGTTTTTTTGAAATGTACCTGCCTGCTCACAAATAAACTGGCCTTTTTGAAGTAAAACACAAGTATTTCTTCAAACAAAAAAAAACTTTATTTAGGTGTCAGTAACAAATAAAGAGGGAGGCAGCGATGGAGAAACTGGGGAGATTAGCGAAGCCTTTGGCCCCCAGGGCACATATCAACTATTTAAACGCAAAACTTGGTGGCCTGAGGAGTACATGTCTAAGCCCTTGTACACACGGTCGGAGAATCTGTCGGAATGAGTCTTATCGGTCCGTGTCATCAGATAATCCAACTGTGTGTGGTATGCATCGGACTGATTCCGTCCGAATCTCCGTCCGACCCAATTTTCCAACATGTTGGAAATATTTCCCGACCAACTGGGCCGGACGGACCTAATCCGATCATGTGTAGAGCATTTTCATGTGCCACGCATGCTCAGATCAAATTCCTACATCAAAGCTATTGGCTACTAGCCTGAATGCAGTCCCATCATAACTAAATTACGTCATCACGTTCCGAAAGATCGGATTTTTCGCCAACTTGGCCCGACCGTGTGTATGCAACAGTTTCGGACACAATCCGTCTGACTAAATTCGACGGGCAAAATCCGACGGATTTGGTTGGCAAAATCTCCGACCGTGTGTACGTGGGCTGAGGGAGAGAAGTCTGGCCCTGAAGTCCATGAAACCTGGAACAGCAGCAGATGACATCTATGTTCCCAGGCTGTGGTACTACAACAGGCTGCATCTTCTGTCAGACCAGACTGAACCCAAGTCATCACTCTCTGGTCTTCCTTCCACGCTTCCTTCCAGGCTGTGGCTGTGGTGCTGGAGGTGTGGCAGAAGGAGGAGGAGGAGGAGGGGCATGGGCCAAACTACACAAGTGTGTTTCTTGTGTCATTTGGCCCAACAGACCCTTGTTGAGGGTGTGTATAATAACCTCCTCACACAAGAGCTGTTGGCCCTCCTCCATTTTCTCAAGCTTGCATGCAACCAAGGCGGCAAAGGCCTCTTGATAGGTGGGTTTTGCTTGGAGGGCCGCTGATGCCTCCCCAATCAGCCTCAGGGCCGACTCCTCAACATTCCCCCCCTTTCTCGCCCTTTTGCGTGGAAGGCGGAGGGGAGGGACCTGGCATTCTGTGAGGCTCCTTTGCTCGCCAACCGCCTTGCTGCCGCTTACCCCCGCCTCCTCCTGGCTGCCACTTTCCACAGCCACCTCCTGGCTGCTGCATTCCACACCCTCCTGTTCCTGGCTGAGTTCTTCCTGTGTATGAAAAAGGGACATAGCTTTAGTTTTTGGTTCATCAAACACACACAATTTTCACATCAACACTGTTGCAAATTGTTAACCAATAGAAAAGACTATCATTCTGTGCCCAGCATTTTTCTTTCTTGTCCCCAAGGTTTTGGCCACTACTGTCTATTGATATGTGAAACACTTTCTAAACTCAGCAATTAGTGAGCAAAAATCAAGTTAACATCATTCATTTATACTCCCAAAATATGTACAACAATACTATACCTGGCTCAAGCTGGGCTCCTCCAGTTCTTCCTGAGTGGAAGGCCCAGGTTGGGCGTCGGAAGACTCAGCGGGTGTGGAATGTAGCATAGGACACGTGGAAGGAGTAGAGAGTGATTCTCTGACCTCAGCCTGGTCTGACAGAAACTGCATCCTGTCATAATACCACAGCCTGGGGACATAAACGTCATCTGCTGAAGCTCCAGATTGCATGGACTTCAGCACCTTGGTCCTCTCCTTCAGATATGTACTCCTCAGGCCACCGATTTTCTTTTTTAAATAGTTAACGTCTGCCCTGGGGACCACCGGCTTCACAAACTCAACCAGTTTCTCCATTGCTGCCTGCCTCTTTTGTCTGTTACTATTCTGAGGGTGTGTTGGTTGCCACAGGCAGGGCATCTCTCTGTATTTATCGATGAACAGAGGGAGGAAGCTATGATCATTGAACCCGTCTATAATGTCTGCAAGACACAACACAAGACAAACCCTAATGTCAGGCTAAACTCCACTAATGCAGGCCTCAATCTAGAAGCAGTATAGCCTAGTGTTGTACCAAGTTCAAAATTTTACCTTCGTTTGCACATTCGTCGCCTCAGCTTCTCCCTTTGTTCACAGATCGTATGGACGACACACGCATGTTGCGTTTTATATACAGTGCGCATGCGTGAAACTCCGCCCGCCCCTGACGTTCTTTCTAGACTATTCCCCGCCCCTTCGCTTTCAGCGCAGTGGGGAGAGCACATGGCGGAGAGAACGCAGGTGCGCAATCACAGTTCCACTAATGAGGAGGAGGGTGAGGAAAGCCCGGAGCCTGAAACGTCCCGATCCAGGAAGAGAAGATTTAAGGCCTCAAATATGTATTTTGGAGAGATGTTGGAGATGGTGGAGATATTGAACAGGACTGACTATGATGGGAAGTATGGACCTTACCCAAACTCAAATATCAGAAAGGCCAAGATCATGAATAAAGTTGTGAAGAGTCTTCATAAGAATTTTGGGGAACACCGATCCATGGATCAACTGAGAAAACGCTGGTCAGACCTAAAACTGAGGGAGCACGAGCAGTACATAAGGATCAAGCGTGTTCTTGAAAAAAGTAAGTAGTTGTCCTGTGTTCATATGATTATTCTTGCTTGCATACATGCTCCATGTGCTTTGATTTCATGTTGTGCATTTTAAAATGGCCACTTTCAAGTTCATGGTTTCATTAGTTCGTAAGAAACATCGTTCTGCTGGTAAGTATTCCAGCTTAACAAAGTGTCCCCAATAATGTTCTCACCTTGGAACTCTGCCAAAAAACACAATTGTACAACACTTCCAAGCAATGTTTCATATTCCTATTTCTGCCCTCTGTGTGCTAATTATTCTTTTTTTACATTCTCATAGGGGAGAGAAAACTCGGCAAGTATGAGGACACCAGGGACCACACCCCTCCCAAAGAAGGCCAAATTCCAAAACCAGAAGCAGAGGAGCAGGAGGAGGAGGAGGAGGAGGAAGGAGAGATCGTTGAAGTTGGACAAATTGTCACCACAACAGGTGAGTGTCGGAGAACACAGCTTCCGGTAAGCTCATCAATGTATGTCATCATATTTATAACACATGGTGTGTTTTTTTGCTTTGTTTTGTAGGAGATGTGGAAGCAGAATCCCATTTTACCAGTGAAAGTGCCCAGATCCTGATTGGGGAGATAATGGGGTGCAATCAGGATTTAGAAAATATACAACAAAACATCAATGATGTTAAAACTAAACTGAAGAACATCATTGATGTTTTGGGGAGAGTGTGAAACAGCCCAAACTAGCTAGGGTTTTATTTTTTGACTTTTAATCAACAACTTTTGTATTTTTTGAAAATCCAAATTCATCTCAGCCACTTTCCACAAAACACGTACATTGATCCCCCATGATGGGAGATAGCACATGTTGACACACTGTGTGCATCTTCCAAATTTGGATTTCCCAGGGGTGACACCCCATGTGATGAAGGCAATATCAGCCCAGTTTGTACATACGCATGTCTGATATTGTCTTCACTTTTCAAAGTTGAACTTTGTAAGTTCCTGTGTTCTGTATGTTACGCTTCGATACATGCCTGTTTACACAAAAACACAAAGTGTAAAAAAAATTACCTGAAAGACTGTTTTTGATACACACAATTTGTTGGTTTGTTGTAAAACCTTTTTCTAAACGCAAATGTGAATGTGCTTGGATTAAAAAGTTAAATTATCAACAATGTGTGGCTTCCTTTTTCATTGCGCAAAAGATGTATTTGGAGTAAAATTGTTGTTTTCGGTGAGAATGGGTGTTATTTACTAAAGGTAACTCCACGTGCAGTTTCAGGTGTACTTTTGCAGTGCACTTATGGAAGTGCCTTTAGTAAAAAACACACACAGAGATGTGTTAATTTTGACAATCATGCCATTTTCCGGCCATGGTGCTGAAAATGAGCACGATTTTGGTCAGTAATGCACTACATACATTAGTTACCAAAAACAAGGTGTGTGTGTAGCAGACCCACAACATAATAAGATTATCTGAAGAAGAGACTGTCCCCTCATCTCGCTCAAAAATTTTGTTTGCACTGTTGGTGAAAAAGGCACAACAAGAAAAAACATAAATTTACATAGGAGACACCTAAAAGCAAGCCAAGCAGTAAATGAAGGAGTTTCAAAGAAAATTGTATTCTGAAAATGCCGCTCAGACATTGTCTGGCATATCAATGGCCCCCCTACCCACAAAGTAGTCCATGTATTGGGTTCTAACCTCATGGGTGCTTTGGAGGGGCAAGTTAGGATGAGCAGGTTCAAGGCCCGTGAGGTTATCATTTTCCAGCAAGTCTGCTTCTTGTTGGACAACTGAGACCGCATAGTTTGCAGAATGTCTTTTTAGAAAATTGTGAAGAACACAGCAGGCCAGCACTATGTGATTTAGTTTGTATTCCGCCATGTGGATAGGCATTAAAAAAAGGCGGAACCGGCTGGCCAGTATTCCAAAGGTGTTCTCTAACACTCTTCGGGCTCTGGACAGGCGGAAATTGAAAATCCTCTGGTCTGGGGTGAGGGTCCTCATCGGGAAAGGCCGCATCAGATGGTTCGCCAGGGCAAACGCCTCATCCGCGACGAAGACGAACGGGAGTCCTTCCTGATTCTCCTCTGGGGGTGGCAAGCCCAGACTGCCACTCTGGAGACGCCAGTAGAACTCCGTCCGTGCGAACACTCCACCATCTGACATACGTCCATTTTGCCCCACGTCCACATACAAAACTCATAGGTTGCAGACACCACCGCCAACATCATGATACTATGAAACCCCTTATAATTATAATAGTATGACCCCGAGTTGGGTGGTGGGACGATGCGGACGTGCTTCCCATCAATTGCTCCTCCACAATTGGGAAAGTCCCAACGACTGGCAAAGTGGGAGGCCATAGTCTGCCATTCCTGTGGCGTTGAAGGACACTGTGGAGTGAAACAAGACCAAAAATTTGTAATTTTAAAAATCAACATTGCAAGCAGATTAGACACCAACATTTTTGGCCAAGATTAGTATAACATTTTGGGAACTGAGTATTTAAAGCCTAAAGTATAAGGTCCCCTTATCAGAGTCATCACCCCCCCACCCAAAATGAGGGGGGGGGATGTTTTGGACAGGTAACCCTCTCCACTTGATTGAGAGCTGAATGCCTAAATAATGTGTGATACTTTTGGAAGCCCCTCCTTACTTACACTATTGGCAGCCCACCGGACAGGTAATAAGTGTCATAATACCAAAAAGAAAACAAAATGGAAGCACATTTTCACATTCTACTATTACATATCAAGATAATAATAGTGGAAAAAAAATATATAGCATTTGAAAGTATTGAGGCAGGCCCTTGCACTACATGCTTTGGTGAATTCATCCATAAATGTGAGCATCAAAAAGGTAGATATAGTGTGTATTGGGTTTGGTAGTCAGCAGATAGAGGATTGCTATCAGCTGAGCTAGCAGTTTGGGGGGAGGGGGGTTCCTAATGAGTTTGGCACAACCAAAAAAAAAAAAAATTTCACTCTGCATGAATTAAAGCACACACATCACATTTGTAGACATTTTAGGGGGTGTTTAGGAGAAAGCAATACTATGGAGCTGACAAAAGACATTGGTAAGTGACTAGACTATAGTTTTATGGGCCAAGAAGAGCATGGTGGGGAAGTTAGTGAGGCAAATATTCCTGAGGACAAAGGGGCAGAGCATATGAATTAGAGCATATTGCAATGATGGTAATTAGGGAATGAGGAAAGAAATGCAAGACATTAGCAATCATGAAATACATAGAATGTGATGTTAAAGGATAAAACTTACCTTCATATAGTCCTTCTGCAGGACCTGAATAATGGCAGAACAGGTCTCTGGAATAATGATCCCCAGAGCCTGGCAGGAGATGCCTGTAGAGAACTTGAGGTCCTGAAGGCTTCTCCCAGTCGCCAAGTAGCGCAACGTGGCGATGAACCTCTGCTCCGGAGTGATGGCCTCCGCATGCAGGTATCCTGCCTGCTGATATAAGGGGTCAGCAAAGCCAGCAGACAGTGAAAAACGGGGTCCGTCATCCGGAGATAATTCCTGAAATCATCAGGATTATTCTCCCGGATCTCACGGAGCAAAGGCATGTGCAAGAACTGGCCACGCTGGCGCAACCAATTCTTGGTCCACAAACGCCTCCCCTCCCTGTTCATGGACCGGGTTTGTGTCAAAGTAAGAACCCTAACATGAAGCCCTTGCACAGCACAAACTCTACGACGAGTGCATAGACGAAACATGGTTTGAAAACGGTCGGCTGGTCAGAACGGACAACAGAAAGCACCGATAAACAGCAATGCCTGAAAGAACGAACTGAATAGCAGAAGCAAGCAGACAATAAGAAATGCAAATCAAAGCGTACTATACCAAGATATAGTCCACAATGAGAAACAAATACTTACTGACTGCACGTACTGATTATCAGATACGCAAAGACAAGCAGAAACTGAAGAGCAGTAGCGATCTGAATCACTAATCTGAAAAGCGCGAATCGTCACCAAACTTCTAACACACAATACACACGAGATCAGCAGAAGGAGCCCAAAGGGTGCCGGACGTGGTGCTGAACTTCCCTTTTCTAGTCCCGCCGTACGCGGCTTACGTCACCGCGTTCTTGGCAATCGGAAATTTCGTCAACTTGGTCCGACCGTGTGTATGCAACATCACTTCCGGACCTCATCCGGAATTAATCTGTCGGAATAACTCAGATGGATTTGGTCGTTGGAATCTCCAATCGTGTGTACAAGGGCTTACAGTATGCAATAAAGCTTTAAAAAAGGGAAGAGATTGCTGCGCTGACAATGAAACCATTAGTGATAAACCAGTGCTAAATAAATTGAATATATATATAAAAAATAATAAATAATGACAACACAAATTAGATACTTAAATGAATAAAAGTCCAAACAAAAATTGTGATGGCAAAGTATTAAAAGTGGGTGTGAGACTTAATGAAAAATCTAATATCAAATAAAATCCAAATGATCAACTGAGATAATGTGATATAAAATTTCCTGATGGACTCCATGGCAGCAGCGTGTGGGTTAAGTCCCGCCTCCACTACCCTATAGGACACTACTCCCATAAATCTTTGCTCCCCACCACTGGCCGTGTTTGATAACTAGCCTACTCCAGCCATTTGGGAGGGAACTCCTGCTGCCATGGAGTCCATCAGGAAAGGAAAATTACGGTAAGTATTTTGATAGGAATTTTCCATTTTCCTGACAGACTCCATGGCAGCAACGTGTGGGAAATAACTCGCTAAACACACTCGGGTGGGCAAAATGCTGAACAAAAAGATTTATTTAACACTGTCAGCCGACAGGACTTTCAAACCAAAATCAACAGAGGATAAGGATGCTGGCTCAACACAATAGTGAGACATGAAGGTATGAATTGAAGACCAGGAGGCCGCTCTGCAGATTACTTCAGGTGCAACATGACGCGAAGGTTGAGACACTTCTGGTAGAGTGAGCTGTAACCGCCTCAGGAGGAGCCAAGCCCTTCTCTCTATAAGCCCATTTGATTGCCTGGACCACCCAAGCAGCGATGGATCTAACGGAGGCCTTAGCGCCTCTATTTTTCCTGTTAAACAACACGAAGAGGAAGTCAGATTGACGAAAAGAAGCTGTAACATCCAGATATTGTTTTAGAGTAACTCCCAAATCGAGTGGATGTGGATCCGGACTTCCAGCAGAATTGAAGGTAGGAAGAGTGATTTCCTGGTTTTCATGGAAAACAGAGGTAACCTTGGGATTTGTCCCCAACATCGGAATTAGGACTACCCTATCTGGAAAGAAGGTGAGAAAAGGTTCCTTAGCACCTAGAGACTGAATTTCGGAGATTCTCTTTGCTGAAGTTATGGCTACCAGAAAGGAGGTTTTAAGGGTTAATTCCCTGACTGAGAGAGTTTTGTCAAGTTGAGAGAAGAAATCTAGAACCAATGGAAGGTCCCATTTGGGGAATCTAGGCTTCCTTTGTGGCCTAAGCCTGACTACTCCTTTGAAAAATTGTTGGACCAAGGGATGAATGGCCCATGCGACTCCAGAAAAAGCTGAAATTGCTGATACCTGGACACGGAGAGAACTAACTGAGAGGGAGATATCCAATCCTGATTGTAAGAAGCTTAAAACGTCCCGGACTGCCAGGGCATTACAGGAACTGGACCTTGAAGACAAGTGATTTGTAAACTTTGCCCAAATTCTCTCATATACCCGGTTGGTACTACTTCTTCGTGCACTAAGAAGAGTGGGAATGACTTCTTCAGGACAGCCTAAAGCCTTCAAACGTCCCCTTTGAAAAACCAAGCCTTTAGGCGCAGGTGATCCGGGCAAGGATGTAATCTCGACCCTTGAGACAGAAGGCCTTTTCTGGATGGTAAAGGAATTGGATCCCTGACACTGAGGAGCATCAGAAGCGGAAACCAGGGTCTGTTGGACCAACAAGGGATTATGGCTATCACTTCTGCCGTCTCTGACCTGAGTCTCCTCAGGAACTGATGAATGATAGGAGTTGGTGGATAGGCATAGACCCTGTGGAACCACCATTTCTCTGTCAAGGCATCCACCCCGTAGGCTTGAGGATCCCTGTACCTTGAGTAGTACTTCTCCAGTTTTTTGTTGCAGGGAGAGGCAAACAGGTCGACTTCCAGGGAGAGCCCCATTGTCAGGATCCAATTGAACACTTCCTCGTGAAGAGACCACTCGTTGTTGTCCAGAAGTATCCGGGAAAGAAAGTCTGCCTGAACATTCTGAATCCCCGGAACATATGTTGCTGTCAGATCCTTCAGGTTCCTCTGATCCCAGGTCATGATCGGTTCCACCTCCTGGAGAAAGGATAGACTTCAGGTACCCCCTTGCCTTCTTATGTACGCTATTGCAGTGGTATTGTCTAGCCTGAGTAAGACCGAGGCTCATGAAATCAGATTCAGATGCCGAAAAGCTAGCAGAGCTTGAAAGGCTGCCCTTAACTCCAGAATGTTTGACACCGTCCTTCTGGAGGGGAGAATCCAGGTGCCCTGAGCCACTTCCGCCAGGCAGTGGGCGCCCCAGCCTCTGTTGCTGGCATCCGTTGTTATGGTAACCCATGAGATGGGGAGAATGGAATGGCAGTTGCAGAGATTTTCCTGTTGGAGCCACCACAGAAGGGAATTCCTCATGGATAGGGTGATCCGAATCAGCTGGGTTTTGTTGCCTGACCATTGATGAAGGAAACCCTTCTGAAAGGGCCTCATCCTCCACTGTGCCCACCTTACCATTGGAATTGTCGCTACCATAGTGCCTATAATTTTCAGGCACTGGAGAGCCTGGAGATGAGAGGCAGAGAGGGCTGCACGGATTCTGTCCCTGACAACTTCTCTTCTGGTAACGAGATGGTGCCTCTGACAGTGTTGAATAGGGCCCCTAAGAACACCAGCAGCTGAGATGGGTCCAGCTGACTCTTCTCCAAGTTCAAGATCCACCCGAACTCCTGTAGGGTGGAGATGACCTGCTCTCTGTGTACCAGAAGTTGATCCTTGTCTTGAGCCAACAACAGAAGGTCGTCTAGGTAGTGATGTAGACGAATCCCTTTGGTCCTCAGAAGAGCCACCACTGCCAACAGAACTTTTGAAAATACACGAGGAGAAGTTGATAGCCCGAAGGGAAGGCATGTGAATTGAAAATGGCGTTCACCCACGGAGAAGCGGAGATACTGCTGGTAATTTTCTGCAACTGGGACATGAAAATAGGCGTCCTTGAGGTCTATGGAGACCATCCAGTTCCCTGCTTGAACAGATTGTTGAATTGTGGATAATGTCTCCATCTTGAACTTTTATTTTTTGATAAAACTGTTCAAGTGAGTTAGATCTATGACTGGCCTCCAGGCTCCACTCTTTTTCTGGACCATAAATAGAGGAGAGTAGATTTCCATGCCTCGCTGAATGACTGGAACATGGATAACGGTGCATTGAGCCAACAAAGATTCCACGTAGGCTAGAAGAATTAGCCTTTTTTCTTCTTTTGAATCACTTTTTGTAGATTTTTTAAAAGAGGATTGTTTTGATTTCCAGGACCTGGAAAATTCACGGCCTAGTCTGTAACTGCGAGCTTCCCTAGCTCGTTCCTGGTACTGTCTCTTTGAAAAAGACCTTCTCTCGGCTTGCAAACGCCGGTCCTGGGGAAGGAACCCCGACTTCCCACCAGTGGCTTGGGTAATAGCCTCATCCAAAGGGGATACGGCACCATACTTGTTTTGAGGCCGGGTCCGCCAGCCAAGGACGGAGCCACAGAGCCCGTTTGGCCGTAACAGAAGAAAGCATCACCCGAGCCACCAGGCGTATGATGTGGATAGAGGCCTCCCCAAGAAAGGTGGAGGCCAGCCTAAGTTCTTGGATAGGCGAGCTCTTAGCCGTATCTTCAGAGATATTCCTAAGCGTCTCATCTACACTATCTGTCCATACCTCCATTGCTTTGGACATAGCGGCCAGAGCTAACGCTGGCTTACAGGCCATTCCTGCTGTGAGATACACTCTCTTCAAATCAGCGTCAATCCGTCTGTCCAGAACATCCTTAAAAGAAACAGTATCCTCTAAGGGAAGTGTCACATGTTTCACCAGCCTCAGGACTGCTGCGTCTACCAACGGCGCTGACTCCAAATGCTTCACCTCTTCTTCCTTGAAAGGATAGAGTTTCGAAACCTTAGACAGCATGGAATTTTTTTTCTCCACCTTGCTCCATTCATCTGTAATAATCTCACCTAGCTCAGAGATAAAAGGAAAATTAATCAGTTTCTTCTTTAATTGCTTAAAGAATTTTCTCTGTTTGGAAGGAGCAGCCACAGAATCTTCCCAGTTCAGTGTCTCTCTAATGGTTCTGACCAGAGGAGGAAGTAGAGCGAAATCAAAACTCACACAGGGATCACTTTCATCAGACTCACTGTCAGATATGGCAGCTGATGGGTGGCTTTGCACAGAGGATTCCCAAGTATCCTGTAGCTGAGTCTCCCTCCCTGGAGAAAGTGGCGGCTCTGCCGGAGGAACATAGGACTGGCCCTCAATATTTCTGAGGGACTCCTTAACAACTTTTTCCACCAGGGTTTTAAGTTGTTGATCCGCGTCACCCCTTTAATTGGAAGCCTTGGCGTAGCAAAGATCGGACAAAGATTTTCCTGCCGGTACAAGAGCTCTGCACCCCCAACAGGCACTAGCTGAGTGACTGGATTGAGTCCTTGAGGAATGTGACCGTTCCTCACTACGGTGTCCTGATCTTGAGGAGGAACCATAATGTTTTGATTTGGAAGAGGAGTGCTGGTGATGCGACCTTGAGGAGTCGCTTTTAGGAGTCGCTCCCTCTGTGAGAGCTGCGATGTTGTTCTGACCTGGAAGGGCTGAAACAGGAACAAGACAAGAAACCACAAGAGACAAGATATCAGGACAGAGCTAACAGATATACACACCTCCCCCACCAGACCTTCAGGTGATCATTAAAAATACCTTTTATGAGAGGGCTGGCCACAGACAGGCGATAGAGAATCCATGTCCTCAGCGATATCCATACGCGCTGAAAAGATGACAAGGGATCAGTGCAAGGGACAGAATGCCACTTACCAATAGATGCAACACAGAGACAGGGGGAAGTCACCGCAACAGACCGCAAGCATTCCCAAAGCTTGCAGACTAATTCCCCGTTTAAATAGCCCGCCCCTGTGATGTCACCGCCGTGCCTGTGCGCATGCGCGAAATAGCGACAATTTGCCGCTATCGCGCATTCGCGAAACCATGCCTCGATCTCAAACGGCACTCGCGCATGCGCAGTACGGCCGAGAACGCAAACCCGGAAGTAGAACGGCGGCTGGAACGCGGAAGAACCAGCCGCCATGCCTGCACATACAAACAAACAGAAAAAACGAGGACAGATAAAGATAACACAAACTGGTGCCATAATGAACTATAGAACCTCTCACCACTCCCACCACGATCGATCAATCGGCCGAAGGTAAGGTAAGATGACACCGGACTTTCCAGGGGGCAAAACAGGTCACCTGCTAATAGCTGGCTATCCGACCAATGCGCAGCCTGCCTGCCAGTGGCCAGGACATGGGCTTCTTCACAGCGCCTCTTCCACTGCCCACTCCATACCCTGCTAATAGCTAGGGCTTAGCGGAATAATGCGACTTTCCAGACCCAGAGTCGCAGACCGGCCGACCTCGAACGTGGGGATGATAGATCTTCAGGTAGAAAGACCACCTCTAGGTCCTTCGGAGGAGGACAAAAAAAGAACACGGCCAGTGGCGGGGAGCAAAGATTTATGGGAGTAGTGTCCTATAGGGTAGTGGAGGCGGGACTTAACCCACACGTTGCTGCCATGGAGTCTGTCAGGAAATGTGCAATCTTCCGTTACCAATGAGTGCTGATCACTGTGAGAAATACACGCTTACCAGAAGGCATGCAACAAACAGCTTGTGGTTAAACACCCAGCCAGGGCCTCGTCCTAGGGGATCCGGGATAAAGAGCTCAGAGGGCGTCAAACCAGGAACCCAATGCGACCCTTAAACCGATACAGGCGCTTATTTTAACACTAAAGCGCCTGAAAAACACCATAGTGTGAAAGGGGTCTCAGTGTGAAATCACTTGGGCTTTCACATTGGGACTGCAGATGAGGCTTCAGGCGCTTTACATGCGCTTTTTTTAATGCTAAAGCGCCTGGAAACGCACCAGTATGAAAGGGGTCTGAGGCGCTGCACTGGGGCAAGGCGTCAAAAAAATTCCTCCAAGCAGCTTCTTTGCATCGCTTTTGGAGCGGTGCATACACTGCTCCTAAAGCACCCCTTCCCATTGAAATCAATGGGAAGTGCCTTCAAAACGCCTGAAAAGCACCTGCAAAGTGCTTTTGACAGCAGCGTTTTATGGGAGCTTTTAACCCTTTATTTGGCCACTAGCAGGGGTTAGGAGCTCCGCAATAGCGCTTGAAAAACGCTGGTAAAGCGCTGCTAGTTTAATCTGCACTTTACAAACGTTTTTCGGGCGCTGACATTGTGAAAGGGCTCTTAAAGCACTCGGGCTTTCACATTGGGATTGCAGATGAGGCTTCTTTCAAGCGCTTTACAGTCGATTTTAAACGCTACTTTTAGCGCTTTTAACGCTAAAAGCGCCTGAAAAACGCCCCAGTGTGGAAGGGGTCTAATAAGATGTTGCAGAGACTCTCGGATGAATACCAGGTGTCACTCAGAAGTAGAAAAGAGGGAACTTCCCATGGTGTAATACTGATACAAATGTTTAACAAGAAGGTTAAGAGATACACTTACAAATGTAGTAAAGTAAAAATAGCATAAACAGCCGGCCAGTTTGCGAACGTCCGTTCGCTCAGAGGATCCAACGCCATGTCAGCACGTCCTGTCCACCTGACGAGCATTTTGTCATAGGATGACGTCGTCTGGGGCACGCACGTCAGGGGGACAGGACATGCTGATGTCATCAGAGGGGCAGGAAGTGAAAAAACAAACCTTTAGGCTGAGATCATACTATTGTGAATTAGATAAGGGTTTCCCTGCATCTAATTTGCATATCAGGAGATTGTGACCATCTCCCAATGGAGCCAGTGCACATCTCCGAGGTGACCGCACAGGAGTCCTGTGTGTCTTTTGGTCCATTTCAGGCCTGAAGCGGGGCGAGCGAATTGAGCCAGCGAGAGGCCCTGTTACTATGAGCAACCCTATGTCCACTTGGATGGTGGGGCTTCAACCTCGACTCAGTGTGCAGGCGCCGTTCTTCTTTGGAGATATTCGGCTTCTCCTTGTCACCCATACTGCGCAAGCGCTGCGCCTGCGCAGTACGGCCCGGACACTATTTGATAGGCGGACACTTTGTGTCAGAACACCGGCAGAGATTGCAGCCCCTCCAGCTGACAGACATCTCCTAAGCAGGCACGCATTATACTAATCACTATCTATCTACAGAAACATCCCCCCATCACTCTGTGTATGTCCCAGATAATGGGAAGTTCATGTATAACCTTTCCATTTAACCCTGTGTTATGCATACCCTGTACAAAGAAAAGTGTACACGCACCACGTAAACTATACACTCTATATACAAAATAACCAATAAACATATCATAGCACAATGTTTATGGCTACCTGCATAGTACCACAACTGTATGAACACTGATCATTAGAGAACCATCTATGTTTATAAAGGATTGTCATTTTTTATGTGCTAAAAGTTAGGGTACATGGGCAACCAAGCATAGTCATGTTTTTCACATATCACGTGTAGGGCAACCCATTCATTTCAATGGGCTGCCCTATACACAAGCAACATAGAAAAGTCGTGATGAAAGTCCAGTTTCTTTGCGCAGGTTTGCAGATGCATGGAAGTGCCATTACCAATTATTAGAACTGCTGTGAATCTGCTAAAGGGCAGCTCATTTCTGTGCATGTTGGGAAATCATACAGTTTTTCATGTATTCCCCCAATGCATAGATGTGAACTTAGCCATAGATGTTAAAGTTACACTAAAGATTGTTATTTAAAAAAAAAAAAAAAACTCAAACATGTCATACTTACCTCCACTGTGCAACTCGCTTTGCACAGAGTGGCCTCGATCCTCGACTTCTGGAGTCCCTCGGCTGCTCTTGCGGCTCCTCACCACACAGCCCCCTGGGAGAAGCGCTCTCCTGGGGGGGGGGGGGGGGTTACCTTGCAGGGGCGCTCCCGAATCCAACATTCTGCGTCCATAGATGGCACTCACGTCATTGGATTTGATTGGGAGCAGTGGAAGCCAACGGCTGCGCTGCTATCAATCTATCCAATCAACAGCCAAGAACCCCAGGCAGAGGGGCAGCGCATCCCTGTGGGTAGGGTTGCCACCTCATCCCTTTAAAACTGAACACATATTAATTACACAGTTTCTGTGGCTGATTAAGGTGATAATTAAACTCACTTGGTACCTTATCTGCATGAAATTAGCCTCAGAACCAGTGTAATTCATATGTGTTCAGGTTTAAAGGGATGAGGTGGCAACTCTACCCGTGGGTCAGGTTCGAGGGGTCAGGTAAGTAAAATGGGGGGCTAGGGGGCCGGTCACAGACAGGTGTTTTTACACTTTAATGCATAGGATGCATTAAGGTGAAAAAACACAAATCTTCCTCTTTAACCTCTTTAATTTACTAAAGGCAAACAGACTGTGTACTTTGCAAAGTTGCACTTTGCAGTTGTTACAGAGCTTAGTAAATGAGGTCAGGCTTCACTTTGCAAAGAATAACCAATCACGTGCAAGAAAAATAAAAACAGCATTTTTGCTTGCACATGATTGGACGATAGAAGTCCGCAGAGCTTCTGCTCATTTACTAAACTCTGGAGCAATTGCACTTTGCAAAGTGCACAGTCTTTTTCCCTTTAGTAAATCAACTTCATTGAGTGTTTAGTTTATGTGTTGAGTTTAAGCTTTTTTTTTTTGGTTGTACAGAGTTTTTACACAAGGTAAAAAAGAATGGTCATAAAACAACTTCACATTATCTAGACATGCACAGAGTGATTGGGGGGGCATATTATAATAATAAGAGATTGTTCTCTTTGAGCAGTACCATTTTGTTATTTATTGTTTTAGCAAATAGTAGATGATTGCAGACGTTTTTTGATTATAGACATCTTTATCTGAGTACCAGTGTTGCCAACCGTCAGTATTTTCACTGACATTTTTTCATTTGACTTTTCTCCGGCCAGTAAGTGCCAATAAGAGGAAAAGGTTGCCAGTAAAAAATATGGCTGTGACGCTTGGCTCGGAACTGCGCATGCACAGCTCGGGCCTGGAGCCGACCGAGACTATCCAAGTGCCTGCTACCATGTGTTCAGGCGATGCTGGTGGGGGGGTGGGTCAGGTGGAGGTGGTGTCTAAGCGTGTCGCGTGATTTCATGGTGAAAGGGACCCGAGTGGAGCGGCCGGAGCCTCGTGTGCGGGTCTGCTGGACAGGATTAAGGCTACTTAGTACATTAAAAATAAAATAAGAAATTAGCTTTTTGCCTTAATATCTAACCCAAATCACATTGCTAATTGCACATTGTACTTATTTGTAGCCTAAATGCTGGAATTTGCACTTAAAACTGTAATTTTGTAACTTTTGGAACTGAGAGTAAAAAATTGGTTGTGCCAGTGAATTTTGGGTGTCCTGTCAGTAATTTTCAATCTGGTAGGTTGGCAACACTGTTGAGTACCTCTCAGCCTCTGCCTCCCCCAGCTTGCATAACCTCCAGGCCACTTCATACATCCAGCTGACAGACTTAACTTTGAGCTACTTCCTACCCCCCAGCTGAGTGACATTATTCCATGGTCACTTTTCATTCTCTACCTTACCAACATCCCTACCCGGTCACCCCACAGACACTGCCACTGAAATAAATCCCTCCACAACTGACTCACCCCCACCAACTGTCTCACACCCCCATCCCACTGGTGCTTTGGGGACACCCTGACGCCTGCAGTTATTCCCCCCCTGGGGATGGTGTGTGGATAGAGCGGGTGGACCAATATTGTGTGGCTCTCACTGCAGCCGCAGAAAGATTGGTTCAGTTATTTCCCTCACTTGCTGCACTAATCTGGATTTCTCACTGCCTGGACCCCTACACCCCCACCCCGCTGCCGGCTTCCCTCCTTTCCTCTCCCATTGGCATTTACCAGCCCCTCTCTTTTCTAAGTGAACACAGTAAGTGATTCATACTGATCACTCACTGTATTCATTCATAGCTGAACATAATAAACTGTGTTTACTATGTTTCAGTTTATGAATGGGCAGTAGCCTCTGTCTCCTTCTCCTGTCCATTCATTTTCAGTGCAACTGAGGCTGCAGAGAAAGGGACTGTGGAATCTGTGTCCTCAGTATCTGTCTATGTCTCAAAAGCAAGACTTCAGGGGGTCTGTTTAGACCCCTGATATCTCACCAAAGCCCCCCCCCCCAACAGATTTGTGGAAAAAAAAAATTACTAAATGAAAAATTTGAACAAAAAAAATAAACATCATCAGCGCATACACTCTGAAAGCCTGGCTTACAGTGCCGGACCTTCAGAGCCTGTGCTGGAAACGCCAGCTCCAGCACGCATGTGTGGGAGTGACATTATCCAGTGCATTACTTTGCCCAAGGGCCCATGATGCTGTTAAGGTGGCACCGTCCATGAGAGTCTCCCAGTACCTTTATTGGGTCACCAGCTTTAAGTTTCCTGCCACTCTGCATGTCACCAAGCTAGGTGCCCCGCCACGAGGCCCTGCCGCATTAATGTTGCATCAGAAAGATGGCTGCTTTGTGGTGGCTATCTATAAACCTGGGTGCCCCATGATCCTCTAGTGCCAGGGGCCCCATGAGTTGTCAGTCCAATGCTACAGTGGTCTCCTGCGCTAGCTTTAAGCCTGAGAACTGAGCAATCAAAGATTGCTGATTGCTCAGTTCTCAGGTCCACTCTGAGCACATAGTGGTGACTGCCAGTCATGGCTCTCTGATTTTCTCCTCCAGCACTCACTGGAGGGCTGGGCAAGAGAGGGGGTGATAGCGTCTGGCTCAGATCCCGTCCATTTGAATGTGTTTCCCATTGCACTGCAAACCACGCACAAAATGCTACACATTTAAGAAACACGCTGCAAATGCGTATTGCACTTGTGTTGCCATTAAATGTTAATGGCACCCTAATCATGAGTCGCAGGCATTTTATTGTGCAAGAAATGTGCTGCAAATGCAGCAAAAAGCGCTGTAAAAAAAAAAAAAAAGTACCATGCTTCTGTGGGTGTTTGTTGCACATAGGGCAGCCCATTCAAGCAAATGGGCTGCCCTATGCGTGATGCGTGTCAATACCTGAAAAACTTGCAACAAAAGCATGCAGGAATATGAGGTCCCACTACACGGAGATGCAAATGCAGCCTAGGGCTCTCAGGAGTGAGCTAAGAGCTGAGTTAGCTGCTAATCAGGCATCTGGATGGATCCCGATGTTATTGTCAGGATCCTCTGGAGAGGTTCTGTGACATCAGCCAACTTTAGACCATTGTCGGTTGATTCTGGGTCACAGGAGTGCAGAAAAAAGTGCACTCCTGTGACCCAGAAGAGAAGTATGGCCAAACATGCTTTGGTTGCACTTTTCTTTTAAGTCCTGGTTCACAATGATGCGGTGTGGGATTTGCGATTCCTGTGCTTTTCCCGTACCACAATAACAATCCGTTCATGTGAACCAGTGAGGGTGTCAGTGTTAAAGACACCACAAAGACGGTTCGCAGAAACGCAGTGCAATTGGCAGAATTGGATCACATAGGTGTAAACACCCATGCGATCAATTCCAGTGCAGCAAAAAAAGAAAGGCGCATGCACCTTTTTCATGTGTGTGTGTGCGATTTGAGCCATACAAAATGTGTATGGCTCAAATTGCACTGCAAAGAGATCGCATGTGAAGTGTACAGGAATGCGGTGCGATTCCAGTGTAAATCACATGTGGTGTTCAGCACAACACCAGTGTGCATACTTTCCAACTTTCTGAGATGGGAATGAGGGTTACCTATTAGCAAAAGTATGTAGACATTTGGCACAACCCCTGTCACACACCCTAAAAAGAGAATTGTACAAAAAAAAATATTATTTAAACCCACAAGTATTATTTTTACTAATACCATTCCTTTATATTGGCGTTTGGGATTTACTTGTGAAAAGTTTAGCACTGGGGAACACTTTTTAATAAATAAATAATAAATAGTGCATTTTATATACAACTGCATATATCAGAGTAAAACGAGGGACAAATAAGGAAGAAAGAGGGACTTTGTTCCAAATCAGGGTCAGTCCCTTGAAATCAGGGACAGTTGGGAGCTATGTGAGCCCAGGCTCAGATCAGCTCCTTTTCGGCATACAGAGAGAGACCATGGGCAGACAGATTTTGCTAAATTGTCTCACATGCGTTCTAAACGTGGTGCAAATTTTGTCTGCACCAGTCTTTATGGATTTCAGGGCCAGTGTATAGAAGGTCATAGAGATGCTATAGTGTAGCACGAGCACACGTGATCCAGCGACATCTACAGGCCACATATGGAATGGCACAGCCGGGCTTCTCCGTTTCATCATATTAGGAGACCCAAAATGTGTAACGGAAGTGACGTTCTGTTGCCGTCATCTTGCTACACCTCGCACTCCTTTACAGTAATGATACACTAAGAAGGGGGAAGCGGACATTTTGTTACACCCACCGAAGTTTTGCATTTTACACTTATTTTTAACAGTAAAGTGAGTTTATATATTGAAATACAGTACCTAGAACTCCGTCTGAATGTTTAATCTTAATTTTAATTGTAAACTATCGCAGCCATATCCCATCATTCGGAGTTGGAACTAGGCTGATTGACGTCACTTCCTCTTCCCTTTTCACGCTGCCTCTCGTAGCGTGGCCAGCTGTTGATCCCCAGTCTCTCGGGTGCGGAACTTTTAGAGCAGCCCATCGATGCCCGGGATACTTCTAAACGAAGAAATGGAGAGCGGAGTCGGCAAGGATAAGGTGGGAGGTGACGGTCGAGGTGTGGGGGCGCCATGTGTGACTTATAGCAGGGCACGGCCTGGAAGGGGTGGGGGAGGGGAGCAGCATGTAAACAGCGCTGTGTTGACACGTGCGATCGCTGTCCGCAGTCACAGATGGGCTGTAGATGGGGCTCCCATAATCATTAGCAATACATGGAAGAGCAATACTGGCACTTGTAGTTCTACAGGAACTTTATGTACACGGATGGCATAGTCCGATCCCCTGCTGGGAGTGATCAGTGTGTGTGGGGTCAGGGGAGTGATCAGTGTGTGTGTGTGTGTGTGTGTTCGTTCAGGGTAAAGCTGCTACATACACCCTGGCAGTAAAGATCTGAGCAGCTAGAACAACCAGTCACGGTGCTTACAGCAGTGAGAGTGCCCACCAGATCTTGGTAAGCGGTGGGGAATTTTGATTACCCCCTCAAACTCTGCCTGCAGATTATGAATTGAACTTCCAAACGAATATATAATACGGTAGTATAATAAGTCTTACCTGTTGGTACAGTGAATATCTCCTAAACGTGCACCGTTTAGGAGAATGTAACGTCAGCAGAAGCTGATGATTAGGGATGAGCTCCGGCGTGTTTGCATACGCCACATGCAGAGCCCGCCAGGAAGTTGGCCGCAGCACTAATCACAGACAGTGAGATATTGCCCGATCTGTGCAGCCGCTCATCGGGGGCAATATCTCACTGCCTGTGCGTAGCGCAGTGCTGCGCCGACTTCCTGGCGGGCTCTGCATGTGGCGTATGCAAACACGCCGGAGCTCATTCTTACTGATGTCACTGCGCACAGCTCTTTGCGTTCAAGGAGCACAGAGTCGCAATTGTGACTGCAGTTCGCATACCCGGCAGTGACGTCATCGAGGGCCGGATAGTGCGAATCCATAAAGAAGACCTAGTAAAGATGGAAGCGGAGACAGCATGTTGTTGGAGGGCTCAATTTGACGGGTACTGTGCCTGCCACAATGTGCTAGTATGCAGTGCATGCTAGCACATTTTGGTATAAACACTGTAGAGGGACCATGTAGGCCTGGTGCATGTTCCATGTGCAATTTGCATTTTTTTTTTTTTTTTTTTAAATACGTGTGTTTGATCCATTGAAGTCTCTGGAACCAAAAACACAACCTGCTGGTCTCTGGCCCTTTCCATAAAATGCACAGATGTGAATGTGACCCAGAGGAAACCATGTTAAATGGACTGCAGTGTGTTTTTGCAAAACTAAAAATGCACTAAGGCATGCATAGGTGTGAACCAGGCCTTACATTTTTTTTCCTCCTTGTTTTATAGCGACAGGGTGTAAGAACCCTGCCATTTATTCATTAGAACATGTATTTTTTATTTTGTTTATTACATTTTCCAAGTTTTATACAAAACCATATAGAATAAAAAAAGGAAAAAATTAAACGAGCCTTGATATAATAAGTCTCCCCTGTGTCTCATGAAATGGCTTGCACCAACAAAAGACATCAAAATTGCTCCATAGAGAGGACCTGTCACCAGAGTGAATTTGATTTAAATCAAGTCGATTTTAAATCATAATTTTTAAAGAGCAATTGCCATTTCTGTTCTGCAGCTTCTCCTTTTACCCGATATTGACTCCCTGACAGTCCCATTCACTTTATTGTGATGGCTGGTGATGCGGCAGTGACAAAACAAGGTGCTAACAGGCTCTGCCACGATGGATCTGAAATAATAGGTGCTCTTTAAATGCAAAGACTTATTCTTGCTGTTTTGAAGGTTTCCTATTTAGAATAAATAGTAAAATGTCGCTTTACCACCGACTCCTCAGTGTGAAAGTAGCCTTAAAGCGTGCCCCTGTCCCACCATGCTTACGTGCAAATATGCCCGCATGCATGTGTAAACGGCGATTGAACCACACATGTGAGGTATTGTTGCGAACGTCAGAGAGAAAGCAATAATTCTAGCATCTGACCTCCTGTGCAACTCTAAACTGGTAACCTGTAAAGACATTTAACCTCCCTGGCGGTATGATTATTTCTGATTTTAGTTGCTGAAAGAGGTACAATTATTTTGCATGGAAATTTGGCGTTTTATATTGTAGGCCTGCAATTCTTAGGAATAACGCTCTTAAATCTGTTCAAACCAGAGTCTAGCAGACATCCCGAGTATGATAAAATTTATAATATAATAAGTAATGATGATAAATGATAAAAATTATTCAATAATGTAATCAAATCCAAAAACACTGAAATTTGCCCATTTGCAGAATTGTCGCTGTCATTAGATTTAGTGTTTGATGACGAATTTCCCCACAAATCATTATGGCTCAATTCTGCAAGTGATTATTATCGCTGTTTTCTAGTTGGTCTAAAATCACTTTTGACATAAAGGGACATGTTTTGGTTGCTATGGGCAATCTCCAAATTCCAGGCATAAAAAACTGTATTTATAATTTTAAAAGTGCATGCAGGGCACTGGACAGACCACTAGGGACAAAGGGGTGTGTATTTTTTTTTTTTATACAGTACTGTAATCTGAATTTGGCGCCGATCTCCACTTCTGTGCGTCGTAACGTCGCAGGGAACGGAGCTCGGCGGCACTCGGACACTGTGTGGATCGAGCGGAGGAGGGCTCGCTCACACAGTGTAGACGACATCGCTGGATCCAGGGGACAAGGTAAGTAACCTCTCACTATATCCTCCCTGTATCCTGCAATGCGATCCCGAGTCTGGCTCGGGGTTACTGCTCCTGGTACTGAATTCCCAGCCTGAGCCAGACTCGGGATCACCGCTAGGGAGGTTAAATCTTCGCCTTCGTAGAATTTTAAGCACCATAGTTTGCCATTCCACAGGCAGACGCAAATTTAAAGGGTGGCATGTTGGATATCTATTTACTCGGGTTAACGTTATCTTTCGCATTATACGCGTTTTTTTTTTTGTGTATTTTTTTTCCCTCAAAACCAATTGTTTGGAAAAAACACTGCAAATTCTGTGTGACATAAAAAAAATTGCAAACCCACCATTTTATTCTATAGGGTCTCTGCTAAATAAAAATATATAATGTTTGGGGGTTCTAAGTAATTTTGTAGCAAAACAAAATGTAGATTTTTACATGTAGGAGCAAAGTGTCAGAAATGGCCCGGATGACAGGTGATTAAATCCCTAAGGCCCCTTTCACACTGAGGCGCTTTGCAGGCGCTAGAGTGCTAAAAATGGCACCTGCAAAGCACCTTCAAACAGCCGCTGCTGTATCTCCAGTGTAAAAGCCAGAGGTCTTTCACACTGGAGCGGTGCGCTTGCAGGACGCTGAAAAATGTCCTGCAAGCCGCATCTTTGGAGCGCTGT
This sequence comes from Lithobates pipiens, assembly GCF_037356315.1. NCBI lineage: Eukaryota > Metazoa > Chordata > Amphibia > Anura > Ranidae > Lithobates > Lithobates pipiens. Next base: position 39,123,648 of record NW_027507787.1, on the reverse strand, counting down.
AGGAGCGGTGTATTTACCTCTCCTAAAACGCCCTTTCCCATTGAAAACAATGGGGCAGCGCTCCAAACCCTTAACCCTCTTTCGGCCGCTAGCGGGGGTTAAAACTGCCCCGTTAGCGTCCGAAAAGCGCCGCTAAAACGACGGTAAAGCGCCGCTAAATATAGCGCCGCTTTACCGCCAGCACGCCCAGCGCCTCAGTGTGAAAGTAGCCTAAATTTACTTTCCAGGTTTGTTCTTCGCTATAGTCCCTTCTAGGGCTGCAACTAACGATTATTTTCATAATCGATTAGTTGGCCGATTGTTTCGATTAATCGGTTAATAACCTTTAAAAAAAAAAAGTGTGTATAATTTAGTTACTATGTCAAGTTTTAAAAAAAGGCACTTTATTCTTAACTATCTCTATGCAGTGGTAAATATAAATAACCAACTATATGGTTGGGGAGCAAAATCTCTAATCTACTCTGAGAATAACAGACAGAAGAGATGTACTGTATATATACTATTAGAGGGTGAATCTGGGAAATATCATCAGGATCTTTTTTTTATTAAAAACAATCTCCCTTCAAAAAAAAAAAAGGAATTTTAAGAACGTTCCTTCTATTTTCTAATCATTAGTGGGGTCAAATCGATGTTCATTTTCAACCAAAGTGACGGGAAAATTTGGAAATGGAAAACTTCTTGGTCAAAGAAATTTTCAGACAGTGTATGTGGTTTTCATTCAGAAATTACATTCATTTTAAAAACAAGTGAGAATTTCAAACATTCTTTCAGCGACTGTACAAAGATTTTTTTTTCCTCTGAATATTCTTGTCTAAAAATTGATTGGTGGGGCCAGCATACACCCTTTAGTACTAGGGGTGCAGCGGATCGTCGCTGCGATCTGCGTAGTGCTCTGCAGTCTCGGCCTTAGGAAAGGCAGCAGCTTCGGCCTAGTTACAAAGCAGCAGCCATCTTGGTGCACCCGTCAGCCTTTACAACGTGATCGCTCCGTCAAATGACGGAGCGATCACTTGTAAATAAACCGGCGTCTTGATGGCGCCGGTTCCTCTCTCCCCTCTGTGTACTGATCTGTACAGTGGAGGGGAGAGATCGGATGGCAGCAGCGCTGTGGGCTGCATCTGTAGAGCCCACAGCGCTGCTCTGTGATAAGTGCTGTCACAGCCGTACTCGGCCAATAATACAGTGTGGACTATATGGTGGGGGAATTTTCACAGGTTTTTGCAAAATCAATTATTTGCTGATCTGAAAAATGATCCGATCCGTGACTCTGATCCGCGGAACGATCTGATCTGTGAGTTTTTTGATCCGTTGCACCCCTACTTGGTACACACCTATGCAGTTTGGATTTGATCTGTTTCTGCTGTGCTTTTTGCTGTGCGTTTTGATTTTTGCACACGTGATTTTGCTGCGACTTGCGTTTTTTGCATTACATGCTTCTCCATTGAAGTATAGTGAACCAAAAAAGCACCATTTTGCGTGAACGTGTCCCATAGGAAATCATGTAAATGAACTGTAGTGTTTCTGCAAAAAACACTTAGATGTGAACCAGGTCTAAGACGTTTAGTAACATAATGGGGTTAAAAAAACTAAAATTTGCCCTTTATAGTACAAGAAAAAGCAGATCACTACTGTAAGGCCCCTTTCACACTGGGGCGTTGCGGGCGTAGGCGGTAAAGCACCGATATTTTTAGCGGCGCTTTACCGTCGTTTTAGTGGCGGTCTGCGGGCGCTAGCGGGGTGGTTTTAACCCCCGCTAGCGGCCGAAAAAGGGTTAAAACCGCCCGCAAAGCACCGCTGCAGCGGCGCTTTGCCAGCGGTATTGCCGCGCTGTCCCATTGATTTCAATGGGTAGGAGCGGTTTAGGAGCAGTGAATACCCCGCTCCTTCACCGCTCCAAAGATGCGGCTAGCAAGACTTTTTTCACTGTCCTGCCAGCGCACCGCTCCAGTGTGAAAGCCCTCCGGCTTTCACACTGGAGTGAAAGGGGCCGGTTTTTTTCAGGCGCTATTTTTAGCGCTGTAACGCCTGAATACCGCCCCAGTGTGAAAGCAGCCTTAGGGATTCATTTTTTACTGTAGAACTGTGAAAGTAATATTTACAGCACCAATTATTTGCTCTTTGTACTATAAAGGGCTACTTTTTTTTTTTTTTTTTTTTTTTTTTTCTTTAAAGCGGGACTGCACTGTGGAAAAAAAATATTAAAAGCCAGCAGCTACAAATACTGCAGCTGCTCACTTTTAATAAATGGACACTCACCTGTCCCGGGGTCCAGCGAAGCCGAGGCCGATCGATCTCTCGGCTGCTGCCGCCACCATTCTAGGTGAGGGGATCAGGAAGTGAAGCGCTGCGGCTTCACTTCCCGGTTCCCTACTGCGCATGTGCAAGTCGCGCAGCGCAATAGGAATTGTCCGAGCTGTCTCTGGGACCCGTGTGTGTCCCAGCAGACAGCGTGCAGGGACAGGAAGAGGCATAGACTCCAGTGGGAGTCTATGCCCGGAAGTGGGTGTAAATACCTGTCTTTGACAGGTATCTGCACCCCCCTCCCCCCTGAAAGGTGCCAATTGTGACACCGGAGGGGGGGGAGGGTTCCGATCAGTGGAAGTTCCACTTTAGGGTGGAACCCCGCTTTAACCCAATTATGTTACTGGCCGATTTAAGAGATTATGAAAATAGTAATCGATTAATTTCATCAATTAGTTTCAGCCCTAGTCACTTTATACCACATTGCTTTTTGTAATGTTTCTACCATAAAACCTCTCAGATAACTGCTCAGCTCAGTGGTGTTTCATTGACAAAGTCTTCTATTCATTTCCAGAAACGCTCTAAAACTCCCACACCCAAGAAGAGCAAGAGGAAAATCCAAAATGGGGACACAGAAGAACTTGATTTTGAGCAAGCAACCGAACTGAACGGCTTGGTGAACGAAGATTTAAATAACAATGATCAGGTACTTGTTTAATCCTATGTATCTCAGGTATTATAAATTATTGTAAGCCTTCAGCTAAATTGTGTACATTTCTCCACATGACAGAAGACACCGAAACTGAAGAAGAAAAAGAAGAAGCTTGTGGAAAATGAGAGTTCTTTTGAAGCAGCTGAACAGTGTAGTGAGGAGCCGGACACCTCGGACACTCCAACACCAAAGAAAGTAAAAAAGAAAAAACAAAAAAAGGACCTGGAAGAATCAGAAATACAGCAAGATGAAGCTGAACCTGAGATCGATGGAGAAAAAGTAATAAATGCTTCTTCTATGCATCCATTAGTATGTGTTCTTATCTGATATCCTCTACAGCATAATGTCAGATGTTCTGTGCTGTGTCTCCTTTGAGAGTGACATTCCCACTTTAATGCTGAACTCCAGGCATATGTAACAAAAACATCAAATAATGCCATTCTTAAACCTTTAATGTGTTACATGCAAACATTTTTCAGTAGCTAAATTTGACTTGGTTTCAGGTTTTACACCTCCATACAGCAGAGCTCAGACATGGAGAGGGAAGAGAACCAGTTGGGCATGCTGGAGTGCACTTGTGCTGACCAAGAGCATAACAGGTGGAGAGAGCAAATGCATAAGATTATCATTCTGCTGCTTCTCCTTCACTGTTAAGTAACGGGTGGGGGCAAGTAGATGATCTAGATGTGCTTCTTAACCACTTCAGCCCCGGAAGAATTTACCCCCTTCCTGACCAGGCCATTTTTTGCGATATGGCACTGTGTCGCTTTAACTGTATTCAAACAAAATTGACATCCTTTTTCCGACAAATGGCTTTCTTTTGGTGGTATTTGATTACCTCTGCGTTTTATTTTTTATTTTTTTTGCACTATAAAAAAAGCGACAGTTTTGTAAAAAAACCCTATTTTGTACTTTTTTGCTGTAATAAATAGCTCCAATATTTTATTTTTTTAAGCAAATTCTTTCCTCAGTTTAGGCTGATATGTAGTATTCTACATATTTTTGGTAATAAAAAAAAAATACAAAAAGTGTATATTGGTTTGTGCAAAAGTTAGTCCCCTGAACCCCCCCGGAGACTGTGACGACATGGCGGACACATCGGACACTTTTGACACATTTTTGGGTCCATTGACAATTATACAGCGATCAGTGCTATAAAAATGTGCTGAATACTGTATAAATGTCACTGACAGGAAAGGGTTAACTGTTACCTATGTGTGTGTTCTAACTGTGGGGGATGGGGCTTACTATAGAAGAGGAGATATCATGGTTCCCAGCTATCACACTTAAAGGGACTGACGTATAGCTGCGACAGTTCGTGGATCGTGCCGACCTGCCGCAGTATGATGTCGGCAAGTGGTTAAAGGATAAGTTAAATGTTTGCAAATGCCCTTATCTTCTAAGTACAGCAAAGTCAGATTCTCAGCCTGGTTGTGCTGTCTCCCAGGGCTCTGCAAATATCTCAAGTTGATAGAAAACAAATCTTTTAACAGGTAAAATAACTATAGGTTGTATAGATGAGGGGCGTTCAGTAGAGGGGTGGAGCCAGGAGCTCCGATGGGGGACCTGAGAAGAAGCTAATCTGAGCTGCTCTTTGGAAAACCGTTCTACTTACCTGCTCTGTGAAATGATTTTGCACAGAGCAGCCTGGATCCTCTTCTTCTCGGATCCCTCTTCGGTGCTCCTGGCCCCTCCCTCCTGCTGAGTACTCCCACCTGCAAGCAGCTTGCTATGGGGGCACCCAAGCTTCATGTCCATTCAGACGGAGCTGTGGCCCAGCCTTGTCCCCTTGTCTTGATTGGCTAACTGACTTTGATCGACAGCAGCGGGAGCCAATGACACCACTGCTGTGTCCCAGCCAATCGGGATGGAGAGTCAGATGCCAAACGTGGTAACCAGCATTTAGCAGCGTTTTGTTTATAGGCGTCTTGTTTTTGGCCATTTAAAAAAGTGTGTGTGTGTGGGGGGGGGGGGGGGGGGTGTTTTCTTCCTGCAGCCTGTAAACTCCCCAGCATGTTGTCCTATGTGTCCATGCACACAGACTTTTATCAGCGTTTTTTGGCAGGGGTGTTTTCTGGCAGGAAAAGAAAAACAGAACTAGTGGGTCTTAGAGCGTTTTTACAGCTGAAAAACTCCTTTTAACTCGGATAAAAGGCTATTCTGCGTTAATTGGAGTTTTGGAGCCATAAGCTTTTTTTTTTTATTTTATTTTTTTTCTCTCTCTAAATATGCTGAAGAACACTGCTGCAAAACTCATTGTGAAGCTTACGCTACTGGCGTTTTTTTAAACTACCAATATCCATGAGGCCTAAAACCTTCAAGCCGATTGGTTACTATGCACAGCTGCACCAGTTTGAGTAAATCTCCCCCAATGTCTGCCGCCTTAGGTAGGGATTGTTTGCAGGCGTGTCACTGAGAAGCGTATAATTTTAAAATCATAATTCAATCTGTTTTTTTTTTTTTTTTTCTGTATTAGAGTGGCCAAAAAACAAAAAAAAAGAAAAGTTCAAAGAAAGTAAAGGAAAATGTTGACAGTGAAGACAGCGACGTTCCTGTAGCTAAGAAACGAAAGATTGAGCCTGAAATAAATGGGCTGAATGAGGAATCTAAAACAGAGGAAGAGGTATATTAAATATTCCACAACACGTTGAAGAGTGGTATATACCATTTAGTAGAACTAAAAATTAATGCAAGCTGTTTTTTTTTTGTTTTTGTTTTTTTATATCTTGCAGGAAATTAACTTGGAGAAAATTGAGGGTGATTTTTCTAAATTTCCAATTTGCCAAGAAACTGTTGCTAATTTAAAAGGTAAAATTTTTTATTTTTGTGATTTTTTTACGATTTCTAAACACCATTTACTCTTCTTACAGTGCAGTACGTATAGTCTATCCTGAAGTCCAGCCACCATCTAAGTTCTGTGACCAACGAGAATTTATTTTCATCCAAGCCATTCTGGCCTAAGAATTAGACAGGATTCACACCTTTTGCATTTTTACATTGTTGGCTTTCTGTTGAGATTGTAACCTCACCGCTGTTCCTCCTTACCTCAGTCAGAACATTTTGCATTCCTTTAGGAAATTGCAGCCCCATCTCTGAAAGGCAGCAGTGCTGAGCAAGTCACCCCCCTATGCAGAAGGGCAGCTGCTCAGCATAGCACCTGGAAGACTGCATCATCACTGTAGTAGTTCAGGCTACTACATTGATTTACAGCTTCCACAGAGGATGAATGGGTATCATATTTGCATATGCTGACAAGCTGGCTCAATGTAAGTATGCAAAAATATCATCTCTGGAGCTCATCTTTGGATGTGACTAATACAGAGGCTGCTACTGTCCATTTTTCTGAGAATATTGTTTGCCTAAGTTTTATCTTGATCCACATTCTTCAATACTTTTGAACTGATTTACCAAAGGACTTGAGAATCTTCACACACTTGTGTAAAAATTCAATCTAGTTATCCAAACGTGTATGTGAAATAAGGTAACCAGGATTGTCAATGACATTACATTTTCATTGTGTGAAGGTTCTCAACACCTTTGGACACTTAACCTCTTTGAGTCACTGCAAGAAAGTAAGCGTACAGCTCCCCATAATCTGCACTTTTTGTTAGGGCAGGGAATCAAAAGTACCCAATCTTAAGGGTCAAAGACAACCTTTTTTTTGTGATCGGCAATGGTAAACTAATTTTTTCTTTTAAATGTAAATTGCCACTTTTTATGTGCTCTATATTGTGAGACTTTTAGAAACTTTATATATCTCCTCCTCCCCCCTTTTTTATTTTTTATTTTTTTATTTTATTTTTTCTATAGAAATACTAATTTAATGTTCCTATCCCCTGCAGGATGACAGCCAAGCCCAGCAAAGAGGATACGCTTGTCTGCCCAGTACTCCCCACCCCCCCCTCCCCACCCCCTGACCTTCCTTTCTCTCTAGCTTTCAGACTTGAGTTCAGTCTGTTTGATAACACTGAGCTGATCCATTTAATCAGTGTTTATTTTAGCTCATGACCTAGAGCTGCACGATTAATCGTTAAAGGATTGAGATTCTACCCCTCTCACGATCTTAAAACTGCATTTTCCCGATTCGGTTCAGAGAGTTCTCTGACAGCTGTCAAAAAAAAACAACAACAAAAAAAAACAGTCTGCCAAGCTTATCACAACATCATGGTGTAGGGCTGTAGGTGGAGATAAAGAGAAACATTGTAACACTTTCTTTTAAGATCAAAGGTGAGGTCAGTTTAAACACTTAGGCACACGGACGTTTTTACAGCCACTTTTTTGAGCTTTTTTTGCAGCTTAAAAACGGCTGTCCATGTTAGTCTATGGCTTCATGCCCACCTAGGCGTTTTTGAGCTGCAAATGGCATAGGCGTTTTTAAGCTGTAAAAAAAACCCAGGACCAGTGCGTTCCGTGGCGTGTAGCTAGAGCTGTAAAAACGCGAATCGCGGGAAAACGCGCATAAACGTGCAACATATTTTCTTTGTTTTCTGAGTGCTATAGCCAAGAGATGTGTTTCTTAAAAAAACGCTAAAAAACGCGCAAAAACGCCAATGCAAAACGCCGTAAAAATCACGGTTTTAACAACGATTTTTCCAGGCATCGGAGCTAGCTTTGCAGCCAGTTTTTTTAAAACGTCCGTGTGCATGAGCACTAAAAGGCAAAACCTTTTTGTGCCATTTCTCTCTCAAAATGGCAGTTGTTGCAGTATTTTGCACTGTATTTGCGCAGCAGGCTTTCAAATGCTATTTCTTTGGGAAAAAAATATGCTTTAATGAATTTAAAAAAAGCTGTAAAGTTAGTCCAATTTTTTTTTGCCCAGAATCATGCAGCTCTATGACCTTGGTATTAGTATGCTGTCAGGGGAAGGGATTTTCACATCCACGTTTGAGTATATTCTTGCTCTGCACAGATCAGTCAGTGTAACAGCAGACATGTATGTTTTCTACTGTTTATCTGTCTTGCAAAGTCCAGTTAAAGTGCTCATAACACTTAAAAATATTTAATTACTCGTATACCATTTCTAGGTCTAATTATTTCATAAAGCTGAGAATATATGTTAATAATGCTTTTGTGTTGCACATCTGACCATATAGAAGCTGTAAGGACAACATATTTTGTTTTCTTAGTGGCTGTAAAGGCTGAAGTGTGTGTGTGTGTTTTTTTTTTTTTTTTTTTTTTTGTGTTTTAATACTTAAGCCTGATCGTGATCCAGCAATTTGCACAAGAGGGGCTGTTCGTGGTTTCTCCCTCCTTTTTGTTTGAGAGCCCTGCTGCTGTCAATCAGAGACAGCGAGAAGGGGTTGAGCCCTTTTCTGTGTGTCTTTCTATGGGGGCACTCTTTTGGGGTGGGGAGTGAAGCAGGAGCCTTTAAATGCTGCTCTAAAACAGGGACACATTGGATAATAGAGCAAAATTCAGAGGCTAAATAAAAAAAGAATACGCATACCCACTCCTCTTCTTGGGTCTGCTCTGAGCAAAACTATTTAACAGAGCTGGTAAGTATGACATGTATGTTATTTTAAAGAGAAGATTTTGAGCCTTTTACTAACCCTTTAATCCTCCAGATGGCCAAAGGAACAGCTATCACAGCCTTTTTGTTATCGCTGATACTAATAATAAAGTGAGAATGTTGTCCCTATCTTCCTACAATAAAAGCAAAAATCCTGATGTTTGGGGTGATTTAGTAAGTTTCTTAATTCTAATGTTAGCATTTTATTTTTTTTGTTTCAAGCCAAAGGAGTCGCTTACCTGTTCCCCATACAAACGAAAACCTTCCACACTGCCTACAGTGGGAAAGATGTTGTTGTCCAAGCTCGTACTGGCACAGGAAAAACCTTCTCATTTGCCATTCCTTTAATTGAGAAGCTAATCCAAGATAAAGCGCCACTGGCACAAGGACGCCCACCAAGGGTATGAAATTTGCAATGATTTTTTTTTCATAGTAGTAGAGAAATGTTTTCCCTGTGGAATGTTGTGTGGGTATTATTTTGTTTTACAAATAACAAGGTGCTTTTTTGAGAAGAGTAAGGGCAATTTACACGCTATACATTTCTTGTGACAATAGAAGATACAGGTTCATCAGAATTGATTAACAGGATTCATAAGCATATTGTCTTGCAACACACACTGGTACAACGTAGGTACTGATTGGATGAATATATGAGCACAGTATATTTTAACGAATATAACTGTTATTGCAAAGACACTTGAGCTCGATAGATTGCAAGAGGGAATAAGGAGAGAGCCGGTAGAAACTAACATAATAGGAGTATAAATGACATTACAGGTATCAATCGGGTATCTCATTACAGGTAGCAGCACTACTTAGCCAAGTATCCCAAATTTTTCTGTATTTGTTTGGGCAGCCTCTGTGGACATAGATTTCCTTTTTGTATGGGAGAACCTTGTTGATTGCAGCTATCCAATACCGGATTGACGGGGTATAGCCTGGAGCCACTTTCTCAATATTAGTATCTGGCAATGAAGAGCGATTCCTGAAGGAATATTTCGTGAAATATATCTGAGTCTGGATCTGGGAATATCCCCAGTATACATTGTTTGGGGCATAGGGGATCCCATTTCGTCATGGATAACCTTCACAATATGAGTCCAATAGTGCCCTGTGGAATGTTTTTAAAAGGACAAATCTTGATTATTGGGGTTTGGATGGTAAGTTTTATATTCTATACTCTCACTGTTTGGAGACTTAACACTAAAAAGATATTCCTTGGGTGTAGTATAATTGGGTTATATTGTAGGAAAATGTATTTCTGCTTGGCTACTATTGCATCCTCAACCCCAACACTTTCACCCAGTTCTCCTATGAATCATTCAGATGTTCATTAGCAAACTTCAGACGGGCCTGTACACGTGCTTTCCTGAGCAGGGGGATCTTATGGTCCCAGCTGTCTTGAGATCATTGACAAGATTCTCCTGTGTAGTTCTGGGCTGATTCCTCAGCGTTCACATTATCATTGAAACTCCATGAGGTGAGATCTTGCATGGATCCCCAGACCGAGGGAGATTGACAGTTATTTTGTGTTTCTTCCATTTGTGAATAATTGCTCCAACTGTTGTCACCCTCTCACCAAGCTGCTTGGCGATGGTCTGGTAACCCATTCCAGCCTTGTGTAGGTCTACAATCTTGTGCCTGACATCCTTGGACAGCTCTTTGGTCTTGGCCATGGTGGAGAGATTGGAATCTGATTGCTTCTGTGGACAGGTGTCTTTTTATACAGGTAACAAGCTGAGTTTAGGAGCACTCCCTTTAAAAGTGCTTCTAATCTCAGCTCATTTCCTGTATAGAAGACACCTGGGAGCCATAAATCTTGTTGATAGGGGATTAAATTACTTCACTCATTTAAAATGCAAATCAATTAGAGATGTATAGAGATATATACATATATAATTATTTTTTTTTTTTCTGTTTCTCACTGTTAACCACTTGACCACTGGGCACTTAATAACCAGACCAATTTTCAGCTTTCGGTGCTCTCACATTTTGAATGACAATTCAAACTCAGTCATGCAACACTGGACCTATATGAAATTTTTGTCCTTTTTTTTTTTTTTTCACACAAATGGAGCTTTCTTTTGGTGGTATTTAATCACCGCTCGGTTTTTTTATTTTTTGTGCTATAAAAGAAAAAATACAGAAAATTCTGTAAAAAAAAAAAAAAAAAAAAATGAATTTTTCTTTGTTTCTGTTATAAAATTTAGCAGATTAGTAATTTTTTCTTCATAAATTTTGGCCAAAATTTATACTACTACATATCTTTGGTAAAAATAAGTACAAATTGGTGGGTATTTGGTCTTTGTGAAAGTTAGTCCAAAAGCTATGGTGCCAATATCTGAAAATTGATCACACCTGAAGTACTGACGGCCTATTTCAATTCTTGAGACCCTAACATGCCAAAAAAGTACAAATACCCCCAAAATGACCCCTTTTTGGAAAGAAGACATTCCAAGGTCTTTAGTAAGAGGCATGAGTTTTTTGAAGTTGTCATTTTTTCCCACAATTCTTTGCAAAATCTATTTTTTTTTTTTTTTTTTTTCCACAAAATTGTCATATCAGTTTATTTCTCACACACAGCATATGCATACCACAAATTACACCCCAAAACACATTCTGCTATTACTCCCGAGTACGGGGATACCACATGTGTGAGACTTTTACACAGTGTGGCCACATACAGAGGCCCAACATGCAGGGAGCGCCATCAGGCGTTCTGGAGCACCCAGGACAATTCTGACATTTCTCTCCTACATGTAAAAATCATCATTTATTTGCTAGAAAATTACATAGAATCCCAAAACATTATATATGTTTTTTTAGCAAACACCCTGGAGAATACAATGGTGGTTGTTGCAACTTTTTATCTCGCACGGTATTTGCGCAGCAATTTTTCGAATGCTTTTTTTTTGGAAAAAAAAGTTGTGCTTTAAAAAAAAAAAAAAACACAGTAAAGTTAGCTCAATTTTTGTGAAAGATGAAGCTACGCTGAGTAAATAGATACCTAACATGTCACCCTTCAAAATTGCACACGCTCGTGGAATGGCGCCAAACGTCGCTACTTAAAAATCCCCATAGGCGACGATTAATTTTTTTTTACTGGTTATGTTTTGAGTTACAGAGGAGGTCTAGGGCTAGAATTATTGCTCTCACTCTAACGTTCGCAGCGATACCTCACATGTGTGGTTTGAACACCGTTTTCATATGTGGGTGGGACGTGCGTATGCGTTCGCTTCTGCAGGCGAGCACATGGGGACAGGGGCGCTTTTAAAAAAAAATTTTTTTTTTTTTATTGTTCATTTTACTTTATTTTAGTTTGACATTTTTTTTCCCCCAAAAATAAATTTTTTGATTTACTTTTATTCCTATTACATGGAATGTAAACATCCCTTGTAATAGGAATATGGCATGGCAGGTCCTCTTTACAGTGAGATGTGGGGTCAATAAGACCCCGCATCTCACCTCTAAGCTGGGAAGCCTGAAAAAAAAAAAGATTCTGGCTTTGATCGTATTGGCGAGTCGGTAGAAGCACGGGGGAGGGGGGATGTCTATGGCTGGGTATTTCAGGGTATCACCGACTATGGCTGGGTATCGCAGAGAATTGCAGGATATTGGAGGGTGTTGCAGGGTATTGGCGGGTGTTGCAGGGTGTTGCAAAGTATTGAGGGGTTAAATTTCGGTGAGCAGCGATGTGGGCACTGCAGATGCAGCCCACAGCGCTGCTGACACCGATCTCTTCCCCCTCCGCTGTACCGATCGGTACAGAGGGGGAGGGAGGTTTGTTTACAAGTGATCACTCCGTCATTTGACGGAGCAATCACGTGGTAAACGACCGCGATGAGCGCCCATTTACCGTGATGCGCCGGGTCCTATGGACCCTGCGGTCACGGATGCTCTCGAGTGCGCGCCGAATTCTGGGAGGACGTCATATGACGGCCTCCCAAAGTTAAACAACCGCCCTGTAGCCGTCATTTGGCTATGGGCCGGTTGTTAAGTGGTTAAAGTAAACCATAAAAATTATAGACTGATCATTTATTTGTCAGTGGGTAAACATACAAAATCAGCGGGGGATCAAATACTTTTTTTTTTTTCCCCTCACCGTATTTCTGTGTTGGTGCGTACACTAAAATGTTGTTTCGCATCCTTAGGTGCTGATCCTAACTCCTACTAGAGAGCTGGCAATTCAGATTATGAATGAAATTCGCAGCATATCTAAAAAGTTAAAGACATGTTGCTTCTATGGTGGAAGTCCCTATCAGCAGCAAGGTGAGTACTTATTTGACATTTCAACATGTCTAGCCCTGAAATGTAAGAGTGCCACCAGTGACCGTGCTTATCATATCCATCCATTCCCACCATCTTATTGAATTATTTCCTTACAAATGGTTTTATTGAGAGAACATGAGCAGAACACTCCTTTCAAAATCATTTTTGAGCATGCTTTAGGCTAATTTTACACCTGGAAAATCTTGTGTAGACTTCCAAAAACCCACCATCTTGGATGTAATGTCAGTAGAGACAGCGCTGTCACTCAAGTGACACTTTATAGTATCTCCCTTTCGCTGCTTCCCAGACAACTACGTAAATGGTTATGGAGCTGGGTCAGTGCAAACCTTATTTAAACACTCCCAGAAGAGGTGACTGATGTGGCAGATGGGAGAGGGCTGTGCTAGCGAGCTAAAATTTGCAAGTCAATGAAAAAACTTTTACGGAAAGAAAAAAAACATTTGAATAATTTTTTAGTTTTTTTTTTTTCCTCCGTAAGGCTTCGTTCACATCAGCGTGCCTGGCAATGTACAAAATAAGTGCATTGTGCTTGCAATGCCTTTAATTGTTAGAGGCACCCCAGATGTGTGAAGTAGACAAGTGTTATGCCACGTGTGACAAACGGGGCAAAAAAACTGCATAAGCTACTGTGTCGAATAGGGCAGCCCATTGAAATAGGTTGCCCATTGCGTGTCACACAGAAACTGCGCAAAGTTAAAAAAAAAAGCGTGTTGGGCCTTATCTGCATCTTGAGCTGTAGAATGGGTCTAATTAAGTCTTTGTATACTGTAAAAGGTCCACTGGCAGTCAATACAGCTTGCCAACTTTTTATTATAGGTTCACGTTAAGTAGCTGCCAGCATGATTATTATAACAATGTATAACATAACACACTATTTTGACAATAGTGGTGTGTTTTTTGTTTGTTTTTTTTATTATATAGCCCATTATAGTAAGTGCTGGTTTGTATATTACTAATGTACCTCTCTTGTCATCAGTATTTTCTATAAAAACTGGACTTGACATACTCGTTGGGACACCTGGTCGTATACGGGACCTTGTCCAGAACTATAAATTGAACCTCACTGCACTGAAACATGTGGTGCTAGACGAGGTGGATATGATGTTAGAGATGGGGTTTGCTGAACAAGTGGAAGAAATTTTATCTGTCCGTTACACATCTGGTAAGTGTCAAACAGAATGATAGACTTTTCTGATAAGCTTACTTACCTGTTATTTTACAATTTCATTAACCATTTGTCTGACCATACAGGCAGGAGGACCAAACCTAAATGACTGGATTCTTCACAGTTAAAACATTAATGCAACTTGAAACCCTTTGGCTTATTTATCCAACTTCACCTTTCTGACAGCATAGTTTTACATGTATGATATTCTGTAAAGAATATCTGGGCCATTCAGCTAAACTTACTCATACTGTAATGGGAAATGCATATTGAAATGCAGAAATATAGACCAATCCATCCAGAGACATTAATCAAATGAAATTGGAACTTTTCCTCAATGTTGAGCCTGGCTCTGCCCCTCTTTTCTTTGGTCATTGCCGGTAGGAAGGTGGCAGAGTTGGGATGAATCTTATGAAGGTCAATATTGTCATATACACCTGCAAAAAAATTGTTCAATCCTCTGCAGATTTTGTAAGTTTGCTCACTTAAAAAGAGATGAAGGGTCTATAATTGTTGTCATAGGTATATTTTAAATGAGAGAATCAAATTAAAAAAAATCCAGAAAAAAACACATGATACAAATGTTATAAATTGAGTTGCAGTTCAGTAAGTAAAATAAGTATTTGATTTCCTACCAGTTATTCTTGCTCCCACAGATCTGGCTACAGTATGTGCTCATGTGGTACACAGATTAGTCCTGTCAATTCCTCAATACTATTGTGTAAAAATAAAAATAAAAATTGTTTGCAAATGGGGAAAAAATACAAAAGAACCATCAATAGCTCTGTCTGAAGCTCCATGCAAGGTTTGGCCTCATGGGGTAAGGATGATCATGAGACAAGTTAGGGATCAGCCCAGAACTACACAGGAGCTTGTGATTTATCTCAAGGCAGTTGGGACCACAGTCGCCAAGCAAACCATTGGTAACACAATACGCTGCCATGGATTGAAATCCTGCAGCACCCACAAGGTTCATGAAGAAGACACATGTACAGGCCCATCTGAAATTTTGCCAATGAACATTTAAATGATTCAGAGAAGGCTTGAGAGAGAGTGCAGTGCTCAGATGAGATCAAAATTGAGCTCTTCTGGCATGAACTCGACTCTCCGTGAAAAATGCTGATTATGACCCTAAGAGCACCATCCCTCTATGGTCAAACACGGAGGTGGAAATGTTATCCTTTTGGGGCTGTTTCTCTGCTAAAGGTACAGACCAACTTTGCTGTGTTTTGGGGCCATGTTTTGTAAAATCTTGGATGAGAACCTTCTTCCCTCAGCCGGAGCACTAAAGATGGGTCTTCCAGCATGACAATCACCCAAAACATGCCGCCAAGGCAACAAAGGAGTGGCTCAGGAAGCACATTAAGGTAATGGAGTGGCCTAGCCAGTCTCTAGACCTTAATCCTCTAAAACATTTATGGAGGGAGCTGAAACTTCGAGTTGCCATGCGATGGCCAAGAAACCTTAAGGATTTAGAAAAGATGTGTAAAGAGTAGACCAATAGAGATTGGTGAGATCCCTCGTGAGATGTGTGCAAATTTGGTAACCAACTACAAAAAAAAGTCTTACCTTGTGCTTCCCAACAAGGATTTCTTCACCAAGTACTAAGTCATGTTTTTCTTTAGGATCATTGACTTATTTTACTCACTGAACTACAACTTAATAACATTTTGTATCGTGTGTTGTGTGTTTTTTTTTTTTTTTTTTTTCTCTGGATATTTGGTTGATATTCTTTCTCTTTAAAAATCATCCATGATACAAATTATAGATCCTTCATTTCTTTGTAAGTGGGCAAACTTACAAAATCAGCAGGGGATCAAATTATTTTCCCCACTGTATGTAACTTTATCTGTTATCCCAGCCATAATGTTAAATTTGTTTTAGAAATGTGACAACTGATTGCAAATTTTTCTCCTGTCTTGTAGATACTGAAAAGAATCCACAGACTCTTCTATTCTCTGCAACATGTCCAGACTGGATGTACAATGTTGCCAAAAAATACATGCAAAAGGAGTTCTCAAAGATCGACCTTGTTGGACACCGTAGTCAGAGAGCTGCCATCACTGTTGAGGTTAGTTGAACATTGTTTAATCTCTATTCTGAGAATGGTTATGGTTTCTGGTAACGCATAGATGGCATTGTTTTGTTGGCATGACAGTCCTTTTCTGGTACAATGTTTTTTTTTTTTATTGAGATGCAAAGGAGGAAATACAACCACAATATTTCCACGCAGGGGATATAAGCAATAGGTGTATGAATAACATAGGGTGTTTAAGGGAATATGAACTGTCAAACAATAAGCCTCTGGCCAGAGCGTCAACACTGGAGTGCTAAGAGACAGGGGCTGTAAAGGGCTGGGGTATGGTCTCAGTCTACCCTGCTAATGGGGTAAACAAAAAAAGAGGGGTGGGGGGAAGCTGAAGAGAGGAAGTAGTGAGAACAACAAGGCGGAAAATAAAGAGCGAGAACTAGGCAGAAGTGTTCCTCCAGGCTGGAGGGCAGAAGAGATTGATCAGGAATACTGAAACTGGTCAGGTGCAGAATTGGAAGAGAGTAAAGTCCACCATGGGGCCCACACCCTGAGGAACTTCTGCACAGGAGTCATGGCGAATACCGATCATCCTTTCATTGACCATTTGGGCCATGAAGGATGCTCTTCACTTCGCAAATGAAATGACAGGCTTTTTGTGGCCCTTGCTTTTGGCTGAATTATTTTTATTTATTTTTTTAACTCCCCTCTTTTGTATGTAATGCTGGGTTCTCATCAAATGACATGCTCAACTGCCCAGCATATTCAGCATTGTCCAGCTGCGATCCACTGCCACTGGCTAGTTCCTGTACCTCAGCTGGCTATCTCTTCTGGGTTCTTGCAGCCAGCACCTCTGTGTGTCCCTGGATCAGTGTCCTGGAGTATGTGATATTCCAGGAGTGTGGAAGTGGACAAGAGTAAAAATATAAAATGCAGCTCCACCAAAAATAAAGATGTGGATGCCCCATACAAGGCCTGTTATCTTATTCTTAAAACTGAGTGTTCTCTGTGAAATACATAGCTGGGACTAACTGTTCATTTTTAAAATAATGATTTTTATTTTTATTTCTTTCTTGCAGCATTTGGCCATTGAGTGTAACCGATTCCAGAAGACAGCTGTCCTTGGTGACATTATCCAAGTTTACAGTGGAAGTCATGGGAAAACTATTGTTTTTTGTGACTCCAAACTAGAAGCTCATGAATTATCAACCAATGGCTCATTGAAACAGGTCTGTATTTTTATATTTGGAACAAGAATTTTGTTTCCCATAAACACCTTTTTTTTTTTTTTTTTTTTTTTTTTTTTTTTTTTTTTTGTAATAAACCCAGCATACCTAAAGATGAATTCCAGGTATGAATGTTTTTACAGATGAAAATCGATCTTAGAGAAACAGCTACTATACTACAATGAACTCCACTAGCTTTGGCACCAGACTCAGAAGCCTGTGGATTTCAGTACCTGTTAGTGATTTTCAGGGTGACCCCACAGGTATAGCATATACTTACATTGGTCCAAGCTGGACCAGTGTAATGTACAAACTGCTATACCTTAAAGTGATTCTAAAAAGCAGGTTTTTTATTTGAATGCACTCTAGGCATTAAGATAAAAAAAAAAAAAACCTGTGTGTAGCAGCCCCCCTAATACCTGATTTCCCTTTTTTGATGTTGCACGAGAGCTACGAAGCCTGGGGACTCTCCCTCCTGACTGTCTGAGACCATCAAAGTCAGTGAGCCAGTGAGAGAGGGGGTGGGGCCGAGCCAAGGCTTTTTGCCCAAATGGATTGCTGTGGGGGCACTTGGCAGGAGGAAGGAGCCAGGAGCACCAGCGAGGGACCTGAGCAGATGAGGATCTGGGCTGTTCTTTGCAAAACCACTGCACAGAGCAGGCAAGTATGACATGATTTATTTTTTATTTAAACAAAAAATAAGTTATTTAATTTAAATTCTGCTATAAAAAAATTCAGTAAAGTGTTTTTACAGATTTCAAACTATATATATTTATTTTTTTGCAGTCTGCCAAAGCTCTACACGGTGACCTTCAACAAAAGGAGCGTGAAGTCATCTTGAAAGGCTTTAGAAATGGATCATTTGAAATTCTTATTGCAACAAATGTTGCTGCTCGAGGTCTAGATATTCCAGAAGTTGATCTAGTTGTGTTATATTCTGCACCAAGGGTAAGACTCTGTATGTTTTTACTTTATTCAGAATGTGTTCTCTTCAGCTACCTGGTTTGTAAACCGAATGTTCCTAAACCATTGTCACTTTTCTATATTCATTAACTGGTTTACCTGGAATGCTGCTTGCATAACAGTTTTTGTAACTTGTAGCTATTAGGGCTATAACTGTCATGTCCTGTCTGTAGGAAGCGGATGCATACGTCCATCGTTCAGGACGTACGGGTAGAGCTGGTCGCACAGGAATTTGTATTTCTCTTTATGAACCCAGAGACAGACATTGCCTTCCAATGGTGGAGAGGAGTACGGTAAGTGACACTGATGTTTGAGCTTGTGTGTATTTTATATTCTAAAGGCTTGGAATGGAGTGTTGTTGTTCTCCCCAAGCTTGTTGTAGTGCTGTTATGTGTCTTGCAAAAAGTTGATGATTCTATTTGCTTTCTCTTAGGGTATTAAGTTCAAGCGGGTCGGTATCCCATCCATACTTAATGTTGCTGAGTCCTCCAGTGCTGATGCAATAAAGTAATTCTTCTTTTTATTTTATTTTTTTATCTTTATTGTAGGTGAATTAATGGCAAGCATGCAATGTAAAGCTATGGCTTACAGTTGGCGACTAATGGATATTCAAAATGAAAAAGCGTATAGGTTTAGCAGAGGATACGTTTTTTTTTTTTTTTTTTTTTGGTTTCCACATGCACTTAAATGTTTTACAATCAGCCCCCTGAAACTAGGTGCTGAGAATGCTTGCTCTGTCCTGCCCTCTCCTGTGCCTTGGTTCGTAAGGGTTGACAGTGACGAGTCAACAAAACTGGAGGGAAGTAGTCGTGGCCAAGGACTAATAGAGCTGGTTGCTGTTTTCTTCCTCAGAGTACCCAACTTTTCTGGGATCAGTACTAGGACACAACTACTATCACTTTGAAATTTGTGATTCTGTGCGTGGCTCTGCCCGCACAGTCACTTTATTCATAGATCTCTTAATGAATCAACTACAAGTCATGTCTGCCACCATGGCAGATGGACACTATTTTGCCGCAAATATATGTGCATTTCTTTTCTTCCAAAAGGTATGCTTTTAACCATTAGTGATATGGTAAAATGGCTGCAAGTTTGGAAGGGGTACATATTGTGTGACCATATACTGATGCTAATGTGCTCTTTTTACAGATCACTGGAATCCATCCCAGCTGATGTCATTGAACATTTTAAAATATATGCAGAAGAACTTATTGAAAAGAAGGGAGCATTAAATGCACTTGCAGCAGCTTTAGCACATATTTCTGGAGCTTCATCCTTGAAACAACGATCGCTTCTTAATATGGAAACTGTAAGAACACTTTTGAAACATATATTTTAAGAATCAGCGCTATCAAACATGCAAGAATGGCAGGGAAACGGGTTGTTTTACAGGACTGGGTCAATAGACTTATCTGTAGTTTTGTAATCTTGGTACTATAAATCTAGCCTGATAGTCTAACGCTGAACTCGCCTGGAGACAAAATTGCTTGGTGGACTTTGACTGCTTGCCAACCCACTACAGTACATTTACTGCAGCAGGTAGGCTCGTATAGGCACAGTCGCATACCTGTATGCTACAGCTTTCTTTCAGGTCCACTTGCACATGCATGTAAACACCTGGAAGCTTCAGCTGCCATTCACTGCAGTACAAGCCGAGCAACTAGTCCCAGTCAATGATTTATGGCCAATGCCCACTGAGTGAATGGCAGAAAAGAGCCCTGTGTCAGACTCTTCACAGATAGCAGCAATGTGCCACCCCCCCCCCCCCCCCCCTTTTTTATTTATTTTTTTCTCCCTGCATAGCAGAGTAAAAACCAGCACAATGCTTGGTAAAAACAGCACAAGGTACACACATCAACCCTTGTTAGGCACACACTTAACCCTTTGCCATGGATAACTCCCTTCCCAGCTAGTGTCATTAGTGACAATGTATATTAGTAGGGCTCAAAAGTGAGCTACTGGCAAGGCCTCAAGGGTTACTCACCACCAGTTGCTCCACCCAACCCCTACCCTGCCCCTACTTCCGCCCCTGAACACTCCCTCATAAATTATCTCATGAAATGACACTTAAATGTTTTATGCAGAATTAAGTTCTAAAAATAAATATAATTATTATTATTATTATTATCTGTGCCCACCCATGCAGGCTTCCTGTGCCCACCATGCAGGTAAAGAGAGAAAGAGGCTTGCCGGATGATTAGAGTGCCAAGGAACATCACTGGAACGGCTTTCATTTCAATAGCAGTGTGTTCTTACCACTCAGCGTCACATACAGCCTTGCACCTTGGCCGGAGAACTTTGATACATGTCACTCATCCCGGGATTGGACTGTCCTGGGTCCAGGGGGTGAGGCTGTGTGTGACAGCGAGTGCAGGGGACACTTTGCTATTGAAATGAAACCTGCTAGTGATGTTCCTTGCGCTGATGATCTGGTCGCCTGCTCTTCCCTCCTACTCTGCGAGCGCTTGTGTGCCTCGGATACAACCCGCCTGTCGCCGGTGCTCGCCACCCCAAATCTTGCATCACAGGACACAGAGCACCATAGTAATTTCTATGTGGGCTATAGACCACCTTCAGGTGATTGACACTGGCACACCCTAAACAGGAAGTTGCCTCCCTATATTACCCCTCCCATACCGGGAGCGCCTTAGTTTTTTTCGCCAGTGTCTAAGGTGTTGGTCATGAGTGAAGATGTGCTCTGAGGCGCTCCAGGAGGGATCCTTGCTGGATATAAATAGCCTCCACAGACCAGATCCATCCAAGGTGCCACTGAGGCCCAGGTGGATGGTACCCGGGCCTTGCATAAGAACGTTTTGCTTGTAACGCCTCTCCTTGCAGGATATAAATAAAAAGGAAGGGTTATGTGGCGCTACCTGTATCTGAAGAGTGACCTGTCAGATTTAATTATGACATATGAAGAGAAATTAAAATGGATCTCAATGCCACTACTTTTATCTATCATGTATAGTTTTAAAAGAAAATTTACCACGATGATTGGTGACACACAAAAATAATTAATTTCTTAATAAAAAAATCAATATATCAAGAGTGAGCAGAAATTAAGAAGCCACCAGATATATATCCAGTGACTATAGTGTTCAACCACCACTGTAATTTTGGTAACTCTAATGTGCTCCAAACTGTTTAAAAATGTGAAAATACAGTATAATATCAAAAATGTGTATACCAAACTAAAGTCCAAAAAAAACTAGACAGTCCAAAGTCGCACCAAAAAAATTCCCAATCGCATCAGTTGCAGAAACATATCAGTTCAAAAAAAGCTGCGGTCTTCCTACAATGTAAATGATTATTCATGCTTTAGCAGATATTGGGTCCCCACTCACCAGCTCCTGGAACCCCTACAGGGGTAATGCGCATATAAGGCCTCGCAATCTGAGAAATTACTGGTACAATCTCTTGCACTTTCAGGCTATCCCTAACTGAGTCAGCTGAAAGTTCCATTTCTTCTTTGGGTTCCTTTAAAACTTTGCATGCGTTTCCTGTCCATGCATTACTAGAACAGCTTATTTATGCGGAATGGGATTACCTGGATAAGCATTTTCTCCCTCCAAAGAGGTTTACAGATCTGTATCCCATGGAGGAGAAATTCACCAACAGATGGAATGTACTGAACCAAAAGAGACTTGCCCATCAACATCCTAGAGATTCGGGCAGCACTTCTGGCTCAAGCTCTGAACATTCAGGTTACGGGATTGTCCTGTCAGTATCCAATCCGACAATACCACAGCTGTGGCCTATATCAATCGCCAATGGAGCACTAAGGGTTGTATGGGTACAAATGAAGCTGGCCTTGAGTACTATTAAGCACTAAGTCTCGGCTTTATCTGTCTTATTTCAAAGACCGCTTGCTTCGCATTCTTGGTCCAGGGTTTTTATACAAGGGGTAATGCTGTTTATTCCACCAGTTAGACCACCCTTGAACCCTTGGGAACTTTTATTTTTTGTCAGTATTGAAAAAACAGCCCATTGAACTGTTACAGCATACTCCCTTGGTCCTTTTGACAAGGAAATTAGTTTTTCGGGTTGCTATATCCTCTGCAAAAAGGGGTATTGGAGTTGGCTGCTCTTTCCTGTAAAGAAGCCATATTATTCACAAAGACAAGTTCGTGTTGGGTCCTCATCCAAGTTTTCTGCCTAAAGTGGTTTCAGTTTTTCACCTAAACCAAGATATTGCCCTACCGTTGTTTTTTCCAAAACCATGTTCTAGAGTAGAGAACTCCCTACATTGTCTTGATGTAGTGAGCGGTCAAGGTCTATTTAAAGACAATGCTCAGGTCCAAAAGACTGATGTCTTATTGTGCTGCCAGAGAGTCCTAGGAAGGGACAGGCAGCGTTGAAATCCACTATTGCTAAGTGGATTCAGCAAGTTATAATTCAGGCCTAATGGTTAAAAGGTAAGATTTCACCTTTTCATGTCAAAGCGCACTCTAGATTTAGTGCTTCTGGGGCAGTGCATCACCAAGCCTCCATGGCTGAGATCTGCAAGGCTGCAGCTTGGTCTGCAGTCCATACATTCACCAGATTTTATCAAGTTGATGTAAAAAAAAGCATGAGGATATCGCCTTTGGTCGCAGTGTGCTGCAGGCAGCAGTATAGGTCCTCAAGTCTGTTGGACGCCCTGCTTGTTGTGTCTCCCTCCCCTCAAATAGCATTGCTTTGGGACATCCCACATAGTAAGTACTATGCCACTCTGTGTCCCATGATGTATGTTAAAGAAAATGATTTTTATAACGGCTTACTTGTAAAATTATTTTCTTGGCGTAAATCACGGGACACAGAGGTCCCTCCCCTTTTTCTGGGGTATATTGCTTTGCTACAAAAAACAGGTGCTCCCGGTATGGGAGGGGTTATATAGGGAGGCAACTGCCTGTTTAGGGTGTGCCGGTGTCAATCACCTGAATGAAGGTGGTCTATAACCCACATAGAAATTACTATGGTGCTCTGTGTCCTATGATGTACTCAAAGAAAGGGATTTTACAGGTAAGCTGTTATAAAAATCCTATTTTGTGGTGTTTGTTTTTATTTTTTATTTTTTTCAAACTTTTTGGCGTTTTGTTTATAGTGCAAAAAAAAAAACATTGGTCATCAAATACCACCAAAAGAAAACTATTTGTGTGAAAAAATGTTTTTGTTTGGGTACAACTTTGCATGACCGAGCAATTGCCAGTTAAAGTAGCGCAGTGCCGAATAGTAAAAATGGCCTGGTCATGAAGAGGGTAAAATCTTCCGGAGCTGAAGTGGTTAAGATTGGTAGAATTTGTAATTTTGCCTTTAAAAAAGTACTCTGAGGCTTTAAAGTATTTTGAATTGGGTATATTTTACAACATTTGTTTGGAACGTATGTTTAAGTAACAAAACCTGACTAGGATCATGGGCTCCTCTCCAGGCTGGAGCACCTCTTCCTTGGACTACTTGGGCGTTAAACTGACTGACCCCTTCTTAGTCTACTTTCACACCGAGGTGCTTTACATGCATTTTAGCACTAAACATAGTGCTGGTAAAGCACCTCTCTTGACACTGCAGTGCTTTCACACTGGGACGGTGCGCTTGCGGGTCGTTAAAAAAAATAAAATAAAAAAATAATGCAAGCAGCATCTTTGGAGCGGTGTATATTGAAATGAGTGGGCACTGCTGCCAAAGCGATTTGGTAGCTACACTACACTACCATTATTACCCCCCTTTGGCTGCTACCATGGGTTAAAAGCTCCCCCATAGTGGCTGAAAAGCGCTGATAAAACTAGTGGGTGCTTTACCGCTAGTTTTTTCACCGCCCCAGTGTGAAACTGCCCTTATTCAAATCTTTTTGGGACCAATTCTCTCCTGCTGAGATCTATTACTGCCCTCATGCAGTCTTGGCAGTTTCCTTCCTTATCGTGAATTGGTCGCACGCATGCTATAAAGATGACCGTCCTCCCAAAAATGTTGCATTATTTCAAGACCCTACTGGTCCATGTCCCTTCTTTCTTCCTGCTCCAGCAAAGGATCCTTTCTTTCATCTGGGGGGGGGGGGGGGGGGTGTATTGGTGGTCCCCAATATAACAGGCGGCCCAGATCTCCCAACTGACCCTACTCCATGCTACCACGGACATGCCTCCCCAATTCCCCCGTCAGCCTTTCTTTGGTTCCCACATAAGCTCTGCCACTCTGAGTCCTCTTCTGCTCCACAGCCTAAAACTCTGGGACTCGGTCCATTATTCTTGCAATCCTTTATGTCTCCCTTTCACCTGCTTCTCCCTCTGTTCAACAACCCCCTTTTTTCCCCTCCAAGACGTGAACAACCTGGTTCATTCTCCTGGTGGGCGTCCCATGGATTCACGGAGGTCTGTCCTTTCCTCTCTGCATGTTCCTTTCCCTCGTAACCTTCACTCCAGGATACCCACGGAGCTCCACCCGCTGAATTTTTTGATATGCTCAGCTTTGACACTGGGTGTCCCCTCTGTGACGTAATTCTGATTTTCCCTTTTCAAAAAATGACATTCGAACTCGCCTGCCTTCGTTCTTTGGGCGCCATCTCTCAGGTCTATTCCTCCCTCAGTGCACTCAATTGTTCAACTTCCATCTATAAGTTTCAGTGGGAACATGATTTGGCAACATCTATTGATCCTGAGGATGGGGGTAAGGCCGGCTCTCACAGGGCTCCATTAACACTACTACATTGGAGGCTGCCCTACAAGGTTCTCTTGAGGTGGTATTGGGTTCAGGCCCATATAGCCACTGCAAACTCATCCTATAGCGACAGATGCTTCAGGGGCTGTGGGCATCGGGGAGACGTTATCCACACCTGGTGGTTCAGTCATCAGTTGACTGGGTTCTGGTCCAGGGTCTTCGGACTCCTTCAAACCTTATTCCGTATACCCATGCATAAAGACGCCAAGTTGGCTTTACTGCATTGTCCAATTCAGGGTATATTGTCATATCAACAAAAACTGGCGACCCACCTATTTATTGCTGCAAAGAGAATCGCATTGCCAGAGTCTGGAAGAAACACTGTTTCGATCACTGTGAGGAGCATAATGGCCGACCTAATGATTAATGAGAAAATGTCAAATATACTTCATGACTCCCACGCCATATTTTTGAAAAATTTGGTTCCCTTTGTCTCTTATGCCCTCCCAACAATTCCCCCGTATTGTCTGGGTGCTTCCTAATTAATGGTCGGGCCTAGGTCCTAGCTTGTGGGTATTTTACTCACCCCCACACCCTGTCCCTCCCCTTTTGTGTCTGCCTCCTCCTAACACTTACTTCCTTCTCTCTTCTCTTTTTTTTCAATTTACGTTTGGTGCTTCTGCCCGTTCCCTCACCCTTTTTCTATTATGTGCTTTATTAAACCTCTGTCATTTTTTGCAGACCTACGGCCTGTACTACCAGGTCGTACCTTGAGCTCTTGCTCTACATATCAGACCTGTTTTGGGTTCATTCATTGATATGCTATGTAATTTTCTCCTAAATGGTTCACGTTTAGGAGATATTTACACTACCTATAGGTATGCCTTATTAAAAGAAATGGGAGTTTACTTCCACTTTAATGCTATACACTATTGGAGGCATTTTAAACTGTCATGCTGTTAATGGAGCCGACTAGCTGGGAGGGAGGTGGGGGTGTTTTTCCTTTTTTAGTTGAGATTTTTTATTATTTTTTTATATTTTCGTTTTAAGATGTTATAACGTAGGTGTAGGTAATAGCTACGGTAAGTGCAATGGCGGTTCATTTTCAATTGTGCAAAATGTTTCATAAAGAATTGGCATGATTTTGGGATTGATAAATTTTCTGTGTATATTTTAGTACACATGTTGGTAAATTTACAACTAAAAGCAAGTGACCATATTATATGGGGAAATGGGCAGATTTAGTGGCCAGCATAGTTTTGGCAGACTAGCTTGATAATTTAAAGTGCAAGTGTAGTTCCTATTGATACTGGTGAAAAGACAATCAATATTCATGTACTTGTGCCAAATTAAAGCAGAATTCAGGGCTATCGCTAACTAATCTTAAAACTGTTCCCACCCTCCTCCTAACACTTATAATAACCAACCTATAGAAGAAAGATGCATATGCTTGCCTAATTTTAGAAAGCTCTGGTCCAGTCATGTGACACAGCTAGCTGATCACGTGAACAGACTGTAGTGGCAAGAAAATAGGCACGTATATCCATGTTTCTTCTGCAGATTGGTTCATATAGGTGCTAGGAGGGTGTGAGCAGTTTTACGATTAGTGGTAGCTTGGAATTCTAATTGCATTTTTTTTTTTTCCCCTTTTGCAAATGATTAAAATATATATTGTGCATTGCAGGGTTATATTACAGTTGTATTGAAGACTTCAGTTCCCATCCATACCTTGAGCTATGTTTGGCGTGCAATTAAAGAACAAATGGGAGAAGAAATTGATTCCCAAATTTTCCGGATGTGCCTCCTAAAAGATTCCATGGTGAGATTATAAAACTTTAAGATACTGTTTACCCAAACAGTTTATTTTTAAATAGAAAACTGTTTATTGCTTTGGTAAATTATGGTTCACATCCAAGACAAATGGTACAGAAAACATCAGCGTAAGGAGCAGTGCCAAGTGTAATATAAGGTAGAAGGCTGCAGACACTCTAGGCCATACAAAAAAGGGTACATGCACAAATAATACCAGGTAGCACAGACTTATTTCAGGAGAATAACTGGCAGAGGGGTGGGGGCAAATGACTGAGGAACAGAGCAAGAGAATACATGGGAGGGGGGGAAACGGTGGAGGAGAGAATGGGAAAAGATCATAAATTGTCATCTGATGCATTCTATCCTTGGGCATCAATCCAGACTGACCAAACCTTATCGAATTTCATGTGACAATTCTAACTCGCATAGGTTCTTATGTAAGGGTTAAAACTTGGCTAAGAGCCTTCCTCTAAGACAACACTGTCAAAGGCATAGAATTCCAGTGCAGCAGGATCTCCCAGCTCATGTAGAAGACCGCATAGGTAAGAAATGGCTTAGTATGCCTACCCACCTCCCACATCCTCCATTACACCCAACAGTACACTATGACATGAGGCTTATAAAAATCATTGTTACTTGTTTCTTTGTAACCAAATTAATAACTTTCTCTTTCTAACAGGGTGT
Source organism: Lithobates pipiens (assembly GCF_037356315.1). Classification (NCBI taxonomy): domain Eukaryota; kingdom Metazoa; phylum Chordata; class Amphibia; order Anura; family Ranidae; genus Lithobates; species Lithobates pipiens. The sequence goes on along the minus strand of NW_027507787.1, from coordinate 39,096,390 downwards.
TTGTTTTGATGTTAAGGAAGACACTTTAAAGACTTTTCAAGTAAGTAGTTCTATAGATTTCTGGTATGGAAAACATTTATTCATTCTCAGCTGTTTTACGCAGCAAAGCTCCAAGCACCAAGAACAGCTTAGAAACCTGCACCCACAGAATTCTTTAGGCAAAACTTAAGGCAAAGAGCAACACCTGCAGTTAATACATGTGATTTAAAAAACATTTTTATCTTTGCATAGATACAGTGACTTGAAAAAGTATTCCTACCCCTTGAAATTGTCCAGGTTTATGTTGCAGCCAAAAACATAAATATATTTTATTGGGATTTCATGTGATAGACCAACACAAAGTGGCACATGGTTGTGAAGTAGAAGAAAGATGTTCAATGGTTTCAAAGATTTTTTTGCAAAGATCTGAAAAGTGTGGCGTGCATTTGTATTTCAGCCCCCCAGAGTCAATACTCTGTAGGACCACCTTTCACTGCAATTACAGCTGTAAGTCTTACAGTGTCTCTTCCAGCTTTGCACATCTAGAGTGAAATTTTTGCCCATCAATTTTCAAGTCTTGTATCAGATTCTCAATTGGATTTAGGTCTGGACTTTGACTGGGCCATTCTAACACATGAATATGCTTTGATCTAAACCATTCTATTGTAGCTCTGGCTCTATGTTTAGGGTCATTGTTCTGCTGGAAGATGAACCTCTGCCCCGGTCTCCAGTCTTTTGCAGACTCAAACAGGTTTTCTTCTGAGATTGCCTTGTATTTGACTCTATCCATCTTCCCAGCTTTCCTGTCCCTGCTGAAGAAATGCATCCCCACAACATGTCGCCACCATGTTTCAAGGTGGGGGTGGTGTGTTCAGTTGATGTGCTGTGCAGCGCCTTCTTCCACATGTTTGCTGTGACCCTCACTTGGCTTCTCGCAAACTGCAAATGGGACTTCTTATTGCTTTCTTCTTGACGCTCTTGCATAAAGGCCAGATTTGGGGAGTGCATGACTAATAGATTCTCCCACCTGAGCTGGGGATCTCTGCAGCTCCTCCAGAGTTACCATGGGCCTCTTTGTTGCTTCAATGATTAATGCTCTTGTTGCCCAGCCTGTCGGTTTAGGTGGAAAGCCGTGTCTTGACAGGTTTGCAGTTGTGCGCCATACTCTTTCCATTTTCGGGTGATGGATTGGACAGTGCTTTGTTTTTTTATAAATTCTTTATTTTTTCATCTTTTCTTTCCATAGATTTCACATTACATTTCGTTTTACATCTACAACTTCTTTAACAGCTATAACAGTCTTATAATATTTCAATCCATACCTCAATTCCATGTCATCCTCCCCCCTCCCTCACCCTTCCCTCCCAGAAAAATAAATAAATAAATATACAAACAAGAAAAAAAAAAAAAAAAAGTTTGAATTTTCACTATAATCCCCCCCCTCACTCCCCCCCCCCCCCCCCCCCCCACCACCACCACCCGCCTGCTCTATCATATTTCGAAATGTTTCACATCATACTTTCTCTATAATTTAGATATGGAGCCCAGATCTTCTGATATTTCTCGTCTTGATCTCTCATTGTCATTGTTAAATTTTCCATTTGTTGGATTTCTGCAATTCTCTGAAACCACTGTGCTCTAGCTGGAGGGTTGCTTTTTTTCCACAGAACCGGGATACATGCCCTTGCTGCTATCAATAAATGTCTCAGCAAAGAATTTTTGAATCTTTCTATTGCCATTGGGATGTCCAGCAGCAGAAAAGTTGCCGGTTTATCTCCCAGGTCAATTCCTGTAATCCTTACAATAGTATCGGCTACCATCTCCCAGAACACTCTAATTTTTGGACATTCCCAAAATATATGTAATAATGTTCCTTCTGCTCCATGACATCTCCAACATGGACAGTGCTTTGTGAGATGTTCAAAGCTTGGGATATTTTTTTTTTTTATAACCTAACCCTGCTTTAAACTTCTCCACAACTTTATCCCTGACCTGTCTGTGTTCCTTGGCCTTCATGATGCTGTTTGTTCACTAAGGTTCTCTAACAAACCTCTGAGGGCTTCATAGAACAGGTGTATTTTATACTGAGATTAGATTAAATTACACACAGGTGTACTTTACTAATTAGGTGACTTCTGAAGACAATTGGTTCCACTGGATTTTAGTTGGGGGTATCATAGTAAAGGGAGCTGAATGCAAATGCACTCCACGCTTTTCAGATCTTTATTTGTAAAAAAAAAAAAAAAAAAAAAATATATATATATATATATATATATATATAAAAATTTTGTGCCACTTTGTGTTGGTCTATCACATAAAATCCAAATAAAATAAAATTACATTTTTGGTTGTAACATAATAAAATGTGGATAATGTCATGGGGTGTGAAAACTTTTTCAAGGCACTGTTGTAAGGCAAATAGAAGGTAAAGTGCAGAGCTAAATGTAAATGCGTACACAAATTAAAGTGAAAAAATACATTAAAACCAATGACTGGCATATGTAATGTGTGGAAATATTATGAAGCCTGCAAAAGTGACAGTGCTATAAATGTATATAAACCAATAACTGATATATAGTGACATATAAACAATAATCGGTGTTCATCAAACACAAACATTTTAAACCATGTAGGTGAATCCAAAGAAAAACTTCCCATTAATGAGAGTTCATAAGTGATGAGTGGATATCCAGCCTTTAGAAAGAGGTCACCATGGAGAAGGTTTACAGTACCCCTTGGAGAGGGCGTTCACCAGATAGAGGATTCACCAACCAATGTGTTGCCACCGCCACGTAAAATAGCTGGGTGCTCTTACCAGATGGTGTGGGCCCTCTGCCAGTGGCAAGGAGGCAAACACCCAATGGAACACTAGAAGCGCGTAGATTATCTAGGAACCAGCATACAGGAGTATGAGGCAGTACAGATCCCACATCAAAAGGGGGTTATGCTCCCATCCTCAGGCAAGGGTCATAGAAGAACACAAAATTTACCACATAGCATAAAATCCTTGGCTAAAACTATTTAATGACTAAAGTATTGCACTTGCATCAATGTAGACAAATGTAAATGTTGTAAAATGTGATGACAGGAAGAAGATAAAAGTGCAGTATCGTCGAGCCAGCACAGTACACCCCGACGCTTTTGGCCCACTAAGACGTCATCTGGGGTTTTGAAACCATTGCTACTTTAGTCACACCAGCCTTTTTGCTTTTAGGTGGTCTTTGATTCATTTTTTTTTTGTCACTAATTATCCTATAATGCCAAGGAAGAGAACTTAACCTCTTTAGATGTTATATTTAGAAAAAATTGTAAAAAATATGCATGGTTGAATTGCTACCGAAGCTTGCATGACTATGCCTGTGGAGGAAGACAGGGGAGACATGCCAAGTGTCGTCGATTACCCGTTCCCCCTGAGAATATTTGGTTGAAGATTGCTGCTGGTGCCTACAAATGTGATGATTACCTAATCTTGCCAAAATCTAAGACTCCTTTCACACTGAGGCAGTTTTCAGGTGCTTTAGTGCCAGAAAATAGCCTGTAAAACTGCCTCCTATTCATTCCAGTTTGAATTTTTTCACATTGGGGCGGTTATGCTGGCAGGATGTTCTGAAAAGTCCTGCAAGCAGCATCTTTGGGGCGGGTTGGAAGCAAGCTCTGTATTTAGCGCTCCCAAAACGCCCCGCCCATTGGAATGAATAGGCAGCGCATTCATAGTGCCGCAAAAGGAGTTTTTTTTTTTCTTTGGGTTAAAAGCGCACTGCTTCCAAAAAGCGGCGCTTAAACAAGCATCGCTTTAGCGCGAACGGTGTGCGCTGTCAACATGAAAGGAGTCTAAAGCAGATAATTTGTTGCTCTTTGTACCATCTTACTGCATAAACCTCCTCTTAAGGTTTTGAAACCATAACTACTTTAGTCATACCACTTTTTGCTTTTTGGTGTTCTTTGATTAATTTATATTTTGTCACTTAACCATTACAAGCCAGTTAATCTTTTAATGAGTGTCTACAGCCTCTGCCTTTTAAAAAAAAAAAAAAAAAAGACTGTGTTAAATCTGTTATATCTTTCAGTTTTATAAAATGGATGTAATTGTAAATTTTTAAATAAGCCTCGATTTTCCTGCATTTTAGGATTCCTGGAAAGATTCAAGGCGTTGGCAGTTTTCTGTGGCAACTGAGCTCCCAGTGCTTCAAGAATCAAGGAGAGACCAAGAAGGTTCACGTGGTAGAGGAGGCGGCAGATCATTTGACAGACGCAACAACAGGAATTCATCACACAGAGGTGGAAATAGAGGCAGAGGCAGACGAGGAGGTTTTGGAAGGAGGAATTAGGACACTGTGAATTTGAACTAAATTTATTATTTTAACTTCAATATTCATGAGGACCAGCACTGCCCTACTTATTTTTGTATTTCTGTTATAAAATGTTAACAACGCCACTTGAATTTTATGCTGTCTAAGCTGTATCACATTTCCCCTTAATAAAAGTTTATTAATGGAATTTCTTTGTTTTTAATTTTTTTTAAAATTCTTGCTGGCAAATTGTTGAGAATGCGCCCTCAGGTGCTTCTTCATAATCCTACCGTGAGTCCTTGGGTTTTGTGCTGGTGTCTGAAGGTGATGGAACTTTTCTCCTTCATAGAGGGTCATCCTTTGCTTACATTTTAATTTTTTTTTTTTTTTCTTTTGGTTTCTTCAATCAAACCCTCACTATTTACTAATGCTAACATAGAAGCAGTGTATTCAGATCTGCGCAACACCTTAAAACTTTGGGAGCTATACCCAAACCCCAAGCTGTGGGAAGGGCCTGTAATGGGTTTTATTTTATTTATTCAGGCTCTGGGTCATGCATAGGTTCAACTTGGTGCAATATGTTGTCAGTTGCAGAGTGCCACACAAGTCCAGTGACCATGGTTCATTGATATGCAACCTAGTCACTTGAGCCCTCTGTGACACGTGAATCCAGGACCTTATATACAGTCCAGCATCGTAAGCAGGAAAGACAAGGTCACCTTATCACTCTTCCATTGTGAAATTTGCTTCTTCAGTTCTGCCACCAACTTGTGTTCCAACCACCAACACACATGGCTGCTTGCCACAAGCCCAGACCTTAATACATAGGATGTCTTAGATTTATTGTTAAACTAGTGCACAGATCCCAGATAGATGTCTCTCATTGGAAGGGATGGTATCAACATATGACTTAATCTCTCTAGTGTAGTCATTTCAGATATGTTTATTAAATTAAAAAGATGTACTCACAAGCAAAGGAAAAGAAAAATGCACAGAAAGCAAAAAACGCTGTTTGGGTGGTTGTTATGGTGCCGCTAAGCTCCAACCTATGCATTCTGTCCTACAGGATGTCTTTCAGGGGCATCGGAAGACATCCAGTAGTACGAAGCTTAGTGGTAACATCACTCTTGCCTGGACGAACAGCTGTTTTTTTGTTTTTTTTGCAATATTTTTTTTTTTTCTTCGGTTTTGAGTGAGATTCAAGGGCTTTGCAAGGGTTTATAACTTGGTTATAAATATAAAAATTATTCTGCTCTAATCTTAAATAAAATCCACACAAGATAAATGTACAAAATTGACAATTAAACAAAGAGCCCCCAAGCAAATTCCTCCAAAATATATCCAATGTGTCAGAAAAGAACACTAAGTCATTCTCCACTTCTAGGAAATATCCCGTGTCAGAGTCATGGTCCGAAAAAACACCCTTTGTGTTTCACACAGCAAGATTAGGCGTTCAGTTGTACTTGTCAACATCCCTATATTGTGTAATATGTAACAAGAAAATTCTCCAATTAGGCAGGACACCTTCGGGGATAATTCTGCAGATAATGTAATACAATAGAATCAAAATTTCATTAGGACATACAATATGGCAACATGGAGAATATACAATCCAGGCATTATACGTAACAAAAGATGGTACCCAAGAGGAAGAAAAAACGAATCAAAAACAAATATTCAGAAAATATTGTGTTGCAAGCTGTAACACTTTCAGGTGTGTTCACCTCACCCCAAAAACCTAGCAATTCTCTTTAGTGCAGCGCAACACTCCCAAACTCATAAAATATGTTTATATTTGGATGGACTTTATGTATTAAAACAGTCCAGCACCCTGTGCTTGTGTGAATAGACGGACAAACTTATGTGAAAATTGAAACAAATCCACCACCATGTGACATGGCTGCTCACCTCCCACAGAGTAGTAAAAGTTAATCGATGTCCTCCAAATTACGCCGTCAAATCCCAACAAACATTTCCCTAATCCAGGAAACGGCTTTCTCCTGACTCTTCTTCCTCCTCACGATTTACACCACTTTAATTGGGACATAAAAAGTAGGGCTGCAACTAACGATTATTTTCATAATCGGCTGATTATTTTTTTGATCTGATAAAATCACAAAAAAAACGTAATGTTACATTTTTTCATTTAAAAGTAATAATGAAAAAACTGGGACACCAATGATGGGACGCTATTCCCCCCCAGGGACACCAATGACGGGGCACTATTCCTCCCAGGGACACCAATGACGGGGCACTATTCCTCCCAGGGACACCAATGACGGGGCACTATTCCTCCCAGGGACACCAATGACGGGGCACTATTCCTCCCACTGACACCAATGACGGGGCGCTATTCCTACCATGGACACCATGGGTGGGGCGCTATATTCCTACCACGCACACCAATGAGGGGGCACTATTCCTCCCACTGACACCAATGAGGGGGCGCTATTCCTCTGACACCAATGAGGGGGCGCTATTCCTCTGACTGACACCAATGACGGGGCGCTATTCCTCCGACTGACACCAATGACGGGGCGCTATTTCTCCGACTGACGCCAATGACGGGGCGCTATTCCCCCCCCCACTGACACCAATGACGGGGGCGCTATTCCCCCCCCCCCCCCCCCCACTGACACCAATGACGGGGCGCTATTCCTCCCAGGGACACCAATGACAGGGCACTATTCCTCCCAGGGACACCAATGACGGGGCACTATTCCTCCCAGGGACACCAATGACGGGGCACTATTCCTCCCACTGACACCAATGACGGGGCGCTATTCTCCCCCCCCCACTGACACCAATGACGGGGCGCTATTCCCCCCCCACTGACACCAATGACGGGGCACTATTCCTCCCAGGGACACCAATGACGGGGCACTATTCCTCCCAGGGACACCAATGACGGGGCACTATTCCTCCCAGGGACACCAATGACGGGGCACTATTCCTCCCACTGACACCAATGACGGGGCGCTATTCATACCATGGACACCATGGGTGGGGCGCTATATTCCTACCACGCACACCAATGACGGGGCACTATTCCTCCCACTGACACCAATGAGGGGGCGCTATTCCTCTGACTGACACCAATGACGGGGCGCTATTCCTCCGACTGACACCAATGACGGGGCGCTATTCCTCCGGCTGACGCCAATGACGGGGCGCTATTCCTCCGACTGACACCAATGACGGGGCGCTATTCCTCCGACTGACACCAATGACGGGGCACTATTCCTCCGACTGATACCAATGACGGGGCGCTATTCCCCCCCCACTGATGACGGGGAGCTATTCCCCCCCCCCACTGACACCAATGACGGGGCGCTATTCCCCCCCCCACTGACACCAATGACGGGGCGCTATTCCCCCCCCCCCCACTGACACCAATGACGGGGCGCTATTCCCCCCCCCCACTGACACCAATGACGGGGCGCTATTCCCCCCCCACTGACACCAATGACGGGGCGCTATTCCCCCCCACTGACACCAATGACGGGGCGCTATTCCCCCCCACTGACACCAATGACGGGGCGCTATTCCCCCCCACTGACACCAATGACGGGGCGCTATTCCCCCCCCCCCCCACTGACACCAATGATGGGGCACTATTCCCCCCCCCCCCCCCACTGACACCAATGATGGGGCACTATTCCCCCCCCACTGACACCAATGATGGGGCACTATTCCACCCCCCCACTGACACCAATGATGGGGCACTATTCCCCCTCACTGACACCAATGATGGGGCACTATTCCCCCCCCCACTGACACCAATGATGGGGCACTATTCCCTCCCCCCACTGACACCAATGATGGGGCGTTATTCCTCCCACACTGGTGTTTCTGGGGGGGGGGGGGGGATAATAGAGCCACATTGGTTTTTCAGCCGTGGGGGAGAATAATAGTGCCACATTGGTGTTTCAGCCGGGGGGGGGGGGGCGGGATAGTGCCCCATCATTGGTGTCCCCGGGAGGCGCTACTCCTCCCAGGGACACCAATGATGGGGCACCACCCCCCCCCCCCAGAAACACCAATGGGGCACTATTATTCCCCCACCCCTGCAGAAGCACCAATGTGGCTCTATTCCCCCTCCCTCCCAGGAAAGCAAATGATGATGGGCACTGAATGTGGTGTGTGTGTGTTGGGTACAACTTTTAGCCTTTGCAGCTCGCACTCGCCTCTGTTCCCTCAAGGCAGCAGTGGGCGGGGCTGAGATCTGTGACATCAGCGAGGAGAGGCGCGCCGCGGACGTGCAGCGGCGAGTGCGTGCCTGGTCACAGAGAGCGCCGCCGAGGACGGATGACATAGGAGGAGAGGATTTATTTCGGGTTTTTTCAACGAACAGACAGGCGGAAGGTGCGGACCAACTAATCAATAATGAAAATCGTTGACAACGATTTTCATTATCGATAATATCGATTAATCGTTGCAGCTCTAATAAAAAGCAAGACCATACATAGTGCTCTCCATATAAAAAAAAATAAATAATAATTATTGGCCCCCCACAATGTATAACAATTGTAAAAACTAAAAACATGCCCCTTTGTGAATACTTAGCCAACTCACCACTTCGAACCTGACTGCTGCACTGGCGTGACATCACAGGCTCAGCTCCACCCTCCTATAGACTCATAGCCCCTCCTATTGGGCTTCCTCAATAGGTCAAGCTGGTGGTGGATCACTTTTCACAGGAAATTTGTTTCAATTTTCACATAGGAAGTCTGTCTATTCACACAATGTATAAAGCGAAAAAATGTGTAACCAAAAAGGGATAAAAATTACAATGATTGTGTGATTAAATGTGGAAAAAGGTGAAAAAAATTTAGCAAATAGCGACTGAATATATAGTACTGTGATAAAATACTCAAAGATATTCTAATGATACATTCAGAAAAAAAAACAATCCTATATAAAATAATCCATAGACTGCTGTACATTGTGGCACACAGACACCAGGGCATCAAAGAAAACGATTTTTTATTTTTTTTCTGTTCATCAATGGCTAAGGAAAACGGCGCCACTTACCAGATGGTGGATCTCAAATTATAGAGATCAAACGCGCACACACAGGAAGGATATATTCGGCGGAAGATCGTCTGTTGCCAAGTTCAGCAATAGCGAGATCCTTCCTCCTGTTCTGACTCGGCACTGCTGCAATGCAGCTTTACTGGATTTTCCAGGGGGGACACTCCATACACGGATATGTACTATGAAATAGAAGAGAGAGGCTTCATGGTGCAGTACTCAAAAGGTTCATTGTCATTTTTTTTTTTACTCATTTCTTTATTTTTTCCCTTTATACATTCTTATGAGCTGGATATTCTGTTTTTATTTTTTTTTTATTTTAGATGCTACACATTTTGTTTTAATATTTAATTAAATATTTAATTTAATATTTAATATTGTTTTAATATTCATTTTGTTTATTTGTATCTTTTTTTTATATATATATATATATATATATATATATATATATATATATATATATATACACACTTAGTGTGAAGGAATGTAATGTAGATAATAATAATCAGAAAATTTATATTTTCTTATGTGTATACATGTTTCTATGCAACTCCTTACTTCTTATTATATAAGTATACAGATAGGCTCTGTTTGTAACTAAGGATGGCATCTAACTCCCACTCCCCCTCATTGGGGAAGTGAAGACAGAGCCAGCAACAACCAAGCCTCAGCATCAAGTTTCTCCATTTTGTCTTGTATTTCAGCCAATAAGATGTATAAATTAAAAAAATATATACAGTGGGGCAAAAAAGTATTTAGTCAGCCACCAATTGTGCAAGTTCCCCCACTTAAAAAGATGAGAGATACCTGTAATTGTCATCATAGGTATACCTCAACTATGAGAGACAAAATGTGAAAAAAAATCCAGACAATCACATTGTCTGATTTTCGAAAGAATTTATTTGCAAATTATGGTGGAAAAAAGTATTTGGTCACCTACAAACAACCAATATTTCTGGCTCTCACAGACCTGTATCTTCTTCTTTAAGAGGCTCCTCTGTCCTCCACTAATTTCCGGTACTAATGGCACCTGTTTGCACTTGTTATCAGTATAAAAGACACCTGTCCACAACCTTTAACAGTCACACCCCAAACTCCACTATGGTGAAGACCAAAAAACTGTCGAAGGATGCCAGAAACAAAATTGTAGACACGAACCAGGCTGGGAAGACTGAATCTGCAATAGGCAAGTATACCTCCTCCTGGTCGGGTTTACCCTTTGTCGGTCTTGGAGGATAAGGCCATGGAGGAGTATGTTGCTGATGCACTTTCTCGAGGTTTCATCTGAGACCTTGTATAGATTATAGGGGTCTCAATCGTGTCACGATTAAGAATGCCTACCCGATTCCATTGATTACAGAGTTATTTGACCGCCTCAAGGGAGCAACGGTTTTCACAAAGCTTGACCTGAGAGGGGCATACAATCTTGTGCGCATTAAGGAGGGCGACGAGTGGAAAACTGCGTTTAATACCAAAACGGGCCATTATGAATACCTGGTAATGCCTTTTGGCCTTTGTAACGCCACGGAAGTTTTCCAGGAATTTATTAACGATGGCCTCTGAGATTTGTTGCAATTGTGTGTGGTGGTTTATCTCGATGATATCCTCATAGTTTCCAAGTCCCTGGAGAGACACCACACAGATGTCTGTCATGTACTTCAGAAACTAAGAAAGAACAATCTCTATTGTAAACTGGAGAAGTGCGAGTTCCAATCGTGAACAGGTTACATTCCTGGGCTATGTAATTTCCACTACTGGTTTTTCGATGGACCCAGAGAAACTGTCGGCAGTCCTACAGTGGCTTCGACCCGTTGGTTTACGTCCTCTGCAGCATTTCCTGGGCTTTGCCATTACTATCGGAAGTTTATTCGTAATGTCTCGTCTCTGGTCAAGCCTTTGACTGATATGACCAGAAAGGACGGTAACCCACAGAGTTAGTCTCCGGAGTCCATTAAGGCCTTTGATACTCTCAAGGCTGCCTTTGTTTCTACTCCTGTGTTGGCACATCCTGATCCTACGTTGCCTTTTATCCTAGAAGTTGATGCTTCTGAGACTGGAGTTGGTGCCCTTCTGTCTCAACGTCCTAACTCAGAGCGCTATGCATCCGTGTGGCTACTTTTCCAAGAAATTGTCACCTGCTGAGTGCAATTATGAGATTGGTGACAGAGAGCTGTTGGCGATCATTTTAGCCCTGAAAGAATGGAGACATCTCCTTGAAGGTACCACTGTTCCCGTTCTTATTCTTACTGACCATAAGAATTGTTAGGAACTTCCCTTGTGATCAGTAAAAACTCCAGGTGTTCTGAGAAGCAAACAATTTATTTCTGATGTGGCCCACAACAGGGAGACATGCTTACAGGACAAGCTGCAGAAAAAAGTCCCAACAAAAGAATATCTCTCTCTCTCTCCTCATACCCTACAAGAATAACACCTCTATGCTTCTATTGGCTGAGGGAACATAAATAACGTTGTCATGGTACAAGATGGTACTTTATTTGCTATTCATGTTCCGTACATTCTTAGGCTATCATATTTAGTTAAATCTAATAATTCTACAACTTACTATGGAGTTAATTAAGACAAAACAATACAATGAGTTAATACAATAATGTGTTCAGTAAGCTTTTTAACAAATCAGTCTCAGGACTATTGTTTTTCTAATAGTCACACAATAAACATTTAAAACTTTTCTAACAGAATCTTACATTCTTGTCTGAGGCCAAGCGACTCTCTCCCAGAAGGGTGCGATGGGCTCTTTTCTTGTCAACGCTCCTGGATTTCATCCTCTGACGTACATGCCCCTGTCCTCCTCCGCGAATTCCATAGACGGTTCCCCCTCAAGCCCGGTGGCCCTCTGAGGGAGAGGGGTCATTGAGGGGGGTACTGTCAGGGCTGGCTTAGCACTTCCTCCTCTGGGCTGGCCACTCAGCTGTCGGCTAATTGCCAGCTCTACCCAGCTGCCAACACTACTGAAGACTACACAGTAAGATACAAAAATTAAAACAAAAAAGTGTGGCGCTTAGGAGGCAACAAAACCACATGAACCAGTAAGGCACTAATTCAAGCAAAGAAAATTACATACACTTAAAAAAAAAAAAAAGAAAATATGTGTAAATTCTGTTATATATCAAAAGATCTTACTCCCAAGTGGAAGAGTGCATGAACCTCATGCACACAAAAGGTTAAAGTAAATAAAATTTATTTAACATATATAGTCCATCAAGTGAACGTCTAACAGTCCTTGAAATGTGTACTATCAATCACAATTCCAAACTTGAGGTGACGTAAAAAAGGTGAAATTCAACGTCTGATGTGTAGAATAATACCACCCCCACCGTGATAAAGAAGGGGAGAGGAGGCTTACCAAATGACGTGGACTCAGAGGAAGGCTTACGCCTCTCGAGTCATATGGGCATGTAGGTTAGCAAACCAGATAAACATACATCTAGTGTGTAATCTCCCGCAAATCATCCGTAACGATCCTCCTATAGTGCTCATCCCACCAAAATAGGGGACTCAGGTATCAAAGACCATGGAAGTAGAAAACTAGCATAGCGTGATACCGTTTTAAAATCCAATATATAAAAAAATAATAATAAAATTACACTCACATTTGGTTCAATCATAATAACATAGTCAGAAAATAGCGATGTCTGTAAGGGGGTCCACCCCCTTCTTTATCACGGTGGTGGTGGTATTATTCTACACATCAGAAGTTGAATTTCACCTTTTTTACATCACCTCAAGTTTGGAATTGTGATTGATATTACACATTTCAAGGACTGTTAGACGTTCACTTAATGGACTATATATGTTAAATTAATTTTATTTACTTTAACCCTTTGTGTGCATGAGGTTCATGCACTCTTCCACTTGGGAGTAAGATCTTTTGATATATAACAGAATTTACACATATTTTCTTTTTTTTGAAGTGTATGTAATTTTCTTTGCTTGAATTAGTGCCTTACTGGTTCATGTGGTTTGTTGCCACCTAAGCGCCACACTTTTTTGTTTTAATGCTCGTCTGACCTGCCTATTTAAAGCCTTCCAGCTCACCTTTTCCTTTGCCTTCGCGTTGGTCACATCACAAGGAACCTGACATCCATCCTGGCCTCTTATCCTGCTTGCAGTTGCTCTCCTTGGATTCCTGACTTCTGGCCTGGCTGATTACCCGATCTGGTTAATGAACTTTGGACTGGCTGACTACCCGATCCGGCTACTGGACTCTGGCTATGCTTGACTACGCTTTTTTCTATTTACATTTTTATTAATAAACAAGTGTGATTTGATTGTACTTCTGTCTAAGTCTGTTTCATGGTTTCTGACACAAAGGCTACCATCAGTAACACACTACGCCGCCAGGGACTCAGATCCTGCAGTGCCAGACGGGTCCCCCTGCTTAAGCCAGTACATGTCCGGGTGCGTCTGAGGTTTGCTAGAGAGCATTTGGATGATCCAGAAGAGGATTGGGAGAATGTCATATGGTCAGATGAAATCAAAGTAGAACTGTTTGGTAGAAACACAACTCATCATGTTTGGAGGAGAGAGAATGCTGAGTTGCAACCAAAGAACACCATACCTACTGTGAAGCATGGGGGTGGCAACATCATGCTTTGGGGCTGTTTCTCTGCAAAGGGAACAAGACGACTGATCCGTGCACATGAAAGAATGAATGGGGCCATGTATGGTGAGATTTTGAGTGCAAACCTTCCATCAGCAAGGGCATTGAAGATGAAACATGTCTGAGTCTTTCAGCATGACATTGATCCCAAACACACCGCCCGGGCAACGAAGGAGTGGCTTCGTAATGAAATGGATATTGTGATGATAGGCAACTCCTATCCTCATATTGATTAGTGGTTCCAAATTAATAACTACTGCAGTAGGGAACAGACACAAAAGATACGCTCAGCATCTTTCCAAATAACCGTTCTCCTTTATTATGACGCATTTGAAGGTTTTTATACACATGATTACGTAGGTATCACATTAATATTACAATTGTACGTTTATGGTAACAAGGGGCATTACATAGGCAGGGTAATTCTAATCAGGACTTGAAAGAATGCAAAACATGTACTGAAAACATTATTAGTGCCGTGTTCACAGTGAGGGCATTGTGCAATACATATAAAATAGAATACAATTATATACAGAACCTACAAATTTCCATTACAGTCTCCTCTCTTTTGATCAATATTTTGATCACTAACCATACCTGCTATCACCTTTAACCTGGAACCTCCACACGCTTAGGTGGTGGTAGTCCTGGCCAAAGAGGCAAAAACTCCATTGTGGAGAAAATAATAGCTGAGCAGCTTTTTTCATTACAAAATGACTCTTCACTGTGAAAAACTAATGATTGATAATATTTACAGAGTACTGGCTGTACACTCCTGTGGCCAGAATGGCCTTCTAGCTTAATTGCTGGTATGCTGACTTATCATCATATGTAAACACAGACAATTCAACATAAAATGGAAGAGGTACAAAAGACAAATATGACTTCAACATGGCTAAACTACTTGTCAAATATATATATATCCCTTACAATTAAAGTAATTTAATCAAAACGTACCCCAGACTGTGATCGCAAGAGGGAAACAAATCAAACACAGAGATGTCTTTTATTTAGTCATATTACAGTGTCTGGTGTGGATCCAGGTGACTTTTCCTTCAAGTTTTGCAAAACTGTACATGAAATAGATGCTGTATTGAGTCTCCAAACATTTCCTTATATATAAATGTCTCTTAACAATCCACATGTCACCTGGCTTTAGTTTTAGATCCTTCCAAACTTTTAGGATCTGGAATTGGGGAGAAAACACATAAATAAGTTTGTCAAAAACCTTAAAAGATCAGCAACATTCTCTGTGAGATCCGAATGGAAGACTTCAGCTGCTGAGACAAAATATAAGCAAGTGAGTAACACACTCCCAATTCAAATCCCATAGGGAGAGAGTCCAACATCACTTAGGGGCTTGATAAAATATAATAAAACATTCAGGCAAAAGTTTTCTAGTTTCTTACTCTACTTTGTCCGCTACATTGTAGACAGTAGGGGGTGTAAAAATAAAACCTCAAAACTTCTAATAAGGACTCTCCTATAAAAATAATTTCCTCTGTTACTCTCTGTAGATTCTGCACTCTGTACTTACAAACTATTTCTGATAACATTTTTTTACTGTGGCCTTTGCAGTAGCATTTGCCACTGGACATCCAGAAAACATGTCCATACAAACAAAATACATACTCGTAAGATCCAGACTTGGGCATCTGGATATATCTTTTTGTTATCTCTGGATGGGATGTTTAGCTTTTGGTAACACCTTTGGTTACAGGTAAAACAAGAAGTGGTATGTTATAAAAACAACTGTGGAGAACCCTGGCTCTATCCCACTCTCATTTACTAAGGCAGCCATAACTACTTGTGACTGATGACACGGTCCACGTGTCAAGCTGAAGGGAAAAGAGTGTCTGGCAGACATAAATGATCACCTTTTCCAAAGTCTTGTTTCGTAAGAAGATGCCCTCTGTGGACCACTTGTGCTTCTCGTTCTGGGGTCCTTAAAGTTGAATTATTAATCCCAGCTTTACTGGGCCAGAACTAGGGTGGAATCTGTGAGTTGCACAGACCCAGCAAGTGTCCGGGGCTGTAAATGCAGCATCCTAAGAGTTGCCTGGTCTGCTTCCATATGTGAGTTTTACTGTTAGTATGGCTACCTCAGCAAGAACCTGGAAGGCTGAAAACAGCCAATCAAATTAACTTGGCATGCTTGATTGATTTACCCGCCGAAGTAAAAACAAACTTCTGGCCCTTCAAATGGAACCAAAAGCTCTCTATATCTCGACTATCTATATAAATATCCACTCTTTTTATAGCTCATGGGCTTTGCCAAAACATGGAGCTCTGCTTCTTGAGCTGGGGAAAAATGATCCAATGACTCTGAATACAGGGAATCCTTCTGGGTGATAAACTTCATCCTCGGTATAAAACCAGGAATAACACTACAAAAAAGTAAATACTCGGGTCTTCTGGGAGTGTGTCCTGCACTGGGCATACAGCAGCTGATTCCCACGTCATCAATTTAACACATGTGTTTCTTCTTTGTCTCCAGCCTCCTCCAATAAAGGCAATAAGGTAGCTGGCTTCAAATGTACGCATTTTTCATTGTTAGATTTGTACATAAACAAACAAAACAAATTCATATTTTGAATCTTTCATTAGACAAACATTTAGTTAGCTATATATTTGCTGTGCATAATGTCGGACCGTTAAAAGTTAAATATTTGACCAAAATAATGTCTGTAACTTTGTCTAATAGCAGATTTCCATAAAGTTACAGCTCTGATATATCAGAGTGAACCCTTCATTACTGGGTCCATCTTGCATAAATATAACAATAGCTTTTTCCTATCATGCTGTTTGTGTAAGAACTCCAGTTTCATGTTTCAAAAAGACAACTTTTTCCTGGCAATATTATAATAAATGATAAGAATACCCTGCAGTCATGCAGAGATGTCCATAAATCCAAAATATTCTTCTACTTATACCCACTGCACTTACAAGGAAAAGGGGCGCATCATTTCACAATCCACACATTCTGCTTTGGATTTCAAAAATAAAAATACATAAAAACAAAAGGACCAACAATATGTATGACGGACCAGAAAGCACTTGGCCATCAAAAACTATAAACCAACTGGCTGCAGGCAGCAGCTATCCTAACAGGGTGTGTGGACTTGAGGTGATGGGTCTGTTATATTTAAATTTTATTTTACTCTCACATCATGGACCGCACATTAGGTTATTATCAGACTTTAAGATTTCATTTCTGTAGAAAAACTTCCTTATGTATCCCACCCATCTTGGCTTTGTTAAACATTATTGCAGCTGTATTCATATTAACAACCTCATCTTAATCTTTTTTTTCTCTTTCCACTCAATAAATGTAAAATTACAAAATTGTTATCTTAATCTAAACTAATTCCATTTTTACCAATTTCCCCATTAACCTTGATTTCATTTCCAACCAAAGGTTGTCTAAACCAGTTTCAATATATCTATATTTATTAATAAAATTGTTAAACTCATATTAGAAATTAATACTCATGTGATAATTTCAATATCACACACTAATATATATGCACAGATAAATGTCCTTAAAGGGGGACATATTTCTTTATTTTACTCAATTTCTCTCTCTTTTTTTTTTTTTTAATGCACTGTTTCCACTATCAAAGGATATTCAAATTGTGTAAGGCACAGTTAAATGTAACCTTCATTTTACCATGTTTGGAAAACAGATTCAAAATAATTGTGATCACATTGTTTATCATTAGATTCGTTAACCCGACACATTTTGTTATAAATGTTTTGTCTAAAAAACTGAAATTGGCATGGTGTCCTTCCAGCTTATCACCAACCTCTCATCCCAGCTACATTCTTTCAGGAGAGCACAAAGGAGGGGGTCACATCTGCGTACATGACACAAGCGATAGAACTAAAGGTTCCAGCATTCACAAACATACTCAAATATATCTCTAAAATCGCTTACATTATTCCCATTTGTACACAACACATGCATATCATTCTCTCACTTTCTTTTAACGCTTTTTTATTTTATTTTTATTTCCAATATTTTTATTCAAATTTTCCACAAGAGAAATTACAATTTCAGTATCTGACATTGTAGATACATAGAAGAACAAGAAAAAAAAATAAAGAACAATTCAAGTAGAGAGAAGAAGGAAGAAAAACTGGTAGTACATGTGCGATGCTGTGAGGGTACTTCAAAGAGTTATTGGCTCACCCCATCCAGACAGTCATCCTGTGTCTTGCTCCATTTAGGGGTCAGAAAGGCAAACAACTGGGCCCCTATTAGCCAACCCTCCCTTTTGACTTCAGTGCTATAATAAGTCCTAAAGAAATGATAGTGGAAGAGGTGCTGGCACATGTGTTTTCAAGAGTACTCAAATAAAGAAGGGAGAGAAGAATAATAGAAGGGGTAAAGAAATAAGGAAAAAAAGGCAAAGAGAGAGAAAAGGAAGAAGGGGATGCACTCCAGCTCCGGGGGAACGCTCTCCAGCCTCGCACCAAAAAAGCCCTTTACCCAGTTACGAGGTCTCTAATCCAAGGTTCCCACACTCTGTTGAACCAAGCCATTCTATCGGTAAGTATTGCCGATAAACGTTCATTCACCATTATCCAGGACAATTTTGTTTTAAGTAAGTAAAATGGTATAATTGGTGACCTCCACGATTTGGCTATGGAGATCCTCGCTGCCACAAATATAAAAGCTATAAGTTTTCTCATTGGCTTTGATGCCCCTTCTACGGGGCGTCCAAGCAGCGCATGCAAAGGCGATTTGCGGAGGTTCACTCGGGTCAGAGAATATATAAAATTGTACGTGCGTATCCAAAACCGTCGCACCTTCGGGCAAGACCACCATATATGATACATGGTGCCGTCCGCATTACAGCCCCTAAAGCACCGCGAGGACGCCCCAGGGGCGAAGGTGGCCAGTCGAGCTGGAACCATATACCACCTCATCAGCACCTTATAGTTTGCTTCAATCAAAGAAGTGTTAATAAAAGATTTAGATGCACCTTGTATTATTTTGTTCCACGCCTCCATTTTCAAGGTAATATGCATATCCCCTTCCCATTTCTCCATATAAGGCACTTCTGAGAGGGTGAGAATAAGATGCTGTATACCCTAGATATATGGCCCGTGAGGTTGTCGTATGTCCTACAGCTAGTTTCCATCGGGGTGCATGCGGTGAGTTCAGATATGCGACTCAATGACGCCAAAAAGTGCGCTATTTGAGTGTAGCGGTAGAGTTCTGACCTCGGGAGCTGATACCTTTCTTGTAGGGACATTCGCGACAGAGCCCCTCTATGGTCACATAGGTCAGCTATACGTAGTAAACCTTTGTTGGTCCACCATAAGAAATCTTGGGGGCGGAGACCCGGGGCGACATGGGATTATTAATTAAAGGGGCTAGTGGAACATGCCCGGATCTGAAGGTGTGGGTAGTAGCTAACCTATCCCACAAATTTAGAGAGAAGGACAAAGTCGGACACATCACTTTAGGCCTGGCTTTTGCCTTCATCCACATTAAGTGGCTAATCTACTTTCCTGGAAATTGAGAAGATTCCAACAGCATCCAGAGCGGTCTGGCTTGACGTGTTTGGAACCGAATTAATTGTGAAATTTGTGCCGCCTGGTGGTATTTAAACAAATCCGGCATGCCCAGGCCACCCCTTGCCTTCGGTGTATACATCGTCTGTCTGTTCACCCTGGGTCTTCCATGCTCCCATATATAGTCCAACAGTTTTGTCTGGAAACTCTGGAGCTCTCGCCTATCAATAGAGATTGGTAGGGTCCTGAATAGGTAGAGTACTTTTGGTAAAACTGTCATCTTAATTGAACACAACCTGCCAAACCATGACGGGGGGGTTATTCGACCATCGTTGAAGATCTGCAGATATTTTTTTAAACAGTGGAGGAAAATTGTGTTTTTACAATGAGGTAAGAGTAGGGGTCAGTGTGATACCTAAGTATGGTAAGGCCTTGTCCTGCCATTGAAAGGGAAAAGAGCTCCGTAATGCTCGGACTATGTGTGGTTGTAGGGACACATTAAGTGCCTGAGATTTGGAGTGGTTTAACTTTAATCCTGTAAATGTCGTAAAATGTTGCAATACCCCATGCAAATTAGGTAAAGAGGTGACTGGGGAGGAGAGAAGCAGTAAGATATTGTCTGCGAACAATGCGCATTTATGTTCTCGTCCGCCGCTTTTAATACCCAGTATGTCTGGGTGTTCACGGATTTTAATGGCCAGTGGCTCCAAAGCTAATATAAACAATAGGGGGGACAGGGGGCACCCTTGGTGGGTCCCCTTGCGTATGTGAATGTTCGGTGACTGGTAACCTTTTATCATTAGATTCGCCGTGGGGGTGTCATTAATCATTTTAAGCGTGGTCAAGAAACTTGGTCCAAATCCATATTTTCCTAAAATAAAGAATAAATAATCCCAGGACAGAGAATCAAACGCTTTATGCAGGTCAAGAGAGACCAGTAGTGCTCCCCTCTGTCCCCCTCCATCCCAACCCGAATTCAATGCAGAGATAAGATCAATGATGCGTCTGGTCTGGTCTGGGGCTTGTCTAGTAGGGACAAACCCCGACTGGTCTGGATGAATATACGGTAATGTGCTAAGAACCCATTCAATCATGTAGCCATTATCTTAGTTATTAATTTGAGGTCCACGTTGATTAAAGAAATGGGTCGATAATTTGTGCAATCACCGTGGTCCTTGTTCGGCTTAGGTATCACATGTATGTAAGCCCTATTCTCGTGTGGAGGTAAGGGGGAACCCCTGCGCAGTTCATTGTAAAAAGAGCAGAGATGAGGAGTCAGAATCTCGCTAAATTTGCGGTAGTAGTGGCCCGAGAGACCATCAGGGCCCGGCGATTTTGACGGGTGCAGGGATTTGATGGCCGCCGCTATTTCACTCTCTGTAAACTCTGACTCCATCATCTCCGCATGATCCTTAGACAATGTGGGAAGCGGTAGATCCCGCAAGAATGCTCCCGCATTTGGGTATTAGGCTTGTCACCTTGTGTTTGATGTGAATAAACCAACTTTTTAAGTTTGACCTGCACCATCAGAGTTGTTCCGTTTTTTTTCTGTATTTCTTTTCCTTATACATCCTTATAATATCCTTTTATTGATGGTACCGTGAGTCTCCAGTCCTGATGTCCATCGATCTGCATGGGGGGTTGTCATCATCCTTACCACCTGGTTCCGGTCTTGGAGTTCGTCTTACCTTAGCGCAGGAGGGTGAGCGCTGAAAGCCTGTATGACACAATGCTCTAGGGTGGATGTGTCCAATGGTTTTGGTAAGAGTACCTTCATTTTTCTACTGTGACACCATCTGTAAAGTCTACTTCTGGCAAGTCTGTTAGAGTTTCAGTGTTAGACTACATAGAGACTCCTATAGACACCTATTGAACACTTGCCACTTTATGAGACACTTTATTCTACTTGGGGGGTAGTTGTACATTGATGTAATTACCCCTCTTATTCATTCACAACATTTATTCAGTTTTCGTTGTAATTGTTTATTTACTGTTGTTTTTTGTATACTTGTGAGTTCTGGCATGTATATGCTTTTACTTTAATTTACACAGATTCTAGCGCCACAACTTTTGTTTGTATAAAATATTGAGATGAACTTTTAATATTGACCAAATACTTATTTTCCACCATAATTTGCAAATAAATTCTTTCAAAAATCAGACAATGTGATTGTCTGGATTTGCTTCCACATTTTGCCTCTCATAATTGAGGTATACCTATGATGACAATTACAGTCCTCTCTCATCTTTTTAAGTGGGAGAACTTGCACAATTGGTGGCTGGCTAAATACTTTTTTGCCCCACTGTATATAAAAGCTGCTCCCCTTGAAAAGAGTAATTAACTCCTCAAATTTATGTGAAAAAAACAGAAATGGAGGCGCTATAGTGTAACTAACAAATAAAATGATTGATCTTATTCTGTGACACCAATCAAGAAACTCAATTAACTATAACACAACACCAGTAATACTAACTTAGGTGAAATCACCCTAGTGAACACAAGTTAATGTACACATGAAAAAAAAAATATATAAATGAATCACACAGTCCCAGAGCTGAACGTGTGTCAGAGAGTATTTACTTCTAGAGTGCATGCACATCCACACTTTCTAATTAGAAACAGATAACCTTGAGCTCAATTGAAGTTCTTAACCTTATCAGCTGGCGGAACAACGTGGGGCTCCAGGCTTCAGTCGATGGGAGACCTCAAGAGGGATTGAGTGGCTGACCCAGATAGGAACAAGGGGGTTTGCGCAGCCCTAACCGTATGGTAAGCATATTTATTCTTACCACTGTACGACTTCTCCCTGTCTGGGCTGGCTGCTTGATCTTGTTGGCTCTCTAAGCCCTTGTACACACGGTTGGAGAATCCGTCGGAATGTGTCCTATCGGACCGTGTCGTCGGATAATCCGACTGTGTGTGGTATGCATCGGACTAATTCCGTCGGAATATCCGTCGGACCCAATTTTCCAACATGTTGGAAATATTTCCCGACCAACTGGGCCGGTCGGACATATTCCGATCATGTGCAGCGAATTTTGATCGGACCAAGTGCCACACATGCTCAGATCAAATTCCTACATCAAAGCAATTGGCTACTAGCCTGAATGTAGTCCCATCGTAACAAAATTACGTCATCACGTTCTGAAAGATCGGATTTTTCGACAACTTAGTCCGACCGTGTGTATGCAACAGTTTCGGACAAGATCCGACGGACAAAATCCGACGGAGAAAATCCGACGGATTTGGTTGTCGAAATCTCCGTCCGTGTGTACAGGGGCTAAGACTGTTCAGAGGCAGGTAACTTATTCTTCGACTGGGGCTGTTTTAATGAACCTGCCATTGGGTTTCTGCAGCCTGTATTATCTGTGCAGTGTCTGTCATCCCAAAAGATTGTGAAGCAGCCAATGCCCTTCTACCGCAGGATAGTGAAGATAGAAGAAACTTATTCAGCTGCCTGGAGAGACTTGATCAGCCTATGCCAAATTAAAGCAGGACATGTTTTTTGGCCAGTCATGCAGGCAGCCTTCAATGATGCCTGCCTGACAAGTGCCACTTTCTATACCTCAGGCGAGGGGGGTTGTCTGCCTAACTCCGCCACTGGGCAAAGGAGAAATTGGCAGACCAGACCACCACAATCCAAGATATTGTCCAAGATAAAGGGGAGTCTGTGGAGAAGTATCATGCTAGACTCATACAGGCCTTTGATGATCTGAGCTTCTCTCACTATGAAAAAGCACATACACATGTTTCCTGCGTGAGAGTGGATGGGGTGCCACGCTCCAGTCCACTTACTGAGCCACTCCAAGTGGGGACATTTCCCGATTTGCTTGCCAGATTTGTGGTGTCCTCTACATGTTCCTTGACTCTACTTGAAGCTGATGTGCTGTCCAGACTACAGGCTTCAATCATCTTCATGCCTGAAGGGGGGGGGGGTGAAGTTACACACTCCCCTATCCTTAGAAGACTCACCTGCTTTGTGTTCTCTGCCTCTCATGGTGACACTTCATGAAGCAATAACTCCAAGTTCAATACTACAGGAAGTACTTGACAGAATCCCTGCGTGCATGTAGTCCACAGGCCCGGAAGACATCGGTCACTTAAAGGTGCCACCAGTTTCAGTCAAGCTCAAAGAGGGCACATCATTGCCCTGGAAACCACAATACCCTCTAAAGTTAGCCCTGATACCCTATACATCTCCATGCAAGACGCTGCTGGTCCCTGTGAAAAAGAGAACCAGCTACTTGCGGGGGTGCCTCTGACCACAAAGTACCTCACAGTGGTGGACCTTGCAAACGCTTTCTCCAGTGTCCACCCTCACTCCTCCTGCTGGTACCTTTTGCATTCACCATGAAAATAAACAGTAACATACCTAGATACAAAGAATTACCGCTCTAAGGTAATGACTTCTCCCAAAACAGCTGTCTCCACAATCCCACAGGGTGCTGGCTCTGTTTGCAACAGGAACTGAAGTAGAAAAGATGTAGCATAGCTATGACTAAGCACCGTGTTCGGTGTGAAACATGTCAGCGGCTGTGCAGTTAGTCTGTTTGCCAGCCTAGATGCTATGATTTTAATTACATTTTTGAAATAAAGTTGAATAATTTGGAGTGCGGCTATCCAGCTACATCTTTTCTACTAACATACCTAGATAGTTATGCTACAAGGGGCACAGAACTCTCCAAGCCAGTTTGCAAAAACTATGGCTATCGTCTTTGATATATGACAAGAGGATGACCCGGAAGTGATTTTCCTCCAATATGTTGATGACCTTCTCCTCTGTGCAGCTGACTTATCCCCTGTTGAAGTCACCTCAGCCTGTTGTGCTATCCTGCCAACCAGGGTTGCAAAGCCTCAAAGCCCAAATTGCAGTGGTGCTCAACATCTGTAATTTTCCTTGGACACTGTTTGTCCCATGAGACAAGACACCTCACTGAAGACAGGGTGAAAGTAATCTCTGACATCCCACTGCCACAAGACCAGAAATCCCTTCATGCCTTTCTTGGACTAATTTCCTAGTGCAGAGAATGGATTCCAGAAGCCTCCCTATTGATGCTCTGCAATCAGACCCCTTCCAGATATCTCCCGAAGTGATATTCTTTGAGGCCCTCAAGTGCGCCATCTCCGGCACTAGAGCTCCCAGACTACGACAAAAAACGTTCAAACTCTTTGTATCCGAACTTCTGAGACATGCTGCAGGTGTACTCACCCAATCATGCGGCATCTGCCTACGCCCCATAGGATATTATTCCTGTCGGCTGGATGCAGTAGCAAGAGGAGGCCCATCGTGTCTGCGAGCTGTCTTTGCTGCACAAGCCTTACTTGACAAAACTTTGGACTTGGTTCTTGGACACTGTCTCATTCTGCTTGCTCCCCATGACATTGCTGCCATATTCAACCAAGATCCAGCCGAAATACCTGTCCACCGCCAGACACTTGAGATTCCTGTGTTCCCTCCTACTGGACAGCATTACTCTATTAAGTTGTCAAACACTGAACTCTACCACCTTTTTTCCACTTCTCGAGGGGGGAAAGGAGGAAGAGTCGAGTCCTGACTTGTCACCCCATGACTGCTTCAAATTAATGTGGCTGTAAACTACGAATATCCCCACCGTGAGTGAAGTACCCCTGCAGAATCCAGGTCACCACTGAAAACACAGTTCTACAAGCTGAAGCCTTACCACTGGTGATGTCTGCACAGGAGGCAGAGCTGCAAGCACTTACTACAGCATGTAAATTGGAGGTAAAAAGCCAACATTAGTACGGACGGACTCAAGATATGCCTTCAGCATTGCCCATGATTTTGGTGTTATCTGAAAGGACATGGGATTCCCGATGGCTGCAGGAACACCTGTGAAACACAGTTCAGCTATCAAAGACCTGACGGACACCTTGCTTCTCAAGTGGCTATTCTGAAAGTAAAGCACATGTCAAACTGAACTCGAATGAAGCTCGTGGCAATCATCTAGCCGATTCAAACAGAAATCCAGTGGTCCACAGGAAGTGGACAGCAGGGTGGTAGAAGAAGACCACCCTGTGCTTGCCCTACCGACTCTCCCAGTGAACAGAGTTTATCTGTAACAACTACAGGAAGCAGCAAGTCCGGATGAGAAAGAAAGCTGGAGGGGAGCAACTCTCAGAGATGGACTATTTAAGTTCAATAAGAAGCTTTGTCTACCCAGGACTATGTACCCAGCCGTGGTGCAATGGTCACATGGAGCTACCCACTTGACAAAGATTCTTAAGAACTCTCTTAACAAGTGTAGCACCAGGAGTTAATCCACTGACCAACAACTTCTGCAGACTATGGACTATCTGCACCAAGCATCCGCAAAAAACAAGAGAAACTTACTTTACTCAGCAAAACCCAGAAAATACATTAACAACACTAGAATCATTACAAAATATAGCAATCAACATGACAATATAAGAAAGATTGTCAACAAATATTGGCATCTACTTGTGTGTGACCCATTGCTGGGGAAATTTGTTTCACCAAAACCCCTCTTTACGTTTAAATGGGCTAACTCTATTGGAGACAGGATAGGTAGCATCGAATATCTGGGGGAGGCCAGCAAAAATCATTGCAAGTACAGAGGAACTTTTATCTGTGGTAAATGTCACTACTGTAAATACATGTTAGTACAAAAAAATCCAATTCTACCCAATGGCCAAGTCTTCCACCTCAGACACTTCGCCAATAGCCGGACGTTTGGAGTGATTTACCTATTACTCTGTGAATACAACTGTTTCTATATTGGGACAAAAGTAGAATTTTGGAAAAGGGCCTATAGACATATTCTAAGCATGCAATCTTGCGACCCAGATCTTCCTCTCGGTCGCCACACAACCATAGTACATAATGGTAAATTTCCAAAGATTACATTTTTGATCCTAGACCGTGTACACCCAGATCCTGGGGGGCGGGGGGGGGGGGGGTACTGGAACAAGGCCCTCCTTCAGCTAGAATCTCGGTGGATATAGAAACTCAAGGCCACTCAGCCACCAGGCCTAAAGGACAGAATTTGTTTTAAACCGTTTCTTGAAGGTTTTTCATCAGGTGGTATGGAACAATAGCAATTCCCTTCTTTCCATGTGTCTGTATTAATTGAGGTAATAAATTATCTCCATAATAATTTTTGTTTTGTTATATAATGTTCATCCTTATAATGATTTCTGTTTTCTTGTATAATGTTCGTCTTATGATTTTGGATCTATTGTCATCATCAGTAATTGTTAAATCATATTGGTAACCTAATCTTGGATTTACTGCCATCATTAGTGTCTGTTAATTTTATTTGTAGATAGATCTTGGACTTATTGCCATTATCAACGATTGTCAATCTTCACTGGTAATATGCAATTCTATATTAATATTATTTATGGCTTCTAATTCCCAAAAGGTTTTCCTTTTACTAATATTTGTTTGTATTTCTATTTTTTATTTTGTTATTGTAAACATACTCCCATAGGTGTTACGATTTTTGCTGCAACTCCACTATATATTTCGCACATTATCCTGATATGCACTTCATGCTATTTTACTATCTATGGATGTTGCTTCATCTGCCTTCTACATAGATGAGCAATTTATCTCTTGTTTTACTTTTCTAGTTCACCAGGTGTATTGGGAGA
The DNA here is from genome assembly GCF_037356315.1 of Lithobates pipiens. Lineage (NCBI taxonomy): Eukaryota > Metazoa > Chordata > Amphibia > Anura > Ranidae > Lithobates > Lithobates pipiens. The sequence goes on along the minus strand of NW_027507787.1, from coordinate 39,069,308 downwards.
TTGCCCGGCACACCAAGCCACCTGGGCTTTATTAACCCACCGCGGTGCTTTAGGAGATCCCGGCCGGTGTTGTAAAATTTCCTGCGACTTATGAAAACAGCTCACCCCATCACTTCCGGTGCAGCTCCGTCACTGAAACAGCTGACATCGGGCCTTTACCACGCATGCGCCAATTCCCTGACATTAACAGCGCATGCGCAGTATTTTTATTTTCACGGAGAGAAAGATTCTTGACTCAAGTGGGCGGAGACTTGCAGGTGGGCGGGCGGAGCTGAACAGATGGTTAGAACGTCAGCAGCAGCCCCGCCCACCCCACGATTTTGTTCACTGGTCAAATTATGGCTTCAAGCTGTTATTAGCGCATGCGCGGGATATTTGTTCAGCGGTCGACAAAAATTATGGACTCAAGCGGGCGGAGACTTGCTAGGAGGGAGAGATAGAGCGGAGCTTAGAGAGGGGGCGGGGCCCCATGCATAGCACTGACTACATATACAGTACATTGTTCTGCCAATAAATACGCCTCACTGTGCCCCACAAACGCCGCCTCACTGTGCCCAGAAATCGCCACCTCACTGCGCCAAAAAATTCCGCCTCACTGTGCCCCGCAAACGCCGCCTCATTGTGCCCAGAAATCGCCACCTCACTGTGCCCAGAAATCACCATCTCACTGTGCCTAGAAATCGCCGCCTCACTGCTCCCAGCAAACGCCACCTCACTGCGGCCAGAAATCACCACCTCACTGCGCCCAGCAAACGCCACCTCACTGCACCCAGAAATCGCCGCCTCACTGCTCCCAGCAAACGCCACCTCACTGCGCCCAGAAATTGCCGCCTCACTGTGCCCAGCAAACGCCGCCTCACTGTGCCCAGAAATCGCCACCTCACTGCGCCCAAAAAATGCCGCCTCATTGTGCCCCGCAAACGCCGCCTCACTGCGCCCAAAAATGCCGCCTCACTGTGCCCCGCAAACGCCGCCTCATTGTGCCCAGAAATCGCCGCCTCACTGTGCCCAGAAATCACCGTCTCACTGTGCCCAGAAATTGCTGCCTCACTGCTCCCAGCAAACGCCACCTCACTGCACCCAGAAATCGCCGCCCCACTGCTCTCAACAAACGCCACCTCACTGCGCCCAGAAATCGCCGCCTCACTGTGCCCAGCAAACGCCACCTCACTGCGCCCAGAAATCGCCACCTCACTGCGCCCAGCAAACGCCTCACTGCGCCCAAAAATGCCGCCTTACTGCGCCCAAAAATGCCGCCTCACTGCGCCCAGCAAACGTCTCACTGTGTCCAAAAAATGCTGCTTCACTGTGCCCAGCAAATGCCTCACTGTGCCCAAAAAATGCCCCTAACTGTGCCCAGCAAACGCCACCTCACTGTGCCCAACAAACGCCACCTCACCATGCCCAGAAAACGCCTCACTGTGCCCAGCAAACACCTCACTGCGCCCAAAAAATGCGGCCTCACTGTGCCCGGCAAACGCCTCACTGTGCCCAGCGAACACCGCCTCACCATGCCCAGCAAACTCTGGCTCACTGTGCCCATCAAATGCAACCACTGTGCCCATAAATTGCCGCCACTGTGCTATCATACACAGCCACTGTACCCATCAATTGCTGCCAGATTGTCAAGCCGTAGCTGTGTTTCCTGGGGATATGCTGATCACCCATCTGTGCTGCTGGAGGGAGCCCAGACGGCCATAAATGAGGGACCTGCATGTCATGGTAAGTGAGACCATCCCATATCCCACTCCATCTTCCTCGAGAACAGGGACCCCCCTTCCAACCCCCCCAGGAGAGGGACCCTCTTCCCCCCCTCTGAGGACAGGGACCCCCTCCCCCCAAGACAGAGACCCCCTTCTCCCCCTGAGGACAAGAAAACCTTCTCCTCCCTGGGGACAGGGGCCCCCTTCTCTCCTGGGGACAGGAACCCCCTTCTCTCCTGGGGACAGGGACCCCCTTCTCTCCTGGGGACTCTGGACATGTCCCTGGGCCTCCATCCTTTCTAATCTATCCCGTGCATCCTCTGTGTACTCTGGACATGTCCCTGGGCCTCCATCCCTTCTAATCTAACCCATGTATCCTCTGTGTACTCTGGACATATCTCTGGGCCTCCATCCTTTCTAATCTAACCCATGTATCCTCTGTGTACTCTGGACATGTCTTTGGGCCTCCATCCCTTCTAATCTAACAGGGGGAACTCTGCAAACCCTGATGCAAAGGGCAATGCTGCAGACCCTGATGTAAGTAGGAACTCTGATGTAAATGGGAATGCAGTGGACTCTGATATAAGGTGGTCTCTGATGACCAGAGCACCCCTTACATCAGAGTTCCTCCTTAGATCATGCTCTGTAGCATTTTCCTTTGACTTGGGGAAGAATTCTGCGGACTCTGATGTAAAGGGGAACGCCGGGAAATGTTATGTGGGGGGGGGGGGGGGGAACTCTGGTGACCAGAGACCACCTTCCGCAGAGTGAATACACTAGGGGGGGTGGTGTTACTGAGATGATGGGAAACCTTTATATCAGTGCCCTCTTGTCACTGACCTCCTCTCCAGTGCAGCGTGCAGGGCTCAGTTAGATGGCTCCAGGTTGGTGGTTCTGGTTTTTATTCTATAGTCTCTTCTCCACAGTCCATACACATGTGACTCCTCGCGTAATCCCAATCCCGGCGGTGCTCTCACTCTTGATTCCTCTCCAGACTCCCCCTAAGAGACTGCAGACAAGAGATATTCAGAGATTGCAGACAGGACACAGGAGGTGGCTAGAGGCTTCAGACATGGTACAAGAGGTGGTCGGAACATGTGCACAGGATACAGGAGGCAGTCAGTGGATGTGGAAATTGTATAGGTGGTGGTCAGAGTATGCAGACATGTAGGGGGAGCAAACAGAGGGGTTCCCCGTGTAAGTTTTGGACACAGAGGGATCAGTCATGTAGGGGGATCACACAGTGGAGTGAAGTCCTTATAAGAGCTGTCACAGGAGGGCGCCCTCACACAGGACACATGGCAGGCAGGGTAGTGAGGTTGGCACACACAGGGTGATCAGGTTCCTGTTCTTAGGGGAGGTGGGGTCCTGATCCCCAGAGCAGATGGGGTCCCTAGGTGAGATGAAGTCCCCGTTCCCAGGGGAGATGGAGTTCCTGTCCCCAGGAGAGAAGGGGATCCCTGTCCCCAAGAGAGAAGGGGGTTCTTGTCCCCAAGAGAGAAGGGGGTCCCTGTCCCCAAGAGAGAAGGGGGTCCCTGTCCCCAGAAGAGAAGGGGGTCCCTGTCCCCAGGAGAGAAGGGGGTTCCTGTCCCCAGGAGAGAAGGGGGCCCCTGTCCCCAGGGGGGAGAAGGTTTCCCTGTCCTCATCGGGGAGAAGGGGGTCTCTGTCTTGGGGGGAGGGGCTCCCTGTCCTTAGAGGAGGGAAGGGGGTCCCTCATCTGGTGGGGGTTGGAAGGGGGTCCCTGTTCTCGGGGAAGATGGAGTGGGATATGGGATGGTCTCACTTACCATGACATGCAGGTCCCTCATTTATGGCCGTCTGGGCTCCCTCCAGCAGCACAGATGGGTGATCAGCATATCCCCAGGAAACACAGCTACGGCTTGACAATCTGGCAGCAATTGATGGGTACAGTGGCTGTGTTTGCTGGGCATGGTGAGGCGGTGTTCGCTGGGCACAGTGAGGCATTTGCTGGGAACAGTGAGGCGGCATTTTTTGGGCGCAGTGAGGCGTTTGCTGGGCACAGTGAGGTGTTTTCTGGGCATGGTGAGGTGGCGTTTGTTGGGCACAGTGAGGTGGCGTTTGCTGGGCACAGTGAGGGGCATTTTTTGGGCACAATGAGGCATTTGCTGGGCACAGTGAGGCGGCATTTTTTGGACACAGTGAGGCGTTTGCTGGGCACAGTGAGGCGGCATTTTTGGGCGCAGTGAGGTGGCGATTTCTGGGCGCAGTGAGGTGGCGTTTGCTGGGCACAGTGAGGTGGCGATTTCTGGGCGCAGTGAGGTGGCGTTTTCTGGGAGCAGTGAGGCTGCGATTTCTGGGCGCAGTGAGGTGGCGTTTGCTGGGCACAGTAAGATGGCGATTTTTGGGCGCAGTGAGGTGGCGTTTGCTGGGAGCAGTGAGGCAGCGATTTCTGGGCACAGTGAGACGGCGATTTCTGGGCACAGTGAGGTGGCGATTTCTGGGCACAATGAGGCGGCGTTTGCGGGGCACAGTGAGGCGGCATTTTTTGGGCACAGTGAGGTGGCGATTTCTGGGCACAGTGAGGCGGCGTTTGCGGGGCACAGTGAGGTGGCATTTTTGGGCGCAGGAGGTGGCGATTTCTGGGCACAATGAGGCGGCGTTTGCGGGGCACAGTGAGGCGGAATTTTTTGGATGCAGTGAGGTGGCGATTTCTGGGCACAGTGAGGCGGCGTTTGTGGGGCACAGTGAGGCGTATTTATTGGCAGAACAATGTACTGTATATGTAGTCAGTGCTATGCACGGGGCCCCACCCCCTCTCCAAGCTCCGCCCCCTCTCTAAGCTCCGCTCTATCTTTCCCTCCCAGCAAGTCTCCGCCCGCTTGAGTCCATAATTTTTGTCGACCGCTGAACAAATATCCCGCGCATGCGCTAATAACAGCTTGAAGCCATAATTTTTCTTGACCAGTGAACAAAATCGCAAGTCTCCGCCCACTTGAGTCTAGGATTTTTCTCAACCGTGAAAATAAATATACTGCGCATGCGCTGTTAATGTCAGGGAATTGGCGCATGCTCGGTAAAGGCCCGCCGTCAGCTGTTTCAGTGACGGAGCCGCACCGGAAGTGACGGGGTGAGCTGTTTTCATAAGTCGCAGGAAATTTTACAACACCGGCACTTCACCGCCGACTGGTCTCCATCTTGGACATGCGCTGTGCACTAGGGAGGCTTGCTGTGCCGGTGTCTTGTCAAATAGCATCCTCCATCAGATAGTGTCCCCTGCGTACTGCGCATGCGCAGTACACAGGAACACAGATTCCGAAAATTGCCGAGGATGAACGGCGCCTGCGCCGTGAGTCCAGGTTCTATCCCCACTATCCAAGTGGACATAGAGTTAGAATAAAAAAGAGCCGAGCGCAGCGAGGCTGAGCCCGAAGCGTGGCGAGCGAAGCACGCCCGCGAGGGGCCCTCTAAAATTCACAACCCTATGTCCGCTTGGATGGTGGGGCTACCACCTCCACTCACGGCGCAGGCGCCGTTCAGCTTCGGGGATTTTCCGAAGCTTCGTCTGCTCCGTACTGCGCATGCGCAGTACGGAGTGGACACTATGTGATGCCCGGACTCTATACGCCAGAACACCGGCGGGTGGAGTGGGCGGGGCCCCGTTCCAACGTCTGTGTCTTTGACATGCGTGTTTGGGGTGGGGCCACACGCACACCACTCGGGGGGTGTATCCATGCTCTGCCCTGCTCTCCTCCAGCTATTTAAACATTTGACTGCATGTCCGTCATCACTTCACAGCCGTATCTGTGGAATGCTGAACGGACAGTCAGAGATCTCTCTCCAATTGTCTTAAGGTATCAACTATAGCTCTCTATCTGCTTTCCATACTCCTACATTTCAGCTATGCGTTATACTATGGTGTAATTTGGCAGGTCCGCCTTTCAATCATTATTTTTGACACATTAAGCTATTTGGATACATCTGCGCTATATACATCCACATATTTTACTTTTAAAACAATACTCTTAATACTCTTTTAAAATGTAAAATTAAAATTTAACTGCATAGTCTATGCGGGTTACTAACTATATATATACTTTTTTTTTTCTTCTCAATCTTATATTTAATTACAATTATTATTGACTATTGTGCTTTCTAACAGTCTCAATCACTCCCATACATATGTTTTTTATAAATAATCCTCCTTACAATTGATATCTTATCCATATATTTTTTTTCAGCCTTCATTTTATTGTACGGGCCTGGAACCTACATTAATTTATATTTTTACCTGCATCCCCATTTCAGGCACACTTCTGTGAAGAGTTTTTTGACTCTATAATTATTAATTATCACCAGCTGAATCACTCTAGTGTAATTACATTATTATTATAGCTTTTAAATGTATTACTCTTTAGACCTACTCTTCACTACTCCTGTTTTTTCTCAGGGTTGGGCGTTTCTTTCGCCACAGTGTTTCCTTCAGATGCACCTGATGAACCTCTCCTGGGTTCTCTAAGGAGCCCTCCCACCTTCTGGCAGCAAAAAATCTACACCCCAACATTTTATTTAATATAGGGTTGTTACTGATTAAAATTTTCATGTTCGATTAATTGATTTTTTTTTTATCGATTAATCGACAAATTCTGATTAATTATAACGCACATACAGCTCCAACTACTTTTAGCTGATCTCCTTGCATTGCAACTCTGCATTAGTCAGTGGTAAATGTGGTATACACTATATACAATCACCCGACACTAGTTAGTTTCCACAATCCATGACTTAACTTCACAGTTCACACACGTACGTTTTAAATTCAAACTGTAGCACTGACTTAAAGAGGGAGTCCACCCGAAAAAAAAATATTAAAAGCCAGCAGCTACAAATACTACAGCTGCTGACTTTTAATAAATGGACACTTAACTTTCCTGGGGTCCAGCGATGTCGGCAGCCGAGGCCGATCAATCGCTCGGCTCTCAGCTGCTGCGGCCACCATTCTCGGTAGAAGTCAGGAATCAGGAAGTGAAGTGTTTAGGTTTCACTTCCCGGTTCCCTACTGCGCATGCGCGAGTCGCACAGCGCAATGAGAATGCCATGCTCTGTCTCTGGGACCCATGTGTGTCCCAACAGACAGCACGGCGGGACAGGAAGAGGCATAGACTCCCACGGTCTTAGACAGGTATCTACACCCCCCCTCCTGTGGCACCGGAGGGGAAGAGGGTTCCGATAAGTGGAAGTTCCACTTTAGGGTGGAACTCCGCTTTAAGTAATTTTTTTGTGACAATCCCTCCACCTCCAGTCTAACTAATCACTCTCACCTTATGGCATGGATCCCTGTGCAAACATGTGGTCATGCAAAGCGGGTATCAAAAGGGTAAACACGGACCATAAATTTCTCTCATGTCTCCTTAGTTCCCAGCAAGGACGCCTGGTCATGGGTAGAAAGAAAAGTGCTCACCGCTTAAGTATAAGATTTAATTTTTGTGCTCAAACACAAACTACTCACATAAAGATGATAAAAACACAGCATGTAAAGCCAACAATCGTGTTAGTTCCATAGGGCAGCAGCAGGTGACGTCATGTGTAGCTCCTCCCCCGTACACTTTACGTTCAATCAGAACTTCAACGTCACCAGACTCCTCCTCCCTTCCCTTCCTTAGCAGATGGAGGCACTTGGGGGAGGAGTCCAATGACGTTGATGTCCGTGATGTCACTGGATCTCCGACGGAACTCTTTTGATTGGTCAAAAAAATTAATTGATTAATCAAGGAATTTATCTTTAATTTCCACAGCCCTTATTTAATACCATCTATCTATGGGAACCTTGGAAATTGGAAAGCCATTTACATCACCTGACCTGCTCTATTTGTTTTTAACCAATACTACGCTACATTTATACAATACGAAATTTTGATATTTAAGTATATCGCTATAACAATTATTCTCTGTGAACTATTCCATTGTCCTAATGTTCTGCTATTTGTATTTTCACTAGAATTGCGTTCTATGCTATATACCTCCCCCTGAGGAAGGAGACTCCTAGCGCTCCAAAACACGTAGGGTGATGAGCGTTATAGCCAATTATATTTTGTATGGGTGATAAGCTCACTAGCTTTTCTGTACTTTATTGTTTGCTTACTATGTTGTTTATTTTCTTTATGATATGATTTTATATCTATTCATCCAATTAATAAATTTTACATTACTTTATTGTTGTACGTGCCTCTAAAGTCCACCACTAGGGGTGTTGACTAATTATGTAACCGTGTTATCATGAGAATTAACCCAAATACATGTGTTTTCTTCCATTCCAGATCCTGAATTAGATACAGGAACACACCAACTACTGCCTGGAGATCCTTGAGCCAAGATATGATGGTCCATTCCAAGTTTTGCTGGGAAGAACACCTGGATACACCCTTCCCACTGCAAGAAAGCTCCAACCCCTGAGGACAAGATCCCGCCCACTTCATGATCACCATGCTGCATATCCTTTTTCTGTTTGGTCGGGGGGGGGGGGGGGGGGGCAGGAAGTGGCCTTAACAAAAAATTATAACATAATTACATTTTGGTATAACTCTTCAGGTACACATGTGACCACCTTTACCTTAGATTACTATGATATAGTACCTTGTCCATTTGACCCTTCATGGCAATGCCATTGGTACAGTGACATCCCTGACGGTAAGGATATATATGTGTGTATCACAAAAAGTTCCTGGGGGGACAGTGGGTTGGAACACAGGGCCAGACTGGGCAACCACAGAGTACATTAGACAAGAAAGATGAAAATGGAAAGCCCCTGATAAGCAGAATGACTTTGCGGAAAACAGGTATAAAACCAGGTCTAGTCCCTTGGGGATGTGTATTGGATCTATAGGAAACTGAAAATCAGGACCAGATTATAGGGAATCTGGACCGATGAATGTGCCCTAGCAAAGGTCATTATGCCCCTCCATATCCTAACAGAAGATACTCCTGATACATACACTGACCCAGCACCTAGTCTGAGGAGGAATGGAGCAGCTGTCTCCGGAAGCTTTGACCCTCATGTGTACATAGATGCCATAGGGGTCCCAAGGGGGGGTTCCTGGTGAATTTAAAGCCAGGGATCAGGTAAAAGCTGGTTTTGAGTCTTTGGTCCCCATAATAACTGTCAACAAGAATGTAGATTGGATCAACTACATATACTTACACCAACAGAGATTTGTGAATTACACTAAAGATGCCCTACAGGGAATTGCTTACCGGTTAGCCCCCACTTCCTACATGACATTGCAGAACTGGATGGCCTTAGACATGGTGTTAGCTGAGAAAGGAGGTGTCTTTAAAATGATAGAAAAAACAGGAACCTACTGTACCTACATTCCTGATAATACTGGTCCAAATGTTACGCTAGCTATAAAGAAATTAGAAGATCTGTCACTGGAGTTGAAGAAGAACTCAGGTATCACAGACCCATGGGATCAATATCTTAGCTGGATGAGTCGGATGAGTCTGTGGCAGAAGGTGCTCGCCCAAAAAGGGGTAACAGTATTAATAATCCTGCTTCTTTTAGCCCTGATTGTATGCTGTATTCTACCTTTCGTAAAGAAGTTGATGAGCAAGACTGTAGACAACAGCACACCTACATTTCTCCACCAAAAAGAAGAGGACCCCCTTATGATGGAAGATGAGAAACCCTTCCTTTACAGTCACTCCCTGTCTAAAATCCTATAGGATTATAGGGATTGATAGCACCTGACTGCACTTCTCCAGCTGTATTGAGGGGGGTAGTGAACTAGTTGCTGCCTAACTCTTTGCACAGCCTAAAAGAGTTGCTGAGAAGAATGGGCCAGGTGAGTAGGACCTTTAGCATGAGGGACAGAAAAGAGAAAATAGCCATTTTAGGGGGGACTGTGAAGGAATGTAATGTAGATAATAATAATCAGAAAATGTCTATTTTCTTATGTGTATACATGTTTCTATGCAACTCCTTACGTATTATATAAGTATACAGATAAGCTCTGTTTGGAACTAAAGATGGCAACTCCCACTCCCCCTCATTGGAAGAATACGAAAATGAAGACAGAGCCAGCAACAACCAAGCCTCGGCATCAAGTTTCTCCATTTTGTCTTGTATTTCAGGCAATAAGATGGATACATAGCAATGACATATCTTTCTGTATAAAACATTAGCACCGCCCTGGAATAAACCAGAAGTGTAAGAAGCAGGGGCGGGCTGGGCCGGGGGGCAGGGTGGAAATTTCCCCCCAGGCCGGCACCTACATTATGTTTAAAACGGCCGCTGGCTGTTTGTTCATTTCTTTTTTTTTTTGACGCTGTGACGGGCAGTCGGGACCCGGTTCAATAATCCCCTTCTCTCTGTGGTCACGTCGCACCGTTCTGATCAGTCCCGGCAGTGGCTGTCACTCACAGCCAAGCAGAGTGAAGCCACCTCCCCCTCCTCCATGCACAGCACTGTGTAGACATGAAGGAGGAGGGGGAGGCGGCTTCACTCTGCTCGGCTGTGAGTGACAGCCGCTGCCGGGACTGATCAGAACGGCGCGACGTGAGTCACGCGACCACAGAGAAGGGGATTATTGCTCCGGGTCCCGGATCACTGAGCCGACAGATGTCACTCCACTCGGGTGCTGCTCGCACCTCCCCCCTGCAATGCCACTGCCTTGGGCTCAAGGTACATTATGGGTCCTTAGGGGGGTTCTTTACTGTGGGGGGTCCTGCACTGTAGAGGGGGTCCTGCACTGTAGAGGGGGTCTGCACTGTAGGGGGGTCCTGCACTGTAGAGGGGGTCTGCACTGTAGAGGGGGTCTGCACTGTAGAGGGGGTCCTGCACTGTAGAGGGTGTCTGCACTGTAGAGGGGATCTGCATTGTAGGGGGGGGAGTCCTGCACTGTAGAGAGGGTCTGCACTGTGGGGGGGTCTGCACTGTAGGGGGGTCCTGCACTGTAGAGGGGGTCTGCACTGTAGAGGGGGTCCTGCACTGTAGAGGGGGTCTGCACTGTAGAGGGGGTCTGCACTGTAGGGGGGCGTCCTGCACTGTAGGGGGTCTGCACTGTAGAAGGGGTCCTGCACTGTAGAGGGGGTCCTGCACTGTAGGGGGTCCTGCACTGTAGAAGGGGTCCTGCACTGTAGGGGGGTCTGCACTGTAGGAGGGGTCCTGCACTGTAGGGGGGTCTGCACTGTAGGGGGAGGGGTCTGTACTGTAGGGGAAGATTCGGCACTGTAGAAGGGTCTGTACTGTAGGGGGGTCTGCGCTGTAGGGTGGAGGGGTCTGTACTGTAGGAGGGTCTGCACTGTAGATGGGGGTCTGTATGGTAGGGAGGGGGGTCTGCACTGTAGGGGGTCTGTGTAACATGCAGGGGGTCCAGAGCTGTGAGGGGCTGTGTAATGTAAAGGGGTGCGGAGGTGCAGGGTGCTGTGTAATGTAAAGGGGTCCAGAGGTACAAGGGCTGTGTAATGTAAAGGGGTCCAGAGGTTCAGGTTGCTGTGTAATGTAAAGGGGTCCAGAGGTGCAAGGTCCTGTGTAATGTAAAGGGGTCCTTAGGTGCAAGGTCCTGTGTAATGTAAAGGGGTCCAGAGGTGCAGGGTCCTGTGTAATGTAAAGGGGTCCTTAGGTGCAAGGTTCTGTGTAATGTAAAGGGGTCCAGAGGTGCAGGCTGCTGTGTAATGTAAAGAGGTCCTTAGGTGCAAGGTCCTGTGTAATGTAAAGGGGTCTAGAGGGGCAGGGTGCTGTGTAATGTAAAGGGGTCCAGAGATGCAGGGTGCAGTGTAATTTAAAGGGGTCCAGAGGTGCAGTTGTGGAGAGGGGGGGGGTACACAGTAGTGACAAAAAGATATTGAAGGATGCAGAGGTATGCAGGGGACACAGTGGGTGTTTTTAAATTTTATGGTGGGGGGGGGGGGGGGGTGCCAGATATAGGATCCGCCCCGGGTGCCAAATGCTCTAGGTACGCCCCTGGTGTGAGCACAGCAGACTACAACTCCTACCTCCCAGGAGTCTCAGAGGCAGGCCAGGTGTGTGGCACGTCAGGGGAGGGGACGCCCGGCGTCAAGAACGTCACGTCGCGCGTGACCTGCTGGGCTTATGGGGAGCAGTGGCTAGCTGCAGTTTGCAGAGAAGATGAGACCTGCTTCAGGATCATCACCCCCCCCCCCCCCCCCCTGAAGAGTGGCAAGGACCTGGCTCAGTGTCTCCAGTCCTCACTGAATCAATGCTCCCCAGCCTGAAGTAAGGCATCTGTGATAACCTTCACAAAATGGAATAGAATGGGAAAATCCGCTTCAGTTGTAAATTTAATTAATAATGCATAGTCATCATAACAATTTTAAATTTTGGCAGTGGCAGCGTGTGTTTTTTTTTTTCTAGCACCTCCCCCCCACCAGCGGACTTAACACCCTCCCCCCCACCAGCGGACTTAACACCCTCCCCCCGACCAGAGGACTTGACACCCTCCCCCGCACCAGCAGACTTATCTAACACCCTCCCCCCCAACAAGCGGACTTATCTAACACCCTCCCCCCCAACCAGCTGACTTATCTAACACCCTCCCCCCCACCAGCAGACTTATCTAACACCATCCCCCCCACCAGTGGACTTATCTAACACCCTCCCCCCCAACCAGCGGACTTATCTAACACCCTCCCCCCACCAGTGGACTTATCTAACACCCTCCCCCCACCAGTGGACTTATCTAACACCCTCCCCCCCCACCAGTGGACTTATCTAACACCCTCCCCCCAACAGCGGACTTATCTAACACCCTCCCCTCACCAGTGGACTTATCTAACATGTACCCCCCACCCACCAGTGGACTTATCTAACACCGTCCCCCCACCCACCAGCGGACTTATTTAACACCCTCCCCCCACCAGTGGACTTATCTAATATGCTCCCCCCACCCACCAGTGGACTTATCTAACACCCTCCCCCCACCAGCGGACTTATCTAACACCCTCCCCCCACCAGTGGACTTATCTAACATGCTCCCCCCACCCACCAGCGGACTTATCTAACACCCTCCCCCCACCAGCAGACTTATCTAACACCCCCCCAACCAGTGGACTCACCTAGCTGATTAAGTGGTTCAATGGGCCACTTGACTGGACTTGCCCCCCAGGCCTAAGGCTGCCAGCCCTCCCCTGGTAAGAAGTAACCAAGCTGAAAGTGTGAGAGTGTTTACTTCTAGAATGCATGCACAGCCACACTTTCTAATTAGAAACAGCAGCAGATAACCTTGAGCTTGATTGAAGTTCTTAACCTTATCATTAGGGGTTAAACTCAGATTGTCTCCTTTATCTACCATTCACACAAGAAGCACAGGGTGCTGGACTCTTTTGATACATATGTTTATATTTGGATGGACTTTATGTAATGGATTTTTAGATTTTGTGAGTTTTGCGCTGCACTATTTAAAGAGAATTACATGATTACTCCAGTAGCTCGCAGCTTAACAGTCCTGTAAGCTAGTCTGATGAACAGGAGTCCTTCCAGCTTGAAACATCTCAGCTGAGCACTACAGTGACCTATTCCTTTTGAACGTCAACCGTACTGATCGCAACGCACACCAGCGGGGAACAGCTGTGAAGACCAATCTCCTTTGTATCGATTATCTGACAGCAGCGTCTCCTTCTCTCCCTCCTGTGGCTGTCAGCTAAAAAGCTATACAGGGAGATCGGTGTTCACAGCTGTCCCTCCTGCTGCACCGATCATTCCCGGGTGTTCTGTGTGCTCCTCCTCCGGCCCTCCATGTCTTTATCCGCCCCCCCGTTCTCCTCCAGTCCCGTGCTCTCTTCTGCCCCTCCACGTCCCCCGCAGCCGGCTCCCCTCATCACCCGCAGTCGGCTCCCCTCCTCTCCTCTTCCACCGACTGCAGGGGGGGGGGGGACTGTCAGGAATAGGACACAGTGAGAGAGATCGCTCCTGTGTCCTGTGATAACTGAGCAGAGTGAACTGTAAAAAAATAAAATAAACTACTGACACTACTCTCCCCTACCTCCACTGCCCCAACCCCCTTCCCCCAAAAAGCACCACCTCCCTGAAATTAGTTTTTGCAGGTTGCGATGTCTGGGGATATGCAATTAGCGGACCTCCAGCTGTTGCAGAACTACAAGTCCCATGAGGCATAGCAAGACTCTGACAGCCACAAGCATGACACCCAGAGGCATGATGGGACTTGTAGTTTTGCAATAGATGGAGGCCCGCTAATTGCATATCCCTGAGGGCTATTGGTCCCCTATGTGATAACAATAAAGTCATGAAAAAATGAATAAATACATTTTAAAAAGTTGTAACTGTTTAAATAGACACATAAACAATAATGAAAGTTTGTTTAGAGCTCCCCCCCACGCATATACAAAAACACGTTAGGTCACCTGTGTAGGAAAATTTTCTATATCACTGAATAAATCTGAATAAAGGAAATTATTTTAACACCAGAGCTCCTGTGTAATTCTAAAATGATGACAATTTAAAACATTGCCTATGAAAAAATATAGGGTACTGAAGTTTTTCACCAATTACCAGGCAATAACAATTTTAGACCCCTTTCACACTGGGGCGTTTTTCAGGCGTTTTTCAGGCGCTTTAGCGTTTAAAAAAGCACCTGTAAAGAGCTTGAAAGAAACCTCATCTGCAATCCCAATGTGAAAGCCCAAGTGCTTTAAGAGCCCTTTCACAATGTCAGCACCCGAAAAACGCACGTAAAACGCCACTTAAACTAGCAGTGCTTTACCAGAGTTTTTCGAGCACTATTGGGGCGCTTTAAACCCCTGCTAGTGGCCAAATAAAGGGTTAAAAGCGCCCACAAAGCGCTGCTGCCAAAATCGCTTTGCAGGTGCTTTTCAGACTTTTTTCAGGCGCTTCCCATTGATTTCAATGGGAAGGGGCGCTTTAGGAGGGGTGTATTCACCCCTCCTAAAGCGCTGCAAAGTAGCTGCTTGCAGGACTTTTTTTGACGCCCTGCCAGCGCAGCGCCTCAGTGTGAAAGCACTCGGGCTTTTACATTGGGATTGCAGTTGCGGCTTCTTTCAGGCGATTTTTTTTTAAAGCTAAAGCGCTTGAAAAACACTGCAGTGTGAAAGGGATCTCAGTGTGAAAGCACTCGGGCTTTCACATTGGGATTGCAGATGAGGCTTCTTTCAAACGCTAAAGCGCCTGAAAAACGCCCCAGTGTGAAAGGGGTCTTAAAGGTTGTACATGGTGGGTATCTATTTACTTGGGATGACCTCATCTTTTATATCTTATCAGAAAATTGAGTAATAAATTGCATGTATGTGCCAAAAATGTAATTTTAGTGTATTTTTTACAGAGTTTTTTTGTTTCATAAACCGTTGCACTAATATCATGTAACATTAAAAATATGGCACTACCAACATTTGGCTTCACTTCAGTGGTTAAAAAACCTGTCTTCTGATCCCCAACACTGTACCCTCTCTCATCTCCCTCACTGGGCACAGAGTGGAACATTTAGTTTGCCTCACCTGCTAGCTGCCCATAGCAGTGGGTGTAAGCAGGGAATGCACAACCCAGGAAGGAGGGGGCCTCATTACACACTTCCGTTGTGGAGGGGAGGGGGTTGTGGGAAGACGGGCACGGGCAGCAAAATGCACCTTTGCCTAAGTATATAAAAATCTTTGCACTGGCCCTGATGCCCCATACTCCCATTAATAAGGGGGCCCCGGATACCGGCCCCCCACCCTATGTGAATGAGTATGGGGTACAATGTACCCCTACCCATTCACCTGTAAAATAAAGTACAAAAAAACATAACACACAAGATAAAATAGTTTATTGCACAGCTCCGGGGGTCTTCCGTCTTCGGGGGTCTTCTCGCCGGACTCCTCCACTATCTTCTTGTAGCTCTTTTACTAGCGGAGGAGCCCGGCATTCTTCTTCTGACTTTGGGGGTCTTGTCCCCCTCTTCGGTTCTTCTGCCGGGCCACCGCGCCTTCTTCTAGCTCTTTTACAGGCGGTGGCCCGGTCTTCTGTCGCCGCCGCTGTTGCCTTCCGTTCTTCTGTTCTTCTGTTCTTCTTCTTCTTCTTCTTCTTCAGATGTTGCCTCGCCGAGTCCTCCGCTCACAATGACGGGGACCGGGCACGCGGCGACTTATATAGGGACAAGGGGCGGGGTCTTCGGTGGATGTCACATGGGTTCATGTCACATGGCGACAGTCCCAGCATCCTCCGGGACTGTGACATCGTAAGTGGGCGGGGTCACCATGTGACATCAACCCATGTGACATCAACCCATGTGACATCCACCGAAGGCCTCGCCCCTTGTCCCTATATAAGTCGCCGCGTGCCCGGTCCCCGTCATTGTGAGCGGAGGACTCTGCGAGGCAACATCTGAAGAAGAAGAAGAAGAGAAGAACAGAAGAACGGAAGGCGGCGGCGACAGCGGTGGCGACAGCGGCGGCGATAGAAGACCGGCCACCGCCTGTAAAAGAGCTAGAAGAAGGCGCGGTGGCCCGGCAGAAGAACCGAAGAGGGGGACAAGACCCCCGAAGTCGGAAGAAGAGGCCGCGGCGACGAAGAAGAATGCCGGGCTCCTCCGCTAGTAAAAGAGCTACAAGAAGATAGCGGAGTCTGGCAAGAAGACCCCCGAAGACGGAAGACCCCCGGAGCTGTGCAATAAACTATTTTATCTTGTGTGTTGTGTTTTTTTGTACTTTATTTTACAGGTGAATGGGTAGGGGTAGGGGTACATTGTACCCCATACTCATTCACATAGGGTGGGGGGCCGGTATCCGGGGCCCCCTCATTAAAGGGGGCTCCCGGATTCCGATAAGCCCCCCGCCCGCAGACCCCGACAACCAACGGCCAGGGTTGTCGGGAAGAGGCCCTTGTCCTCATCAACATGGCGACATGGTGCTTTGGGGTGGGGGGCCCCCCCTTCCCTAAGGCACCCCCCATGTTGAGGGCACGCGGTCTGGTACGGCTCAGGAGGGGGGGCGCTTGCTCGCCCCTCCTTTCCTGGCCGGCCGGGTAGCGTGCTCGGACAAGGGTCTGTTGTGGACTTTGGGGGGACCCCCACGCCGATTTTTTTCAGCGTTGGGGTTCCCTTTAAGTCCATACCAGGTGGCGGGGCCAGCGGCGTCTCCTTCGCGGGCCCCGCCTACCTGCAGACCCGCTCGAAATGAGCGGACTTTTCTCCGCGCGGGAAAAGTCCGCTCATTTCAAAAGTAAGGCGGACTGGCACACACACGGCCGGAATGTCCGCCGAAATGCGAGTCCAGCGGGAAGATTGGAGTGCAACACTGCCTTCTAAGTCCGCTGTACTTTCGGGTCAAAAAAGTATGCCGGAGGCTACACACGGGGGGATTGTCTGGCGGACTTGAGTTTGCCGGACTTTTCCACCCGCTTGTTTGATCGTGTGTACGCGGCATAAGAGGAGTTTTTCAACTGTAAAAAGCTCTAACTCTGATAAAAGCTTAAAACGCAAAAAAATAATGAAATGTCGGTATTCTGCTTTTATCAGCGTTTTTGAGCCATTAACTTTTGTGGTAGTATAGTTTTGCTAAAAAAAATGCTACAGCTAAAAAATGCCCAAAAACGCTACTACACAAACCGGACAAAATTCATTCTACAGCTAATGCTACTGGCATTTTTATAATGTACAGTGTGAATGATGTCTAAGTATACTAAAAAGTTGAAGTGTCTTTCCCAGGTCAGGAACTTACCCCAGTATTTATATTACCCTCTTGTACCAACATGAAGACCAAGTATATCGATATTTTAAAGGGGCTTGTCCAAGTCAGGAACATTCCCCAGCATTTAAAATATCTTTGTTGTGGGGGGCGTGACCGGAAGCCGACCTGGACGGACGCTTAGCCTAGGAGCGCTTTCCCAGCCCAGAGCTACAAAGGCCAGAAACGGGGGACAAAACCCACATTTATGGGCGGCTCACGGACCACCTGCTCATCATCAGCCCGGGGGTCGTCACAGCCCCCACCGGGCTCCTCGGCAGCATTCAGGGACTATTTTAGGCCGCCTGACAAGACGTTGGGCAGGAGCAGAAAGATGGCGCCGGCTGCCGCCACGCAGCAACAGCCCTCCACACCACTACAGCTCCACGCTCATGGCTCTCCACCACATAGCAGTGCTCCCGATCACAGATCTCCAGGACCGGCCGAGGCACATCGGGGGGTGAGTTACCAGCATGACCCCCCTGCTCCCCCGGCTCCCCATCCATCCATCCGGCGAGCAGGGCCACACTGCAGCCTCTGTTGCAGTACACACAATATACTGCGGCCTTTCCTAAGCTGCTGCCGACATACTCAGACCAGGGAGCCCTCGCTGTGGGCAGTCCCTCCCCCACCCCCTTAGATGGAATGGAGGAATTTCCAGCTCTACAGAACCCCGGACACCCTCCAGTGGCACCTGCCTCAGTAGGGGGAGGGGGGCTGCCCTCTGTCTGACTGGGCCCCATTTTACCTAAGGCCCAAAGGCCCTCCTGCTCCAAGGAACACAGCACGTCATGGGGGGGCACAACAACACCCCCCTCTTATGCTCAGATTGCACAGGCTACACCACAAATCCGAGGAGAAGACCCTCCGGACCAAGCAGTGCTGTCCCCCCATGGAGCATCATAGTCCGAGCCTTCGGACCCCCAACCCTCCCCACCCCACCTCCAGAACCGAGGCCCTCCTGCAGCGGTTGATCCAATGATCTGGGAGCATTGGCATCTTCGGGAGGACACGCGGTGAGCTG
This sequence comes from Lithobates pipiens, assembly GCF_037356315.1. Classification (NCBI taxonomy): domain Eukaryota; kingdom Metazoa; phylum Chordata; class Amphibia; order Anura; family Ranidae; genus Lithobates; species Lithobates pipiens. The sequence continues at coordinate 39,050,933 of NW_027507787.1, read as the reverse complement.
GCCTGGGTGTCGGGATGGTAGTCTATCAATCCATCAAATCCTTAATTCCTTCTTCCCCTTCCCCCCCCCCCCTTTCTACTACCCCACTCATTTCTTTCTCTTTTCTTGCTTCTCCTTTCCACTACTAATTCTGTGCACTACTACTTAGTTATCTGCACACCTTGCAGACTACTTTTGTAGGGCCATGTATGCCAGTAATTGTTGATATTGCTCTACCAGCCTTTGCATTGCAGATACCGCAATTGAAAGTCACACTTTACATTTACACCCTACTGCTGCACTTTTAGCAACTGCTGATTTCTGCAAGATTGTGTAATGTTGATGTTTTCATTTTGAATATCCTAATAAAAAATTGTTAATTGAAAAAAAATATATCTTTGTTGTACCAACATGAAGACCAAGTATACCAAAATGCTGCAGTAACTTTCCCAAATCTGGTACCTACCCTGGCATTTTTATTACCCTCGTTGTACTAAATGTAGACAAAGTATACTAAAATATTGAAGGGGCTTGTCCAAGTCAGGAACATTCTCCAGTATTTAAAGTATCCTTATTGTACCAACATGAAGACTAATTATACTAAAAGGTTGAAGTGTCTTTCCCAGGTCAGGAACACCTAATCCAGCATTTATTTTAACCATGTTGTACCAACCGGTACACCAATTATATATACCTCCCAACGTTCTGAGATGGGAATGAGGGACACCTATTAGCAAACATATGTAGGCATAGGACACACCCCCTGTCACCCCCCCCCCCCCCTTAAAGGAGAATTGTACAAAATCACTATTGGTTAAACCCACAAGTGCTTTTTTTTTACACTACTATTCCTTTATACTAGCTTTTGTAATTTAGAAATGCCCCAATTTAGAAACTGGATGAAAGGTTTAGCACTATAAAACACTTTTTGAAAGATAAATAGTGCATTTTATATACAACTATACAGATCAGACCAAAAGGAGGGACAAATGAGCAGGAAAGAGGGACAGAAGGACTTTGTTTGAAATCGGGGACAGTCCCTCGAAATCAGGGACAGTTGGGAGCTATGAATACCTAAATAGTTGAAGGGGATTTTAAAGGTATCTTTTTTGTTGAACTTCATTCAACTTCCTTCAGAGAAAACGTAGCAGTCTAACCACATTTAGATCTTTGTCATCTTGTGTAGGAAATGACATTGGTTAAGGTTTTGATTCTCATGTTTTACTATATCAAATCAATATGTGCAAGTGGAAAGCAAAAGAAAAGTTGCATGTGAGGTGCTTCTGTGGTGATTGTTATCAGTACGGATGTGCATTACGCAAATGTGCTATGAGCTATGTTAACCCATAACAATGCTTGATTTCACTGTTCTTACTGCTCGCATCCATAAAATATAAAAAGTCCCATATTAGGGTCGCTCAGGGACCAACTGGTGACAGCTCCTCTGGCACTTCTCCTTCTCCACTATGGCAGGGAGTGGGTCATGTATGAACAAAAGCACTAATTGGCTACCTCTGCCTGAGGATCCAATCAGTGAAGCAGACCCAAGGGGCCCTTACTGTTATTCTCTGTAAGGTAGAAGGGGGATAGCACACCTAAAGTTACCCTTTGTAAGATGATATGTTCCATTTCTGAAGCCCATGATTGCCTCTTACTACAGAGGTCACAGTGTATACTGTATTAACAAAATATTTCTAATCACACAAGGGGCCCATTCACACTAGGGCATTGTAGTTAGGCATAAGCTAAAACACATGTTAAAGCAGTGACCAATAATGCATCTTATGATAACAAAAAATGTAGCGCTATAATGTCAAAAAATGTAAAAAAAACCTAGATATAAATCACCAAATAATCTAGTAGTGAAATCAAACTTAAAAGGTCAGCACACATATCACATGTTGTGCAGTCCAGTAAGGAATACAGAAAATGTGCTACAGTGAACTAACAATATGAGCATAAAAAAGTCCAGCTATGACAAAATAATGTAAAACATGAGTCCAGATATTCCATTGGTATGAACTATGTATAGCCTTCCGTTCACAGACAGAAATTATTATAGAAAATGGTGGATACCCTTACCGAAAATGGTGGACACAAACTACTATATAGTAAATGTGTCATGCAGGCTTATGTGCGTCACACACCATTCGTATACATCAGGTCATGGATCACCATCCGAATTGTCGCTGCCCACTTCAGGATCGATACACCTCAGATCTCCAGGGTTTTCAACTCTCTCTCGAAGGTTCCGGTCAGCTAGGAGCTCGGAGCAGGTTCACCATAAACAAAAGGTAAGGACACAATGCCTCTCATAGTGAAATTCCACCATTGAAGGTTTTATTTGAAAAAAAAAAAAAAATTCCAAATGACATAAAAAATATCCAAAAAGATTCATGTGATCCAATAAAAATGAACGATAAAAAGAGCAATATGGGGAGCAGGAAACGCTAGCCCGACGCGTTTCGACTAATAAGCCTTCTACTGGGCCATTTCCCCCTCTTTTTGAATAATGCATCTTACTTGCAGTTTTGTTCATGGTGAGTGGCGCCACAATGCACCCAAATGCGCTACAGTACAACACATGTGTACTGTTGCTCTGCATTAAAATGTAAATTTAAACGGTGCAACAAAATGTGGCAAGGCACAAAAAGCATATTCTGTAGTGGACTGAGTTGTGAACTAAACAGGCCCAAGCAGTTTATTTCTGGTTGCTGTCTTATAGGTGGTAAATGGTCATTCTATACAAAACTGATGCGTTAACAGTTTCCTGTTCCTATCAAGGACTTTGGTAGTGATATCTCTGTACTTGTGTTGCCTGGTCTGCAATCCTGCTGTAATTCTGTTGAAATTTGAATTTCTCTTGAACTATGATGAGTGCAACAGGAAGACTGAGAGGGAACACCTAAAACCTTAAGACAGACTGGAAGAAAGCCTACTTGCATGCAACAAAGTATAAGAATCTCTAATAAGTGATGGGAATTCCCTTCTTAGACTCTAAAGTTCAGCACACACATCACAATCTGATGTACAATCTCTTTTAGATCTAACACAAACTATGTAGTGTAGGTCCTTATATTACATAGTTTTGGAAAAACTACTTTTAAGTAGAACTAAAGGCAAACATTTTGATTTTGGATAGAGTAGCCCGTGCAAGGTTTATTTTTGCCCGGTGTGTCACATTAGGGAGATTTCTTTCACTTCCTGTTATATAGTCAAAACAGGAAGTGAGAGAAAATCCCTTCAAAGTGAAGGAATCAAAAAGGCTCATTTGTGGGATCCCGGAGACAGATGTGCTCTGAACAGGCTCCGCATGCTCTGACCCAATACAGCTACAATCAGCGACGGGGACAACGCATCGGGAACAGCAAGGAGACCATCCCGGGACGGCAATGAACCGAAGGGCACAAGGCCAACCTAAATGGGGTCAGAATAAACAGCCTAAGTCGAACGGAAGAGTGGGGTCCTCCCCCAGACACAGGCCACATTCCAAGATGGCGCCGGGATGCCCAGACACACGAGGCAGCACAGCATCCAAGACGGATGAAACCCTGCAGATGGAGGACAAGCAGAGCTATCCTGACCGTTCTCCTCACAATCATCCGGAGACATGGAAGAGGATGGCAGGGTGAGTCCTTATCACAGCCCCCTTCCCCGGACATGTATAGAGACATGAGAGAGCCTGCTGACTCCCCTGTTTCCTCTATGGACAGAGACATGGCTGAAATAACAGAGGCCATATTCAGTCAGCCCAACCCCGCCATCATTATACCCCAGCAGACACACTACTCTGGAGATACAGTATTACTCGCACGCTTCTCCACTATGCTGCAGCAAGAGCTTTCCAAAGCATGTAATATGATCACTACTGATCTTAAGAAATACATTCACAGCAGAGGAGAGAGATTTGAACTCATAGAAACTAAGGTGGACAGCTCTGTTAAAAGGGTTAATCAAAATTCCAACATGATCACTGACCTCCAGGATAGGCTAGAAGAGGCCTATACTAAAATCGAGGACTTAGAAAACCGCTCTCACAGCTATAACATGCGCATACGTGGCCTCCTGGAAACACACACTGACTTAGAGGGCGCCATGAGAGAGCTGATGAAAGAACTGATTCCGGACATTGATTAACACCAAATGGAGATTGACAGAATCCACCGAACCCTAACAGCCCCAGGAACAGATGGACTGCCGCGTGATATCATAGTCAAGCCGCACTATTACTGTATAAAACAGAAGCTGATGTTTGCAGCCCGCAATAGACAGGACTTATTACTATTTGGAGCACCAATTCAACTCTTTACTGATCCACGGTGCAACAACTAAGAAACCTTAAGCCTTTGCTCCATAGCTTGTCAACAAACAGATAAAATATGGATGGACATTTCCCTTCAAGCTGCCTTTCACATATAAAGGAAGATTCCACTTCTTTTCAACATTTCAAGATGGTGAAGAACTGCTGCTGGAATTGGGAATCATCACAAAGGACTCTCCAGCCCCCTCTTCCCCACGTCAAACCCATTGCCCCCTCTCCCTGCTGTGGCAAGACCAGAAGCACCAACCAGCCATAAGCCCCTCCTGGTTGACTGGAACATATAAGTTACTACTTCCCCGGTATGGGGTGTACTAAAGTCCTGCCACGATGGACTGGCTCGAGTCCATAATGTGATTTTCTCACGGTCACTCCAGTTGCACAAATACAGTGCAGTTTAGCAGGATAATTATCTGACCGTTTGCCTTTTGTTAAAATTAGTCAATGACTAAAAATGTAAATCTTTTTCAGGATGGTGTTGTGTTGGCCCCCCTCTTGGGGGACAATTTAGTCCCCCTGGCCCGGAGGCGCCAGAGCTGGTGTAACCCATGGGGAACCTGCCGGCCCTGGTGTCGCGGCCCTTGAGGGGAGGGGTTAGTGCAAACCAACTATACAGTGTAAAATTACTATATGATACTAGTCTAACTTCAACCCCGATTGACCTGCATCCAAGTTTTGATACTTTGGGTTGGGGTGGCAATACATGTCACCCACCTGCAAGGATACTTTTCCTCTGAGGACAGGATGGTACAGGATGGTACAGGATGGTACAGGATGGTACCCTTGCCCACTCAGGTCCGGATGTTGCATCTGGTAGGGGTTATTTCTCACACTGTTGCTAACTTTTTCAGGTTCATTATGTGTGCACTTTTAGGCCTATAATTTTTTGTTGTTTATTATTTTGTTTCTTATTCTTTTCTTTCCCCCCTCCTCCCCTCCTCTTCCTCCGAGCTCTGGCTCCGTGCCCCACCCATGTAATCCGGTCCTGGAGGATACAGAAGTGGATGACACTCGCCCTAGCAGTTTTATCCACTCCTTCAGTGACACAAGGTAAGAGTGCTCTGCCCTACCACAATGTCTAAGACATAATCCACTGACTACTCTGTAATTACTCACAATGTACACGGGTTCAATTCCACAACTAAAAGGACTAAGGCCTTTAATTTTTACCACAAACAAAAAGCAGATGGCCTCCTGCTTCAAGAAACCCACTTTTCTAGAACTTCAGGCCCCTAGATACCTTGAAATCAAATACCCACAGTTTTACTTGGCCAATGGTCCTGACAAAAAGGACAGAGTGGCAGTTTGCTTTTCCAGGCGGACCCCCTTTTCGCCCATCACGATAGTGAAGTATAAAGGAGGTAGATATGTTATGACAGTGGGACGTATCCACGGCCAGATAGTCTCCTTTATATCATACTATGCCCCAAACACAGGACAGACCAAATTCTTTAGTAAAATGTTAAGGATACTGATGCCCAATGTTCAGGGACAAGTGATCATGGGGGAGATAGCAATATCCCGTTAGATAGTATTATGGATAAATCAGACCCTACTAAATGCATTTTCACAGGTTCATCACACATATTCCAGGATTGATCATCTATTAGTGCGTAAGTCCTTACTTCCATATTTAACATTGGTTAAAATACTGTCCACTCCCTGGTCAGATCATTCCCCAATTAAACTTTCCACAACGGGACTTTGGACAAAATCAACACCCTCTCCATGGCGACTTAAAGTGGGTTTAAACGCAAAAAATTTTTTATGTCATAATGTAGAGTATACGATTTTCTATCATTTGAGCCCAGTCTTGCCACAAAGAGTTAATTGAGCTCTGAGCAATCATCTTTTATTGTTCAGTGAGATAAATCTTGACAAACAGAGAAAAAAATTGTCAAATCCTTCCCCTTGCTGTGAGTGACAGGTGATTTACATATCTCATGCACTAGCCTAAGAGACATGCATTATTTTTAATTCCCTCCCACTCCTTTCTTCTGCTACACTGCAAGAATTGGCTGTTCCTCACCTCAGCATGATTTGGCATGCTGAAGTCATGTGGGGACTTTTCTGGGTGTTGACTGGATGTTAGTGATCATAGCAGAAGTTCAGTGTAAGAAATACACAGGAGAAAATGCATGTTGATAAGGGGAGTGTAGAGGTAGGCGGGGAGTCTACTGACATCACGACTCCACCCACTGAGCCCTGGAAAACAGACCTACCCACAAAATCTGCAGTTTTTTGGGTCTCATAGCAGACAGAGGGGAGACATTTGACAGATAAATATACATGCAGGAGGCATGTATATCCTTCTAGATAACCAATATTGCAGTAGTTTAGAAAGGATGAGAGTGGGTTTACATCCACTTTAATGCAAACTTACTAAATGACCCAATACTATATACTGAAATTGAGAAGGAAATACAGGGATACTTTAGAACTAACAAGTCATCAGACACATCACCAGCAATCAATTGGGCAGCCCACAAGGCTACGATTCGGGGCAAATTGATACAATTAGCGGCCAGGGCAAAACGGTCCCGAGAACAAACCATTAAACAACTAGAAGCAAACCTAGATTCGCCAATGAATGTCCGCTAATCTCTGACACCAACCGAAATCTGTGATTTCGGTTGGTGTCGGAGATCTCTTTTTGGTAAAGATGAAGTACATTTAGGAATTGGAGGAAGGCAATTTCCATGGTGTGACTGACCGATTTGTGATCTGGGAGTCTGTTCCCCACAACCAGAGTGATAAGCACATATGACCCCTTAAATATAAATTAATTCGGGTCATTAGCATCCGGTAAGCCTACATCTATTAAGGTGGTGGTATCAGCACTTGGGTGACTGTTCGGGAGAATCATTCTTGGATTGCTTTTTCAAATTTTCATCTTATATTTGGGACTTTACTCTCACATATGGACTTTTTGTGCTCAGATTTTTAGAGTGTTTTCTTCTTTATTTTTCACATATAGTGTTCACTTTTGTAGAATGCATATTAATAAGTACTAACACACAGTATTATTGGTGTGCACCTCACTGTAGTATTGGAAAACTGCAATTGTTTGTATTTTTTCTTGTCACTAATTTGATGTGTGTACAGATTTACACATTACTATATAGTGCTACACTTTATATATAAATTTTACTATGTTTGTGCTAAAATATCCATGTTTAGTGTGTTAGCTGCTCTGTTTGGATAGCGCAGTGTCACATTTGTTGTATATGACTACCACTGGATATTTTACTCCAAACCCCAAACAAATTCTCAAGGAATTTTATAAATTTTATGCCAAACTGTACAGCCCACCGACTAAATATGAACCCCCTAAGGTAGAAATGTTCTTTCGTGATATCCAACTACCTAAATTGACACAAGCCCACATGGAACTGATGAACAAAGATTTTACGGAGCTAGAGGCCATCAAGACTATCCATCCCTCCAAGGCCCCGGGACCAGATGGCTTCAATGGCGATTATTATAAAAAGTACCAAGAAATGCTTGCTCCCCATCTATGTTCTTACTTTAATGACCTTAGGCGAGGGAATAAACTACCCAGTCACAAGAATGCAGCTTACCTAAAGCTTGAACATCGTGGTTCGGCAGACTACACTCAATAAAAATGAACATTTTACCAAGAGTATTATATCTGTTTCTTACTATACCCATCACATTTGTCCGAAAGGACCTTTAATCATTAAAAAAAAAAAATCTCCAGTTCATTTGGGCAGACAAGATGCCCAGGGTGAATAAAGGTACAATGTACACTCCAAAACGGAAAGGGGAACTGGGCCTACCAGACCTGATAAAACTGATACCCAAATGTATAAAGAAAGATGAAAATAAGTGGTGTTGCGCTCCTAGAGGATAATTTTACTAGCGAATGCTCAGTGAGAGTTAAAATTCCTGACGTAAAATATCAAAGGGTCCAAATAAAATACTGTCTGATTTAACTATAGTATTACAATAATAAACAAAGTGGAATTCGTATGTAATCTAAACACTGTCACCTGAAGAGCATTATAATTACACCCAGTGTCTTTGAAAAACACTGCTACACTTGCACTTTCTAGCACCGTGGACTGTTTAAAACCCCCACGTCCCATTTTGGGATTTATTTATTTTCACATTGCATATTTTGCACACCCCCGCTATATATTTGTTTTTTTGCACTTGTTTGCTTGCTTGCACATCTATTTGTGGGAATGATTAATATTTATATACTGTGTTTATTTGCCTAAAATTACTGTCTAATGCTATATACTTTATATACATAGATTTCCAATTCGTATATATGGTTTTAGATTACATACGAATTCCACGTTGTTTATTATTGTAATACTATAGTTAAATCAGACAGTATTTTATTTGGACCCTTTGATAGTTTACGTCAGGAATTTTAACTCTCACTGAGCATTCGCTAGCGAAATTATCCTCTAGGAGCGCAACACCACTTATTTTCATCTTTCTTTATACGCAATATTGCAACCATTCTCAGACATCTCAGGGATAAAATTAACCATAGAAAATCTAGGGCATTGAGTCTCTCATTGCAAAAGACAATCCAGAAAACGCTAGAACAGTCCTACCAATTTATATGGGAGACGGAAAGGTTCTTCCATAACTGGGTATACATCTGACCTCATCAATGGAAACGCTATATAAAATAAATTATCCTGCCCTGTTCAAGCGACTGACTGAAGATCTAGCTGAATGGCAAATTCACCCTCCATCGTGGTTTGGCAGACTACACTCAATAAAAATGAACATGTTACCAAGAGTATTATATCTGTTTCGCATTAGTCCGAAAGGACCTTTAATCATTTAAAAAAAAAATTCTCCACTTCATTTGGGCAGACAAGATGCCCAGGGTGAATAAAGGTACAATGTACACTCCAAAACGGAAAGGGGAATATTTCTTAATTATTAGGTCTCAATTACTCATGGCATTATTGTTCTCATTCACCCTAGGCAAATCATCGCCTATTGGGTCATGGAGGGAAATGCCTGCTCGAGGGGGTGGCCCGGGCTCCCCCGATAGTTCGATGGGGAGCCGGGTCATCCCAGAGGCAGAACATACCTCAAAGATTATGATTGGAAACAAGCTATGGGTCATAGATATTGTGGTATTATATAAAGTTTGAGATTTTGAGATGAAAAAGGTGTATGAACCATGTTTAATTAAGCAAATAAACTGAAGCCAATGCTAGGAGGAGATGGTGGTATGTGTGCAACAAGAGGAGGAGTTTTCCAGTAAACTAAAATATTCAATGTATAGAACCCAGGACATGTTGTGCATTGCACAATGTAAAACTGAGACCTTTGTTCTTTGTATTGTAAACCTTTAATAAAAACAATTGAAACACAAAGTGAAGGAATCCCTGGTTGTCACCTGGACTAGTGTCTCCATGGAAAAATATCCCTACAATTCTTGGTAAACAAGACTAATAGGGAGAGCAAAAGGGGGGCAGGCACAGACAGCAATAAAAACCTGACAGGTTTTCAAATACCGCTCTACTCTATCCAAAGTTTTGTCTTTAGCTATACTTTAATTAACCACTTTCAGACCGGACCATTTTGCTGGCTTAAGACCAGACCACTTTTTGCGATTCAGCACTGCATCGCTTTAACTGACAATTGCGCGGTCATGCGACGTGGCTCCCAAACAAAATTGACGTCCCTTTTTTCCCACAAATAGAGCTTTCTTTTGGTGGTATTTGATCACCTCTGCGGTTTTTATTTTTTGTGCTATAAACAAAAATAGAGCGACAATTTTGAAAAAACGCATTATTTTTTACTTTTTGTTATAATAAATATCCCCCAAAAATATATAAAAAAAACATTTTTTCCCTCAGTTTAGGCTGATACGTATTCTTCTACATATTTTTGGTAAAAAAAATCGCAATAAACGATTATTGATTGGTTTGCGCAAAAGTTATAGCGTTTACAAAATAGGGGATAGTTTTATGGCATTTTTATTAATATTTTTTTTTTACTAGTAATGGCGGTGATCAGCGATTTTTATTGTGACGACGACATTATGGCGGACACATCGGACATTTTTGACACATTTTTGGGACCATTGTCATTTATACAGCTATCAGTGCTATACAAATGCAGTGATTCCTGTGTAAATGACACTGGCAGTGAAGGGGTTAACCAGGGGGTGGCAGTGTAGGGGTTAAGTGTTCCTAGGGGTGTGTTACTAACTGTGGGGGGCTGGGCTTTGTGTTAGTGAACACTGATCTCTGCTCCAATCACATGGAGCAGAGATCAGCGTCACTTGTTGCTAGGCAGAACGGGGAGATGCTGTTTACAACGGCATCTCCCCGTTCAGCCGCCCTGTGAGACAATCGCGGGTATCCCCGCAGCGATCGAGTCCACGGGACGCGCGACCGGACTCACGGGGCTCCCGACCGGCATGGTGCAGATGCGATGGCAGGGCAGCATATAAAAATGGATGTACCTGTATGCCAATATGCCTGCCCGTGCCATTCTGCTGACGTACATTGGCGTGCGCCGGCCGGGAACTGGTTAACCACTTGCCGACCGCCGCACGACGATATACGTCGACAGAATGGCACGGGCAGGCATATGGGCGTATATATACGTCCCTGCCTTCCCGCGGGTGGGGGGCCCCGGTGCCAGCGGCGATCGGTATCCGTACAGGAGCGATCCGGGATGAGGGGGCGGCCATTCGTTTATGGCCACCCCCTCGCGATCGCTCCTGACGAATGGAAGTGAGGCGTGACATCACTTCCTCTCCTGTAATGTAAACACAGGCAGAGGAAGTGATGTAATCTCTCCTCCGTGTCGGTATTTTTCGTTCCGGCACTGAGGAGAGAGGATCGGTGAGTTGCACCAACACGACACTACACAGTAGAACATGCCAGGCACACTCACACCCCCCCTTCACCCACTGGGTTCACATTGCAGCGGTTTATGAGAACGGATGTGATTCGCACCGCACTGCAGTGCAAATCACATCCGATCTCTGTGCGATTCGAGTTCAGCCATACAGATAGTATGGCTGAATTCGCGTCGCACCCGCCGCAAACTCGCACGGGACCCTTTTTTTGGTCCGCAGCAGAATCGGATCGCATGGGTGTTCACACCATGCGATCCGAGTTTGCAGATCGCACTGCGATATGCGAACTGATCTGGGGGTGTCATTAACATTTCACTGACACTCCCAGCAGTTCGCATAGGGCAGTGTGAACTGCCGCAGGGAGGCATGCGATGCGGGAACCCGCCGCGGATTCGTGGCGTTCCCGCATCGCTCCAGTGTGAACCCAGCCTAATAAGCGATCGTTTTTCTGATCGCTGTATTAGTGTCACAGGTGACGCTAGTTAGGCAGGTAGGTATTTAGGTTCGCCGCAGCTTTTTATAGCGCCAGGGACCCCCATATACTACCGCATAAAGCCCCCTGATTGCCCCCTAGTTAACCCTTTCACCAGTGATCACCATATAACTGTTACAGGTGACGCTGGTTGGTTAGTTATTTTTTTATAGTTTCAGGGCACCCGCCATTTATTACCTAATAAAGGTTTAACCCCCTGATCACCCGGCGGGTGATATAAGTTTGAGGGTCAGATAAGGTCTGCGTCGCCCCAGGCAGCGTCAGGTTAGTGCCAGTACCGCTAACACCCACACACAAAGCATACACCTCCCTTAGTAATATAGTATCTGATCAGATCTATATTAGCGTCGCCAGCAGTTTAGGTTTCCCAAAACGCATTGTTAGCGGGATCAGCCCAGATACCTGCTAGCACCTGCGTTTAGCCCCTCCGCCAAGCCCAGACCAGCCCACCCAAGTGCAGTATCGATCGATCACTGTCACTTACAAAACACAACACGCATAACTGCAGCGTTCGCAGAGTCAGGCCTGATCCCAGTTTTTCTTGTAGCGTTTTGATACAGTCGCTGACAGCCTAGGTGCTTTTTTACCTGTGAGTCTCACTAGTGTACCCCTAAATTTAGGGGTGTCTACTTTCCAAAATGGGGTCATTTGGGGGGGGGGTTTGTGCCATCTTGGCATTTTGTGCCAACTTGTGCCGTACGCAGCTAGGCTCCCAAAAAGTCCCACATATGTGGTATCCCCGTACTCAGGAGAAGCAGCAGAATTTATTTTGGGGTGTCATTTCACATGTGCTCATAGCATGTGTGAGCAATATATAATTTAGTGACAACTTTGTGAAAAAATAAAAATAAAAATAAAAGTTTGTAATTTTCCCGCAACTTGTGGCAAAATATAAAATATTCCATGGACTCAACATGCCTCTCAGCAAATAGCTTGGGGTGTCTACTTTCTAAAATGGGGTCATTTGTGGGGGTTTTGTGCCATCTTGGCATTTTTTGGCCTTCAAAACTGTAATAGGTAGTGAGAAGTGAAATCAAAAATTTACGCCCTTAGAAAGCCTGAAGGCGGTGCTTGGTTTTCGGGGCCCCGTACGCGGCTAAGCTCCCAAAAAGTCCCACATATGTGGTATCCCCGTACTCAGGAGAAGCAGCAGAATTTATTTTGGGTTGTCATTTCACATGTGCCCATAGCATGTGTGAGCAATATATCATTTAGTGACAACTTTGTGTAAAAAAAAAAAAAAAAAAATTTTTTTTGTCATTATTCAATCGCTTGAGGCAAAAAAAATAAAATATTCAATGGGCTCAACATGCCTCTTATCAATTTCCTTAGGGGGTCTACTTTCCAAAATGGGGTCATTTGGGGGGGTTTTGTACTGCCCTGCCATTTTAGCACCTCAAGAAATGAGATAGGCAGTCGTAAACTAAAAGCTGCGTAAATTCCAGAAAACGTACCTTAGTTTGTAGATGTGACAACTTTTGCGCAAACCAATAAATATACAGTTATTGACTTTTTTTTTACCAAAGACATGTGGCTGAATACATTTTGGCCTAAATGTATGACTAAAATTGAGTTTATTGGATTTTTCTAATAACAAAAAGTAGAAAATATCATTTTTTTCAAAATTTGCGGTCTTTTTACGTTTATATCGCAAAAAATAAAAATCACAGAGGCAATCAAATACCATCAAAAGAAAGCTCTATTTGTGGGAAGAAAAGGACGCAAATTTTGTTTGGGTACAACATTACATGACCGCGCAATTACCAGTTAAAGCAGCGCAGTGCCAAATTGTAAAAAGACCTCTGGTCATTGACCAGCAAAATGGTCCAGTCTGAAAGTGGTTAAACAGGTTTCATTGAAAGTTTTACCCTTGTCTCTTGCTCTGGTGACAACCACAGAATTATTTAAAATTCCTTCATTCTCTATCCCAGTGACCTTGGTGACCACGACAGGTAGAGAGAGTTAATTTCCCCAGTGGAGACATAGACAGCAACAGAATCCTATTGATGAGAGATAAAATATGGGCCTCTTATATTGTATACCACATAGAAAAGGAAACTGGCCTACAGAAAGGCAGGCACCCCTTCCATATATTAATGAATTCAACACAATCTTGACAGGGGCTCTAACCCCTTACCAATCTAACAAAAAATGTCTGGACTTTGCATATTTATTCATTGCCATCTCAGTGCATATGTACATTTTGTAATCCAACAGGTCTTATTACAGAGCAATGTTTTGTGTGCAGGTATTTTTACTAAAGTTTTGTAAATAAAATTATCACATCACACTGTTAGATTTGGCACAATTGTGATTGTGTATTTGAAGTGGTTCAGCTATAGCTGCATGGTTTTCTTTACAGCAATATATGATGTTACCAGCAGGGGGCAATGGATGGGATTTCAATAGTTTACAGCTACCATTTCATTCAATATTATTTGATCTTGGATCAGCATTTTAATGACTATTTTATCTTAGTTCAGCTGAAATATACATGAATAACAGAATAGGGTGAATTAAACTACTGCTAAACTAGAATTCAGTCAAACATAGTAACATAAAGATATGTTTTTTTTTTTTAATGCCAAGTACAATACATAACTATTATGCAGAAGCTATACGTCATAATGGCAGAATGTTATAGATTTCATTCAGGTGTGTCCTGCTGCCTTCAGAAAATCAGATTTTCCTCAGAAAAATTGTTTTGGAATTTGTGTTCCCTTATTTCATTTGATTCAGGTTCATATTCCTTGGCAGATCCAGGTTCTTCTCCAGAAAAGACACCATTCCCTGATCCATTATCTTCTTCAGAGATGGAGTTTGGTAGTATGAAGGATGGGAATTTTTTCATTCTAAAACGGTAGGAAAAATTTGTTGAATAAATGACAGTATAAGTATATGTGTATAAGTTTATAAATGTTATGGTAGGTTACAAATCCTTCAAACAAACTGCCTTGTTTTATCCACAAATTCATTGCATCTATGAAAGGTGAAGGGCACCTATCGTGCGCTATGGTTAAATTGACCATGTCAGGTTTAAATATAATCCAAAGGTCTCTGCAAGAGACTTAAGTCCAGTACAGTAGAAACCGGCCAACATTTGTCCCATATGTACAGGCCCTTGTCCAAAAGAAGCTGATCTCATGACCGGCTTCTGTTGAATGAGCATGCTGGAAAACTAGCAGCCGACCAGTCTTCTCTGCCAATGGCTGTGAGCTCTGACCAGTGTGTTTTGGCAGGGGGGGGTGTCCCCCGCATCCCCTTGTTGGAACACAATGGCTCAGCAGGGAGATCACTGTACTAACATTCCATAGTAAGTACAGAGACCACCTCCGTTTTTTGTTTCGTTCAGCCCACTGGGTTGAGTGAAAAAAAAACGTAGGCATTAGCTGGAATCATACCTATTTGTATTTTTTGATGGATCTATTGAAATAAATGGAAACACAAAGGAATCAGAGGATGGAACCATGGCATGTGTGGAGGACATAAAGTAAACATCTTTCAGTCCCAGAAGTGTCGAATGCTGACAAGCCTTTTGGAGATTGCAATGCCATCAAAGAAAACACTATGTCTGGCGCAAACCCAACACATTACATCACCCAAGAACACCACACCCACAGTGAAACATGCTGGTGGCAACATCATGCTGTGGGGATGTTTTTCAGCAGTCGGGACTGAGAAACTGGTCAGAGTTGAGGGAAAGATGGATGGTGCTAAATACAGGGATATTCTTGAGCAAAACCTGTACCACTTTGTGTGTGATTTGAGGCTAGGACAGAGGTTCACCTTCCAGGAGGACAAGGACACCAAACACATTGCTAAAACAACACTTGAGTGGTTTAAGGGGAAATGTGTAAACGTCTTGAAATGGCCTAGTCAAAGCCCAGACCTCAATCCAATAGAAAATCTTTGGTCAGATTTAAAGATTCCTGTTTACAAGTGCAAACCATTCAACTTGAAGGGGCTGGAGCAGTTTTGCAAGGAGTAATGGGCAAAAATGCCAGTGGTAAGATGTGGCAAGCTCATAGAGACTATCATTGGAGCTGCGATAGCCGCAAAAGGTGGCTCTACAAAGTATTGACTTTAGGGGAGTGAATAGTTATGCACATTGACTTTTGCTGTTATTTTGCCCTATTTGTTGTTTGCTTCACAAAAAAAATCTTCAAAGTTGTGGGCATGTTCTGTAAATTGAATGATGCAAATCCTCAAACAGGTTGTGAGGCAACAAAACCCGAAAAATGCCTGGGGGGGGGGTGAATACTTTTGCAAGGCACTGTATGTGCATTTTGAGCGCATTTCGAAAACACATATGTATGCAGGTAATGATTTTTCAATGGTGCCATTTAAATTCAGTGCTTACTTGCTGCAATCAGTTTAGCTGTTTAAAAATAATAATAAAACAGAATAATACAAAATAGAAAAAAAAAATTAAAGAGAAAATAAAGAATAAAAATTTAATAATAAATCACTGAATAAATAATAAACAGACAATAAAATAAAAACTATAATAAAAATAAATTAAAAAAGAAAATTTAATTCTGTGCATCCAAGATCCACTTTAAATGCAGCAGGTAAATGTGGCCAAACCCACATTAGAGTAGAAACATCTAAACACAGTAAAAAGTGATCTGGGAGGCATAAAAGTTGTTTATGCTTTCCAGAAAACTTCTACGCTTAGAAAAGCTAAAAGTAGAAGGGCCAGTGTGAATATAGCCTTGCTGGACTGTAATGAACAAAGCTTTTTTTCAGCAGGAACACAGAGGAGCGAAGTTCCGGCACTTCCAGCACTGACTGTATGTGATGGCAAGGGGTGCTGGGGTATGCTGCAGGGTCTATTGATACTGGCTGCTGGGGGGATCTATTTTTGCAGAGGGGTCTATTGTTGCTGAGTAGGGTTTATTGTTGCTGGTGGGGGACCTGCTGTTGTTGGGGGGGAGGGTCTTGTATTGCTAGGATGGTCGGGTATTGCTGGGAGAGATGTACTGTTGAAAAAGTGGTCTATTGTTGCTGAGGAGGTCTATTGTTTCTGGTGGGGGGCCTACTGTTGCTGGGAGTGGGTCTTATCTTGCTGGGGGGGTCAGTTGTTGCTGGGGGAGATCTACTGATGAAAAAGGGGTCTATTGTTGCTGAGGTGGTCTATTGTTTCTGGAGGGGGACCTACTGTTCCTGGGGGTGGGTCTTATCTTGCTGGGGTGATGGTCAGTTGTTGCTGGGAGAGATCTGCTGTTGAGGGAGAGGTCTATTGTTGCTAAGGCGGTCTATTGATGCTGGTGAGGGGAGAGCTGTTGTTGCTGCCAGGAGTCTATTGTAGCTAGGGGGGAAATTTTGTTGCGGGTGGTCTATTATTGTTGGGGGTGGATTGTTGCTGGTGGGGGCAGGCTATTGTTAATGGCTACAGAGGATCTATTTTACTGCTTTTCTTGTTATCATTACCAAATTTCATACCAATTGCTTACCACCACAAAATGATACATGGTTCTGTATTCTCTAAAAGGGCAGTACTGGGAGATGGGTAGGGGTGGAACCAAGGAATGATGCACGGAGGTGGGTAGGGGTGGAGAAAAGGGGAGGCAGAGTTCCTGCACTTTTTCTCTGAGAAAAAAAGCCCTGGTAATGAATGTTATTGTTTATATACTTACACTGGATTATTATCAATTTCATTGCTGATCTGGGCTTGTTCAAAAAGGGACTGTTCTTGGAAACAGGCAACTGAATTGTCGCCAGGTCTACATCTGATTCTTTTGTATTGTTCTCTCTTCATAGGCAAACCTATGGATATTTAAAAAAATAAATAAATAAAGAGTTACATTTTTTTAATGACCTTTGCCTTCTTTCAAGTAATTTGCTTAACCTCCCTGGCAGTATGATTAGTTCTGGTTTTAGGTGCTGAAAGCGGTACAATTATTTTGCATGGAAATTTGGCGTTTTATATTGTAGTCCTATAATTCTTAGGAATAACTCACTTGTTCAAACCAGAGTCTAGCAGACATCCCAGGTATGATAAAGTTTATAATATAATAATAAATAATAAAAATTATTAAATAATGTAATCAAATCCAAAAACACTGAAATTTGCTAATTTGCAGAATTGTCGCTGTCATTAGATTTAGTGTTTGATGATGAATTTCCCCACAAATTGCTATCGCTCAATTCTGCAGGTGATTATAATTTATTATCGCTGTTTTCTAGTTGGTCTAAAATCACTTTTGACATAAAGGGCCATTTTTTGGTTGCTATGGACAATCTTCAAATTCCAGGCAGAAAAAACAGAAAATTGTTCCATACTTACCGTAATTTTCTTTTCCTGGTGCCTATCCATGGCAGCATACCTGTGACAAGCTCCGCCTTGGCTCCTCCCTCAGGACTAGTGAATATTATAAAAGAAAAGGTTAGTACAGCCCCCGCATTCTCGTTAATATAGAATACCGAGGGTGGGAATGTATGCTGCCATGGATAGGCACCAGGAAAAGAAAATTACGGTAAGTATGGAACAATTTTCTGTTTTCCTGGTGCCTCCATGGCAGCATACCTGTGACAAATAACTAGCTGAGACGGGTGGGATAATGCTTAGAGGTTTATTTAAAGAATTTATTATTTAGAAGAGGCTAAGGCCGAAGTGATTGCCTGTCTGCCAAACTCCACTGAGGAGAGAGCTCCTGGGTCCACCCTGTAATGTTTCAGGAATGTGTGTTGGGATGACCAGGTTGCTGCCCGACAAATAGTTTCGATCGACACATTCGCTCTTGCCGCCCAAGAGGCAGAGACCGCTCTTGTGGAGTGCGCCCTGACCGCTGAAGGGGTCTCTAGTCCCTTTGTCCTGTACACCTTGTGGATGAGTTTGACGATCCATGAAGCGATCGTTCTGGCTGATGCCTCCTTTCCTTTACGTTTTCCCCAGGGAATTATGAACAGTCTGATGGAAGCCCGGAATGGAGCTGTGGCTTGGAGATAGCATTTCAGAGTGGAGGCGATGTCTAATTCATGAAGAGTGACAGAGTCCTGTTCAGAAAATGTTGGGAGTGCCCAGGGTTCTGACATGCTCAAGGATGAAGCGACCTTGGGAATGAACCCTCGTATTGTTCTAAGTTCCACTCTATCTGGGTAAAAAATAATGTGATCCTGATCTGCTCCCAAAGCTTGGAGCTCTGACACCCGCCTGCCGGAGGTTATGGCTATCAGAAAGGCTAATTTTAAAGTTAGGTTCCAGAGTGATATTGAGTCCGAAGGGGCAAAGGGTGGATTGGCTAAGGACTCCAGGATGACCGTAAGGTCCCAAGTGGGAAAAGATTGTTTAGACGGTGGTCTGATCTTCCTGACGGCCTTAAAAAATTGGATTAACAATGGGTCCTCCGCCCATCTTCTACTGGTTGCTGCTGAGATCGCTGACACCTGTACCTTCAAAGTACTCAATGCAAGACCCAGGTCCAGGCCTGCCTGCAGGAACTCAAGAATTTGAGATGACGAAGGGGAACCTGGATCACAGTTTCTATCAAGCATGAAGGTCTTGAAGTTGTTCCATACTTTATCATATATGTTGTTTGTGGATGGTTTTCTTGCCTTGAGCAGGGTTGCGATCACCTTGTCGGAGCACCCTAGGGATTGGAACCTTTCCCTTTCAGTTGCCAGATGTGAAGGTCCAGCCTGCGGGGATCTGGGTGGGTGTGACATCCTTGCGACAGGAGGAGGGGTACTATTGGAACTTTGACTGGAGGACTGGTGCTCAGATCCATTGCCGTAGGGAACCAAGGCCTTCTTGGCCAGTATGGCAGAACCGCTATCACCGTCGATGTCTCCCTCACGAGTCTTGACAGGAACCTCGGTATGAGGGGCCGTGGGGGAAAAGCGTAGGCCCGATCGCATGCCCACGGGGCTGATAGGGCATCTGTTGCCTCCGCCTGGGGGTGCGGAAATCTCGAGATAAACCTTGGAAGTTTGGTGTTGGATGCTGTCGCAAAGAGATCTAGCTCGAGGGGCCCCCACTGGATCATTATCCAGTTGAAGATTTCCGGGTGTAAGGACCACTCGTTGGTGTCTGCGAACCTGCGGGAAAGGCTGTCTGCCCTTGAGTTGAGATGGCCGGGCAGATAGACTGCCCTCAGGTCCTTCAGATTCCTTTCGGCCCAGAGGAATATGGGCTCCACCTCGTTCAGGAGGGATCTGCTGCGCGTTCCCCCTTGACGGTGCACATAAGATACCGCGGCCCTGTTGTCCATTCTGAGGAGAACTGGTTTGCCCGAAATCTCGAACTCCAGGGCTAGCAGTGCAAGATAGGCCGCTCTGAGCTCCAGGACATTGGACACCACGCCTGCTGCATTGAAGGACCATCTCCCTTGTACTGAGGTCTTGTTGGAATGTGCTCCCCAACCAGCTGCGCTGGCATCGGTAGTAATTATGATCCAGTCGACATGCCCTAGCGGGCGAGACTTCAGAAGCGACTGTCTCTTCATCCACCAATGTAGACTCCTGAGCATCCGGGTTGTCAGGTGTATGGGTTGGGATAGATATCGTTTGTTCCACATTCTTAAGAACTCCAGCTGAAAATGTCTCAAATGCCAGTGGGCCCAGGGGACCATAGGGATGCATGATGACATCCGACCTATCAGGCTCAAACAATTTGAGGCTGTCAGGTAGGATCTCAAGCTCACCTTCTTCATCTGTTGGATAATGGAAGATACCTTCTGAGGAGGGAGAGACACTGATCCTTTCATTGTATTGAACAGGGCTCCCAGATAGACCATCTCTTGGGTCGGAGAGAGAAGACTTTTCTCGTAATTTATCTTCCAACCGAAATCCACTAGTGTTGTTAACAGGATATCCCTGTGTTCTAATAACTGGGTTGGGTTCTTCGCCAGGAGTAGAAGGTCGTCCAGATAGTGATACACCCGGAGCCCCAATTCTCTCAGAGGTGCTATGATGGCAATCAGGGTTTTTGTAAAGACTCTGGGTGACGTGCAGAGGCCAAACGGAAGGCTCCGAAATTGGAGATGTACTTGCCCCACCGCAAATCTCAGGTATTTCTGGAACGTAGGGAGTATAGGTATGTGTAAGTAGGCGTCTTGCAGGTCTATTGACAACATCCAATCCCCTGGTTGGACTACGCGAATGATCGTCTGAAGAGACTCCATCTTGAACTTTTCCAGAAAAATGTAGCGATTTAGCCTCTTTAGGTCTATCACAGGTCTCCACCCTCCGTTTCTTTTGGGGACTAGAAACAGGGTGGAATAGAAACCTGAAAATCTCTCGGATGGAGGCACTGGAACTACTGCCCGTTGTTCCTGTAGGGAAAGAAGAAATCGCTTCAGAGCTTCCGCCTTTTGAGGAGATCTTGACACCCTTGTCGGAGAAAAATAGTCCTTGGGGGGTTGGTTTAGGAAGGACCAGGAATGACCGTGTTTGACTGTTGCAACTACCCAGGGATCCCTGCATTTTTGTTCCCAAATCTTTGAGAACTGTTTCAACCTGGCCCCCACAGGGATCACTTGGGCTGGCCTGGCGTCAAAAAGATTTTGATGGCTCCTGTGGGGTAGGTACCGGCCTCTGCCTCCTGGACTTGAGAAACGTCGACTGTGTGCTCTTCCAGTTGTGCCTGAAGCCTTTCCCTTGTCTTGATTGTCGGTAGTCCCTATTTTTGGAATATTGGAACCTTGGTGCAGAGGATCTGAAACGTCTAGATCGCCTGTCTTGAGGAAGTAGGCCTGACTTTCCGCCGGTGACCCGAGAGATGGCTTTGTCGAGTTTTTCCCCGAACAAGGCTTTACCGTCAAAAGGTATCTTGCACCAATTTTGCTTCGAGGCAACGTCCGCTGCCCATGGTTTTAGCCACAGTGCCCTTTTGGCCATTACTGTGTGAAGCATTGCCCTTGCGGAGCAACGAATGGAATCGATGGCGGCTTCTCCAATGAAGTCGGCTGAGAGCTTCAGCTCATCCAATGCCCTTATTATCTCTTCTTTAGGGATATCCTGTTGGATTGCCGACTCTATATTATCTGTCCAGACGCGTAGTGCGTTGGACACTGATGTCAGAGCTATTGCAGGTTTACAGGCATATCCTGCCATCTGATAGGCCTTCTTAAGGTCAAGGTCCATCCTTCTATCCAGAGGGTCCTTGAAGGAGGTTGAATCATCTAGGGGTAAAGTGACGTTCTTGGCCAGCCTTACCACTGCGGCATCTACCACCGGCGGGCCGTCCAGCATTTTGGAATCTGCCTCGGAGAGAGGGTATAATTTTCCCAATCGATTGGTGGAAAGTCTTTTGTCTGTCCTCCCCCATTCTTCCTCGATCACCTCCCTGATTTCCTCCATAAGAGGGAAGAAGGAGATCTGGCGCTTAAGGAAGGGGAAGTATGATTTGGACTTCCTGACCTCCACGTTGGAATCCTCCCAACCGATTGCTTGTTTAACGGCCTGCACATAGGGCTGGACCATGGCAAAGGCAAAGCCAGAGGCATCTGTGTCATCTGAGGAATCCTCTGAAACGGCCATTTCGTCCTGATGCTTAGAGGAGGAGGGAGGGAACAGACGACCACTTCCACTGGTGGATGGACCAGGAATGGAGGCCTCGGCCATCAGCTCCTGAGGAGGAGATGCCGGTTGTTGTGTCGGCCTTGTAGCGACCAATTCCGTAAGGGAGTCTTTTACTGCCTTTTTAAGGAGATCTGCCACCTGTAGGCTCTCAGACTCTCTGTCTGCTGCATAGTCTCTAAGGCAGTCTCGACAAATTAGTTTGTCCGGAAGTGGGGAGCCTCCGCAGGCCTGACATCTGGTAGGTCTAGGTCTCGGGGAGCGCGAATGACGGCACCTCTTAGCTGAAGCTTTCCTGCCGCTTCTGTAATGCCCATGTCTGGGTGACCTGTCTCTGCTGTGACAGGAATCATCATCGTCATCTCCATATCGCCTTGAGGTCTTCTTAGACGTCTTCTGGCGTACAGGACTGAAATACAAAAGTATTGTCCTTAGTGCACTCTTTTTTTTTTTTTTTTTTTTTTTTAACTTACCTGGGCGTAGGTCCTTACCTTGGGAGTAGAGTAGGATCTTGAGCGGGCGGCGAAAGGCTCATGTTTAGGCGGCTTAGCAGAGGTAACGGCTAGGAAAGAGTCAGAGGAAAAAGGCGTCAACCAGTCGTGCGCTGATTCACGGAAAAGAAGGGAATTTGCCTACAAAAGTGACGATTCCCACCCCCCGTTACTGTGTGTTGTGTTTTTTTTTTTTTTTTAAAACCATTTTTTATATATATTTTATTTTTATTTTTTTGGAGGCTCCGATTTAAATAATTTAATATATTAATAAATTAATTCTTTTTAAGTGAAAAGAGACATTCCATCAGGGCTATACCAATATATACGGATGATCACATGTACAAAAACAAATGCATTAAAACATGCCTTACCTTAACAGGGGTGGGAATAGCCTGGAACTCTAGAGTGTAATTCTCTTGTTGACCACAGGCATTTCACTTGTGCTGCTGGGGAAATAAATAGGAGGAGGGG
Organism: Lithobates pipiens; assembly: GCF_037356315.1. Taxonomy (NCBI): domain Eukaryota; kingdom Metazoa; phylum Chordata; class Amphibia; order Anura; family Ranidae; genus Lithobates; species Lithobates pipiens. Next base: position 39,027,786 of record NW_027507787.1, on the reverse strand, counting down.
AAGTGATGTCGTGCTAAAGCTCCTCCTCTGACACTCTGAGGGCAAAAGGAACCATTCGCCCTCAAAAAAGATGGCCGCCGAAGCTTCCGACGCTACCGCGCACGCGCCGAACGTCCAAACTGACCGTCGAAACATACGACCCGCCGGCGCATGCGCAGACGACGGCGGGAACGCTATACTATTATAAAATGACACAGACTCGCCGCGCGCGGCCCCTAGTGAGTCTGGGAGTGACAAACAAACATGGGAAAGGAAAGGGGGGCCTGCTAGGACTATGGGGACCGCGGAAACAGAGCGCAGGAGAGAGGAAGGACAGATGAGACTGGAGGGAAAAAACAAACCTCAGGGACAGAGCAAAAGCTGCTACCTCTGCTGCCATAGACTGGAGCCTGAATGCCCATACTGCAGGTAAAGCTCTTACTTAAGAGACAAACTGCTTGTCCCAAAAGATCCTACAGAAGGGACTTCCAACCTTATAAGCGCATTTAGCTGCCCAAGAGAAGGAACTGCGTCCGGGAGAGGCTTGAACCCGGACGGACGCTGCCGAATGCAGAAGGTAAGGACGCCGACCAGGATTCACTGCCATGAGGTATGAGGAAAAAAAGGAGAATGCGGGGGCTGTACTAACCTTTTCTTTTATAATATTCACTAGTCCTGAGGGAGGAGCCAAGGCGGAGCTTGTCACAGGTATGCTGCCATGGAGGCACCAGGAAAACTGTATTTATAATATAAAAGTGCATGCAGGGCACTGGACAGACCACTAGGGACAAAGGGGATGTGTAATTTTTTTTTATACAGTATTGTAATCTGTAAGATTACAGTACTGTGTGTGTTTTGTGTATTTTTACTTTTTTTCATTTGGCGCCGATCTCCGCTCCCGTGCGCCGTAACGTCGCAGGGAACGGAGCTCGGCGGCACTCGGGCACTGTGTGAATCGAGTGGAGGACAGCTCGATCACACAGCGCGGAGGACATCGCTGGACCCAGATGACAAGGTAAGTAACCTCTCCCTGTATCCAGCGATTCGATCCCGAGTCTGGCTCGGGGTTACCGCTTATGGTACTGAAATCCCAAACCAAACCAGACTCGGGATTACCGTTAGGGAGGTTAATTAGAGCACCATTAATAATCACAAATAGCATAAACAATAGTGGACATGACAAAAGTGATGGTGAAGATTTAAAATTTATGTTTTGCACCATATAGTGTACTTTTAAATGAAACACTGCAAAAATATGAGGGCTGCCATTGCTGGCCACGTTTTGAAATTTCTAGTTGCCTGGCTCTCTCTGGCTTCAGGAGTAATGAGTTACTGAGTTAGGGTCCTTTCACACGGGGCGGATCAGTGATGATCCGCCCGTGGATGTCCGCTTGCTCAGCGGGGATCAGCAGGAAGATGACAGCTCCGTCTCTGCACACTGCGCAGGGACGGACCTGTCACAGCGCCGTTCTCCCCTATGGGAGATCGGGCGACGACGGACCACAGTGTCCGTCGTCACCCGATCTGATCCGATGACGGATGGAAAAATAGCTTTTTCCTCCGTCACACTTTTTCGAATCGGAGCAGGTCGGATGTCAGTGGACATGTCACCGCTGACATCCGACGCTCCATAGAGCTCTATGGAGCATCCGTTCAGGTCCACCTAAAAAACTGACAGGCGGCCTAAACGGAACGGTAGTGTGAAAGGGGCCTAAGAGTAGGCATGCGGCAAGTGAAGTCAGAACTCTTGATCTACATACTCGTTCTGAGTCAGTGGGGTGCACTTTGCAAGGGAATTTTCCCCAGGGCTTAGTGAATGTGGTGAAAAATTCACTGCAGAAAATACCCAATCATGTACAAGGAGAATAAAAAAAACAGCATTTTTGCATGCACATGATTGGATGATTATTCACTAAGCTTTAGGGAAAATTCACTTACAAAGTACAACATATGTACTTCTTGAGAATCACCAGAGTCATTCTGCGGAAGGAATGAGGAGGCCTCCCCTTCTACAGAGATCCTCACCACAGCATCCCAGGGCCTGGTGAGAGAGCTTTTCCACCATTGCTGATACTGCTAGCAGGGTCTGAGCACTGGAAAAAGGACACAAAGTATACCCAATCCATACTGCACCCATACTGCACTCTATACCACACTTATTCCAAACCTAGACTGCACCAATACCACATTATGCCTAATCTTTACCACATCTGAACCACATCTTCCTTGCACCTATGCTGAGACTATACTGTACCTGTAGTGCATGCAGGCTAACTGGGACAGTCATCAAGTGCACCAATGCTCTTAAAGGGCTCCAACATTAGCAGAAAACATCTCAAAGGACTGCCCTCACATAATGACTGTTCTGCAAGTCTCTTTTGTTCCCTGCCCCACCTCTATCATTTTCTTTTTCTTTTGGACAGTGCATACCCAGTTGGTCTAGGACTGCTGCTGTGGCAGTATACCTCCAGCACTCAGTAGATTCCACTTTGCTACTGCTCACTGCTGCACTTGAGATGGCCTTGCTATTCTTTATGCTGATGTGGACGTAAAACATCATGCTTTTAGTAAATCAACCCCAATGTATTATTACCATTGTTAAAGCAGTTGTTTACAGTTTTTTTTTACTTTTACCTACAGGTAAGCCTATAATAAGGCTTACCTATAGGTAAAAAAATATCTCCTAAACCTCTATGGTTTAGGAGATATTCCCCTCATAATGAGCCACTGACTGCAGTGGCGCATGTGCACAGGGGTTTTTCGGTTGAAAGCCCGGCAGACGCCGGACTTTGCCGGAAAGAAATCTCTTGCGCGCATGCACGGGAGTGACGATATCGCGGCTCCGGCCACTCACAGTGCCGGAACCGTGATATCCAAAAGACACGCTGAGGGAACATATCAGCTCCCTCGGCATGGATCGTTGGAGATATCGGGGCCTCGTTCTAAGGTAAGTATTTCATAATGAGCTAGTATGCGGTCCATTCTAGCTCATTATGCCTTTTCCCTTGCAAGTCAGAAAAAAAAATTCAGCGGGGTTACTACCGCTTTAATCATCATTTTATGCTTGCCTAGTTACCAAACATATTGGGCGACAATTTAAGTTTGCCTTTACTATCTGGTTTGGTTCCTGTTTTCTTTGCTATAGCACTACTACTGTGTACTAAGTATTACTTTCAATGATTTCCTGTGATGTATTTTTGTATGTTCAACCTGGTGTGTTAGAGGTGCTGAAGTTCTTAAAAAGGTCAAGGGAAAGAATAAAGAACCCATCTAAATTAACGGCTCCTACAGGGGTAGAGCTGAAAATGGAAGGAAATAATCTTCATAGGAGTATAACACGTAATATATATATATATATATATATATATAAAAGACAATATAAAAAGCAATAACAAAATATACAAAATATCATTCTGGTAAAAAAATTCTGTATTATAATAACATTTATGTTAGATAAAATGTAAAACTATTTCAACAAAATAGGAATAATCCCTATCCCATATTTATGTTTCTAAGATGGTTGCTAAACTAGCTATTAAAACTTTGTAATAGTAACAAACTTGAAAACTTTTGTAGTTACATAGGAACATAACAATGTAGCAGCATATAGAGCAAGCTGAACCTAAAGGATGGGGATGGAAAGTGAAAAAATAAAGCACATTTACCCCAAAAGAAGGGAAAAGTTTTATGATGACTGGTAATAAAAAAATTAGTAAATATATGGAGGAAAGGAAGGTATTTGACGAAATGGTGGATGTTAAGTAATGGCATAGCAGTATCAGCTAGAAGAGAATGGTTGGAATGTAAATAAATGTACTTAAAGTGTATTTCCCCTTTTGAAGCTAAACTGGGTTAACACCCACTTGACACTTGTTACCTTTTCCCATTCACATAGTTTTACTTTAAAAATATATTTAAAAGTTGCTGCTTACCGACTCGCCCTTTTGTGAAAACACCAAAACTAAAATGTTCTCCTGCAATGTAAAGTTAATAGGGGGACTTGGAAATGAACCATTTACTGTTACACCTGTCTTTACTGTGCTGGCAAATCTCATTATCAATTGTGAACTGAATTTGAACGCTGTTTGCCCTAACAAAGGCTTAACAATCTTAAAGCTTAGGTTCTGCATTTTATTTTAACCCCTTTCCAATTGCTGCAACCCTTTAAATGCATCTTAAGGTGGGGGATGGGAGGCAAGGGTCCTAAATCACTGGACCACTGTGATTGGCTGTCACAGTGGTCCCATGATTGGGAGGTGGTGGGACTAGACTGGGAGCTGTAAGTGACAGTTCAGTCACTGTGCTGGAAGAGTGCAGTGGATGGTTCTCAGCACAGAAACCTCAACTGCCATGGATGCATATTTTCGACGTGTGGGCGTTAGGGTCCACCCTCTTTTGTGCTGCCTGTTCCCTGTGCTCACTTTGTTCCTCCACTTGTATAGTTACATAGATATGCTGTTTGAATGGTGGAGCACATAATAATCATATAGTAGGGTCATTTGAAAGGTGGATACAATCGGGGGTAAGAGTTTGGGAAACATTGGAAAGAGTAAATGGGATGGTGAGTGGATCCCTGTGATCAGACATTGATAATATGTAGTGTGGTAGACAAGTTGAAATGGTATAAGTGAGTGGGTGTGGATGATGGGATTATAAGGAATTTTCAGGAATAGTGATGGCATATGATTGGACTATAGAGGTGGGATTGCAATGTTATCTTTATTGTTTATTTTTTATCCTATTGCTTTCTTGAGTGCTTTGGTGATCTGTGAATCATAAAGCTGGCCATACATGGATTGAAATTCAGCCAGTTCAGCAGGAATTTCAATCCATGTATGGGCAGCGAGATTGTACAGCAGTTGATCTATCAATCTGTACAACCGCCATGTTGGACTTTTCCTGCTCAATCAACACTGCCAGGAGTAGCCGGCAGTACCGATCAATGTATTCTGATGGAAGGGAAGTCTCCCTACTGTCAGAATACAATAGAGGATTCCCCTATTCACATTGAGTGTGTGAATGCAGGAATCAAATAATAATTTTTTTTTTGTCCAAGCTGCTGGAAAACAAATGACTCATCTATGGGCTACCTAACGTTTGGTTAAGGATAAGGTCGATCTGGTGCTGTTTCTAAAGGTATTTACGCAGAGTTGTTATTTTTACTTCTCTCATCTGACTTTGATTTATATGACCACTGATTGTTGTAAAGTCTGTTTTGTTGTTGATATTGTGGGTTTGCTGATTGTCACTCTGGTTTTTCATGATACTGGTATTATTGGGTTGATGGTTATGTTTGTTGTATTGGGTGCTTTTCCTATTTCCCAGGATCTTTTCTTTCTTTGTGTATAGTCCTGTCTGTTGCACACTAATTTTGTTACTTACTTGTAATTCACTGTTTCTGTACTTCTGTCAGTACACTATTCCTTTAATGTATTCACTGTGCTGCAATTTATGGATCCTGCCCAATCATAGATTACAGTTACAGAAACCTTCAGAATCTATTTTTGAGTTTCCCGGATTGTCAGGTTTCCAAAAACTGGACTTATAGTATATAGGTCAGATTTCCAATAATTTGAATTATATATGGTAGATTTCCAATAATTGCCATTATAAACAACATGTTTAAAGTCAAGAACATCTAACGTCTAAAACGCAAACATTTAAGAATCTGATTTTAAAAGTTGGTATGTAGGAATGATATATAGGAGTAAAAGGAGAGCTCCTTCCATTTTATATTCTTTGACAGTTCATGCTATATTTAGTAAAGATTTTTTTCATAGCTACTAGTTAGTCACATTCAACTGTATTGAACATAAGGAAATTCACATTACTCCAGGTACTTGTGCTCCACCACTTGTAAACACTGCCCAACTGCTGTGTAAGGGTGGTAGCTAGGTTTGCCATCCACACATTAGAAATTAAGAAATATTCCGGATGGCTGCACTCCAATAAAGCTTTTAGTATCCAAATGAAGGCTTAAAACATCATATAACAGTGGAGGAAGAAAAAATATTGATGCGTTTTGCGCTTTTAGGAGTGCACCCATCCAGAATCATTGACCTTTTCACATTCTACTGTAATATTGAAAATGTTTCATTGCTCGTCAATATGATTTCCTGTGTTCAAGACTGAGGAACATATAAAACCACTTGGGTGAATATTGAATCATATTCACCATTACAGAACACATTCATTTTAATGTGAGATCTACTACTAGCTGTAAAATTACCTGTTTAAATGAAAGCTTCTACAGATGTATTCTCTTTTCAGGATCAACTTTTGTTTTTGGGAGTGGGGGAGATAGTGCCCCATCATTGGTATCAGAGGGAAGCACAGTGCCCCATTACTGATATCAGTGGGAGGAATAGTCCCCCATCATCGGTATAAAAGGGAGGAACAGTGACCCACCATTGGGATCGATGGGAGGAATAGTGCCCCATCATTGGTATCAATGGGAAGAATTGTGCTTATCATTGGTGTCAGCAGCAGGCATTATGCCCCACTGTTAGTGTCTGCTAGAGGAATAGTACCTAGTATCATTGGGAGCTATAGCACCCCAAGGGCCAGATAAAGGCTAGAAAAGATCCACATCTGGCCTGCTGGCCACAGTTTTGAAACCACTGCCATAGAGAAACAAACACATCAAGAATGAGAAGCTTTTTTGGACTATTTTACCATTAATAAACAAACAGTTTGAGCAAGTAGTATGAAAGTGATTTTGTTTTTTTGTTTTTTTCAACTTTTCACATGCCAGTTCCAACATCATGGCACAAAAAGCTAGCCTGTATTAGAAAATACTGTGATAAAATCACACAGGTATGATATATGATTTATCTAAAGATCAGTCTGCGAACTGCTACCTTTCTCATTCAGTACTGTCAAAAGCAATCGAAGGTAGGCATCTTTGTAGGATAAATGTCTTTAAATTGACATTTAAGAGTTGAGAAGCATTAGAACCTCTGTTAATTTTGTATTGAGATTTTTGTCCTCACTGGGGAAATTGTATTCCATTTCCTGTTCTACTTACAGTATGAGGCATAAGCTCATTTTCCCATTCTATTCTGGCTTAATTTCTACTTTATTCATCTTGAGGGCTTAGGTCTGTTGAAATTCTTTGTTAGGCAACTTGCTAGCAGTGTAAATTGGATAGTATGTCAATCTGCAGCCTCAGCAGAAATAACAGTTGTAGTTTAAACACTCCCCTTCTCTTTCACCACGTTTTTAACAGGGCTACTCTGGAAGTAGCACATAAACCCATGACAGAAATGATTCATTTCCTGGAGGATGAAGCCCTGAGTTTTCCAATGTACAAGATGATGACTAAATCTGCAGCCTGTGGTTGGTAGCAATTGTAGCTCAAAGTGCTGCAGAAATTTACCCCCAATGCACAGACTGCAACATTGGGATGTTATGTTTTATTTCTTCAATAAACAATACTGTGTTTCAATAGATAGTACAGTGCCCATAGAGCATAGATCATTCTTCATTATTGTTCTTGGTCGGTAGACGTGTCGTACTGCAGGTGTAGAGCCCTGCAAATGTTTGGCTATCTGTGTGTATTAAAGTGTAATTGTAGATTCTAACAAAAAACATTTCCTAACAGCTTTCTTTATCAAACTATAAATTAGGACTATATCTTTCAGATGCTGAAAAGATATCATTCTAATTGTGGTGGCCTATCTAGGGTGTAACATTTTACAAGACTGTTGCATTACAGGATGTAAGCACGCCTAACTTTGGGAGTGCCACTGCTGTGAGAAAATTTCGATTTTCCACATCCAATTTCTGTGGTCATAACATTCAGCTAAAACCTCCATCAAGTATTTTTTTTTATGTCTGTTCCCCCTATCGGGAGGATTCCACTAACCTCCTGCCTGGTTACTGGGACAGAAAATGAAATAAAATATCTCCAACAGGGGTGCAGAAGGAAACAATAATATGTTCAATAGGTCAGGAAGTGAGGGGGAAACACTAAACACCTGAAGAGGTAACTGATCCTTGTCTGCTTTATCCAAAACTAAAAACAAATGTATGGCCAGGAGTACCACTTTAAATAATTGCCTTTTACTCCCTTAATTATTTTGCTAAGATGATGCAATTAAAACGATGTAAGTAGAGCATGGTATTGCACGCTCACTGGGTTTTTTGCTATGGAAATAATGACTCATATGCCTGTCCAAAGCCTGGTTGACTTGTGTGTTGTGTGGGATGGCACTCTATAGAATATATACAGTATAAATATATATATATATATATATATATATATATATATATATAATTTATTATTATTTTTTTTTTATCTAAAAACAGAGAGTTGATCTCTGCACACGATAAAGTGAAAAGTGCCTGGGTGTACTGCAAATATATATGTACAGTAATATAATAAAGACATACATGCACTAGCACTAATAACTGTCAGGTTGGGTCAAATACCCTTGTGCATAATATTACCTGAGATTCACATATTTAGTATTTTTTTTATATATATCCTATGCATATAAATTTTAATGTAGCTAGAAAAGGGCACATAACCAGGCTGGCTGAGAAGGAGAGTATGGTAAGGATCTTGTGGAGGAGACAAATGGCATTTGCTATAGTGAGAGTTGTCAATTGGCAAAGCAAGGCAACTTTGAGTGAGCGTAAAATTTTTCCCAAGAAAATTAGTCCTCTCTGCTCCCTCTCTTTTTTTTCATTTAGGGAGGGTGAAGTATAGAAGAGTGGAGTATTAATTAGGTTTGTGGAAGTAGAGGGGTCTAGCGATTGCCAATAATCAAATTTGGGGGAATATTACCCCAATACCAACAGTTTGTTGATGCTGCCAGTAAAAAAGCTTGCTAGTAATATATGGAGTTTTGGGACAAGTTAATAAACCAAATTTATTACAGCTCATGTGGAATTCAAGAAGGGGTAAGTATTGAATATTACTGTGTGGTATTTAGGTCTATGTTGTAAAGTGTGTACCCCCAAGCTGGTTATAAATTGCTGATGGCTGGTACGAACTTCCAGTAGAGTGCAATCAGGGGCAGTCTTATCAAGGATTACAACACCTATCAGGTTATTTTTTGCTGTGTGTCCTGCTGGCAAGATTTTCCTTCATTTCCTGTCATGGAGATTTCCAATTAACTATAAATTTGAGGGTTCCTCTTCCTTTTCTGTCTGATAGCAATGGTCACCATTATTATTGTTTCTGCTTTACATACACTTTAATACAATAAAAAAAAAAAAAAAAAAAATCAAGCATTCCCCTATGTATTAACATGTATTTTTTTTTATATTATTCTTGGCTTATCTGAAAAACGAAAGTTGAAGATAATTTTTTTTTCTGTGTAGTTTAAATGTCAGAATGTTTTTTTTTTTGAGGCTGATATCTAAGAATATGGTAAAACATTTTCAAGAGAAATTGTTCATGTGTTCTTCATCATATGAATCATCTTTTTGGGTCATTTCTCACCATAACCTATTTTGTAATAGTAACAGGAAATCACAAAGCTCTGCAGTTTATAAATGTATGTATATAAAGCAAAGCGTTCCTTTATTGCTTCTAGTGTTAAGATATTGGCATTTCAGTTGGATTAGATCAATGTAAATAATTTTTCTCTTCAAAATTTTTTATTCAACAAAAATAGCACTAATCACATATATCGGAATCAATTAATTGACTTATTATTTCTAAAATTATATTTTATAAAATATCATGATTATTCGCTGATTAGACCCCTCCTTTGTACGCTGCTGTTATACTGTATATACTGGCGCAAAGCCAGTGTTTGTTTACTCAGCCAGTAGGGGACCATGTGACAGGGTGAATAAGGTAAAGCAATAATTGAAGAGCGTTGTACACCTCTTAACAGGAGTGTCTGAACAACGATCTTCATGACAAGATTGACTGGTATTCTCTGGATAAAATCTGCATATTTATAAAGAGTAAAATCAACTTATAAAATGACATTAGCATGTTAAAGATTATATAAAAAATTTGTGTTGGGGTTATCTACTTTTTAGATTTTATATTGCCCTCTAATCATTGCTACACAAGGCACCTGCTTACTCTGTCAGCATTTTATTACATCCCTGATGACTATTTCACAGTGAGAGACCTAAAATACAGTGCATCTTCTACCCTATTGCATATTTGTATTGGTATTGAGAGCTTACAAGCATAACAAAATTGTAAGTCAATTTAACCAAAAGCAAAGTATAGGAGGCACATTAACCAGTCAGAATAGACCCAACTTCAGTAAACTGATCTAAGATCAGCTGGTGTGGGTTACTGTACTTTACCTATCATCTATTACTCTCAGCTACATTACCGAGAGAGCCCATGGGCTCATTCAATTTTATTCTGGAATTTAGTTTTACTAGTACAGTATGTAATATTTAACATGAAGAGCAGTATCATTACCTTCCACGAGGGATCCAGCCAACAGGAGAACACAAAATAGGGGCAGCATGTTCTTGCAGGGCAGAGAGAGAAGTTCCATACGTAGCGGAATAGTCTTTCACAAGATGTGAAATGTTAGCATGAGCTGTGGGTTTCTTAGCTAGTAAAGATTTCCGACTAAAACCACAATGACCAGCCCACAAACTTGTCACAACTTCCTGCACAAGTGTAAAGAAAACTATTCTGTACATTAATAAAGGTGACAAAATGACTACTGAAGCATTTTTGGGAAGGAAAAGAAAACATGAAGTTCTCATGAACAATTCCGAAAACAAAAAGATAATTGTTATGACAGTACATGTGGCTTTATTTGCAACAAGAAACTTAATTTGTACACATGGTATAAGATAAAGCTAAAATAAAGTATATTTACACTCAACACTTTTTAAATTTCCTTTAAAGGAAACCTATCATGAGTTAAATATACAGACTTCTGAACATGATAGTTGTTTGGCTGTTTTGCTAACCCTTTTGGCTTCAATACTTTTAGTGCCAGAAACAGAGCAATAAATCTGAGTATGAAAGTCAGACATAAGTGTGAAGTCCTTCTTTGTATTTTTGTTTGAAATCAGGAGCTCAAAAAGTTGTGTCTTCCAGGCAATCAGCGTTTCCAAAAGGAAAGGTCAACAGTGTTGGCCTTCAAGCTTTTTCATGGCAGGTTTCCTTTAAAGGGCAAGTAAACTGTTAGTAAAAATGATACTATTCTACCCTCCTTAGGCCTCCTAACCAAGCCCCACCCAGCCCCTCTTCCGAAGTTGGCATCATCCAAGCATACATTTTTTATTTTTTTCAGATTGTTTTTTTATTTAGGTAAAATAATAACATAGCTTGAATATTACATAGTTACATAGTTACATAGTTACATAGTTAGTCAGGTTGAAAAAAGACACAAGTCCATCCAGTTTAACCTTAAAAACAAATAAATAAAATAAAAAATAATCGTACAATCCAAATACCCAATTTTATGCCCACAATTGATCCAGAGGAAGGCGAAAAAAACCCCCAGCAGAGCATGCTCCAATTTGCTACAGCAGGGGAAAAAAATTCCTTCCTGATCCCCCAAGAGGCGATCGGATTTTCCCTGGATCAACTTTACCTATGTTAGTACCCAGTTATATTATGTACATTCAGGAAAGTATCCAGGCCTTTCTTTAAGCAATCTACTGAGCTGGCCAGAACCACCTCTGGCGGGAGTCTATTCCACATTTTCACAGCTCTAACTGTGAAGAAACCTTTCCGTACTTGAAGATGAAATCTCTTTTCCTCTAGACGTAAAGAGTGCCCCCTTGTCCTCTGGGTTGACCGTACAGAGAACAACTCAACACCAAGTTCACTATATGGACCCCTAATATATTTGAACATGTTGATCATATCCCCCCTTATTCTCCTCTTCTCAAGAGTGAATAAATTCAGTTCCTCTAATCTTTCCTCATAGCGGAGTTCCTTCATGCCTCTTATCAGTTTGGTTGCCCTTCTCTGCACTTTCTCCAGTTCCTCGATATCCTTTTTGAGAACTGGTGCCCAAAACTGAACTGCATATTCCAGGGGAGGTCTTACTAATGATTTGAACAGGGGCAAAATGATATCTCTCTCTCTGGAGTCCATACCTCTCTTAATACAAGAAAGGACTTTGCTCGCTTTGGAAACAGCAGCTTGGCATTGCATGCTATTATTGAGCTTATGATCTACCAAAACCCCCAGATCCTTTTCCACTATGGATCCCCCCAGTTGTACTCCCCCTAGCATGTATGATGCATGCATATTCTTAGCCCCCAAGTGCATAACTTTACATTTATCAACATTAAACCTCATCTGCCACATAGTTGCCCAATTAGACAGTGTATTGAGGTCGGCTTGTAAATTGGAGACATCCTGTAAGGACGTTATTCCACTGCATATCTTGGTGTCATCTGCAAAGACAGAAATGTTACTTTTGATCCCAGACCCAATATCATTTATAAAGATGTTAAAAAGTAAGGGTCCCAGCACTGAACCTTGGGGTACATCACTGATAACCTTAGACCATTCAGAGTAAGAATCATTAATCACTACTCTCTGAATTCTGTCTTTTAGCCAATTTTCTATCCATTTACAAACTGATATTTCCAAACCTGTAGACTTTACCTTACACATGAGCCGTGTGTGGGAAACTGTATCGAACGCTTTTGCAAAATCCAAGTATACCACGTCCACCGCCACCCCTCTGTCCAAGGTTTTACTTACCTCCTCATAAAAAGAAATCAGATTTGTCTGACAACTTCTGTCTTTCATGAATCCATGTTGTCTGTTGCTTAAAGTGTTTTTGTTCAGCAAGAACTTGTCAATGTGGTCTTTTATTAAACGTTCCAGTATCTTCCCAGCTATAGAAGTTAAGCTAACAGGTCTATAGTTACTTGGTAAAGACTTTGATCCCTTTTTAAATATAGGCACCACGTTCGCCCTGCGCCAATCCAGTGAGACTATTCCCATCATTAATGAGTCCCTAAAAATTCGATACAATAGCTCTGAAATTACAGAGCTCAATTCTTTTAGGATCCGTGGGTGGATGCCATCAGGGCCAGGTGCTTTATCCACCTTTATTCTGTCTAAATATTTCTGGACCATATCACTTTTGAGCCATTGTGGATCATTTGGGGCTGTGTCACTATCACCCCCATTATGGACATGCGCTCCCCCATGCTCTTTTGTGTACACAGAGCTGAAGAAAGTATTTAATAAATTAGCCTTCTCTTTGTCCCCAGTCACCCACTCTAGATTATTTTATAAAGGGCCTACATGCTCAGACTTGACCTTTTTACTATTAATATATTTGAAGAATTTTTTGGGGTTTGTCCTACTATCTTTTGCAATCTGTCGTTCGTTTTGAATTTTTGCATCCTTGATTTCCTTTTTACATATTCTGTTAAATTCTTTGTAACATTTAAATGTCACTAGTGATCCTTCATTTTTATATTTTTTAAAAGCTCTTCTCTTATAGTTTATAGCTTTTTTAACTTTGGCTGTGAGCCACATAGGTTTTGTTTTTAGCCTTTTAAACTTATTGCCCATGGGAATATATTTTGCAGTGAGGTCCCAAACAGTCTTTTTGAAGAATTCCCATTTCTGTTCTGTGCCCATTGAAGCAAATATTCTCTCCCAGTCTAAGTCCTGGAGAGCAGCCCTCATCCTTGGAAAATTTGCTCTCTTGAAGTTAAGTGTTTTTATCTTACCCGTATGTATTTCTTGTTTAGCGCTAACATCAAAGGAAATCATGTTATGATCACTGCTACCCAGGTGTTCCTTTATCTGGACATTAGTAATAAGCTCTGCATGGTTTGAGATTACCAGGTCCAACAGAGCTTCATTCCTAGTTGGAGCCTCAATAAACTGGACCATAAAATTGTCATGTAATAGGTTTATCATTTTTTGCCCTTTAACTGTCCCAGCAGTGCCATTACTCCAGTCAATTTCTGGGTAGTTAAAATCCCCCATTATATTAATTGTACAATGAAAATTGGTGAAACAAAGTAAAGTTACAGGAGAGAGTCAATTGATGCATAAACCCTAAATAAACAGGTCTAGTCCCAGTTAATACAACAGGGTAGATTAACCTTAACTATAGAGCAACATGTGAGCTCAGTTAGTTCGGGGTTTCAACCGTACTTAAATGTGAAGGAAGAGGCCAAAGTTAGTGGCCCTCAAGAGATCAGTGAGTGTAGGGGAGTCAAGTAGGGAGTGGGAAAGGTCCAGCAGTGGGAAGGGGTTGGCATATAAATTTACTTTAGTGCTGGCTGCAACTGTACATTTAGCCCTCATATATTTGAATAAAACTATAGGCGCAGCCAGCGTTGACGAAGATTTCAGCCCAGAGGAGGCAGACCGGTTTGTGAGGTCATGGCCTGACAGCAGAGTCTTACAGAGTACACAGGAAGAGCCACTCTCCTGATGTAATTCATCTTCAGGGCTTAGCTTTTATTTGACAAAATAATTTTTTTAATATTCTTTAACAGCATCTGTCAGTTTTCCAGAGTGGGACCAGCTATCAAACTAATAGCAACGCCTCATAGATTTTACCAGGAGAACTGCTCCCCTGGGGTAATCTGCAAAGCTGGGCTCTCAGTTTTCTGTATATCAGGAGTTCAGATACTTATATCTGTATAAATAAAGGTTGCAAACAGGTTGTAGCTTTATTTTTGTTTTTATTATAGGTACTTTTATATTGCTGTCAATTTACGCAGAAATGTACATATTTATTATACATTCACATCAGTCTCTGTCCTCAAGTAACTTACAATCTAAGGTCCTTAACCTCCCTGGCGGTACGATTATTTCGGATTTTAGGTGCTAAAAGCGGTACCATTATTTTGCATGAAAAATTGGCGTTTTATATTGTAGTCCTGCAATTCTTAGGAATAACTCACTTAAATCTGTCCAAACCAGAGTCTAGCAGACATCCTGGGTATGATAAAGTTTGAAAAATTAAATCATAAATTATAATATAATAAATAATTATAAATAATTGTACCAAATAATAATATAACAATAATAAAAATTATTCAATAATGTAATCAAATCAAAAACACTGAAATTTGCTCAGTTGCAGAATTGTCACTGTCATTACTTTTCAGTATTTGATGACGGATCTCCCCACAAATCGCTATCGCTCAATTCTGCGAGTGATTCTAATTTATTATCGCTGTTTTCTAGCTGGTCTAAAATCATTTTTGATGTACAGTGACAGTTTTGGTTGCTATGGGCAATCTCCAGTTTCCAGGCATAAAGAAGAGTTTTTATTATATAAAACTGCATGCAGGACACTGGGCAGACCACTAGGGACAACGGGGATGTGAAATATTTACATACAGCAATGTAATCTGTAAGATTACATTATACTGTATGTATACTGTTTGTTTCACTTTTTGAATTTGGCGCCGATCTCCGTGCCCGTGCGTCGCAACGCTCGCAGGGAACGGAGATCGGCGGTGTGATGCATCGAGCGAGACACGGCTCGCTCGTACAGCGGGGAGACAACGCTGGATCCGAAGGAGAAGGTAAGTAAACCTCCTCCTGGATCCAGCGACGCTGTCCCGAGTCTGACTCGGGGATACCGCTTTTGGTATGAAAAATCCACCCCGAGTCAGACTCGGGAATACCGTCAGGGGGGTTAATGCACATTCATACATACACATACTAGGGACAATTTAAACAGGAGGCTTAAAACCTACCAGCATGTCTTTTCGAGAGTGGGAGGAAACCAGACTACAAGTAAAAGGATTGAGCCGGCAACTCCGTAGTCTATATAGCTATAGACTATGGTTGGTTACAAAAAGTGACAAGAAAAACAGTTGATGCATTTTGGCAACATCCTTAGTCATAGCATGTTAAATATAAAAATGGCAATACATTTATACTCATATAAGCTCCACCCCAAAATCTATTTCCATGGTAAATTGAAGCAATTAACTGAGCATTTAAGAGGTTAATATCAAAGCGCCAAAATGCAGGAAAAGGATTGCGATAAAAGATATACATCACATAACATGTTGAGATAAAAGATATACATCACATAACATGTTGAGATAAAAGATATACATCACATAACATGTTTCAAAAGATATACAAGCACAGTGGAATACCATACATGATCATCCTACACACACATGGGTCACAAAAAACAAATTAATAATGATAAACCATAAAAGAAAAAAGAATCAGTATTCTGGTGCATGTAGTCCATGTGTAAAGGTCCATATGGCACCATGCTGAACCACTTTGTATAAGACAGGAGAGACACTAATCAACAACACAATACTCCAGCGCAAAGATTTTTTGGTCTTATGCTGGCCATATACCATACAATTCTCCTCTATGGATCTCCCCCAGATCTACCAAAAACCACACAATATGAGGCCAAATCTAAACACCTTCAATGTGTGTGCAATCAGACAGGCCCTTGTACCACACAGCTGAAGGCAAACCCGAAGGAAATTGAATAAGAAAATTGCACGGTGACGGCCAGGCGGTGGACCTATTGTGGCGGGAGGGTGTCATATGACCTCCTCCCATTTAAACAGGGAATGCGCGTGATTGTGGGGGTGAACAGCCATTGGGTATGGCGGTTTACCACTTGATTGGCCTTGATGAAGTCACGGCCGATCACAGATGGTCACACCTCCACTGTGCACGGCGCATGCACGCGACCGCGATGCGCCGTGCACATCGGTGGCGGCGTGTTCCCCCGGGAACACTGCTCATCACTGATGCTGGTAAACAGCCATTGGCCGGCTGTTTACCCACGTGATCAGCTGTGATCATTTCACAGCCGATCATTAAAATGTAAACAAACCGCGGTAACGAGATGTTATCGGGTTCTCCTCCTCACACACCGATCGTGTGTGAGGAGGAGATTGCGGTAACATCTCGTTACCGCTTACAGTGTACACCAATCACACTGATTGCCCCCCCCCCAATAAAGAGGACAAAAGGTGTCACCACCCCTCATATGTCACTCACAGTCCATCAGAGTACCTGTCATAGACCATCAGAGTACCTGAGTACCTGTCACAGTCCATCAGAGTACCCGAGTACCTGTCACAGCCCATCAGAGTACCTGAGTACCTGTCACAGCCCATCAGAGTACCCGAGTACCTGTCACAGTCCATCAGAGTACCTGAGTACCTGTCACAGTCCATCAGAGTACCTGTCACGGCCCATCAGAGTACCCGAATACCTGTCACAGTCCATCAGAGTACCCAAGTACCTGTCACGGCCCATCAGAGTACCCGAGTACCTGTCACAGCCCATCAGAGTACCCGAGTACCTGTTACAGTTCATCTGAGTACCTGTTACAGTTCCTGAGTACCCGAGTACCTGTCACAGTTCATCTGAGTATCTGAGTACCTGTCACAGTCCATATGAGTACCTGAGTACCTTCAACATCCAACAAGGGAACAGTTTCTCCTGGCCCTAATAAATTCCTGAACTGGGATTGAGCAAATAGTGTGGGGAGAAGTGACAGCTGGTGGCCAGGAAATTTCCTCCCCTTGGTTTGCGGAAAGTTCTGGTATCAATGCTCCCTGTTTCCTGGCTACCTATAAGTGTGATGTCTAAAAAGTTTATGGTTTCCTTACTATGTTCATATGAAAATTCAAAGTTGAGAGTATAGTCGTTCAAATATGTCACAAATTAACATAGAGCATCATCTGTGTGATTCAAGTTCATGATCAGGCCATCTATATACCTCATGTCTGCACTAGTGAGTGTTGAGAAATGTTGTTTTTTAGCAAGATGTTACGGACCAATTTGTTTACATCTAAAAGTGTGGAAAAAACATCTAAATGTGCTGTTGGAGCAAAGGAAAGACTTTGGGACAAAAGAGACACTTCAGGGGGTGTAAGCAGGACATCAGGCAGATTAACAACAGTCATAGAGTACCCAGAGGAAACCCATGCAATACTTCATAAATGAGCATTGCCAAATTATCTGCATAGATCCAGAAAACCTGCAATTAAAGAAAACTAACAAATGAGCTCCCTTAAGATATTCGACAAATCGTGAGGTCACTGCGTCTCCTAGTTCCACACATCACCCTGCTTGCTCAGACATCCATTTCAGGCATACTTTCTCATGTCAATGAATAGTCTTTTACTTGTTTTTTGTTGTTTTTTATTAGGGGATTAAACTTGGATGGGCAAAAGGGGTCATGAGATGCCCAGATAATGAATCTTGATGAATTGAGCAATCGCTTTGAATCTATATTGGCAGTATCTAAAGCTCCATGCTCCTCCAGCGCACTACTTGAGATCACTTGCTTTCTCTACTACACAATCATAGATTCCAGTCACCATTATCACATGGTCAAGCCTCACTTTGAATAAGTCCCAACAGTTGAATAATAGCCATTGGCTGGCAGAGGTCTGCCGTCCCCTTTGGTGTACCAACCAATAGCAATGAAAAAGAACATTTGTGCTAACTGAAACTTGGTGGACTACTGATCCTAGAAAGTGCAGTGCAAATCCTGCCAACCCTCCTGGCAACAACACCGCAGTCTCTCCCTCTGTCTTCACATCCAATCCTGGCATGTCTCTACCAGATCTTCTCACTGTGCTTCTCACTCACCAACCCCGGCATGGATCCCTCCTGCATGACTAGCCCGGCAGTGCTCCCCACTGTCCTCCTCCTGCTCCTATTCCAGGAAACCTCTCAATGATCGTGTAGAGAGAGGCTCCCTCCCAGCTCTAGGCCTGAGTTCACGCCCCCCCAGAAAGGGGGGTCTCCTCAAAGGCCATGACAGTCTAACACTCCATCATTCAGTTCTTCCACCCGACAACTCCCCCCACAACAGGCTGACCATGAGTATATATAGGAAGTCTGCCCCCTGCCAATCCTAGTTGGGGATTGGTCAGGGCTCTCAGATACACTCCATGTCACTCTCACTCTTTGCCCTGCCTCTTTTCCAGGACCCTCTGGGAACAAAGGAGGTGCTAGAAAGATAAGTACATGTCAGACACCTGCTGCTACACTAAACTACTCCCCAGCCCCCAGATCAAAAACAAACAGGCCTAGCTCACAGCTAGTCCTGCCTAAATTTACCTGCACTAGCTGTAAAAACACAAACACTACTCTAGCACCTACCTACCTACCTAAGGTAGATGGTGCTGCACACTTGTCAGGGTAAAAGGAAAAATGGATGGAGCAAAATTCCATCAAACTCTTGAGGAAAATCTGCTTCCCTCTGAAAGAAAGTTGTCAATGGAAAGAAGGTTTACCTTCCAACATGACAATGACCCAAAGCACAGAGCAAATATTAACACACGGTGGTTGAAGGAGAAAAGAGTGAATGTCCTTGCATGGCTTAGTCAAAGCCCAAATGTAAACCCCACTGAAAATCTGTGGAATGACTTGAAGAGTGCAGTTCACAAATGGTCATCATCAAATTTACCTGAACTTGGGCAGTTCTGCAAAGAAGAGTGGGCATATATTGCAAAGTCTAGATGTGCAAAGTTATGTCAGTTAAAAACTGACATAAGGGGTTGATCCTTTTTCCAACTCAGTGATTCTGTTTTTGAATTTTTTCAAAAATGATCTGATATGTTAGTGTTATATCTTTCACTTGGATGTTATAAGTTGCATTGAGTAAATACAGCTGGATAAAACAAAAACTGTGTCTGTCTTCATTTCCGGCTGCAAAGCAACAAAATCTGATAATTTGAAAGAGGGGGGTTATTCTTTTCTATACCCACTGTAAGCAGCCACATCATGCATTTCACTATAACAGAACATGTCCTCTGAGTTAATGTCTTGCTCAATTTTCTTTATGTAACACTCTCGATATCCACACTCTTCAGTGACATTACTTCCTGTTATGTGTACAGATCTGTTCAATTTGTAATTTTTATCTTGTACAATATTGATATTTCTGAAAAAAAAAGAAGACATTTTTAGTTCCAATTTAGCCTCTTATGAAATAGGACTTTTGCACATGACTTGCCTTAAGTACAGCTTGTAAACAAGAAAATGCTCCTATAATTTCCAGAATTCAGAGGCACATTTGTTTCTTAATTTAATGAGGTTTTAGCTTTACTTTTACTTTGCTCTAACCCTTCTTGATAGTTAAAAAAAGTTCCATAATTTAAAGTTAATGAACATGCTTATAAACCTAGGAGATCCAAAACTTTTAAAGTATCCTTATTATATTAAATTTAAGTACAATAAAAAAAAAAGTATCAGTCAGATTAAATTTAAATCCAAAGAAGAAAGCTGGGTAAAGTACCAAACCTCAAAGGTTGAGGCTTCTCAGCTTCACGCGTACCTTTCATGGCAGTTCTTGATTAAAAGTTAATAAAGTTTATATGGGCCTCTTTCATTTTATGGTGTTTAATAATGCTTATATACAGTATTCTGCTCCTTGGCATTACCTAAATATAAAAACGTTGAACCTACTTATGTCAACCTTGACTTACTGAAGTTTATTTTATTACTTTATAACTTTTTAACTCTACTACCTTTGTAATTTACCCTCCTTTTGTTTTATACAGTCTAGGTAGATGGGTAGATCGTTTCCCCAGATCCTAGAACCTGGAGAGGAGGGACATTTAATGGAACCGATTGGCTGTATTTTCCTTCCTGCAGCAGCTGAATGGCCATTTCTCACCCTCTACATTTCTCCGGCATTCAGCTGCTGCATGGAGGAAAATGCAGCAGAACAGTTCCACAAAATGTCTCCCCTACCACCCCGCCTCTCCAGGTCCCGCTTTCTGTTGCCTTGCCCCCCTATTTGCTCCCTTTGCCTTCCCTGCAGCACTGCTGGCTTCCCCCTCTCCTTTCCCTCCAGTTGATGCAGAGATGTTTCAGGGTTGAGAGCTGGGGAAGGGGTCAGTAAATACATAATTTACTGACCCCTTCCTTTTCTGAATGAACACGTTGGGTGATTGGTACAGATCGGTCCTGTGTCCAATAACTGAAGCATAGTAAACTGTGTTTACAATGCTTAATTTTGTGAATGAACAGGAAGCTGCTTAACACAGAGCTCTTTCAATTTGTTCACTTTCCAGTGCAGCTGAAGCGGCAGAGAAAGGGACTGAGGAATCTCTGTCCTCAGTTCCATTCTCTGTCTCAAAAGTCAGATATCAAGGGTTTATTTAGACCCCTGATTTTTCACCAAAGCCCCCCAAATTGGAAAAAATGATAAAAAAAAAAAAAAACAATTAAAAAAAATTACTAACACCGTCCACTGCTTGAATGACACCATCCACTGTCTGACTGACACAGTCCACTGCTCTACTGACTGACACCATCCATGGCTCTACTGACTCTGTCAAGTGCCCTGCTGACTCTGTCCACTGCCCAGCTGATTCTGCCCACTGCCCTCCTGACACTGTCCACTTCTCTACTGACTGACACTGTCCACTTTTAAGGCATAGTTACATAGTTAGTCCATTGAGTTCAACCAAAAAAAAAATACAATCCCATATACACAAACCTACACCCACAGTTGATCCAGAGGGAGGCAAAAAACCCCAACAAAGCATGCTCCAATTTGCAGGGGAAAAAAGTCCTTCTTGCCTCCCTGAGAGGCAGTTGGATTTTCCCTGGATCAACTTTACCTATAAATGTCAGCACCCAGTTATATTATGTTCATTTAGGGAAGAATCCAGGCCTTTTTTAAAGCAATAAACTGAGCTTGTCAGAACCACCTCTGGAGGGAGTCTATTCCACATTTTCACAGCTCTTACTGTGAAGAAACGGTTCCGTATTTGGAGATGAAATCTTTTTTCTTCTAGATGTAAAGAGTGCCCCCTTGTCCTCTGTGATGATCTTAAAGTGAATAACTCAACACCAAGTTTATGATATGGACCACTTAAGTATTTGTACATTTTGATCATATCCCCCCTTAATTTCCTCTTCTCAACGTAGGTAGCCTAAGTTTAAAATTTTACAGTGATGTTTGTTTTATTCTAGCTTTCTAAGTTTTCCCTACTATTTAGTTAGGCCTTGCTAGTTAATTTCTGCCGAACCCCGGTGATCTTTGCTCTTTCATGTTGTTCAGGTAGAGTTCCACCTCTCAAAGATTGGATCTAGGTTAAAGCTGCTCAGGTCTGATCCAACGGTTTAGGTATCCTATATCACTTTAAAATTGTGAGAAGGCAGTTGAAGCAGAATTTATTTCTCCTGCAGAACTTCCAAAGATTAACAGCAGAAATATTTCACTAATCATGATCATTACCTTCCCAGCAAGTCTAAAATTCTGTTCTGCTGGTGACTATGTAGCTTTAGAGCAGGGGTAGGCAACCTTCGGCCCTCCAGCTGTTTTGAAGCTACAAGTCATGCAACCTTGCAAGACCCTGACAATCACAGGCAAGACTCCTAGAGGCAGACGCATGATGGGATTTGTAGTTTCACCACAGCTGGAGAGCCGAGGTTGCCTACCCTTGCTTTAGAGTATCTCATGAAGATATGGATGGATTCAAGACTGTAGATAACAATACCAAATGGGTCCCTGGCCTCCTGAAAGCCCATCTCCTGGGAAGTTGTACTCGCTCATCTATGCTACTTTCCTGCTACATGGGAGCCCTCACACCATTGTTCTGACAGAAGAGACTGGCAGGTATTGAGGAGCATGTGACCTTCCCCATGTAATAGTGCTCTGCTCTGTGTAGCCAATTGACAGG
This sequence comes from Lithobates pipiens, assembly GCF_037356315.1. Classification (NCBI taxonomy): domain Eukaryota; kingdom Metazoa; phylum Chordata; class Amphibia; order Anura; family Ranidae; genus Lithobates; species Lithobates pipiens. The sequence goes on along the minus strand of NW_027507787.1, from coordinate 39,005,217 downwards.
CCATAACCCTGTCACGTGGAAGGGTGATGATATCATCCGCTTTGGAAGTCCTGACACTATCCAGCACTGGAGCTTACTCATGGCAGAGATCTGATGTTGGAGGGTGGTGAGGGAGTGTGAATGGGTGAGTATACTTTGCTAGGGGTGGATAATCAGGAGGCATTGTCAGTTTTCTCTCAATGAGCAGATGGCAGTTTCTCTTGAATTCTTTACACAGTACATCGACTATGTAGTAGTTTGGACCTGGTAAAAGTGAAAATTATTCTTTTTGTTCCTTGTAATTTTTCTTTCTTGTTCTTGTAAATCCTCTATAGCAGCAGATAGAGAGATCTTGAAAAAGTCAGCACCCTTTTTTAGAAAAACTGAAGGAAACAAACTTTTTTGAGAAGTCTTAGATGCAACACATATGCTCTTCAAGGGAAACCGCAGCCCAACCTTTTTTTATAGATGTGTAAAAAGTGGAACCTTTATAATTTTTGCATTGCTGCCTGTGTCCCCTGATGGCAAAACTCCTCAATGGAACCCCTGCTCCTATGACGAATGTCAGGTGGGATTTCCCCTCGCTTTGAGGAGATTTACTCCTACATCTGTTTGATTCTCAGGGACAGGAAGGGTAGGAGAAACTCCCTGAGACACAGCAATGAAAACAATCCTTTCCCAGTTTAAAAAGTAAAACAAAAGTTTGTGCTGGAGTCGCTCTTTAAGGAAACTTAAAGAATGCAGATAATATGTTGCAGAATGTGAATAGTCAATAAGGGTCAAAGGCCCAGTCTTAGTTGAACTAAAGAAGTACTCCCAGAATAAACTGGATAGTAGAGTGAATCTGTCTGAGAAGAATTAAAGCGGAAGTCCATTCAAAAACTAAACTCCCTACATCTATAGCCACCAAGATACTAACACTAACCTATCTTGCCCGGAAAAAAAAAAATCAGTGTACATACCTTTTCTGTAGGCGATCCGACCCGATCTCCAGGAAGCTCTGATTCCACACTGTGCTGTCAGCTGTGGCTTCACTGTGGAGGCTGGTGCAGAGGACACATCCGTCAATGAAAGCCCCATAGTAACTCTATGGGTGACGTCACTTCCCATTCATTTCACAGCCGTTATCAGATGTATACTCAGTAGAGTTTCTGCCGCTGAAGATCAAGTCGGATCACCTGCAGAAAGGGTATGTATACAGAGTTTTTCTTTACGGCACTAGAGAGGTTAGTGTTAGAATGTTGGTGGCTGAAGATGCAGGGATTTTAGTTTTTGCATGGACTTCCACTTTAAAGATGGTTCTTTTAAGCTACATTTTCAACCTCTGAGATCTTTATAGCCATGGGCCATGGTGGCCAATATTAAATATGGGGAAAAAATCTCCAGATATCTTTATAGCTTACTTTAGAGGTTAATTCCCTCTGAAAAAGAACATTTATCCTGCAAGTGTAATCTCTCACTGCTGGAGGTGCCATCTTGGATGTGGCCCAGCAGGATTAGAGCTGTCTTTCCTGTGATGGTCAGAAATCCTGCGCATGCACAATATCGCACAGGGTGCATCCACAGCACTTATAGTGGCACAGTCTACCAAGCTCCTAAACACAACTTCTATGATGCCAGTTAATATATTCCTAGACTGGAAACATCTGACATTGTGGCCTGAAAGAGGAAGGGACAAAGAGCAGTAGACAGCAAGGAAAGAGAAGGATACAAAACAGCCACCCATAAAGTTTTAAGTATTCTAATTTTATCTGATGCCTTTAGTTCTGCAAAATGGATTGATTGGCCAGAGGAAGCAATAGTGAGTAAAATAAAAGCATAGTAAAATTAATTGTGTAATGATCATATGAGGTATGGAGACAGGGCCTCTTTAATAAACTTTTAACTAGAATTATTGTTTTGGATTGTGTGCTCAGATCTGGACCTTGAGAGATGAAATAATTCAAAATTTGTCACAGGTAGGTTTGACACAACCCTGTCTTTCATGCAAGTCTATGTGAGGACACATGTGCTGGGGGTTGTGGCTGTTACCCAGGCAGGCCATAGATTATGCAATTTTCTTTCCTGCAACCAGGAAAGAAAATCTCTCGATTCCCCCATCAACACAATCCCTCCCACTGAGCTATTGTTTTCTACTGGCAGGGGTGGGGGTGGGGGGAGCTATTCCTGCCAGAAGAAAACAGTGATTATTGCTAGGGGCTAAAACTGCTAGCAATAATAGCATGTAAAAATCTGACATGCTAATCGTATCAATGGATCAACTTGGGTACAATCAGCCTTAGTTAAAATCTTGGCCGGTCCCTGCTGAACCAGCCAAGATTCGAACCATCTATGGCCAGCTTTGGCTATGCCAGCATAAAGCACTTCAGTGTGAGATAAGGAAGCATCTTTTGCACTAAAGAAAAGTAGGGCTGTGGAAATTAAAGATGAATTCCTTGATTAATCAATTAATTTTTTTGTTCGATCAAAATTCTTTTGATTGGTACTCAACTCTCTGCCGATTTTCGGGTCTTCAGCGAGTTCCGTCGGAGATCCGGTGACGTCATGGACATCGACGTCACTGGACTCCTCCCTCTTCCCCAAGTGCCTCCGTCTGCTAATGAAGGGAAGGGGGAGGAGTCCGATGATGTTGAAGTTCTGATTGAACGTAACACGTACGGGGGAGGAGCTACGCATGACGTCACCCGCTGCTGCCCTACGGAACTAACATGATTGTCGGCTTTACATGCTGTGTTTTTATCTTCTTTATTTGAGTAGTTTGTGTGTTTGTGTGAGCACAAAAATTAAATCTTATACTTAAAAAGTGAGCACTTCGATCTTTTCTTTCTACCCATGACCTGGCATCCTTGCTGAAATCTAAGGAGATGTGAGAGAAGTTTATGGTCCATATTAACCCTTTTGATACCCGCTTGCATGACCACCTGTTTGCACAGGGTTTCATGCCATAAGGTGAGAGTGATTAGTTAGACTTGAGGTGGAGGGATTGTCACGCTACTGTGAAAAAAAAAAGACTTACGTCAGTGCTACAGTTTGAATTTAAAACGTATTTGTGTGAACTGTGAAGTTAAGTCATGGATTGTGGAAACTAATTAGTGTCGGGGGTGTGTATACCACATTTACCACTGACTAATGCAGAGTTGCAATGCAAGGAGATCAGCTAAAAGTAGTTGGATCCATATGTGCATTATAAATAATCAAAATTAGTCGATTAATCAATTAAAAAATAAATCGATTAATCAAACATGAAAATTTTAATAACAGTAACAGCCCTAAAGAAAAGTTATTTTAAGGCATTTCCAAGCAACAATCATTCACAAATAATACACAGCTAATTTGACTATAAAAGGATTAGAGGGTGGGCTTTTATAAAACAGGCTCTTTATCTGAAATTCAGGGGGGAAATGCCTAGTTTATTGACAAGTGGCAATAGAAATCAGGAAAGTATTGTTTCAGATAGGCATTTCTCCTTTGTCAGGCAGTGTATCTAAGGCCTACTTAATGGACTGTCAAACTGTGTAAAAAGATTTAGTAGAAGCATTTCATTTTTAAAATGTACTTTCATTTTGCTGAGTTCATCAGGAATTCTGTGTACCTTTCCAACCCCTGGTATTTTTTATTTTTTTGCCCGGGCCTATAAACTCTTCTTGGCTTGGTCACCAAAGTGCTTCCTGTTAGCATCCTGCATGGGTGTGTGGTCTTGCCATTCATAAGAATCAGACCAGACTAGCAACTCTTAATTGTGGATTCCAGTTTTCAGCCAAATAATGATTTTACGTAGAAAGAAAAGCCAACTGCTTGGAACCAAACCACCACCCACTAGCGGAGCGCTTTTGGAGTAATTAAACCAAGATCTTCCATAATATATTTATTATGTGTACAGTTGTTTCACCAATAAAGTCTGAGGATAGCTTGTCATGATCCAATTTTTTTGATATTTTTAATTCTATAGAGAACTAAGAATAGATTGAATTGCCATGTCATACATCACAAATTTCAGGGTATTGGCCTCAAGAACAAATCAAAGACAAATGTGGAGAATTTTTGAAAGGCTAGCAGTTTCTTCATCCTGTGCATCTCTATTCTGCCTCCTCCCTTCTGGAAACAGATTTCTGTGATATTTTCTAATTGAAAAGCAAGGCACAGAAAAGCGGTTTTGCTACTTCTGTATAAGCAGCTGGCATCTTTATGTTTCTTACCATGTATGGGAGAATAGGAATTTTTATGATGTCCTAATATAAATCAGATATGACTTGTCTCTGGGAGAACCTAGCTTATCTGCTTGATAAATCATAATTAAAACAAGAGTGTTGGATCTTCTAGAACGAGGATGACAGGAGTGATAACAATAAGGCCCAAAAAGAGGGGACCTATGTAATATAAATGGTAGGCTGGTGGCATTAGGGGTGGAATCCATCCTGGGAAACACCCTAAGTGCCACTAAGCCATTTCCCTATTCTTCAAAAATAATTCATACACGCCCTCTACTTTATGGCCCTGTAATCTATTTTTGATTAAATTGTTATTTATTGTCTTTTTCTGCCTCCTTGTAACTTCCGTTGTTAGCTTCACAAACCTCTACTTTACCCCCTCATTTCTGTTTGGAACAAACCATGCATGTTAGTTGTGGACAAGTGCACTGCACACATCCCATAGTCCTAAATCCCTACTCAATCTCGGGAGAAAGCAAAAGAGCGTGGCTGCATTCCTACATACGGTGGGACCATGGAGAATGAACATAGCCACCCTCTAACAGCAAGTCGAATCACAGCAGCAAAAAAAAAACTGACATTTGGAGATTTATGGGAGGCTGAGAGAAATAGGAGGTGCTTTTTTTCATTAATACAAACTTGAATCGTTTTTTTTTTTTTAAAGTGGTTGTAAAGCAACAAAAAAACCCCCCCAAAAATTGCAAGACAAATGCATTATTATGAAATACTCACCTTAGATCGAAGCACATGCAGCGGTCCCCGCACGCTGCTCTCCCCGACAACATTTCTCCCAGAGTTTATTCCGGGTATCACGGAGCTCTGGTGCTGTGACTGGCCGGAGTCTCAATGATGTCACTCCCGCGCATGCATGTGGGAGCTGCTGGTAATGGCACGTCCTCTGAAGCAATGGCATGAACGTGACATTGCTTCAGTGTGCATGTGCCGATGTTGTCGGCACATGCTGATACAGGGGATATCTCCTAAACTGTGCAGGTTTAGGAGATATCCATGGCAGCTAGAGGTAAGCCTTATTATAGGCTTACCTGTAGGGAAAAGTAGTTGTAAAAGGTTTACAATCACTTTAAGTTTAGTGTCACTTTAACAAGGTGGTTACAACAAGGATACCTCTAGGACTGAAGGAAAGGATAATAAAAGAAAAAGTCCAACAAAAAAACGTTCAATGACCTAGAAAGAGAACCCCATTAGGCTAATATGGAACCCAAAGACACAAGAATGTGAATTTAAACACCATCAGCAGGCCTGGTATGCTGGCTTTTAAAAGGAATAATGTTTAAACTCCCCATCCTGCATTACTGGATAGGAGGACTGTGAATACAGATGAGTGCTTGGTAGAAGCTCCAGCATGGAAAGCAAGTTGCTGAAAGGCCTAAAATAATATCAAAGTGACACATCATACACCTGAGCACTGGTGAAAACATACTGTATGTAAGTACAAGGAGCTATCATGGCCACCTACAGTATCAAACTTCTCTTCTATTCATGATAAATGTTTTAGTAATCTCACAGCTGTTTTTTTTATTATAAGCCAAAATTTATTAGACAGTTATGTGGACCTCAGACAGTGGAGACTGCACCCACCTGGCCTAGCTGCATAAAATTCCCAGAAAGGGAAAAATCATTGGAGTGTAGCGGTGCCCCCATTTCACCCTGCTGGTCAGACATACATTTTGGCACACTTTCCCAGACAATGAAAAGTCTCTTGCTTGTTTTTTTTGTTTTTATTAGGGGATTCAACTTGGATGGGGAAGAAGGACATGGGATGCCCAGACTTGAAATCAATGTTGGTTAAGTCTAAATTTGACAGTGTCTTGGTCTGCACATCTCCTCCAGCACACTACTTGAGATCACTTGCTTCACTTCACTGCCCAAATCTAGGTTCCTGTCGCCAATAGCACATGGCTAGGCCTCACTTTGAAAAAGTCTTAACGTTTTCCTGATAACCCTTTACAGACAAGGGTCTGCAGTCTCCTTTGCGGTAACAACCGTTTTAGTTGAGAAGAATAGAATGTGTTAACTTACACTTGGTGGACTACTGATCCCAGCACGTCCAATGCAAATCCTGCCAACCCTCATGGCTGCAATGACTTGACTCCAAAACAACACCACACTCTCTCCCACTGGCCCCACATCCAAATCCTGGCATGTCCCTCCCAGAGCTTCACACTGTGCTTCTCACTCACCGTCCCCGGCATGGATCCCTCCTGAATGACTTGCCTGGCAGTCCTCTCAACTGTCTTCCTCCTGTTCCAGGACAGCTCACAATGACCGTGTAGAGAGAGGCTCCCTCCCAGCTCCCGAGCTCCAGGCCTGAGGTACACCCCCCCCCCCCCCCCAGAAAGGGGAGTTTCCTCAGACCACGACAGTCTAACACTTCATTATAAAATATTCAACTCCTCCCACAGCAGGCTGACCATGGGTATATATAGATATAGGAGCCCTGCCCCCTGCCAATCCTAGTTGGGGATTGGTCAGGGCTCCATATACACCCCATGTCACTCCAGCTCCCTGCCCTGCCTCTTTTCCAGAAGCTTCTGAAAACCAGAGGAGGCACCCAAGAGCTGAAGCACATATTAGTTACCTGCTGCTACACTAAACCACTCTCCTGCCCCAGATCAAACACAAACAGGCCTAGCTCACTGCATAGGCCTGCCTAAATTTACCTGCACTGACAGTACAAAACAAACCCACTACTCTAGCACCTACCTACCTAAGGTAGAGGGTGCTAGACCAGGATTTGTTTAACTTAATAATACTGTGGAAATATGTCTGGTGCATTTATGCTATATTTATTTTTATGCGTATGCTGGCTGAAAGAGACATTTGGTAGCTAGGCAACTCACTGCTTGGCACATTTTACAGGAAGGAGAAATGTTGAAGTGTTAATTTTTACTTTATATCACAGCAGCAATTGTGACCTACATTTAGAACAAGAAATGCACCATCAGTTGCATAGCCACTTTTGCAACAGTTTAAAGGGTTTGTTAACCCACATGTGTCACTTTCTATAATCTGTCTTAAAAGGATATGTCCTCCTGTGTGTCTGTTGTATAAAAAAAAAGACGTATATGCCTTATCTGTGACCTCTGATCAACGGCCACATGACGTGCCGCATCTCTCCTCTCTACGTGTGACAGAAGCAGCAGGAGGGGCCAAGATGCCCCCACTGACGTTACTCTGGAGGGAAGGAGGCGGGGAGAAGGACAGAAGGAGAGAGCCAGAGAGATGCAGCGCATCAGGTGACCGCTGATTAGCAGTCACAGATAAGATATCTACGGCTTTTTTTTATACAGCAGACACACAGGGAGACATATCCTTATAAGACAGGATGGATTATAGAAAGTAATAGGTATTATTAAGCCAGCAACAGGGGGGCGGAGGAGCAGGGCAGACCCTGACACAGGAGCCGAAAGGTAGGGATGGGAGGGGGGGATGTCACAGGAGCAGTGAGGAGAGATGGGAGACAGCGGATCACGGAGGCACGCAAACTGACCACAGTGTCAGGTCTCAGCAGCCATGATTACCGTGGTCCGTTTACAAAGGGGTGGGAGAAACTGGCAGGATCAGCCAGGTTTTTTAGTTGTTACAGGGGTCCAAATGACACAGGACAAGCACTCTGTCATATAACATGCTTTAAAGGAGCAGGATTCATTATTTATTTATAGTAGAAAACCTGAAATGAAGTGGAATGGAAGCTGTTGATTAACCCAAAAACAACTGTGTGAGAGTCTATACAGCCTATATGCTTTTTGGTTCTTTCTTTCAGTCCTAAACCACTTGCCCCTTGAAAGGTTTACCCCCCTTCATGACCACTCAATTTTTTGCTATATGGCACTGCGTTACTTTAACTGACAATTGCGCGTCATGTAATGCTGTCCATAAATTAAATGTATGTCATTTTTTTACAACAAATAGAGCTTTCTTTTGGTGGTATTTGATCACCTCTGTGTCTTATATTTTTTGCACTATTAACAAAAAAACTATATTTTTTACTTTCTGCTATAAAACATATCCAATAAAAAAAAAATCAAAATCAAATTTCTTTGTTAATTTAGGCTAATATGTATTCTGCTACATATTTTTGTTAAAAAAAATCCCAATAAGCATATATTGATTGGTTTGCGCTAATATTATAGCGTCTACAAACCATGCTATATACTGGAATTTTTATTTATCTATTGATTTTTTATACTAGTAATGGCCGCGATTAGCGGAACTGCAATATGGACACTAACTGACACTTTGTGAAAACCAGTGACTGTAATACAGCGATCAATGCTAAAAATATGCACTGTCACGATCTGAGGATTGGAACACCTGGCACTGTAAAACTCTGGGTCTAGCGGGGCAGTAGGAATAATTAAACGGTAAGGCCTTTGATACCTTGTCATGGCCCTATCTTATGTCGGTTCTGCAGCATTTTGGCTTTGGGTCCCCGTTTATGTCCTGGATGTCGGCGCTATACGACTCACCCAGAGCAAAAATAGAATATTATGGGTTTGAATCCCCCATTTTTGACATTCGAAGAGGGACCCGCCAGGGATGCCCGTTATCACCCCTTCTGTTTGTACTGGTGCTGGAACCCCTGGCGGAAGCCATAAGAACGTACCCTGATATCAAGGGCATTGAAATAGCCAGTTCTACTCATAAGAGCTCCTTGTTTGCCGACGACATTCTCCTTTCCGTCACTTCCCCTAGAACCACCCTGCCCAATTTACACGCCCTACTACGGATGTTTGCATCACTCTCAGGGCTTCAGATCAACCCGTCCAAATCGAAGGCATTGTTGACTAACCTGTCCCAGGAACTACTGAGGGACCTGCAATCGGCCTTTCCCTATCAATGGGTCTCCTCTCTACCTTATTTGGGAATTCGCATCACCTCCACATATCAGGCCCTATATCAGGCCAACTACCCACCCCTGTTCAAGCAGTTATCAGATATGCTCACATAGTGGTCATCTTTGCCCCTCTCTTGGTTTGGGAGAATATCAGCCATCAGAATGGCATATCTCCCGAAGCTACCATATTACTTTAGGGTCCTCCCAATCCGGGTTCCTTCGCATATCCTCAATATTCATCAGCGTAGGGTCCTACAATTTATCTGGGGGTCGTCATACCCTCGTATCAACAGACAAATCGTGTTTGTTAAAAGAGCGAATGGAGGCCTTGTGGTCCCAAATCTAAGAGACTACTATATAGCAGCCGCCATAGCACCCCTCTCTCATCTCCACGAGACGTATCAGCTCCCATTGTGGGCGGCCATCAACCTACTCGAAGTGGACCCCATTCCCATTTCCTCCTTACCCTGGCTCCCGCCAAAACACCGCCCCACGATTACGGGGCCCTGCATGCTCCACACTTTGAGAGTTTGGGACTCAGTGAAGTATTCTGCAGGGTTGGCTTCTCCCCATCTCCCGCTGCTGCGACTCCTTCGTTGCCCTCTTTTCCCCCCGGGTCTTGATAACTCTGCACAATTCAATTGGTGGACCCGGAATGGCTTCGTAGACATTCATTCACTACTTACTCCTATTAGAATACTACCATTTGCAGCCTTGCGCTCGTCTCACGATATACCCTTAAGAGAGTATTTTAGATATCTTCAGATTCAACACTTCCTCCAAAGCCTTACCAAATCCCAGGACACCCCTTACAGGTTGTCTTCGTTCGAAAGCATCTGCAGATCCAGGCCTCACTCTCCTGGTCTGATATCTTTAATATACTCAGCCTTGATCGCCAAGAAGAAACCCCCGGTGCGATCCTATCACCTGCAGTGGGAGAAGGATCTGGGGAAGAAGCTGAATCCGGAAGATTGGCAGGCAATGATCCTAACCCTGTCAAAATGCTCATGCAATGTCGCGATCCTAGAGAACGCCTATAAGGTCCCATACCGGTGGTATTACACCCCGACACATTTAGCCCGATTCGTTCCCACCTGCTCCTCTCTCTGTTTCAGGGGGTGCGACCAGGAGGGCACAATGGCCCATATTTGGTGGACGTGCCCGAAGGTGTGCAGACTATGGGTCAGGGTTTACGCTTTGCTTCGCAGTCTACTCCGGGTGAACCTAAAAAAGGATCCATTCGAGGCTCTTCTCGGCAAAGCAATACCAGAACTACTACGCCCAGAGCGACAGTTGGCGCAGCATATTTTTACCACAGCTAAACTGACAATAGCGCGAGCATGGAGAAGCTTTGAGGCAGTCAAAAACCGTCTGAACGATGTCATGGTTAATGAAAAACTGTCTTCTGTTCTCTCTGACACTCATAGCAAATTCCAAAGAGTCTGGCAACCCTGGATAGAGTACCACCACTCTCCCAGATTCGATGTCACCTTGTTGTTGCTGTAGGAGCCCAGTGGGGCACACCTCCTGGGCCCATCCTCCTCCTCTTCAATCCCCCTACTCCTCTTTCTGACCTCCCTCTCTTCTCTCCAGACCCCTCTATTCCCCCTACTCTTGTCTCTTCACCTTTCCCCTTTTTCCTTCCCTCTTTTTTTTCGTCTTTCCACTTCATCAGATATGATTACTATAGGCTTCGGGCATACTCCAGGCCATGTCTGTGTTACATCTATGTGAAACCTAGGGTCTGTCCTGATCCAGGGAATGTGTACATGGTTAGAAGGAAATCTGCTTGAATTATACTTAACTGAAACTACCTGTACCGAAATCCAACTGTAAGCCTATTGTATTGACTCATAAACTTGTTACTTCACAATAAAAATCTTTGTAAAAGGAATGGTTAAACGGGTCTGCCAGGGCACCAGTCCTAGAAGCTAGAAGATACAAAGAGAGGTGTATCACAGTCACAGAATCTAAGGAGATGCCTGGTCTTCACCATAGCCATTGGAGGTGTGGAAGCTGTGCTGCAAGGCAGCCACCAGGTTGCGGCTCACCAACACACCCATGAAGGCACAGTGCTAGCAAATAGCACACGGGAAGGGCTCAGGATACACACTGGATACAAGGTACCAAAGTAAGACTACGGCAGCCAGCTAAGAAGACACACTACGGGAGGTTACAGTGAACAAGTGTGAAGTGCAGGGGGAGCTGGGAAAAGCACAGAGAAAGATGGAAACAACAAGCAGGAATGAGATGAAGGAGGCAAAATGGAGAAACAATGCTGTGGAGAGCACCCACAGCAATAGAAATCAGACAGATATAGACGGGCACCTAAAGGAATAAGAACGCAGCAAGAAAGAAAACACTGAGACCAAAAAAACACACAGAATACAAGTATACTGAAGGAACAGTAAAAGCCAGAGGAACAGGGAGGTCTGGCTTCGGCGTAGAGACATGTTGCTCGAACACTAACCCATAGGTGCAAATGCTTAATAATACCTAAGTTTAGGGAGGATTGGCAGGAACCCGAGCTGCTCAGACAGGGGGTAAAACCCGGTGCTGGATCAGTATACACAAAACCGTGACACACTGTACTAATGACACTGGCTGGGAAGGGGTTAATCTAGGGTGATCAAAGGGTTAAATGCATGCCTAACCAGTGTTTATGTGTACACAGTGTGGTGTTTTTACTAAGGGATGTGCTGGATTTCCACCAATCCCTACTCACAGGACAAAGCTCTGTATTATTTACATATGCAGAGCTCGGTTCTGTGTCTCTCCTTGGCGGTCAGTGGGTGGCGGCAGACAGCTATTGCCTGACACCCTAATCACAGGAGAAACGGCGCACGTATGCTTACGTGATTCTGCACAGAACAGCTGTCCTATAGCGGTAAGACTGCTATAGGGCAGTCATGAACTGGTTAAAGATGAAGGAATCAGCCTAGGATTGTTACAAACTTGTGAGTGGCCTTGTCTTGTCTGAACATACTTAAAGTAAACTTTTCAAGAAATAAACCACTGCCATTTCTGACCTCCTAGTTGCCTGGATTTTATGCTGACCCACTAGCTTTGAGGTAGGGCCTGCATGTATGGGACTTGTTTTTCCAGCACATCGCATAGATGCTCAACTGGATTGAGATCTGGAGAATTTGCAGGCAAGGTCAACACCGCAAACTCTTTTTTCTGTTCTTAAAACCATTCTTGAATTCATCAGACCAGGCCACCTTCTTCCATTGCTGCAATGATCTGGTTCAGATGCTCAAGTGCCCGTTTTAGGTGCTTTTGACTGTAGACACGGGTCAGCAAAGGCACCCTGATTGATCTGCGGCTATGCAACCCCATACATAACAAACTGCGATGCACTGTGTATTCTGACACCTTTCTATCAGAACCAAAATTCACTTTTTCAGCAATTTTAGCTCCAGTGGCTCCTCTATTGGATTGGACTACACGGGCCAGTCTTCACTGCCCACTTGCATTAATGAGCCTCGGCCGCCCATGACCCTGTCCCTGGTTCGCCAGTTTTCCTTTCTCTGACCATTTTTGACTGGGAACATCCCACAAGAGCTGCAGTTTCAAAGTTACACTGACCCAGTTATCTAGCCATTACAGTTTGGCCTATGTCAAAGTTGCTCAGATCCTTACATTTGCCCTTTTTTCTGCTTTCAGCACATCAACAGCAGGGACAACATGTTCACTATGTTCACTTTGCTGCCTAATATATACCACCCACTTTCAAATGCCACTTAACAAAGTAATCAGTCTTTTTCACTTTACCTATCAGAGTACATAATGTTATGGCTCATCAGTGTATAAAATCATGTTTTGGATTTTTTTTTTTTTACTAATTTAAAAAAATATATTTCTTTCATGATTAAACAATGAATTATGCTTATGCCTATTACAAACATTTACAGAGCACTAAGTTTTTTCAGCACAATAGGAGTTGTCTACCTGAAACCTCAGACAAAGCCCTACTGCGGGAAGGGTTAAAAGGGATTTCAGCTTCTGCTACTGAACTCTCTAAACTGACTTCTTACAGAAAGGCAGATAATGATACACAGCTAAACATGTATATTAGAGATGAAAATACTACCTGCTGGCTGAACATGGTATTACCAAATATTCATATACATAATAAATAACCTAACTACTAAAAACCAATATTTTTTACATTTTATTTTTTCATTCCTGACCATAATAAAGAAAGAAAAACACTGTACAACCCCTTTTACTATAGTCTGCCAGCCCTTCATGAATAAATAAAACTACTCATGGTGGGAATGGAGTGGGTATCAACTAATACTAGGATACCCTACAGTACACATAGTGGCCCCAAGTGCTGTGCTGCCACTGTTTGCTTGCAGAAAAGATGCCCACATTGGCTGGCTCTACATGTACTGTATATCAGTTTCATCGGTTTTGCTGACAGTGATCAGCTAGAGGAAGCTGAAAGTCAGTGGAAGAACAGCAACGTCAAAGATCAGAATAGTGAGTGAACTGGCCACTTCCTCAATGGCCGTGATAAGTCAGAAGATACAAAAGCAACAGAACATGCATCATAGCTAGGAATAAAACTGCCTGCACGATAAGATAAACAGCATATTTATCTGTCTATCTTACTCAAGCTTACTTCCTTAGTTGGACAAAAATTTTCAGAAAAAAACATTTAAGTTAAAAGTAATTTTTTTATAAGAACAGCATAGTTAGCATGGCCAAGTAACAACAAGTCTGGCAAGAAAGTAAATTGAAATCTGATGGGCATACCCTTCATTTACACGTACTCTATAACAGAATATAAAAAATGTTTTCAATCCAAACAACAGAGCGATTTCTGCTCTTTATGCAATATTGTAAATGTTCTTCCTAGCCCACCTCATGTCAGCACTCAATGAGTTAACACCTTCTCTGGAGCCCCACAGGACCACCTGTGTCTAGCTAAAAAAAAAAAGACAGACCTTCTGCCAACTAAGATGTTCTTTTTTTTGGTCACGCTTCGGGCCACTTGTTAATTGTAGTTGGTAAGTAAATTGTTTGCAGCAACCCCCCCGGCAAACCTATCCCTCCATGTTCAGCCCCTCGTGGAGTTGGAAAGTTGGAAGACCCTGAATGTTGGACGGTAAACCCTCCTAATAACTGGGTGCCCTTTGTGTCAGGGCCGTGGGCAAAAGAATGCTTAATCAGCATTGACATTGTACAAGTGTGGTATTATAAAATATCTGCAATGTCATCATTGCCTCTCCCTTGGGTTTTTTTTATGCAGCGCTCCTGGTTTTATTGTCAGTCTGAAGCGGCTGTGAATGATGTAATCGGGGTGGGGAGATTGGCAGCACAGGATGGTAACTGCCAGTCGCCATGCAATGGCGTAAATGATCTTAGAGATAAGCAGTTGAGAGGGCTTCTCTCCCTCTCTCTCTCTGCAGTCCTGCCAGGTAAAGGACTTACCTCAGATTCTGACTAAGTCTCCTGACTGCCTCCGGATGTTCTTTCCTTGCTCCCCTGCTATGCTGTGTACTTGTGTGGGTTTGACAGACTGACTGGTTTGTTTAAGACTCTGTGTCTGCTATCTGCCTTTGGAAATGATGCCTGAGCTCACCTGCTGCTGCTTCTGAAGTAAGTAGATGAAGGCAGATGGTTCTTAAAGAGACAGGGTACCTGTTTTTTGGTGAGAGGTAATATGATTTTCTCCATATATTTTCTGCAAATATGAGCTTGCCACACCTGTTAGTGGCACAGAGGATTAGTAAAGGTAGGAGGGGGCAATGTGGGAAATGGTTTTTAAAAGAGTGCTCAAGGAAATTATGCAAATTGAGGTGATTTGCATTATTTTAGGAGCAGAAACCCTGAATGCAAATGCTCAAAACAACATAAGACACGCCAACGATCATTTTATCCTCACCAGGATGACGACACCCAAAAGGTTGTCGCATTTATTAAGCATGTGGTCAATACACTCTAAAGCAGTGCTGTGTCTTGGCCTAGGCCGACAAGGCCCAGGCTTAGGGCGGCACTTTAGGGAGGGGCGGCCGACCAAAAAAAGCAGGCTGCAGCGTTTGGAGAGAGAAGTAGAGTGTGTGGTGACAGTTCCCCCCTCCCTCTCCTCTCCACACAGATGCAGAGCAGAGAAAAAGAGCTGGTCAGTTTCTCTGCCTGTGTTGTGAACCCAGGTGCACATGGAGCCATTGGATTGTGGCGTCAGCAGCGGACCCAACTACTGTGTACATTCTGTATATCTGACCTGGCTGGAGGGGTGAGAGTAAATACCAATCCTCACTGTGTCTCCTTGCAAACCTCATGCCACTGCTTTTCTGTGCTACAGCTTCCCACTTTGTTTCTCCTATCTCCCTGTTATCTGAAATAGAGACTCTCTTGTAATTAACCCTTTATGTACTTGCTAGGGGAGAACTGTGCTTTTCTTATCTGCTTCAGCCCAGGTTCACACCAGTACAATCACAGACATTGCATGTGATTCGCACCCATTCCTGTGGTGCCAATCACATGCGATCTCTGTGCGATGCGAGTTCAGCCATACAATTGTATGGCTGAACTCACATTGGATTAGTATAGAAAAAAAATGCAGGGACTTGTTTTTCCCCGCACTAGAACCGGATCACATGGGTGTTCTCACTGCGATCTGTGAACTAAACTGACATTGTATTGGCACCTGCATTGGTTCGCAGAGGGTAGTGTGAACTGCCTGTGGGAGAGATGCAATGCGGGAACTGGTGCTGGAATTGCAATGATTCCCGCCTCGCATCAGTGTGAACCTAGGCTTAATGAACACGTACAATGTACACTGCTGCTTACCTAAATGGTTAAGGCTGCATTCACAAATGAGCATATTTTTTTTGGGCAGAAAGTTGCATGTTTTTACCATGATTTTGTACAGGTCAAAGGGTCACCTATTTAAAAAGCAGAAAAAATGCCTGTAATTCGCCTGTAAAGAAGTTCATGTACTTTTTTGAGCTCATGCTCTGCTCACATGTAGGCATTTTTGGGCGTTTTTTTGCTTTCAGCCTCAGCTCTAAAAATGCCCAACAAGACAAATCCCTTTCATTTCAATGGCCCCTGTTCACATCTGAGCGTTCTGTCACCTAAAGCAAAACGCCCCTCGCTCAAAAAAGTACATGAGCTTTTTTGGCAGTTTACAGGTGTTTTTATTTCTTTTACATTGTTGACCTTTTGACCTGTATAAAATCGTGGCAAAAATCGTGGCAAAAATCGTGGCAAAAATAGCGTAACTTTCTGCCTGAAAACTATACGGTCAGGTGTGAATGCAGCCTCAGGCGTTTTACTACAGGCGACAAAATGCTCAGATGTGAAAAGGGCCATTTAAATGACTGGGATTTTGCTTGTTGGGCGTTTTTCAGGCGTTTTTGATGGTGTTTTATGAGCTGAAAATTCTTAGGTTTGAATGCAGCCTGACTATTTACTGCTCAACATCTGCAGGCAGGTGCTTCTGGTAAAAAATGTCATTTAACACCTTAGTGTCTGCTTGTATATATTGGTTAACCTTTTGTAGCTACCTGTATGGTTCATGCAGACATATGAAGAAAAGTGTAATTTCTCATTATAGCAGACATCCCAAGTCTCCCCCGAGTCACGGGAGTCTCCCGCATTTGACTACAGGCTCTTGGACACCCATGAGTGCCGGGTCATCTCCTGGCTGCTCCTGTCACTCAGCAACAGACAGAGCAGCCTGAGCGGCCAAATGGAGTACGGTCGCTTGATCTGCTCTGACTTCTGTCTGAGTGGTAAGCGCAGAGGGGTCTGAACCCACCCAAAGCAGAGCATGCGCTGTTCCAAAGCAGGCTGTACTTGGCCGGGAGGCTAGGCTCAGTGACGTCTTGGCGCCTTTTACAAAATAGAGCAGGGCCGCTCGGGGGAGCTAGGAGGACTCAGGAGTGAGAGCGGATGCTCCTCCTAGCTCCTTCAGCGGGCTGGTGTCCCTGCTCTCCACCATGCCTTGTCTCTCCTGCCTACAGATCAGCCTGGCAGGCCTGGACTCAGAGACTTTAGTGTTCCATGATCCATCCTGCTCCCTCCTGCTCTGACCCTGAATACAGAAGCACACGAGAGCAGAGGTATTCTGTAGTTTGAGAGGTGTGCAAGGTGTGTTTTATTCACTGTTGTGGCATGGCTTCATTCACTGCTTCTCCCTCTTCATGTCTGCATTCCTCGGCTACATATGCTACCTGTGTCCCCTGATGAAGCCTGTTGATTTAATGCCTGCTGCTGCTATACGCCTAAGTGTGTTCCAGAGGCATGTGGAGAAGGCTGAGAAGCACTACAAGCCAGATAGCTGCTATTGACATGTATTGCACTGCTTAGTGCTTCTCCCTATCTATGTTTGCATTCCTAGGCTGCAAATACTGTGTTCTGCAGAGAAGTCCTGCAAACTCTTTTCTTGCTGCCACCTAACTGCGTTGCTGCCACTACCTTCTATTCACTTTGTAGCTGCTCACAGCCAAGCATAGCGAGGAGTGACTGTTTGTGGACAATTTTTAATCATCAGTTTTTTGATATTACCAGCCCTATATGAACATTCACCAATGGTCACGTGTACTTTTTGAACAATTAATTTAGGTAGGTACAGTCACTATCTAGTGAAGTATACGTAGGTGTGCCATTATTTCTCTTCTTGCAGCTGGTGTTCTGGGTACATTTCTTTGATTTATGTGACCCTCCCTGTGTAACCGGTATGTCTCTGTGTAGGGGTACTGCAGCAACAAATGCATAATTTAAGCCTTCATTGGCTTTTATAGGTCTAAGCCGTTAGGCTGGTTCGCTGTGCCATTGTCAAACCTTTATCTGCAGCATTTCTCTGAGGACATTATTCAGGTGGCCTTCATACTCAGTCCCCTATGCAATATTCCATCTTATGGCTGCTCCATTCAATGTATGTGTGGACTGTATGTATCTGAGTGTAGCGTATGTAATGTTATTTTTCTTAGTGAGATTGGGGAGGGTTGGCAGCGCCGGCGCGTTAACTCCCTGAAATTATTTTTTTCAGGTTGGGATGTCTGTTATAGATCAGTCTGGATTTTATTGTCCATCCTGCTAACTACATTTAAGACTGTCGGATATTTTTTTTCTTTCTTTTTTTTTGTCTCCATGTCTCTATTCGGAATTAACCCAGTTTGCTGAAAAGGTCAATGATTTTCCCCACCTCCTTATGATCTATTCAATCTCTGTTGTGCCTGCCCCATCAGCTGTGTCCATACTCCATCCCCTGATGCACACACAGACACACACTGTGTGTATGTTAAGGTGTGCAGAACAGGTGGCAAATCAGAGTACAAACACACTAGAGGCTGGAAAATTGGTTAGTAATTTTTTTTAAGCTGCACTGATGGGCACTGGTGAGGCTGCACTAATGGGCACTGGTGAGGTTGCATTGATGGGCACTGATGAAGCTGCACTCACTTGGTACCCACAATCACATTGGGCCAAATTTTGCTTTGTCAAATGGGCTACTTGTTCAAGGGCCAACAATATATACAGTGTCTTGAAAAAGTATTCATATTCCTTGAAATTTTCCACAATTTTGTCATGTTACAACCAAAAATGTAAATGTGTTTTATTGGGATTTTATGTGATAGACCAACACAAAGTTGCACATAATTGTGAAATGGAAGGAAAATGATAAATGGTTTTCAACATTTTTTACAAATAAATATCTGAAAAGTGTGATGTGCGTTTGTATTCAGCCCCCCCCCCCGAGTCAATACTTTGTAGAACCACCTTTCCCTGCAATTACAGCTGCAAGTCTTTTTGGGGATGTCTCTATCAGATTTGCACATCTAGAGAGTGACATTTTGCCTGTCAGATTGGATGAAGAGTGTCAGTGAACATCAATTTTCAAGTCTTGCCACAAATTCTCAATTGGATTTAGGTCTGGACTTTGACTGGGCCATTCTAACACATGAATATACTTTGATCTAAACCATTCCATTCAGGGCTCAAGTCCTGCAGGAATGCATGGGAATGGAGTTCCTGTACTTTTTCCACAACAGGAACTCAGTTCCCTTTAGCAGCCATGTCCTGCAAGACTTTGAAGTATGCGGGCTGTGTGGCAGGTGCTACACCAGCAGCTACCGACACAGCTCGCAATAGTAAGTGCCGCACACCTGACCATTCAGGCATTGCCAGTAGGGGGCCCCATGACAGCTTCCGCATCGATCAACCTGTCAATCACAGCTAGCTGATGGGTAGATCAGGTCTAGGTCTAGCTGACGGGTAGATCAGCTATTCTGCTCACAGGACATGCAGGGAGAGAGGTGAGCTGAGGGGGGGAACATCAGTTTGGGGTGGTAAGCTGAGCACAATGCCTGGCAAAGTTTAATGCCAGGAGGGAAGTTTATGTGGAAATATGTGAAAGGTTGGAATAGCAGCGAGGGTGTGTTGGAGCCCTGCAGAGTTTGCAGCCCCCCAAGCTAACATACATCTCCTAAGTAGGAACACTATATATAGTAGCAACTATAGTAGCATCACTATCTCCCCAAGCATTCTGTCCAGATAATGTGCAGTTAATTTATGACCTTTCCGTTTAACCCTGTGTTATCCAAACGAATGAAAAGTGTAAACTCACCACATAAACACTCTATATACAAAATAAAATTCCCCAATAAAGATCAGAACATGATGTTCACATTTGCATGGAAGCACAATTGAATGAATGCTGATTATTCAGAGAATTACCGTATTTATGTTTATTGAGGATTGTTTTTTTTTATATATACTAACAGTTAAACTTCATACACACAATACGAAAATTGGATGAAAAATACCACTTTTGAAGCGTTCGTACATATGAGCGTATCATTTTTATTTATTTTTTGGTGGGGGAGTGGATCTTGGGTGGGAGTTCCCACACTTTTTTCCCCAGGACTTGACCCCTGATTCCATTGTAGCTCTGGCTACATGTTTCGGGTCATTGTCCTACTGAAAGGTTAACCTCCGCCCCATTCTCAAGTCTTTTGCAGACTTTTACAGGTTTTCTTCTACGATTGCCCTGTATTTGGCTCCATCCATCTTCCCATCAACTCTGACCATCTTCCCTGTCCATGCCACCACCATGTTTTTCACGGTGGGAATAGAGTGTCCAGGGTAATGTGCTGTGTTAGTTTCCCACCACAAATAGCGTTTTGCTTTTGGGCCACAAAAAGTAAAATTTTGATCTCAAGTGACCAGAGCCCCTTCTTTCACATGTTTGCAATGTCCCCCCACATGGCTTCTCGCAAATGGCAAACGGCTTTCTTTCACTAATGGCTTTCTTCTTGCCACTCTTCCATAAAGGCCAGATTTGTGGAGTGCATGACGAAGGCCCCTTTCACACGGACAGACCGTTCAGGTCCTCCTGTCAGTTTTTTAGGTGGACCTGAACGGACGCTCCATACAAGTCAATAGAGCGATGAATGTCAGCGGTGACATGTCTACTGACATCCGACCCGTTCCGATCCCTATATCATTTATAAAGATATTAAAAAGTAAGGTTGCCAACACTGAACTGTGTGGTACACCACTAACAACCCTAGACCATTCAGAGTATGGACCACTACTCTCTGAATATGGTCCTTTAGCCAGTTTTCTATCCATTTACAAACTGATTTTTCCAGGCCTTTAGACTTTACCTTACACATTTGCAAATCCAAGTACCGTATATACTCGAGTATAAGCCGAGATTTTCAGCCTCTTTTTTGAGGCTGAAAGTGCCCCCCTCGGCTTATACTCGAGTCATCGCTGTCTGCCTGCTCGATCAGCGTGTCGAGCAGACAGACAGCGGCCATTCTATTCTAATTCAAAAGCCGCGCCTCCGGCTCCGCCTTCGCCTGTGATAGGCGGAACACTGAATTTCCCAGCAGCCTGTGTTCCGCCTATCACGGACATCCGCTCATCCTCGTACTACGGACGAGGATGAAAGGATGGCCGTGATAGGCGGAACACAGACTGCTGGGAAATTGTGTTCCGCCTATCACAGACAGGGAGGCGCAGCATTTGAACAGGAAAATGGGCGCCGACGAAGAGCGGTGATCCTGGGACGGGACCGGACGGAGGCTCGGCTCGGCTCGGGACGGGACGGGACCGGACGGAGTCTCGGGACGGGACGGGACCGGACGGAGGCTCGGCTCGGGACGGGACGGGACCGGACGGAGGCTCGGGACCGGACGGAGGCTGGGGACACAGGTAGGCTGGACACACAAGGCCTCTCACACACACACACACACACACACACACACACACACACACACACACACACACACACACACACACACGGATGGACACACACACAGGGATGGATGGATGGATGGACACACACACAGGGATGGACAGGCATATCTCACCCTCGGCTTATACACGAGTCAATAGGTTTCCCAGTTTTTTGGGGGTAAATTGGGGGCCTCGGCTTATACTCGGGTCGGCCTATACTCGAGTATATACGGTATACTACTTTGTCCAAGGTTGTACTTAAGTCTTCATAAAAAGAAATCAGACAACTGATTTAATTGTATAGAAAATCCCTCAAGGGGTTTTTTAGCAGCAAGATGGTATTTGAGGCAAATAACAATAGTTTCTTTAAAAATAGCAATTCTTTATTTTTATCACGGTATCAAAAAACGGTGGGTATAAATCATGAATGCATGGGAGTCATAAAAAGCAATTCTTAACATTTTAAACATATCTCGTCAACATGGGAAAACCATACATGAACTCATTTTGTATATAAAAACAAAAAACTTTTGTAGAGTTTCGCATAAATATCCCTATGTGTTTCGACCTGTATAAGTAATGGTCTTCTTCAGGGAAGTTTATTCTACGCGAAAAAGAAATAGTTTGAGTTATACGTGGCTGCACTGAGGAATCATCCTGGTTTGCTGGGCTTACTAAAATGGATTTTAAGGAAATTGTCTATTATTCTCTGCTGCCGGCAGAGGATGGTGAATATTGGTGCCAAACCTTGAAAGATTGAACCAGTGACCAACTGCTGGAAATGATCGAATCAGCTCATTCCCTAGTGGATCAGGGGTATATGTTATTTGAGGATGTTCAGCCCTTAATCCAGTTGTGTGCAAAGCCAGCCCTGTCATGTATTCCCGAAGGAAGTGATGATTTTTCTCCCCCTTCAATTATGGCCAAGTTGAATCTCTGGAATGGTTGTTAGAGGATGATCCAGCCTTTTTATGGAACGTTATTCCTCTTGTTCGCAGCATATGTTGTCTGATTGCATCCATTCAGTGCAATCCCTGGTTAGTCAGGCTGTGTGTGAATCAACGTTTGTTCAACCTGTGCTACAGGCATGGTCAGATCTCCTGTATTTAGCCAAGCCAAAACATTCCAGCCCTACCATTGATCACCTGCCTTCCCAAGAATCTATCTCCCCGTCACCTATGGCAACCTCAGCTACAGCCCAGTTTGCACAGCTTCCTACCAAATACTATTTCCCGGTCTCCAATTGTTGCACCTATCCTGCCTTCAATCCACCTGTCTCTTCCCTTCCACCTGTAAAAATCCCACAAAACCCTCCTCCAGGCACTATTCCCTGGTCTTCCTTTTTCCCAGTTACATCCTTTTCTTACAGCTCTGTAGTTACCTGAAAAGCTGCAGTGGCTAAACCAAAAAAGAAACAAAAGTTCTTTCCGACCCACACCATCCTGCCAGGAACCTGATGTCCCACCTAGATCTGCCAACCCAGTGCCTGCTACCCAGCCTGACGTCCCATTGCCTGCTATCCAACCTGATGTTCCATAAGTGGCATAGCGTGGGGGTGCAGAGGGGGCCGTGGCCTCGGGCGCAACATTTAGGGGGGCAAAATTCCATGCCAGTGTGGGGGGGTGGACACGGTCTGGGGAGAGGGAGCAGCCGGAAAAAGAGAGAGAGAGAGAGAGTGTAGAAGAGCAGCACCATGTAGTGTCAGTTTAGGAATACTGTAGGTAGGACAGTGTAGTGGACAGTATAGTCAGGGCCATCTTTAATATTGATTGGACCATGGGCAAAACTTTTCTTGGGTGCCCCCTCCCCATGCAGTTTCGCTCTCCACCTGCTCTGAGACATACAATAAATAGCATCTAGACTCAAAATCAGTTTACTGAATCAGATCAGGCAGCTATTGCGATTGGTTGACAGAGGTTTCAGTGTATTATTACCGCTCACTGACTGGTTGCTAGAGGTTACAGAACACATTACAGCTCACTGGCTAGTTGCTAGAGGTTACAGCACATGATTTCTGCTTGTTGATTGGTTGCTAGAGATTACTGTGGATATGATCTCAGGGGGGCATGATATACATATCAATGCTGCCGGCCACCTCTATTTACATATGAATGCCAGTAATTTACATGTAAACACAGGGTCTCCAGGTGAGTCACCTGGGACACAGCACAGGACTAAAACTTCAAGCCCTTGTACACACAGTTGGACATTCCGACAACCAAATCCGTCGGATTTTGTCCGATGGATTTTGTCCGACGGATTTTGTCCGAAATTGTTGCATACATACAGTCGGACAAAGTTGTCAGAAAATCCGATCGTACTTAACGTGATGACGTTATTTGGTTAGGACGGGACTATGTTCAGGCTAGTAGCCAATAGCTTTGGTCTAGGAATTTGATCCGAACATGCGTGGCACTTTGTCCGATTGGAATTCTCTACACATGATCGGACAAAGTCCGATTGAATCATGTTGTCGGAAAATTTTATAGCCCAGCTGGAAAACTTGGTCCGTCGGATATTCCGACGGAAACAGTCTGATGGAGCCCACACAATGTCGGATTATCCGACAACAAGGTCCTATCGGACATTGCCCATCGGAATGTCCGACCATGTGTACAAGGGCTAAGGGGCGGGGGAATTGAAACCAGCATAGTTGGCAAGTATGAAGCAGCTGCTTTGGGTCCCACAACAATGACAGGGCCCAGGGCAGCTGCCCCTTTTGCCCTGCCTTACAAACAGCCCTGAGTATAGTATAGTAGTCAGTGTAGTATAGTGGACAGTTTAGTGTGGTAGACAGTATAGTGATCAGTGTAGTATAGTGGTCATTGTAGTGTAGTGGACAGTATAGTATAGTGGTCAGTGTACAGTATAGTGGTCAATGTAGTGTAGTGGACAGCATAGTGGTCAGTGTATTGTACAGTATAGTGGTTAGTGTAGTGTACAGTATAGTGGTTAATGTAGTGAACAGTATAGTGCTCAGTGTAGTGTAGTGGACATTATAGTGCTCAGTGTAGTGGACATTATAGTGCTCAGTGTAGTGGACATTATAGTGCTCAGTGTAGTATAGTGTACAGTATAGTGGACATTATAGTGGTCAATGTAGTGGACAGTGTAGTATAGTGGTCAGTGTAGTGGACAGTACAGTGATCAGTGTAGTGTAGTCCTCAGTGTAGTGTAGTGGACAGTATAGTGCTCAGTTAGTGTGCTGTACAGTATAGTGGTCAGTGTAGTGTAGTGAACAGTATAGTAGAGTGGTCAGTGTAGTGTAGTGGACAGTATAGTGGTCAGTGTAGTAGAGTGGTCAGTGTAGTGTAGTAGTCAATGTAGTGGTCAGTGTAGTGTACAGTATAGTGGTCAATGTAGTGTAGTGGACATATATTGGTCAGTGTAGTGTAGTGGACAGTATAGTATAGTGGTCAGTGTAGTATAGTGGTCAGTGTAGTGTACAGTATAGTGGTCAATGTAGTGTAGTGGACAGTATAGTGGTCAGTGTAGTGTAGTGAACAGTATAGTAGAGTGGTCAGTGTAGTGTAGTGGTCAATGTAGTGGTCAGTGTAGTGGTCAGTGTAGTGTACAGTATAGTGGCCAATGTAGTTTAGTGGACAGTATAGTGGTCAGTGTAGTGGACAGTATAGTATAGTGGTCAGTGTAGTATAGTGGTCAGTGTAGTATAGTGGTCAGTGTAGTGCACAGTATAGTGGTCAATGTAGTGGACAGTATAGTGGTCAGTGTAGTTTAGTGGACAGTATAGTATAGTGGTCAGTGTAGTGTACAGTATAGTGGTCAATGTAGTGTAGTGGACATGTAGTGGACAGTATAGTATAGTGGTCAGTGTAGTATAGTGGTCAGTGTAGTATAGTGGTCAGTGTAGTGCACAGTATAGTGGTCAATGTAGTGGACAGTATAGTGGTCAGTGTAGTTTAGTGGACAGTATAGTATAGTGGTCAGTGTAGTGTACAGTATAGTGGTCAATGTAGTGTAGTGGACATGTAGTGGACAGTATAGTATAGTGGTCAGTGTAGTATAGTGGTCAGTGCAGTGTACAGTATAGTGGTCAATGTAGTGTAGTGGACAGTATAGTGGTCAGTGTAGTGTAGTGAACGGTATAGTAGAGTGGTCAGTGTAGTGTAGTAGCCAGTGTAGTGTACAGTATAGTGGTCAATGTAGTGTAGTGGACAGTATAGTGGTCAGTGTAGTTTAGTGGACAGTATAGTATAGTGGTCAGTTTATTATAGTGGTCAGTGTAGTGTACAGTATAGTGGTCAATGTAGTGTAGTGGTCAGTATAGTATAGTGGTCAGTGTAGTGTAGTGGACAGTGTAGTGTAGTGGACAGTATAGTGATCAGTGTGTAGTGTAGTGGACAGTACTATAGTGTAGTGGACAGTATAGTGCTCAGTGTAGTGTAGTGGACAGTGTAGTGGACAGTGTAGTGGTCAGTGTAGTGTAGTGGACAGTATAGTGATCAGTGTAGTGGACAGTATAGTATAGTGGTCAGTGCAGTATAGTGGACAGTTTAGTGGTCAGTGTAGTGTAGTAGACAGTATAGTGGTCAGTGTAGTGTAGTAGACAGTATAGTGGTCAGTGTAGTGTAGTGGACAGTATAGGGGTCAGTTTAGTGGACAATTTAGTGGTCAATGTAGTGCACAGTGTAGTATAGTGGTCAGTGTAGTGGACAGTATAGTGGTCAGTGTAGTGTAGTGCTCAGTGTAGTGTAGTGGACAATTTAGTGGTCAGTGTAGTGTAGTGGTCAGTGTAGTGTAGTGAACAATTTAGTGGTCAGTGTAGTGTAGTGAACAATTTAGTGGTCAGTGTAGTGTAGGGGACAGTATAGTGGTCAATGTAGTGGACAGTGTAGTATAGTGGTCAGTTTAGTGGACAGTACAGTGGTCAGTGTAGTGTAGTGCTCAGTGTAGTGTAGTGGTCAATGTAGTGGACAGTGTAGTATAGTGGTCAGTTTAGTGGACAGTACAGTGGTCAGTGTAGTGTAGTGGTCAGTGTAGTGTAGGGGACAGTATAGTGGTCAATGTAGTGGACAGTGTAGTATAGTGGTCAGTGTAGTGGACAGTATAGTGGTCAGTGGACAGTGTAGTGTAGTGGTCAGTATAGGAATCGGGTTGGTCAGTGTAGTGGTCTATATAGGAATCACATTGGTCAGTGTGGCGGCCAGTATAGGAATCAGGTCGGTCAGTGTAGTGGTCAGTATAGGAATCGTTACTTTAAACAAATATCGTATCAAATACAGGGTGGTACTGTGGATACAAAACAGTAAAAAATGCCATGTCCCGATATTTGGAGTTATTGAATAGAACAATTATTGAAAGTAATGGACTTTATAATTGCAATTTCGAACTGAGTCATCTATGATACACTGTCCATACTACTGTTTTTTTATTTGCTTTGCCTATGTTATAATAATATTTGTCATAAGCAAAATGGAAATGTATGAGTCTTCTATCCAATTGTGATTTAAATAGACCACATTGACAGTGTAATCGTTATGCTCTGAGGAAATTAGTGTTCCATGCAAACCTATGTATGTTTTGCACTAAGTAATTTTTATTTTTTATCTTTGTAAATAAATTTTGTTAAAAATGATTTTAAAGAAATCTGTGTCTTATGCCTATAAAGTACAAAAACAGCAAATTCTCCTGCGCTCTGGTTTCTTGGTCTTTAAATGTGATATAAACAGTTTGAAATGGTGTAGTCACTACGTCTTGCAGCCCTCCTTTAGAACATTGGGTGTTCAAATACTAAAAAGAGAGAATACAAAGAAGGGGAAGGCGCACTGACCTAGTGCATTACCATAAAACAGCTTTATTTAAAATTGAATCAAATAGCAAAATGGCTACTCACAAACGAGTATTGATCACAGGCAAAATCAATACAAATAAATCCATCGCACCAAACGTTTGGCGACTCCAGACCAGATGTCCGAGGAATTTGATGAGTACCTCTACGAAAATGGCTAACGCGTTTCGGGAGTGACCCCCTTTCTTCAGAGCCAAAGAGGGCTATGGTCTCTCGCTGGAGGCTGCCAGTAAATATATATAAAAAGGCCTCTAAGCCCATGAGGTCGAAAAGGTCAGAAAACTCCACCCCAGGTCAGACAGGTCAGAAAGCTCCACCCCCCCCCAAAAAAAGGGAGGGAGAGAGGCGACTGCAAGTGTCGCATCTTATGCGGAAACGCACGCGTGTGCTCATGCACACGTATGTGGATATACATATGTACTCCGTTCAATAGAATAATACTATCCGCCACATACGATAGAGATTTTTTGTTAATATCTGCCACATAGAAATTACTGATGATCTTAGTGGTACACTCGAGGGGGAAGGTGCTACACCGAATTTCATTTTATTTTATTTTATTGAAATACATTTAGTGCTGTACACAACCTGTATGTGTGCAAAGGTGACGTCCTCGTGGAACGCTATCTGCTGGCTGGAGCGCACCTGGTTTCTTGTAGCAGGAAGTGCGGGTGGATATGCGTTCCACCCGCAACTTCCAGGCGCACCAGCATGGGCACTTCCGCTCACGCTGACTGGAGCGCACTTGGTCCCATGTGACAGGAATTAATATTAATAATAAAATAGAAATAAAAAATAGTAAAAAAATATATGTAAAAGTGGGGGGAAAAAATAAATAAATAAAATAAAAAAAGGGGGGGGAGGTAATTCCCTGTAACACCCCCCTCCCCCCCTTTTTTTTTTTTTTTGATTTATTTATTTTTATTTTTATTTATTTTTCCCCCACTTTTACATATATATTTTTTTACTATTTTATTAATATTATTAGTAATCTCCTTCGCTGTCCCAGCAAGGAGGTTAGCGCTCGCACGGGAGGTTGGATTGTGGGCGGGTTCCTCTGCGCCTGTGTTTCCGGGTCCTGGTTCCAGCTTGCGCTTCAGGGGTCTGGCTAGACGCCGAAGCATGAGTGGACCAGGTCACGCCAATGGACGCCCGTGCTCGGACGTCCACTTTGTGCGCCTGAGCGGAAGTACTCACGCTGGGGCGCCCGGATGTTGCGGATGGAACGCATATCCGTCCGCACTTCCTGTCACATGGGACCAAGTGTGCTCCAGTCAGCGTGAGCGGAAGTGCCCATGCTGGTGCGCCCGGAAGTTGCGGGTGGAACGCATATCCACCCGCACTTCCTGCTACAAGAAACCAGGTGCGCTCCAGCCAGCAGATAGCGTTCCACGAGGACGTCACCTTTGCACACATACAGGTTGTGTACAGCACTAAATGTATTTCAATAAAATAAAATAAAATGAAATTCGGTGTAGCACCTTCCCCCTCGAGTGTACCACTAAGATCATCAGTAATTTCTATGTGGCAGATATTAACAAAAAATCTCTATCGTATGTGGCGGATAGTATTATTCTATTGAACGGAGTACATATGTATATCCACACACGTGTGCATGAGCACACGCGTGCGTTTCCGCATAAGATGCGACACTTGCAGTCGCCTCTCTCCCTCCCTTTTTTTTTTTTTGGGGGGGTGGAGCTTTCTGACCTGTCTGACCTGGGGTGGAGTTTTCTGACCTTTTCGACCTCATGGGCTTAGAGGCCTTTTTATATATATTTACTGGCAGCCTCCAGCGAGAGACCATAGCCCTCTTTGGCTCTGAAGAAAGGGGGTCACTCCCGAAACGAGTTAGCCATTTTCGTAGAGGTACTCATCAAATTCCTCGGACATCTTGTCTGGAGTCGCCAAACGTTTGGTGCGATGGATTTATTTGTATTGATTTTGCCTGTGATCAATACTCGTTTGTGAGTAGCCATTTTGCTATTTGATTCAATTTTAAATAAAGCTGTTTTATGGTAATGCACTAGGTCAGTGCGCCTTCCCCTTCTTTGTATTATGCCTATAAAGTCCATTCTTTTCAACAATTGTTCTATTCAGTATAGGAATCGGGTTGGTCAGTGTAGTGGTCAGTATAGGAATCGGGTTGGTCAATACTATTAGAAATAGTACTAGCCTCATAGCTCAAATTAATGCCTCTGTCGTTGGCATTAAAGTGGTGTTGCCACCAAAAAATTAAAAGCTGCTTAAAAGTCGTAAAAAAAATAAAAAATAAAAATAATTGGCAAAAAAAAAATGTTTTACTCACCTCTAAATACCGGTTGCTAGGGGGTCCCTCGTAGTCTGCCTTCTTCATTGCCTGGGCTGGTGACATCACTTCCCCTCACGCCGCACATTCACCTGGGACCTGTCACATGTCCCAGGTGCCTGTACGGCGTATCATGGCGCCATGCGCCGCTCGCGCATGCGCAGTGGGTGCCTGGCTGTGAAGCCACAGCCGGGTTCCCACAGTATGTATGACGGCGCCGCGAGCGGAGCGGGGAACGAGGGGGGGGGCTTCGTTCCCCCGCATCGCTGGACCCTGGGGCAGGTAAGTGTCCGATTATTAAAAGCCAGCAGCTGCAGTATTTGTAGCTGCTGACTTTAAATTTTTTTTTAGGGGGTACCCCACTTTAAGCGAGGTCATAAATGCATCAAGGGAAGCAAAATCTTCATCCCAAAGGAGGAGGATTTTGTCTATGTATCTAGCCCACAGGACCAATTCAAGTCTTTCAAGGGCATAGACGACATCGTCCTCCCATTATCCCTTCGTATCACAAACTATGATTTATTGATAAAAGAATTAATATCCCATTCGACGTTTAAGGCGAAGGGAAAGTAAGTCTTAAGATGGAATATCCAATACGTTTCCAGTCTAGATACACCCCGTATACATGACTCACCCCGCCAATGTGGTACAAATTTGTCAATGACGACAAATTGAGTTCCACTGGGGTCCCAACCGTAATGTTCTAAATAATGGCGAGGGACGGAATGATTGGTCTTACCCCCTCTGATATTAGCCAAATGCTCACCGACCCTGATGGAAAAGTGCGAATGGTACGACTTATATATTGTTTATTACAAGGACATGTCAGCATGTAAACGACATATTTAGTGGTACAGGTAGTAAAATGATTCATATCATAAACACGTTGAGTGACCATCGAGATAAATGTCTCACTTTTCCGTCTCCCACAAACATTGTTCAAACACTACTATTGTAGGAAGGGAAGGGACTTGGAGTGCTAAAAGTTTGCAGGTTAGGGGGCGCAAATTACTTGCCTTGGTCCGGGTACTGAGAACCCACACTATGCCACTGCGTCCCAGTGCCTGCTACCCAGCCTGATGTCCCAGTGCCTGCTACCCAGCCTGACATCCCAGTTCCTGCTACCCAGCCTGACATCCCAGTGCCTGCTTCCCAGTCTGATGTCCCTCCTTCCCAGTCTGATGTGCCTGCCTTCCAGTCTGATGTGCCCGCCTTCCAACCTGATGTGCCTGCCTTCCAACCTGATGTCTTGGTGCCTGCCCTCCAGCCTGCCTTCCAGTCTGATATGCCCGCTTTCTAGTCTGATGTGTCCGCTTTCCAGTCTGATGTTCCTGTTTCCCAGTCTGATGTGCTTGCTTCCAGTTTGATGTGCCCGCTTTCCAGTCTGATGTGCCTGCTTTCCAGTCTGATGTCTTGGTGCCTGCCCTCCAGCCAGCCTTCCAGTCTGCTATGCCTGCCTTCCAGTCTGATGTGCCTGCCTTCCAGTCTGATGTGCCTGCTTCCCAGTCTGATGTGCCCACCTTCCAGTCTGATGTGCCCGCTTTCCAGTCTGATGTGCCCGCTTTCCAGTCTGATGTGCCCGCCTTCCAACCTGATGTCTTGGTGCCTGCCCTCCAGCCTGCTTTCCAGTCTGATATGCCCGCTTTCCAGGCTGACGTGCCTGCCTTCCAACCTGATGCCTTGTTGCTTGCCTTCCAGCCTGATGCCTCATTGCCTGCCTTCCAGCCTGATGCCTCATTGCCTGCCTTCAAGCCTGATGCCTCGTTGCCTGCCTTCCAGTTTGACGTCCCAGTGCCTGCTACCCAGCCTGGCGACCCAGTGCTGACTACCCAGCCTGACGACCCAGTGCTGACTACCCAGCCTGATGTGCCTGCCTTACAGTCCGATGTGCCTGCTTCCCAGTCTGATGTGCCTGCCCTCCAGTCTGATGTGCCTGCCTTCCAGTCTGATGTGTCCTCCTTCCAACCTGATGTCTTGGTGCCTGCCTTCCAGTCTGATGTGCCTGCCTTCCAGTCTGATGTGCCTGCTTCCCACTCTGATGTGCCCACCTTCCAGTGTGATGTGCCCACCTTCCAGTCTGATGTGCCCGCCTTCCAGTCTGATGTGCCCGCCTTCCAGTCTGATGTGCCCGCCTTCCAGTCTGATGTGCCCGCCTTCCAACCTGATGTCTTGGTGCCTGCTTCCCAGTCTGATGTGCCCACCTTCCAGTCTGATGTGCCCGCCTTCCAGTCTGATGTCCCCGCCTTCTAGTCTGATGTAGCCGCTTTCCAGTTTGATGTGCCCACTTTCCAGTCTGATGTGCCGCCTTCCAACCTGATGTCTGGGTGCCTGCCCTCCAGCCTGCCTTCCAGTCTGATGTGCCCACTTTCCAGTCTGATGTGCTCGCTTTCCAGTCTGATGTGCCTGCCTTCCAACCTGATGCCTCGTTGCCTGCCTTCCAGCCTGATGCTTCGTTGCCTGCCTTTCAGCCTGATGCCTTGTTGCCTGCCTTCCAGCCTGATGCCTCATTGCCTGCCTTCCAGCCTGATGTCTCAGTGCCTGCCTTCCAGCCTGATGTCTTGATATTGGAGCCCCAGTCTGGAGTCCCAGTCTGTTAAACCGATACCTGTTTATCAGCTTTCTGGACCAGCGCCCGGTGTCCAGCTTGACCGGGGCGCGTTACCCAGCCCACTGGGCCGGGCCCGTTACCCAGCTTGCTGAGCCAGTGCCTGTAATCCAGCCGGCCTTTATGGTGTTTGCTGTTTGGCCTAATGTCCAGATCGACGACCCGGAGCCTGCTGCCCAGCTCGACGACCCAGAGCCTGCTGCCCAGCTCGACGACCCAGAGCCTGCTGCCCAGCTCGATGACCCAGAGCCTGCTGCCCAGCTCGACGACCTGGAGCCCGTTGCCCAGCTCTGATGTGCCCGCTGTCTGCCCTGATATGCTCGCTGTACGGTTTGACATATACGCTGCCCAGTCTAAGGTGTCTGATGCCCAGCCTGAAGTACCTGATGCCCAGCCTGACATGCCCTCATCTGTTGAGACCATAGACTTTGGACAATTACATCTTGTTGGAGCGTCCGGAGGCAGCTCCTTTAAAAAGGGGTACTGTCATGAAAGGGTTCACCCGTTGGTGGTGCTGTCGGTCTCTTGGATCGCAGTACCAGTGTCCACCAGCAGGTGTCTTCCAACACCCAGGACCTGTAATAAGAGGACTCATCTGCTGGTGGCACTGTTAGATTCTTGGGCCATAGTACCGGTGTCCACCAGTGGGTGTATTCCGGCAGTATGGAGCAGATAACACTTCCTTCACTTAGGTATGACGTAAGCACAATTACTGGCAGCCCTCACATGCTTGCCTTGGTACCTCTCTCCCTGTGCCCTGACCTCACTGCCTGTATCTTGACCTTGAGCCTACATCTGTCCTGACCTGATCTGATCTCACCCGATCCCTATCCCAAGCCCATCCTGGAACTATCCCTCATGTTACCTGTCTTGGATGCCTGCTCTGCAGCCTATCCATCCACCCTCTCCCTGCCCTGTTGGTTTCCTGTCCTTACCCGTCTGCTGATCTCCCTGTGTATGACCCCAGCCTGGCTTTTGTTTACGATTCCGGTATCTCCCATTATTCTATATAATATTTGTTGTTTGTGGGTCTTGCGGTTGGTAGTGCACTGTTGTATTTACGTGATTGTCACCTGTTTTAATAAACACCATTATTATTCACTTACACACATTTTTGGTTTCTTCTGTGCAGTCCACACAGTCTGGTCTACTAATTCCCTGACAGTTTCTGTGTTCCTGTTTTCATACCAAGACTGTAGCCACAGCTTTTAGTAATGTCTTGTAGCCATGGTATACAGCAGGGGTAGGCAACCTTTTAAGCACAGTGTGCTGAAAAATGTTTTCAAAGAAATTAAGCGTGCCGATTTTATAACAAAAAAATTTCAACGTCACACTCTCAATCACGAAAAGGATTTTTTATAAAGTCAATGCTGTAAACTACTTTAGTTGTGAGAAATTAACATCCTGCACTCTCACGACTCTCATGCCCCAGATCAGCCCCAATTTATGCACCTTCACACCTCAGATGACTGTCCCCCCTGCAAATCTGTTTCACCACTGTACCCCCCTGCTCATATGCCCCACCACTGTAACCCTCTGCACATCTGCCCCATCACTGTATATCTGTTCCACCACTGTACTACCCTGCAAATCTGCCCCAACACTGTACCCCCTTGCTCATCTGCCCCACCACTATACCCCCCTGCTCATCTGCTCCACCACTGTAACCCCCCTGCTCATCTACCCCACCACTGTAACTCCCTGTACATCTGCCCCACCACTGCAACCCCCTGCACATCTGCCCCACCACTGCAACCCCCTGCACATCTGTCCCACCACTGTACCCCCCTGCACATCTGTCCCACCACTGTACCCCCTTTCTCACCTGCACCACCAATGTACCCCCTTTCTCATCTGCCCCACCACTGTAACCCACTGCACATCTTCCCCACCACTGTAACCCCCTGCACATCTGCCCCACCAAAGTAACCCCTGCACATCTGCCCCACCACTGTAACCCCCTGTACATCTGCCCCACCACTGCACCACCCTGCTCTTCTGTTCCACCACTATAACCCCCTGCTCATCTGCCTCACCACTGTACCTCCATGCACATCTGCTCCACCAGTGAAACATCTTCTCATCTGTCCTAACACTGAACTTATCTGCTCATCTGCCCCACCACTGTAACCCCCTTTCTCATCTGCCCCACGAATGTACCTCCTGTGCATCTGTCCCACCTCTGCTCCCCCTGCTCTTCTGCCCAACTGCTGTAAGCCCCTGCTCATCTGTGCCACCAATGTTCCTGCTTTCTCCTCTGCCCCAACACTGAACCCCGCTGCTCATCTTTCCCACCACTGTAATCCCCTTCTCATCTAGCCCAACACTGAACCCCCCGTTCATCTCTCCCAACACTGTAGCCCCCCTCTCATTGTCCCATCATTGTATTTCCCTGCTTTTCTGTCCCACCGCTGAACCCTCTTCTCATCCCTCCCACCACTGTACCTCCTGCATATCTGCCCCACCACTGTACCCCCTTGCTCTTCTGTCTCACCACTATATCCCCCCTGCTCATCTGTCCCATCAATGTACCCCTTTTCTCATCTGACCCACCACTGTTCCTCCCTGCACATCTGTTCCACTGCCATATCACCATGCTCTTCTGTCTCACTACCAAATCACCTTCTCATCTGTGCTAACATTGAACCCATCTGCTCATCTGCCACACCACTGTAGCCTGCTTTCTTATCTGCCCCATCAATGTACCTCTTGCACATCTGTCTCACCTCTGTATCCCTCCTGCTCTTCTGCCCCATCTCTGTTCCCCCCGCTCCTCTGCCCCACCACTTTTTCCCCTGCTCTCCTGCCCCACCACTGTTCCCCCTGCTCTCCTGCCCCACCACTCTAACCCCCTGCTCATCTGCCCCACCTATACACCTCCTTTCACATCTGCCCCACTGCTCTACCTTCCTGCTTTTCTGCCCAAACACTGAACCTCCCTGCTCATCTGGCCCAACACTGTACCTCCCTACACATCTACCCCACCGCTGTACTCTCCTGCTCTTCTGTTCCACCTCTGAACCCCTCCTGCTCACCCCCCACCACTGTACCCTATTCTCATCTTTGATATGCGTGATATGCAGAGTGGTGAAAGGAACCAGAGATGAGACACATCTACCTGTCCTGGCACACTCATCCTGCTGATCCACCTCTCTCATACAGACCACGTGCTTGTATGTGATGTCTGATGTAAGTGATGTCACATACAAGCATCTCGAATGGTGAAAGTTCCCAGAAGCTCAACAGTAATTCCACAAACTGTCACCTGATTGTGGTTTTCTCAATCACAGTGAAATTCCTATTTTCTGAGATTGGTAGTGGCAACCAAGTGAGTCATCTCCCTCCAGATGGTGGACAGGGCTAGCAGGACTGTGATTGGCCAAGACAGTCCTCCTCCTCCTAGAAACAGGGACCGCACCCCCAGCAGAACTGCACCCAATCTCTTTATCATCACAAAAGCTGACGATCACAGCTACAGCAAAGTTAGAGAACCAAACAATGTTTCCCATCTTTTACAATGTGTGGAGGCACAGTGGGGGGGTTGCCTACCCCTGGTATACAGTATATATTGTATTGATTATGTTTGTCCTTTTACTGAGTTGGTAGATCTGCTTTTGACTAAACATGTATATCAATTTTCTCATAATTTGACCCTGACTCTGTGTTGCTGCTTGTCCTTCAATCTGTATCTTTACTGTTTAATTTTAAATGGGTTGCCAATACATGGCAACAGATGGGGAAAAAAAATGCACTGTATTATCTCTATGGTGCCCTGCAGCTTGAATGCATTGCCAGCACTGTACTTGTGCATTGGGGTGCTATTCAAAAGGTTTTTACTGTGCATTACCACAACGCACATCAATGTACAGTACTTTAAGCAGTGTGTTGTGATAGTAAAAATGTGTGTTTTACTGCAGCACATAGTATGAATGGAACCCTAAAAATATCATAGTTTGGTACATATTTACGTTTTTTTTATTTATTTGGGTAATCTATAACCTGGCAATGCAAGTTACGATTCATTGTATAGTTTGCTTTGGATCCTGCTCCAAAGAAAAGAGTGCATGAAAATGGAACCTATTCCAAAGAAAAGAGTGCTTGGACATGGAACCTGCTCCAATGAAAAGAGTGTCTGAACATGGAACCTGCTCTAAAGAAAAGAGTTTCTGAACATGGAACCTGCTCCAACCTATTCCAAAGAAAATAGTGTCTGAGGCTCGGTTCACATATGAGCAGCATGCAGATCACAGCAGGGGTTCGTGCGTGCTGGTTCACAATTTCAGGTCTGATTTCAGCCCGAATTTTAGGCTGAAAAGGACCTGAAAAGGACCAAAAGACGCACAGCATTTTTCTGCAAAACGCAATGGATCTGCTGCGGAGATATGTTAACCAGCTCTATAGATATCCGGTTAAAATCTCCTGCTATTGCGAATTGGATGCAAGGATCCCACATCCAATTCGCAATGGTGTGAACCCAGCCTTAACGTGGAACCTGTACCAAAGAAAAGAGTGCCTGAACATGGAACCTGCTCCAAAGAAGAGAGTGTTTGAACATGGAGATGTGTACACTTCTGTCCTGTGCTATGCCAACAGGTTTCCATTATAGGGAGGCCCGCAGTGGATGGACTAAAAGGGAAGTAATGGAGAGACGGGCATGACAGGGATGTTTAAGGGAGCTAGGGGGTTAAGCCACAGTGAGAATAGGCTGTGGGGAGGAGCCGGGGGAGAGTGTGAGGGATGGGGGAGGAGCCCTATAAAAGGTGGAGGGGCGGAGCAAAAGGTCAGTTTGACGGAGGGGACAGTGAGAGGAGGCAGTTTTTACAACTGCTCCTCTGCAATGGCGGCCATCGAGACCATGCTGGCGGGGCTGAGGCGGCAAGCGGAGGAACGCGGACCAGAGTGGCTGCGGGATCATCTCGGGGGGCTGGCGGTGACACCGGGACCGGACATCAGGAGGGATGAGCTGCCGCAGCGCGCGTGGAGGTCGCGGCCTCCGGCGCATTTTTCGCCTGGGCCTGCCCCTCAGCCGCCTCATGTGGTGCGGAGCCCTGGGGAGGACCGATCGCTCCCCCCAGCTAAGAGGACACAGGGGGACTCAGGGGGCCTGGAGCAGTCTTCACGCCGCGGGCCGGGGGTGGGGGGTGGGATGGGCGTGTCATGCGGCCGGCGTTCTGCGGAGGAGACTGTTGGGGGGAAGGGGTGATGCTGAAGCAGGACCCAGTTCTGGAAGAGGGATGGCTTGCTCGGGCTGGCTCTCGCAGTGATCCGGCAGCCAGGAGCAGGGGGACAGCAGGTCAGCCTGGGCAGGTGCGTGGACCGCCTGCAGGCTGCTCCACGCAGAAGGCTGGGAGGAGCGCCCGGGTGTCCACTACCCCAGGGGCTGGCAGGGTTGGCTCACTTCGCCAGGCTGCCAGGGAGGTATCGGCCGGGGGAGTGGAATCACCGATGCGGGTTGTGGCCTACATGGGACCAGGAGGACCGGTCTGAAGGCGAAGTGTCTGATGAGGAGGAGCTGCCTGTTCCAGGAGGAGGTGTCGCCAGTCTGGCTGTGGGGAGAGTTCCTGGACAGCCAGGCGAGTCCCCTGATGCTGTATTGTTATCCAATGCATTGCAGGGTTTGTTGGGGGCGGTGCAGGCGGGCACAGGGAGGCCAGTGATGCCTGTGGGGCACGACACGAGGGTGGCGGGGGTTTCAGCGGCGGCGGTGCCGGGTTGCGGGGGGCGGAACCA
This sequence comes from Lithobates pipiens, assembly GCF_037356315.1. Taxonomy (NCBI): domain Eukaryota; kingdom Metazoa; phylum Chordata; class Amphibia; order Anura; family Ranidae; genus Lithobates; species Lithobates pipiens. The sequence continues at coordinate 38,967,513 of NW_027507787.1, read as the reverse complement.
GCTGGACAGATGCAGGACTTGTTGGAGAGGTTTCGGGCCTTGGTGGGGCGTTTCGACCGGGGGCAGGCCTTGCCGCTGCCAGTGGCCCCATGGGTGGCTCCCCCGGCCGGGGAGCTCGGGGTGGCCCCTGGGGCTGTGGGGGGTGCGACGCCAGTGGCACCTTCAGTGCCGACCACAGGGGTGGTGGGGGAGGGCGGGGCAGCAGGGGCTGACGCGGGCAAAAAAGACTCGGTGGCGCGGTCGAACATTGTTCGGTGTGAGGTTTACGTGTGTTTCGAGGGGCCGCTGGGGGCCCACTTGAAACAAGAGGTGCGGGACAAGATCGGGAAGGGGGAGTACGTAGAGATTTTCTCACTTCTCCCGTTGGAAAAGTTCAACTTGGATAGGGTTAAGCCCAAAGATTCCAAGAAGGAGGATGAGGAGAAGCGGCGGTATCGGCTGATACCGCGCACTTTCTCTAATTGGTTACAGGCGTTTGCCATTTTGGCTAGCGTCATTGGGGAGAAGAGCCCCGAGCATTGCTCGGCGCTTTTCTGTTATATGGATGCGATTGGGGAGACCCATCGGGTGTATAGGGGGGTGGCGTGGCTCCGGAACGATGAGCAATTCCGGCAGCGCAAAGCGGTGCGGCCGGAATTGCGCTTACACCGAACAATGTTCGACCACAAGGACATCAGCCTCTGGATGAGGCTTATGTCGTCAGCCAGGGCCCCGCCTCAGTTTCTTCAGGGGGGGGCCGGGAGTGCGCCTACCTCGGGACTGCCGGCCGGAAAAAAGTGGGGTGTTTTCTGGCAGTACAATGAGGAAGCCTGTAAGTTCGGGGGAGCGTGCAAGTTTAAGCACGAGTGTTCCGGTTGCAGTGGGGCTCACATGTTGTCCCGGTGCTTCTGTAAAGGAAAACGAGTCGGGGATGCTGCTCAGAAAAGGGAGGACGCCGGTGATGCTGGCAAGGATGCTCCCTTTTCTAAGTAGGTATCCGGATGGGGCGGCGGCGCGTTTGCTGCCGGAGGGGTTCCGGGACGGCTTCAGGATTCCGTGTTCGCTGCCTGAGGTGCTGCGGGTCGCGAAAAACTTGAAGTCCGTATTGGAACATCCGGGGGTGGTGGATGACAAGCTCCAAAAGGAGGTGGCGCTCGGGCGCATGGGGGGGCCGTTTGGGGAAAAACCGTGGCCCGACTTGGTGGTTTCCCCGTTGGGGGTGGTCCCCAAGAAGGAGCCGGGGAAGTTTCGGCTCATTCATCACCTGTCCTTTCCAAAAGGGGGCTCAGTGAATGATTTCATTGACCTTGAGGTGTGCACGGTGTCCTACACGTCTGACGCTGCAGTACAGTGGGTGCGGCGGTATGCTCAGGGGGCGCTGATGGCTAAGGCCGATGTGGAATTGGCGTTCCGGCTGCTTCCGGTTCATCCTGATAGCTTTAGGCTGTTGGGGTGCCACTGGCGCGAAAAATATTTTGTGGATATGTGCCTACCGATGGGTTGCTCGATCTCGTGTGCTTACTTCGAGACGTTTAGCTCTTTTTTGGAATGGGTGGTGAGGGACGCTTCGGGTCTGGAGTTGGTTATCCATTATTTGGACGACTTCCTCTGTGTGGGCCCGCCTGCCTCCGCTGTGTGTGCGATTTTTTGCTGTCTACGTTGCAGCACATCGCAGGCAGGTTTGGGGTTCCCTTGGCAGCAGATAAGACGGAGGGTCCGACGTCGGAGCTGAGTTTCCTGGGGATTGTGATCGATTCCCGGGCAATGGAGTGCCGGCTGCTGGAGCACAAGTTGGTGGAATTGCAACGGGAAATTAGGGATATTCAGGGCCGGCGTAAGGTTCAGTTGCGGACGTTGCAGTCTGTTTTGGCTAAGGTGAATTTCGCATGTAGGATCATTCCCATGGGAAGGATTTTCTGCCGGCGGCTGTCGGCGGCTACGGCGGATGTCAGTGTTCCCATGCACTTTGTGCGGCTGGGAAGGGAGCATCGGGAGGACTTGCGGGTTTGGCACAAATTTTTGGCTTCCTACAATGGTAGGGCTATGTGGATGGCGGGCCCTGTTAGCAATTTTGACATGGATTTGGTCACGGACGCGGCAGGTTCTACTGGGTACGGGGCGTTTTTCAGGGGCAAGTGGAGCGCGGAGCCTTGGCCGGAGGCTTGGAAAGTGGCGGGTTTTCTGGGCAATCTGGTTCTGTTGGAACTATTTCCGATTGTATTGGCATTGGAGTTATGGGGGGAGGAGTGTAGGAATCTGAAGTTGCGCATTAATTGTGACAACATGGGGATTGTGCAGGTGGTGAACCGCGTGTCGGCTTCATCCCCTCCAGTTATACGGTTGATGCGGCAGTTAGTCCTTCGGTGTTTGCAGTTGAATGTTTTTGTTTACGCTGTACACATTCCGGGCATGGAAAACGAGTTGGCTGATTTCCTGTCTCGTTTTCAGTGGGACAGGTTCGGGGAGCTGGCTCCGGGCGCGGAAGCAGAAGGGGCCCATTGCCCAGAGTGGATTTGGAGGCTGCCATTGGAGTCGTCGCCGGATGATCCGGCAGTCTGTGAGTGCGCCCACATGGGCGGCCTATTCCAAGGTTTGGACTGAATGGTCAGGTCTGGTTCGGGAGGCAGGGGTAAGTGATCGGGGATCCGATTGGCAGTTGTTGGTGCTTTATTTTGTGACCAGGAATATGGAACGGGGTGTGTCGGTTTCCGCGATCCGCCGGAAACTGGCGGGTTTGACGTTATTATTTAAACTGTTGCGGGTGGAAGACTGGACTAAAGATTTTTGGGTGCGTCAGGCGTTGAGGGGTTATCGCAAGCAGCACCGGTCGAGGGATGCGCGGAGGCCGGTTACGTTCGCTATCCTGCAGGTGATTTGCGCTCGGCTGGGGTGGGTGTGCTCTTCGGAGTACGAGACACGGCTGTTTACAGCAGCGTTTTCTTTGGCCTTCTATGGGGCGTTTCGGATTGGGGAGTTAGTTAGCCAGTCCAAAAAAGTGGCTGGGGGGTTGTTTAATGGGGAGGCTCGAGTGGAAGTTGATAGGGTGATAGTTGATAGGGTGGGGCTCTGGCTACGCAGGTCCAAAACGGATCAGCAGGGCAAGGGGGTCCTAGTGTCTCTGTTTGCGTTGCCAGGATCCAGGGTGTGCCCGGTGGTGGAGGTACGGGACTTTCGAGAAGTTAGGCGGGGGGCGAGGGTCCTTTCCTGCGGCATGAGTATGGGTCCTTTTTTGTCAAGGTACCAATTTGTTTCGGTGTTCCGGAAGTGCTTACGGGAGGTGGGTCTGGATGGTAGAGAATTCGTTCCGCATTGGGGCGGCCACGGAGGTGGGCCGGTGCGGTTTGAATGAGGCGGCCATTCGCCGGATTGGGAGATGGGAATCTCTGCGTTTTCGTTCATATGTTAGGCCACAGTTGGTGGTGGTTTGATTGGTTTTCTTTTAAACAAAAACAAAAAAAAAAGGGTTTTCTACGGGATGAACGCCTGCACGACTCTGTTGGGCTTCGTTTCGCTTGAAAGGGGGATGGTGTGGGTGTTTTTCCTGTCAGGATGGGTGCACTGTTGCTGGGTGGAGGCTGTTTTACGCTGTTGGTTTTTCTTTTCAGATGGAGGTCCGGCTCGCCTCGTCTGGATCGTGGGGCACTCATACGTGTGTTGGGGGGCCAGGAGAGGAGATCAACGGCCCGAGGGCAGGCAACTTGGTATTTCCCGGAGGGAGGCTTGCTTGCGATGGTTGGGTATCCCGGGGATGAAGTGGGGTCGTTTGGTGGAGGAGGTTGAGAGACATGTGTCTCGGGAGGGTCCCCCGGCGGTGCTGGTAATCCATGCGGGGGGGAACGACCTGGGGGTCCGTAAAGTCAGGGATTTGCGGATATCAAGTCCGATCTTATGTGGCTGCGCTTTCGTTTTCCAGGTACTGTACTAGTGTGGTCGGACATTGTGGCGAGGACAGTTTGGCGCTGGGCACGTTCGGTGGCGAGCATCCATAGGACCCGTATTAGGGTCAACAAGGTGGTGGGGAGGTTTGTGGCCCAGCAGGGTGGGATCGTGGTACACCACCGCGAGCTGGAGTGTAATGTGGGGATGTACCTTAGACGGGATGGGGTACACTTGTCGGATGTGGGGATTGACTTGTGGTCATTGGGATTGCAAGAAGGTATCCTAAAGGCCTTGCGGGTGTGGGGTGGCCCTCAAGGGTAAGGGAGTCACCCTTTTGGGCTGTGGCGGTGTGTGTCTGGTGGTCTTTGACGGTTGGCGGTAAATCAGAAGTCATCTGATAAGGGGTGGGGGGCCCATTGCTAGTATGGGTCCCTCCGGTGTATTCCTGAACGTTGGATGGAATACCGTTATGGTTATCACTGCGGAGGTTGTCTCTGAGCGGTCACAGCTGGAGGCCTGGAAAAGTTGGAAGTGGGTACCGCACTGAGTTGTTTGGTTGGTAAAGTTATGGGTCACCGTCAGAGATCACCAGACCGGGCATGTTAGCTATATTCTATTTGTTACCAGATGTGCGTTATGGTTTTATGTATATGGTTATATGTATATTGTTTGGTTATTTATATATATATATATATATATATATATTTTTTTTTTTTTTTTTGATTGGAGTGTTTGAGTATTGTAATAAAAGGCTGTTATGGCCATTTTACTCCAAAGCAAGGTGTGGTCTCATACTTTATGGGGTTAAAATGGGGTGGAGGTTGGAGTGGAATGGGTAACAGGTAAGAAAGGGACCTTTAGACTACCCTGGTCAAGGGAGGCCCGCAGTGGATGGACTAAAAGGGAAGTAATGGAGGGCCGGGCATGACAGGGATGTTTAAGGGAGCTAGGGGGGTTAAGCCACAGTGAGAATAGGCTGTGGGGAGGAGCCGGGGGAGAGTGTGAGGGATGGGGGAGGAGCCCTATAAAAGGTGGAGGGGGCAGAGCAAAAGGTCAGTTCGACGGAGGGGACAGTGAGAGGAGGCAGTTTTTCCCACCCTCCCTCCCTAGGTTTAGGTTTTGGGGTATGCTGGTGCTGGTGCTTCTTTTTCAGGTGCTTCTTTTTCAGGTGGCGTTGATCGGATGTCATGACAGCTGTGCGGAAGGAATTGGATGCTGGCGGTGTGTCTGGTGGTCCTTGACGGTTGGCGGTAAATCAGAAGTCATCTGATAAGTGGTGGGGGGCCCATTGCTAGTATGGGTCCCTCCGGTGTATTCCTGAACGTTGGATGGAATACCGTTATGGTTATCACTGCGGAGGTTGTCTCCGAGCGGTCACAGCTGGAGGCCTGGAAAAGTTGGAAGTGGGTACCGCAGTGAGTTGTTTGGTTGGTAAAGTTATGGGTCACCGTCAGAGATCACCAGACCGGGCATGTTAGCTATATGCTATTCGTTACCAGATGTGCGTTATGGTTTTATGTATATGGTTATATGTATATTGTTTGGTTATTTATATATATATATATATATATATTTTTTTTTGATTGGAGTGTTTGAGTATTGTAATAAAGGCTGTTATGGCCATTTTACTCCAAAGCAAGGTGTGGTCTCATACTTTATGGGGTTAAAATACTGGTGGGACCTTATCCACTTCAGATCACCAATGTACAACTGTCCCAAGAAATGTTGCCTGACAGTATTATGAATAATAATATACAGTAATGTGCTCTTATCTCCTCTAAGCCTCCATAAACACATGCTCTCCCTCTCAACTGTCTGAAACATGTTGGGATGGCTTTACTGTGCACGGCAATGTTTTCTCGCAGAACTGAGAGTGTCAGCATTGGGTTTATAGAAGCTCATAAACACAAAATGTGTATGCATAAAACATGTGCACACATAAAACATGTGCATACCTATGAACCTGCCAGTAAATTTGCTCTGAGCGAAAAGGGAAAAAAGCAAATGTTATTAGGCTATTTTCAGTTCAATCGTTTTTATTAAAGATTTTGTATTCTGAACAAAAATTCATACGCCAACATAGTAGGATGTGATGACATCAATTTTTGGTCAGAGTCTTCACTTAGAAATGTGACATCCTATCTACCAAGGCATGAGGTGTGCCTTGGCCTAGCTGGTCTGTACACCTGAAAGAGAGCATACCCTGAATGTATGAATTATGAAGAAATGTGCGATAAGTATGATAGATAGGGGGAAACGTGTGGGTGGGAACCCAAAATAGGAGCGGACGCAGGATCAGCCGGAGGGGGGATAAATACCCCTCAGACTTCTCCCACAAATGCAGGCTAGCCTCCGGCCAGCCTTCTTACTTAGGGTATCGCATTTCCAAGTGAAGACTCTGACCATATCTACCACTGCCCAAGGTGTGCCTTGGCCTACCTGATCAGTATGCCTGAAAGGGGGGAAAAAGACACTAAAGTAGGTGTGATAAGAAAGCTTGATGAAGGGTAGGTAACAATCCGACTAGATGAGTAGTGCACGCCTGGATGGCTTCAGTGTATGGATTCTTTATGAATCAACTATGACAGGAGGAAACCAGCGTCTTATGAAAAATGATGAAAAAGAAGGGACTACTTCCTTTGGTACCTGCGAAACTGCCCAGAACCAAATGAATGTCCCGTGAATGATTAGGCCCAATTAAAGAGGAAACCCAAGTATGGAACGAACTGCTAGTGGTAAGAGGATGCGTGGGGGAAAAAGGGGGCAAGGCCTGAACCAAGGCGCTTCTGCAAAATAATTGCAATGATCGAACAGCTCCAAACCGGACATCAGTCAAGTAGCACTGAGAAATTCCCACGAACCCCTGACTAGTCTGTCCATACTGGTATGGGGAAGTATGAAAGGGTAAGCTGCAAAAAATTGACCCACTGACAGGAGTTAGCAGGGGTCTGAAGTGCTGGTCTGCAGTACCTGCCCAGTTCTCCAGGCAACATCGCAATTAATACTAGCACAGAGAATGAAACCCACAACAATGATGACACTTGGTCCGGATCCACCACCCAGTGGGCCGGCAAAGGGACATGGCTCAGCACACACCCTGCGAGACTGCAGATCCCTGGGTGCAAACAAGGGTCTGCATCAACAGAAAGAAATTACCCCCGATCCACTCCCCTCCACACAGATACCCAAGATCCGATGGAGTGGAAAGGTGTCTAACCCAAGACTGCATCTGACCCAAGGGTAATACCGTGGCCAAATGACACTGGCACTAGGTCTAGCCCTACCAGCGGGCCAGTCTGATGGAAGATTCTCCAAAGCATGGTGAAAAAACAGCTTATATGAACCATACAACACCCCCCCCCCCCCCCCCCAATTGTAGAAAGTGGTGAAATGTCAACTCTAGGACACATACTTTGATGAAAAAATAAATGAATTCCGCAGGAAAGAGACAGCCAAAATGTAACAAACGATGTTGGAAAATTGCCACCAGACACCCTGGTGGGCCGACCCACCCTTTACAGCACGAAAGTGAAGAACCAGACCAATCAACCCTTGAAAAAAATAAAACTGCCTCTAGTAACTCGATAACAATGAAAGCATGACTGACTGCTGTTGCCAAGGTACTACCTACAAAAGACTCAGATGAAATAATGCATGGGCTGCCTGGAGCCCGGGGATGAGAAATTCAAACACAGCCCCTGACAAGGAACATTGCATGGCTCAGACATAATGACCCAGAAGGCTTTGACAAGAATGATGAACAAAGGGGATGCAGACCTTGCCTGTAGGAAATACAGGAAAAGCACAAGTTGGGGGGTGCGCTAACACCCCACCTCTGACCAAGCGAGTCTCGATCACCTCCATCCTGTCCCGCCATCGTAACAGGCCGTGGAGTGCATGTATGAATCTGCATAAGAATAATACCCAAAACCTGTAAGCTGTTGTATGGGAGTAGCTGGAATGCAAACAAATGGAAACAATCCGAGGTGTACCACCTTCCCTGCTGCAGCCGGAAAAGGAAACCCCTGTGATGAAGCTCCGCCTTGCTGTGTTTAAGCATGGACCAACTCCTGACGATGGAGCGCTACCATGCCCTGAACCCCCACGTGGGGTTGAAGGGATGAACATGAATATGATGTTGCCGAAACGTGTGGCATGCCCAACCCAAGGAAACACAAACTAGAGAAAATTGACAACCAGACATGAGAACATCACCCCTCTGAACCTACCTGAGTGTGAGGACGTTAGCAGTAATGACCAGACAGTGCATGAATGAACCTGATGACGGCTCCCACCCTAGTGTATGTAGTAAGTGAGCCAGAGTAACCTGTAGCACAGACAAAGGTAATTTAAAAAGTAACACTCAGGGCCAGTGTACCCACAGACCGTGGTGGGTAGTTGTACAGGTGTAATGAAATGTACGTGCATCGCATGGCGTATGGTATACCAGCGAGAAGAGTGTGGTCAACAATCAATTAAAAATGAAATTTCAGCCCGTATGGATCTGTAGAAGTGACAGATCCCTGAATGTGAGCACTGGCTAACTAACCGAAGGAAACAAGAAACATGGACGAAAAAGGTACAATGAGACATGGAAACAAACGAAGATGCAATGGCTGTTGGTGTATGCCGTGACTGCATGGCACCGACATGTTAACATGACCACTGACTGGAACACGCTACAACTGGAACACGCTAAGACAGGAACACGCTAAGACAGGAACACGCTAAGACAGGAACACGCTAAGACAGGAACACGCTAAGACAGGAACACGCTACGTCTGGAACACGCGAAAACAGGAACACGCTACGTCTGGAACACGCGAAAACAGGAACACACGAAAACAGGAACACGTTAGACTGAACATGCTGAGATGGCACCCGAATGACAGAAACACTGACACAGAAATGCTGAGACTGAAAAGCCAAAGCAGAACCACTATGACAGAAACGCAGACAGAAATGAAAACGCAGAGACAGAAACGCTATGACAGAAAAAACGCAGAGACAGAACGCAATGACAGAAAATGCAGAGACAGAACATTATGACAGAAAACGCAGAGACAGAAAAAAACGCAGACAGAACGCTATGACTGAAACACTATGACAGAAAAACACAAAGACTGAAATGTAGAGAGAAACACAGAGACAGAAATGCAGAGACAGAAAAACGCAGAGACACAATGCTATGACAGAAAACGCAAAGACAGAATGCTATGACTGAAACGCTGCGACTGAATCATTGTGACTGAAACACCATAACTGAAACATAGAGACTGAAACACCATAACTGAAACGCAGAGCCTGAAACAGGATGCTAAGACAATCGCATGTATCACAAAATGACTGTCAGTGGATCTGAGTAGACAACCAGCCCCCCCCCCCCCCCCTTTCCCCAGCCTAAAAATATCTGGCAATCAGACCTCATGACTTACAGAGATGACAGGGGACAGATATAGATACACCACAGTACATATGGTGTGAGGACAATGGAACGTACACGTGTTGCACACAGTATGAAATAACCCACGACCTGCATCCATAAGGAAAGTTCAGCCGACCCCCCACCTGAACAAGATGAAAGCATAATTACAACAGGTTGCCAGAACCCCCAGAATCTCAGACACTCCCCCCAGAAGGAGATAATGATGATGATGTAGGAGGGGTGAGAATAACTGGGAAAAATAGTAGGAAGGGATACTAATGATGACATGTGTACACTGATATATATATATATATAAATATGCAACGTGGGAGAAGCAAAAATAATGACAAGAGGAGAGTCCTCATCCCTCCAGGCGACACCGACAGATCAACACTGATGACACAACAATAGGGACCAAGGGGAGAACCCCCAGCGTCTGCACCAAAAGAGGTCCCCCCAGTACCCGGGGACACACACAGGGTGGGGTGGCAGAAAGACGAACAGCACCAGGGGGAGAGCAGGAGGCACAGCAGTGTAGAGAGCTGGGGGAAACATGCCCTCCCGTGGGAACCTTCTTCGGCACAAAACCAGATAAAGCCCTGTGCGAAGTAGGTGGGTGGGTGGAGGGGCCGACCGCCCTGAAACGGTGCACCGGGAGAATCGGGCGGTCAACCTCCTTGATAGCAGATAACACCGGAATGAATGGCGGACAGGCTGGTGGCCCCCTTGATGCCTGATAACACCGGGATGAATGGCGGACATGCGAGCGGCCCCCTTGATCCCAGATAAACACCGAGATGAATGGTAGACGAGCGGACGGTCCCCCCAATGGTGCCCGGCGTGAGCACTGGGAGAGAAACTGCCACAACTGCTGAAGCTGACCGCCACTCTGCAGGGAAACCGGAAGTGACGTACGAGCCGACGCAGGGTCAGCCAGATGAGGAGGGATAAATACCCCTCAGACTCCTCCCACAAATACAGACTAGCCTCTGGCCAGCCTTCTTATGCCGCGTACACACGAGCAGAATGTCCGTCAGAAAAAGTCAGACGGAATCTTTTCATCGTATATTCCGATCGTGTGTATGCCTCATCTGACTTTTTTTAATGAAAATTCTGACAGACCTAGAAATAGAACATGTTTTCAATTTTTCCGATGGAACCAGTTCCTATCGGGAAAGCCGCTCATCTGTATGCTGCTGTGAGGGACCAAAAACTACACACGCTCTGAAGCAAGTACGAGATGGAGGCTATTGGCTACTGGCTACTGAACTTCCTTTTTCTAGTCCCATCATATGTGTTGTACGTCACCGCGTTCTTAACGATCGGACTTTGGTGTGATCGTGTGTACGCAAGACAGTTTCAGCAGAACTCAGTCGGAAAAACCTTCGGAGTTTATCCCGATGGGAAAACTGGTCGTGTGTACGCGGAATAACATGTTGCACAGTAGAAAACAGTGCAGCATATTTTGTCGTAAAGGCAACCAAAAATCATGAAACTACCCTTTTCCCTGCAGGTTGAATGTTATGCATTCATAAAAATAGAGTAGTTTGGTAAAATACTGCATTGTGGCCACAAGATAGAGTATTTATTTCCTATGAACATCAGCTCGGTGAAATTGCCATAAAGTGGTATTTTTCTGATTCATTCTATTGTGTGTGTATGAATGAATTACATTTGATCTGGAAAGAAAAAAAAAAAAGCACGATTTTGCCCCTTTCACAGAGAGCGAACCTGAGTAGTGCCCATAGATTTAGATTGCACAAAACTATAGTGGAAGTATATGCAGTGAAATCCTTTTCTTTTAATGCTATGGGTGAAGTTTCAAAAATCTTTTTTTGTTTCTTTTTTATGTGGTTTATATTCACACTGGGGTGTTAATTTCCTGCCTGGTAACACCAAATCTCTCCCTGACATGCAGGTTGTCACTAGGACAGAATGTGAGGGGAAGACTTTAGGATGCATACTGGAAGCACAACCTACCTGTTCAGTAACTGAGTTTTTGGTACTCGCACTGCCTTTAGACTGTAGATTGTTTTTCTCACAGGCTGATTGAAGAAAATGAACAGATTCCCCCCATCCACACATGCTAGGTGGATGGAGGAATCCTTCCCACTGTGTCATTGTATTTTGACAGTGGGACTCCTCCGCTACAAGTCGCTGATCGACAAAAGTTTTCCATCAGTCCCATTCAACTTTTGTTGTGGGAATGGCCATGGATAGATCAAAATTCTATTTATCTATCTATGTGCAGCTTTAATCTTTTAGTAATCTGAAGTGCATACTATTTTCCTGGGAAAATTTTCAGTTTTCTAGCTGCCTGCAAAGAGACCACCCAGAACTTAAAGTGGTTGTAAGGTCAGAATTTTTTTTTATCTAAATGCATTCTATGCATTAAGATGATAAACCTTCTGTGTGCAGCAGCCCCCCTCAGCCCCCCTAATACTCATCTGAGCCCCATCTCAATCCAGCAATGTTGCAGGAGAGTTTTATCTGCCAGGGACTCTCCCTCCTCATTGGCTGAGATAGCAGCGTGGCGCCATTGGCTCCCACTGCTGTCAATCAAAATCAATGAACCAATGAGAAGGGAGAGGGGGCGGGGCTGAAACATGGCTCTGTCAGAATGGACGCACAGAGCAGCGGCTTCTTGCTGCGGGGGCCACTCGGCAAGAGGGAGGGGCCAGGAGCACCGGTGAGGGACCCAAGAAGAGGAGGATCTGGGATGCTCTGTGCAAAACCAACTGCAGAAAGCTGCTAAGTATAAAATGTTTATTATTTTAAAATGAAAACAAAAAAATCGGATACTTTATGCCCCGTACACACGAGAGGAATTAAGTCTGACAGACCTCCAAAGGAGTTCCGCCGGAGTTCCGCTGGAGTTCCGACGGAGTTCTGGCGGACTTTTCGACCGAACGGACTTGACCACACACCATCACACCAAACTCCGACGGAGTCGAACGTGATGACGTACGACTGGATTCGACGTAGGAAGTTCATAGACAGTAGCCAATAGCTGCCCTAGCGTCGGTTTTAGTCCGTCGGAGTAGCACACACACGAGCGGATTTTTCAAAGGGGACCGGGTCCGGCGGAGTTCCGTCGGGAAAATTTAAAGCATGCTTCATTTCTAAAGTCCGTCAGACTTTAGCTTCGCTAAAGTCCGTTGCAGCCCACACACGATCGGATAGTCCGTCGGAGTTTGGATGTCGAAAAGTCCGCTCGTGTGTACGGGGCATTAGTATCACTTTAAAGTACAATTGCACTTTTTTTTTTTTACTTGGTTGCCTTCCTCCCAATCATTGCTAACCTAGTCTTATATTTTACAGTAGTACCTTGGATTACAAGCATAATCCGTTCCAGAAGAATGCTTGTAATCCAAAGCACTTGTATATCAAAGTGAGTTTCCCCATAGGAAATCATGGAAACTCAGATTATTTGTTCCAGTGTCACTGCAGGTGTATGCAGTACCACCTGTGGCAAGAAGTGGCCGGGCACCAGGGTGTCTCCGAGTGGCTCTGAGAGGTCTCCGAGCATCACCGGCGCCCCCGCACCTCTGGCCAAATGCGGTACTGCACACCCCAAAGGCTTGAATCCTGCTTGCGAGGCAACGCTCACAAACCGAGTCAGGATTTTTTTTAAAAAACAGGTCGTATTGCAAAACGCTCGTAAACCACGTTACTCGCAAACCAAAGTTTTACTGTACCTTCCAGTGATCTTCAACCTTCCTCAAAAAAATGACTTCTTTGTACTGCACAAGAGTGTCACAGAGCCATTTATTTCTATAGGAAAGCCTGTGGCGACAGCAGACCGTTATTTCTCTGCATTACTGGCCCTCCTAAGTAATTGTTGTAAGAGTTAACTACACTAATGGTGAGAAAGGAACAGAAAAAAGGAAGATGTATTATGGTTTGTTGCTTAATTAAAAACACGTTATGTAATGTTATAACATTGCCTGTTTTGTTTAAAATGAGGGTTGCTTTACGTAACTTTTAAAAAATATGACAACAATACTTCTGCAAAAATATTTAACATCTATTCTAAACTTGGTTCTAAAATATAATACATTTGAATAACCCCCAAAAAAAAATGTTTTTTTTTTTCGTTTTAGAGAAGTGCATTTAGTGAAAAATGATTGGCTGAAAAAAAGACAATCTGGTATAATGCCATCGTAATTAGCAGATACGATCTGTATCTGATCTTGCTCTATTACTAGAATACCATCGGTCATGGCCTAGGCCCTAGGGTAACAGGGCTGAAACTCAGGCATCTTGTCAGGACTGGCCCAAGACATTGAGCTGCCTGGGTCCAAGAATGAAATGCTGCCCCCCCCCCCCCCGCCTCCAAAAAAAAAGTCAGTCAGAGGCAGATGTGGTGGTGGGGGGGGGGTTCAGTCAGAGGCATTGAAGCTGGAGGAGTTCAGTTACCCTGTTATACCCCGAAAATAAGACCTAGTGTGATTGTCGGTGATGGTTGCAATATAAGTCCTACCCCCCCAAATAAGCCCTACCCTGAAAATAAGACCTACAAGGACTTTAACTTAGGGCTTATTTGGGGGGGTTGGGCTTATATTGCAGCCATCACTGACAATCACGCTAGGTCTTATTTTTGGGGAAACATGGTAGAGGCAGCAGTGGTGATGGGGGGGGTTCAGTCAGAGGCAGCAGTGATGGTGGTGGCGGTGGGGTTCAGTCAGAGGCAGTAGTGATGGGAAGGGGGGTTCAGTCAGAGCTCAAAAATCAAAAGTACCCATTTTGAAGGCTTATATGCAAGTAATTGGGCATGCAATGGTTATAGGGGTCCAGGTCCTGCCCTGGGGAACATGTATTAATTAAAAAAAAGTTTGTGAAAAACTGCATTTTTAAATGAGCAGTGATTTTTTGATTTTTAAAATGAAAGCATAAAAATGAAAAACTGTCAGTAACGCACACAGAAGTAAATGGCGTTAAACTAGCAGTTACACACACAAAACGATATGGCGTTAACCTGCCAGTAACACACACAGAAGTAAATGGCGTTAAACTAGCAGTAACGCAAACAAATAGACGGTGTTCCACCGTCACTACACTGACACTGTCTGAACTGTCCCTACTCTAGCTATACAGTAATGTAAAGATTACTGACACAGTCTCACTGCATTACACTGAAACTATCTGAGCTGTCCCTACTCTACACAAATGTATGTGTAAATGACACAGTCTCACTACACTACAGGGAAACTATCTGAGATGTCCCTACTCTAACTGCACACTATGCAAAGCTGAATGATGATCCTTCTCACGACATTCACACTATCCCTAGACTGACACTAAACAAATATTTTACACTGACAATTGAAGCAAAATAGCACAGTATAAAACACTAACTAATAGCACTGAACAGAGCGTTGTTCTATCTCTCTCCACGGCAGAATCAGACAGAAAATGGCTGTCATTGAAAGAATACTTTTATACTGTGGGGCGGGAATGAGCCATGATTGGATAAAGTCATAATGACAGTGTCCAATCATGACTCTGACAGTGCTCTGTGCCCTGATTGGCTGAAGTTTTCACTGCTTCAGCCAATCAGGGCTTGCAATGCACTGTTCAGTGCCGCAATACATTGTTGTTGGTTTGGGGTGCGAACAAATGGTCGAATTACCTGTTTGTTCAGATGTTCGCCGAACGACCGGAAAACGATAGTTCGGCCCGAACTTATGCTCGGGCCGAACCGTTCTCCCATCCCTAATGACTAGATTGCTTCTAACAGTGGGAGTGACTTAAAAGTGGATGATTAACCCCTTCGCACCTAAGGGTAAAACAGTTACTTTAAGTGAGAGTTGCGCAGTTGTGCGTCACTGTACCCGGTTAAAATGTATGTCCTTTTTTCCCACAAATAGAGTTTTCTTTTTATGGTATTTGATCACCTCTGGCTTTTTTGTTTTTTGCGCTATAAACACCATTAGTACCATTTGGTGTATTTATGTTTTTTATTGATCCACAGAATGGAGCCCCTTTGTCATATTGTCCCAGATACTCTGGGTTACATCTATACTCATGCTCCCTGTGTTCCTATTGGACTCCACTACCACAGTTTCTGGACCAGGCATTCCTTTCGGCCCTAGCACCACGTCGGTGTGTTTGTTTCACACTAAGCAGATGTGCGAGTCTTACAGGGATGACCATCTCATCCTCCCTGCATGTATATTCATTATTTTCCATTTTTGTCTATGAATGGTTGATTTTTATATATTTACCTCTTATTATAGATGTATCATGCATCCGCCCCTGATGATTGGATAGATCCCATGAAACGCGTCGGGCCTAACCTAAATGCAATGCATACATACTTACATGGTCTTTCGTGTCAGGCAATGCCGTGGATTATAACTGTTATATTATAATGATTTTTTATTATTGAGGACAATATTATTGTATATTCTATTCATGATTTGTTATATTATGTGCCATTATTGCATGTATTGTCTCCCATGTACGTACTCAATCATGGCAAACAAATAAATACTTGTTCATGTTTTACTTTGACTCCTTTGATTAGGCACAATATAGACACCACATTTAAAGTCCCAACCCTTTTTCTCTATAAAAAACAAAAACAATATTTTTTACTTTCTGCTATAAAACATATGCAATAAAAAAAAGAAAAAAAAAATCATTCTTCATAAATTTAAGTTAATATGTATTCTGCTACATATTTTTGGTAAAAAAAAATCCCAATAAGCGTATATTGATTTGTTTCCGCAAGTTATTGCGTCTACAAATTATGGGATAACTTTTTTTTATTAGTAATGGCAGCGATTGGCGACTTATAGCAGGACTGCGATATAGCGGCAGACATTCTGACACTAACTGACACTTCTGACACATTTTGGGCGCCAGTGACACTAATACAGTAATTGGTGCTAAAAATATTAATGACACTGGCTGGGAAGGGGTTAAAGGGGTTGCAAACTCTCGCCGTTTTTCATCTTAATGCAAGCCCCCCCGAGCCCCCCTTATACTTACCTGAGCCCCGAAGTTTGTGCGACGGGAACCAGCACACCAGCTCTGGCCGGTGTCTCGTGTCCTGACTGGATAGATTGATAACAGTGTAGCTATTAGCTTCCACTGCTGTCAATCAAATCCAATGACACGGGTGCCAGGGGGCCGGGACGAGTCATACATTCGGCAGCTATGGACACCGAATGATGGACTCGGGAGCGCCCCGCAAGGTAACCCCCCTAGGAGAGCGCTTCTCCTAGGGGGATACCTGATATGGAGAGGAGCCACGAGAGCCACCGGAGGACCCCAGAATAGGAGGTTCGGGGCCACTCTTTTCAAAATGAGCTGCACAGTGAAGGTAAGTATGATATGTTTGTTAATTAAAAAAAAAAAAAAAAAAAAACCCTTACAATCACTTTAACCACTTGCTTACTGGGCACTTAAACCCCCCTCAGTCCCAGACCAATTTTCAGCTTTCAGCGCTGATGCACTTTGAATGACAATTGCGCGGGCATACAACACTGTACCCAAATGAAATTTTTATCATTTTTTTCCCACAAATAGAGCTTTCTTTTGGTGGTATTTAGTTACAGCTCGGAGTTTTATTTTTTGCTAAACAAACAAAAAAAGATGGAAAAAAAAAAAAAAAAAAAATCATGTTTTAATAGTTTGTTATAAAATTTAGCAAACGGGTCATTTTTCTCCTTCATTGAAGTGCGCTGATAAGGCGGCACTGATAGGCTGCATTGGTGGGCACTGATGGGCTGCATTGGTGGGCACTGATAGGCTGCATTGGTGGGCACTGATAGGCTGCACTGGTGGGCACTGATAGGCATAGTTAAGGCGGCACTAATAGGCACAGATAAGGCGGCACCGATGGGCACAGATAAGGCGGCACTGATGGGCAAAGATGGGCACAGATAAGATGGCACGGATGGGTGGCACGGATAAGTGGCACGGATGGGTGGCACGGATGGGCACTGATAGGTACCACAGATAGATGGGACTGATGGGCACTGATAGGTGGCACTGATAGGTGGCTCTGATAGGTGGCACTGCTGGGCACTGATGGGCGGCACTGCTGGGCACTGATGGGCGGCACTGCTGGGCACTGATGGGCGGCACTGGGGTGCAGCACCTTTGAGGCAGATTGGGTGGCACTGTGGGTGGCACTGTGGGTGGCACTGTGGGTGGCACTGTGGGCACTATGGGCACAGACGGGGGGCACTTACTTTTACTTTTAGTTAAACTTCAGGATGGCACTGCGGGAGGCAGGTGGGCACTGGCAGGTGGCATGTGGTGCCTTGCATTGCTGGCCGTGATCGGGACTGATGTCCCGATCACGGCCGCCGGTGATCGGCTTTTTTTTTTTCTCCTCGCGCTGTCAGCGCGAGGAGGAATAATAGCCGATTACCGGCTCCGTTCTATCACATGATCAGCTGTCATTGGCTGACAGCTGATCACGTGATAAGGGGTCGGGATCGACCCCTTACACGGATCGGTGATCAGGCGAGTCTCACGGACTCGCCGATCACAGAGCGCGCCGCGCGCGCCCCTCAGGGGGCGCGCAGGCCGCTCGTAACCAGGACGACGTCAATAGACGTAGTCCCGGAAATCTAGGTCCGCGCTAATGCCGTCATTCGGCAATAGCGCGGTACCCAAGTGGTTAAACATTTAGGGCAATCAAAGGGTTAACTGTGTGCTTAACTAGTGTTCATGAGTACTATGTGAGGTGCTTTTACTAGGGGAAGAGATGGAATTTATTACATGCTTTGCAGGGGCACAAATTTCATCCCTTCCCCCCATCAGAACGGTGATCTGCTTTGTTTACATAGGCAGATCGCAGCTCTGTCACTCTTCCTGACAATTGGTGGGTGCCGTCGGCAGTGGCGGCTGGTGGGCTTTTCTTTTGAGGGAGCGGCAAACAATTACTCCCCTGGCAGCCGTTGGCACGGCACTACCACCCCCAGGTGGCTGGAGGCGCAGCACTACCACCCCTCCACCACGGGTGTCTGGCGGTCCAGCACTTACCTGATCTAGGTGGTGGGTTGTGGTGACCTCCAGCACGGTGCACCCGTTGTGTGGGCGGCAGGATGCGGCTCCAGTGTCCGCTCCTCCGGTGGCTTCCTCCGCCGTGTGTTTCCTCTCTCTTCCACCTAAGCATTAGGCATCCAATAGGATCGCCTGACACTTTGGCCAGTTGGGAAACAGGTCTTACGGTCTGCCTCATGATTGGCGGGAGGAACTTTAGGGTGAAAATAGCGAAAATGTATTCGCTATCATGACACAACTGCAACAGTTCTCTGCGCTCTGAGCCCACCCTTTTTTGAAGCCTATTAGAGCCATGTGCTTAAAAAAACACTCCCCCCCCCCCCATTGGAATCCATAGTCCAGAGCTTTTTGGGACATTTAAACCCTCACAGAATGCCTCACATTAGAACACATACCTTGTAGATTGAGGATTAAGAAAATTCCCACATCTGAGCTATTCAAAGACTGCTCTTTCAAAGTCATACAGACAATTATCGGCTCAAAAACAAAGGATTTAGAGCGACTACAGAGCGACTACAGAGCGACATACCCACAATCCAGCATGAACTAACAAAGCTACAAGGTCACAACGAGTTCTCTGAATTTGATGATAGAATGAGTAGAAAACTCAATAAATTGGAAAGAGATGTCATTGCTGGAAAAAATGAAAAGATAAACAGGGATCGGGTCGAGTATGAAAACAATACAGTCTACAAATGGAGAAACCCTACCTTTGGTCGCCCACGCAAACATCGCTCCAAAAAGTGGATCAGCTTTTCGGATCAAGAAGGCGAGTCCCTTCATGATACAATGCCAATGACTGCATTTGATTCTTCACCCGAGACAACAAGTCGCCAAGGAGCCAATAATCATACCCCCAATTCACAGCCTTTAAACCAAAGGGGCTGAAGTTTTGGCAAGAAGAAAAAAGAGAGCGGTAGAAGACGAGGAGAGGGGGCAGGAGACACCAAACGCACTGATGGGAACAAATACCATCTGCGGAACCGACAACTGTGATGCCTGTTAATGGGATATGAAAGATGCAGAAGTTTCTCTGCTATCAAAAGGACTTCATTTTTGTCCAATTAACAATTTGACTCTTTTAGTACCATTCTGGATGAATGAAATTTGTCCGTTCCCTGACATTGAAAAAACATTATTTCGGAGTATCTGAACCTCTATGCGATGAAACGGTGGAGGGTGAGTCATCTCCTTCGCCCTCTGATAGAACTGGCCTCTGAATCAGATCCTTGCTATGTTGAACCAAGATCTTAATTGACAGGTATACCTTTTAAGTTAAAATCAGATTTCTACCCCATTGGTTCACGTGGCAAGGATATGGATCTTTTTCAGAGACTAATCGAGAAGGATCTGACTCGCCTTGCCCGAAAGTCTGTAGTGAATGACAAACACGACAATCTCACTGTAGATGAAAAAATAGCATTAAAAGTTCTCAAAGATGATGACAGTAAAGTCATTAAAAATAAAGACAAGGGGGGTCAGTGGTCATCATGGATAGTGAGGCTTATAAGATCAAGTCCATACGCCAGTTATTTGACTCTGAAATGTACATACACCTTAAAGGTGATCCCACACAACCATTTATGAAAGAATTATCATCTCTATTGGACTGGGGGGTCACGGTTGGCATTTTCTCAAGTAAAGAAAGAGAAATGTTCATGCCAGAACATTCCATTAGGCCTTTCTTTCATTTCCTACCTAAAGTACACAAGGGAATTTAATCTCTTAACAGGTAGACCAATTGTGTCCGGTATAGGCTTGTTAAATGAAACGTTTAGGCCAATGGATTGACCATCATTTACAGCTTTTAGTGGCCACGCTCCTGGGCTACCTGAGGGAAACCAAACATCTCCTCATTAAATTTAAGGATTATACATGGGATGACAAATTCAGATTATTATTATTATTATTATACAGGATTTATATAGCGCCGACAGTTTACGCAGCGCTTTACAACATTAGGGTAGACATTACAATACAATACAATTCAAGATGGGTGATCTGTGATGTCACAAGTCTCTATTTGTGCATTCCCCATTCCTTGGGATTAAGAGCAGTGTCGTTTTTTCTGTCTAAACACAATGGTTATTCACTAGTACATCAGGAATTAATTCTATTGTGTTTAGAATATCTCCTCACACACAATTACTTTTTGTTTGACGGTGACTATTACCTGCAAAGATGCGGGGCCTCGATGGGACCCAAGTTCTCCCACTCCCTTGCCAGTCTCTACATGGGACGGTGGAAGAGGGCCCGCATCTTTACATGTGATAGTCCCCATCGCACCAACCAGGGCCGCTGATAGAAATCATGGGGCCCCGTACAGCCTACCTGACGGGGCCCCCTTCAGCTCCACCCTGGCCCGCCCCTATTCCCTCCTCCAGTCCCACCCCTGGCCCCACCCATTGCCCCTCCCCAGACACGTGACACTGACAACAGATGGCACGTGACACTGACAGGTGGCACTAATGACAAATGGCACTGATACGTGGCACTGATGACAGATGGCACTATGTGGCACTGATGACACGTGGCACTGATGACACGTGGCACTGACGACAGGTGGCACTGACGACAGGTGGCACTGACGACAGGTGGCACTGACGACAGGTGGCACTTGGGGCAGGTAGCACTGGGGTGGATGGCACTGGGGGCAGGTAGCACTGGGGTGGATGGCACTGGGGCAGGTAGCACTGGGGTGGATGGCACTGGGGCAGGTGGCACTGGGGTGGATGGCACTGGGGCAGATGGCACTGGGGCAGATGGCACTGCTGGGGGCGGATGGCACTGCTGGGGGCGGATGGCACTGCTGGGGGGTACAAAATTGCTTACGATTTTTAAAATAAAGGATTGTAATCATTATAAGTATGACAAAAATACACACCTCACCTTGTCCCCAACTTCAAGATAAGATCTCACCTCGATCGCCCGGCCCCTGCTCTCTCTGCTTCTGGTTAGTCATGTGTAGAGAGAGAGAGGATTGGGCATATCACTCTGCAGCATAACCTTTCTATGTTAATGCTGTGCGGTGTGCGATGTGCGGAGCGGATGCAGAAGCTGTATTCCTCCGCGCCCGAAAAAGAAGAAAGAGTCCCCCCCACTACAGGCATGATCGTGGAGGAACTTTTTTTTTTATACATACAATTTTTGGAAGTTAGGTTGCCCAGGCCCCCCTGCTGGTCAGGCCCGGTACAGCAGGGCCAGATGTACTGGCCTATCAGCGGCCCTGGCACCAACACCCTCTTCTACTGTCCCTATATAGATGACCTGCTATTTATAGTCTCAGACAGGGCTGGCAGCCTGGACGAATGGTTATCGTACTTAAATGATAATGATTTCAATTTAAGATTTACCGGCGACAGTAGCTCCACCTCAATACATTATTTAGACATCAGTTTGGGAGGAGAAATTAGCAGAGTGACAACAAGCATCTTTAGAAAATCCACGGCAGGTAACACGTTTTCACGTGCCAATTCAAGCCACCCTAAGCACACCCAAAGAGGAATTCCTGTGGGACAATTCCTGAGACTAAAACTAATCTGTAATGGCAGGGATTACAAACATGAGGCAGAAAACATGTTTAAACGCTTTGAGGATAGAGGTTATACCAGAACAATCATATATATAGAGCTATGAATATTGTTGATAACACCCCACGGGAGCACCTACTAAGAGATAGTATAAGCAACAGAATAAGAAATAGATCTTATGCAAATTCATCTTTCCAAACCCCTGTCTTTTCCACCCCTTTCAGCACTGAGTTTAACAAAATTAAAACCATTGTTCTAAAATATTTGCCGGTTTTATCTCATGATTCCATTTATGCTGAAATTCTTTCTAAAAGAGTAAAAACCTGTATTGGGCAGAGCCCCCACTCTGGGTAGGACCCTGTCACCCAGTCTATACATGAGTAAACAACCATGACAACATTGGCTGCAATTTAAAGGCACCTTCCGTTGTGGGTCCAATGGGTGCTAATGTTGTAAACACGTTCTAAAGGGAGATATTATCCAAGCTACCGCCATGAAAAAATCGTCAACAATTACATCTTTTATTAACTGCAAAGTTATGCCATATACAGTATATAGGTCAAACGTCAGGCAGGCTGCGTGATCGGCTTCAAGACCATCTATATGACATACAAAAGGACCACAATACCAACGTGGGCAGACACCGGCATGACATACACCAGAAAGATGTCTCCAGTTTAGTCATTCAGGGTGCTGAAAAAGACATTTACCTCTTGCAAGGCTATTTAAAACACAGACATTTTCAAAAATATGGGGATTTGGTCACACCATATTGCTATACGGTGCTTAAGCCCACTTACTGCGACAAAGTACCCCATGGTTAGTGGATCCTACACTAGCCATAAAATGGGAGATCCTGCTTCTCTGAACCATGGGAGCCATACACTCCTCTATATGGGAGAACTGAAGGTCTCCACCCATGATACAGGTGGACACTAATGATAGGCAATGATGAGGGAGTGGGGTGCTCCTGCCCAAAAGGATTTGATCATAATCCATACAGTAGACAAACAAGATATTTGGGGGGGAACACCCTAAAAGATGCATTAAAGATGGTGCAGCTATAAGACCATACAACAGTACTGGGACCAGGCCTCATCGGCTCAAAATGGGGGCCACGGACACCTGCTGAGCAGAAGGGCTGTACTGTCTTATTGCAGACACTGATCCTCTGCAGCGCTGCCAACTTCTCCTTCTCTTCCTCCATCTGGCTGCACTGCAGAGGGATTAGTCCAAACACATGCGCTCCTTCCATCTACTGTCCAGGCCCCCCCTGTGTGCCCCTTTCCCCCACAGCACAGCCAACTTCTTTCCTCTCCCGTCGGCAGCTGTTTTGGGACCACAGGGGGATGTTTCAGGATAAAGAGCAGGAGAAGGGGCCAGTAAATATGTATAAACACAGTAATTGATCAGTACCAGTACTCCTGTGTCCATTCATCACTGAAGCATAGTAAACTGTGTTTACTATGCGCTGGTTTGTGAATGAGTAGCTGAGGCTGTAGAGAATGAGATTCATCAGTCCATGTCCTCAGACACTTTCGACCGAAGGAGGGGGGCTGTATGGGGCCCTGTGATTTCTAACAGCAGCCCTGATTGTTATGTAATTTTCTGTTATTTCTCACAGCGATCACATGGTACTGGTAGCAGCCTGGTACACTGATTAATGAATGAATTAATGAAATACTTGTATAGCGCACAATGCGAACTGAATCGCCTCTAGGCGCTGAACTTGCACCGATCCAGCAAAATAGTCCGTTTAAGGGTCACTATTACTTTAAATCTTGAAGGTGCCCATTATCTGCCACCCAATATACTAGTTCTTTCAAGCATAGAGCAAACAATTCATCATAAAAACTCCCTTTTCAGCGAGGATCAGTAGACTCTCAGACAGACAGATCGTGCCCCAACGCGACCAGGTGGGTGTGTGCAAGGCACATTCTGGGCAGGTGGGGGTCTGGAGGAGGCAGGGAATAGGGAGAGATGTAGGGGGCAGAGTCACTGCACCATGGACCTCTGGGTTGTATTTGCCCCTGGGCCAAATTTTGCCATTCAGACCCTGCTTAAAGCTAAGTTTAAGAATACATTTTAGTGATGGTCAGCTGATGAGATTTTGGGGGCCTCAACTGCAGCCCCTGACACACCAACAGGTTGTGCATATTATTTAGTACTAGATATTTTACAGGAGATTGTCAGAGACTGCAGACCTATACTACAAAACATGGTCAGAGAATACAGTCATACTACATGAGATGTTCAGAGACTGCATACTTACTACAGGAGATGGTCAGAGACTGTAGACTTACTACAGCAGATGGTCAGAGACTGTAAGCATGCTAAAACTGATGGTCGGAGACTGTAGGAACTGGAGATTACTGTATTTGAGACTGTTAGAAACCATAAATTCCATTTAGAAATTACCAAAAGCAAGATCAATTATAAGATATCAGAGAAAAAAATATGTGAAAAGACCTTTGTGAAAGAACAGCAAGACAAAAAATAACGTGTTAAAGGAAAAAACAGTTTGCCTAATCTGATGAAGACTTTCCTTCACTGATCTGAGATGATGATTGCCCAGAGGCTGCACAATAATTATGCAAGGGTCCAATGTGGGCTTTGGGCTGCAGGTTAAGAATGAACCAAGTGTAAAAGTGTGGTATAATACAGGCTGAATCTAGCCTCTCTTATATGTGAGTGCAGTAAAAAAAAATGTCAGGAGTGCAGAGGATAGGTAGTCATCAGCAGTTTGTAGCAGTGTATAGCGGGACATCAGGACAGAGAATACGATCAGCAGTTTGAAGGGCAGTGTACAGAGGACATTAGGTTGTAGGGCAGTGTACAGGGGGCAGTAGGACAGAGGACAGGGTTCAGCAGGGCAGACAACAGAGGTCTGCGGGACAGAGGTCAGCAGTGCAATGAACAGGGGGCAGCAGGGCAGAGGACAGGGCAGGAATATATTACACAGGGGGCAGCAGGGCAAAGGGCAGTCACGGGCCAGTAGTGTAGTGGACAGGTGACAGCAGAGCAGAGGACAGTCACAGGGGCCAGCAGGGCAAATGACAGTCACAGGGGCCAGCAGTGTAGTGGACAGGGGGCAGCAGTGGAAAGGACAGTCACAGCGGCCAGTAGTGTAGTGGACAGGGGGCAGCAGGGCAAAGGACAGTCACAGGGGCCAGTATTGTAATGGACAGGGGGCAGCAGGGCAGAGGACAGTCACAGGGGCCAGCAGTGTAGTGGACAGGGGGCAGCAGGGCAAAGGACAGTCACAGGGGCCAGCAGTGTAGTGGACAGGGGGCAGCAGAGGACAGTCACAGGGGCCAGCAGTGTAGTGGACCCGGGGCAGCAGGGCAGAGGACAGTCACAGGGGCCAGCAGTGTAGTGGACAGGGGGCAGCAGAGGACAGTCACAGGGGCCAGCAGTGTAGTGGACAGGGGGCAGCAGGGCAGAGGACAGTCACAGGGGCCAGCAGTGTAGTGGACAGGGGGCAGCAGAGGACAGTCACAGGGGCCAGCAGTGTAGTGGACTGGGGCAGCAGGGCAGTGGACCCAGTCACTGCAGAGCTCCTTCTCTCCACACAGCATGTAACTGAGCCTGACAGCCTCCATCTGCACAGTTTGTAGCTGGCTACTGGGGCTGCAATGCCGTTCCGATCTGGGGATCTCTCAGGTCACAAATGCAACATAGCAGGCAGGTACACACTTTGCAGATAGAGGCTGTCTGTAAGGAATCCGATCTCACCTATGTGCTGTGTGGGGAGGAGGAGTTCCATTGAGTGCCCTGTGCCGACGCTGTGTGCAGTGTGGGTAGGGTTGCCACCTTTCTTTTCTTCAAGCTAAACTTGAACACTTTAGCGGCCTGGAACAGGCTGCCCCAAGGAGAAAAGTAATGCGGTGCGCATAGTGTGCAGTGGGTGTGGCCAAATTGCTCTTGCTGACATCATCTCCCCGCCCCCCAGTGATGCCGAACCTGCCCCCAGACAGCCACCCACAGCTCCCAGATGGCAACAGATTTGTGTGACTATCTTGATCACTTGGAGAGCCACAGCCCCTCCCTGAAACCTGGACACAAGATTCAAAACCCAGACTGTCCGGGTGAATCCCAGACAGGTGGCAACCCTAAGACCACTTTTACACTGATACAAAAAAAGGTCACTGCCCCCACCTATAACTGGTCTTCACAGCAAGGAGCACAGGAAGGGCAAACACATGTAAAATAAAACCAAAGAATTTCCAAGCTCAACTTAACAACCAGCCTGCGACCAACCAAATTAACTTGTCTTTTTAACCTGTGTTAAAAACAGGGGTTTAGTTGCACACATTTGCAAATACATACATAAGCTGCAGGCCATAAAGGCACCCTGTATCCTGCAGACCCTAAATCTAACTTTGAAGAGTCTCCACAGTGGGAGCGCATGTATTCTAATGGATAGATGAAGGGCAGATGACTGGAGGGAGCCCAACCCTCCTTAAAGGTGCAGGAGCACACTGAACACCCAGCACACTTTCACAGTGAAGCGCTTTACAGGCATTTCAGCTCTAAAAATATCGCTTGAAAAGTGCCTCTCCTGTCACTCCAGTGTGCTTTCACACTGGAGCGGTGTGCTTGTGGGACCTTAAAAAGGTCCTGCAAGCAGCATCTTTGGGGCGGTTTAGGAGCGGTGAATACACCGCTCCAAAAATGCCCCTGCCATTGAAATCAATGGCCAGCGTTGCCGAAACGCCTGCAAAAGCACTCTGCGGGCGCTTTTAACCCTTTTTCGGCCACTAGCGGGGGTTAAAAGCACCCTGCTAGCGGCTGAAATGTGCAGCTAAAACAAGGGTAAATTTCTGCTAAAACTAGCAGTGCTTAACGGCTAACGCATCCGCCACTTCAGTGGGAAAAGTGGCCCTAGTGTGGGGTTGTAGGGAGGAGCTCAGAGGGCTGGGCAGATCAAAGACAGCAGCAGCACTTCCATTTTCCAAAATAAACCTTCTCTCACTTTTCTTCTAGTAGGTCCAAGTCTGTACCCAGTGTCATAGCTAGCACATCTGGCACCCGGGGCTGGTAATTTTTTTTGCAAAAATGGTATGTAGCAATATATTAGCGCCATGCTAATGTCTCCAGCTGCAGCCAAGAAACAGTTAGGAGTGCGAGTCCTCGGACAGCCAAGGCTCTCGTGCACATTGCTGCTGGATCGAGAGGGGGCTCAGGTAAGTATTAGGTGTGGCCGGGGGGGCTGCTGCACACAGAAGGTTTTTTTACCTTCATGCGTAGGATGCATGAAGAATAAAAAGCTTGTGTCTTTACAACCACTTTAACAAAAAATGTGCTTAGAATGCTGTAGTCAGATGCAAGAAATGTAACACATAGTAAGGGGAATTTATCAAAACTGGTGCAGCCAAAATCTGGAACAGCTGCACATGACAACCAGTTTTTATTTTCAGCTTGTTCAGCTTTGAAAATAAAAGCTATGAGCTGATTGGTTGCCATGTTCCTCCAGATTCTGTCTGCTCTAGTTTTGATAAATTCCCCTAAGGGCTCATTCAGATAGGCACTGAGACAGGTCCTGTATGCTGAGCCACTTTTTGCTGCATCTGTATCCACCAGAGAGGTTCACATATAGAAGTGGGTGCACAGATCCGAATGCAGACACTATGCATTTGGATTCATGCATCCCTTCCTGTCTGCATGTCAAATTTTGACATTCGACTATGTCCATGCAGCTGCTGCATCCCCATTGACTTTGACTGGACTGCCTGCACAGGGATGCACAAAACACCAAGTATCCCCGCAGGGAACATGGCCATCACACTGGGCATGGGCGCATGTGCTCCATGTGAATGAGGCCTGAATGTCATGTGTAACAGCAGGAAACAGGAGATTTACTTTAAGCCCCCAAACCATAACATAATTTCTGAAAGCAGAAATCCTGGAGAATTAAATAATGGTAGTTGCACTTTTTTTTTATGTAAAACCCTTATCCCAAAAGAAAAAAAGTATCCCCGCAGGGAACATGGCCATCACACTGGGCATGGGCGCATGTGCTCCATGTGAATGAGGCCTGAATGTCATGTGTAACAGCAGGAAACAGGAGATTTACTTTAAGCCCCCAAACCATAACATAATTTCTGAAAGCAGAAATCCTGGAGAATTAAATAATGGTAGTTGCACTTTTTTTTAATGTAAAACCCTTATCCCAAAAGAAAAAAAAAAAAAACAGTAACTGTAGTAGTTATAAATTATCCTCGCGCCACAATATTTAAACAAATAAAGAAAAAAGGTATGGTTGCAGCAAAACACCGGCAGGGCCTCAAACCCTCCCCTAAATAGATATGCTGTGTATATGTTGAATGGTGTTGCGCTCCACAATTAATACAAATAAATAAATTGATAGATATAGATGTATATGTCAATATATAATACGCAGATGATTATAAAATAACTGCTATCACTTTCAAATAGTGAATAGGTGCCAACTCGGTAGTATCCAGTTGCATGCAATATGACGGTTGGACCCTCTTAAACTAAAGTGCATCCAGTGACAGTAAACAGTAAAGTGCAGCCAGTGCCAAAAAAAATATAACCAAACTAAAATATATATAATAAAATTCAAAATTATGATTCAATCCAAATAGTGCATATAATGTGAAACACAAAATATATAATAAAATATAAAAATAAAAATTGTGTATTAGCGAATATTGACAAAGCAATGAATAATCAATATCCAATTAAGTGCAACAGGGTAATTATTCCGGTGGAACTGTTTTCTGTTCACGGAGTCATTATATGTTTATGACACAGAATGGATTCACATAGTGCATGTCTTAATATGGACTGATGTTTTTGCTATAGAAAGAGACACTACCACTGCTATTGGATACTAATTACCCTGTTGCACTTTATTGGATATTGATTATTCATTGCTTTGTTAATATTCGCTAATACACAATTTTTATTTTTATATTTTATTATACAGTGCCTTGCGAAAGTATTCAGCCCCCTTGAACTTTTCAACCTTTTGCCACATTTCAGGCTTCAAACATAAAGATATAAAATTTAAATTTTTTGTGCAGAATCACCAACAAGTGAGACACAATTGTGAAGTGGAACGAAATCTATTGGATTTTTGAAACTTTTTTAACTAATAAAAAAATGAAAAGTGGGGCGTGCAAAATTATTCGGCCCCCTTGCGTTAATACTTTGTAGAGCCACCTTTTGCTGCGATTACAGCTGCAAGTCGCTTGCGGTATGTCTCTATCAGTTTTGCACATCGAGAGACTGAAATTCTTGCCCATTCTTCCTTGCAAAACAGCTCGAGCTCAGTGAGGTTGGATGGAGAGCATTTGTGAACAGCAGTTTTCAGCTCTTTCCACAGATTCTCGATTGGATTCAGGTCTGGACTTTGACTTGGCCATTCTAACACCTGGATACGTTTATTTGTGAACCATTCCTTTGTAGATTTTGCTGTATGTTTGGGATCATTGTCTTGTTGGAAGATAAATCTCCGTCCCAGTTTCAGGTCTTTTGCAGACTCCAACAGGTTTTCATCCAGAATGGTCCTGTATTTGGCTGCATCCATCTTCCCCTCAATTTTAACCATCTTCCCTGTCCCTGCTGAAGAAAAGCAGGCCCAAACCATTATGCTGCCACCACCATGTTTGACAGTGGGGATGGTGTGTTGAGGGTGATGAGCTGTGTTGCTTTTACGCCAAACATATCGTTTTGCATTGTGGGCAAAAAGTTCGATTTTGGTTTCATCTGACCAGAGCACCTTCTTCCACATGTTTGGTGTGTCTCCCAGGTGGCTTGTGGCAAACTTTAGACGAGACTTTTTATGGATATCTTTGAGAAATGGCTTTCTTCTTGCCACTCTTCCATAAAGGCCAGATTTGTGCAGTGTACGACTGATTGTTGTCCTATGGACAGACTCTCCCACCTCAGCTGTAGTTCTCTGCAGTTCATCCAGAGTGATCATGGGCCTCTTGGCTGCATCTCTGATCAGTCTTCTCCTTGTCTGAGCTGAAAGTTTAGAGGGACGGCCAGGTCTTGGTAGATTTGCAGTGGTCGGATACTCCTTCCATTTCAAAATGATCGCTTGCACAGTGCTCCTTGGGATGTTTAAAGCTTGGGAAATCTTTTTGTATCCAAATCCAGCTTTAAACTTCTCCACAACAGTATTACGGACCTGCCTGGTGTGTTCCTTGGTCTTCATGATGCTCTCTGCGCTTTCAACAGAACCCTGAGACTATCACAGAGCAGGTGCATTTATACAGAGACTTGATTACACACAGGTGGATTCTATTTATCACCATCAGTCATTTAGGACAACATTGGCTCATTCAGAGATCCTCACTGAACTTCTGGAGTGAGTTTGCTGCACTGAAAGTAAAGGGGCCGAATAATTTTGCACGCACCACTTTTCAGTTTTTTATTTGCTAAAAAAGTTTAAAATATCCAATAGATTTCGTTCCACTTCACAATTGTGTCCCACTTGTTGGTGATTCTTCACAAAAAATTAAAATTTTATATCTTTATGTTTGAAGCCTGAAATGTGGCAAAAGGTTGAAAAGTTCAAGGGGGCCGAATACTTTCGCAAGGCACTGTATATTTTGTGTTTCACAATATATGCACTATTTGGATTGAATCATAATTTTGAATTTTATTATATACCTTTTAGTTTGGTTATATTTTTTTGGCACTGGATGCACTTTAGTTTAAGAGGGTCCAACCGTCATATTGCATGCGATTGGATACTACCGAGTTGGCACCTATTCACTATTTGAAAGTGATAGCTGTTATTTTATAATAATCTGCGTATTAGATATTGACATATACATCTATATCTATCAATTTATTTATTTGTATTAATTGTGGAGTGCAACACCATTCAACATATACACAGCATACCAGTAACTGCTTAACCACTTGCCGACTGCAGCACATGTACAGTATATATACATTGAGCTTTGCAAGTACTTTACCGAGATTATGGCTGAAGATATCAGCCATAACCTCAGTATCGAGCTCATGAGCCATGGAATGCTTTCCAAAGCTGCAAGAGGGGACATCCGCCAGTTCGCCTGAGAAACAATCAGTGCGGTTGGCTGCTCCCATAGGTGATCAAAGAGTACATACTCTTTGATTGCCTCTATGGCCTTGGAGGACCGGAGCGACGTGATGACATTACTTCTGGTCCAGGCTGGAAGTACATTTATTTATTTAAACATTTGTTTTTTAAATTATTATTTTTTTTGTTCTTTTGCTTTAAAAATGTAAAGAAGAGGTCTTTTTGACCCCAGATCTCTCCATAAAGAGCTCCTGTCATCCTTATATTACAATAAATGTTTACATTCCTTGTAATAGAAATAAAAGTGATCAAAAAAAAAAAAAAAATTTATGGGACAGTGTAAAAAAATGAAAACTAAAATAAATAATAATAATAAAATAAATAAAATAATAAAAAGTAACACGCCCCCATCCCTCCGTGCTTGTGCGCAAAAGCTCATGCATATGTAAACTTTATTCGCACCACACATGTGAGGTATTTCCGTGAACGTTAGAGTGAGAGCAATAATTCTAGTGCTAGACCTCCTCTGAAACTTGAGACCAATAACCTGTAAAGGCGTTTAATGTGTCACCTATGGAGATTTTTAAGTATTGTAGTTTGTCGCCATTCCATGAGCGTGCACAATTTTAAAGTGTGACATGTTAGCTATCTATTTACTTGGCATAACATCATCTTTCACATTATGCAAAACAATTGGGGTGAATATTCAGTTTTTTTTTTAATTCATTAAAGTGTATTTTTCCAAATTGCATTTACAAATCTGCTGCATAAATACTGTGTGACATACCAAGTTTTCCATTTTATTCCCTAGAGTCTCTGTTAAAAAAAAATAAAAGTATAATGTTTGAGGGTTATAAGTAATTTGTTAGCAAAAAATACTGATTTAAACTTGTAAACTAAAAGTGCAAGAAAAAAGCCTGGTCGGCAAGGTGCTAGGTGGAGTTAGGCTTTCATTTCTTAGTCACTTATGTAAATTTACATCTACCAATCTATCTAACCCTCTCCATAGATTGACAATGCTGCTGTCCAAGGGTCCAGGTTACCAGGTGAAAATAAAGTAAACATTTTTTTTTTAAATAAAACAAAAGCAGCCACCACTTGAAAGCTGTAATATATTTGTTTTTGGTTTTAGGTTTAGATACACTTTAAATGCATAGTCCACTTTAGTCCATGTTTCATCTTAAGCCAATATTTAGAATGTAACATAAACCATAATCACATTCCTCAACCCCCATTTTCAAAATCACTCTTCTCCTTACCTGAATCGCATTCTTCTACTTTTTGGTACTGGTTTAATTTCAGCACGGCTGTGTGTGGTTCCGCCTGCACAGCTGCTTTGTCCATTTATGGGGATCAATGAACATACTACAAGTTCCTTATGCCACCACAGCAGAGGCACATGCGCTGCAGCCAGGCAGTGACATCACCACAATTGTAGTCCATAAACAAATTCCTCCAGTCCCGTAACACAAGGTCCGTAGGTATGTATGAACCTGGGGCCAGGGGTGAACAATTTTAAAACCTGTGCATTAATTTGCAGGCCTAAATACACATTTTTATCATCATTAGTGCATTTATTACATTTTTTCAAATGGTGGACTATGCCTTTATTGAGGGAGAGCTGTGCAATGGAAAAATCTGTTAAGATCCTTGTCAGTATAACAGAAAGCAGAAGATTTTCAGTTGTAAGTAGCAGCACTGAAATTGTTTTACATTGGTATATACAGTATTTAACTTCATTTTATGAGCCAATAACTAAAAATGGTTTATAAATTACTTCAATGAATAAACCAAGGAAACAGTGCTTGGGAATCTCCCAGAATCCCACATCTAACTGAGGTTAGATTCACTTCAGTCTTCTTAATTATATTAGTGGAGACTGGAAAAAAGAAGACGCATGCCATGTTAAGTAACTTTTTTTTGTTAAGTAACTGGTATACCTATTCATCCTGGCATGGGGCAACCCTAGCCTATTTGCTCTAACAGGGGGCAGATACGTTTCTCAAAACGATCCCCTTACCCCCGCACGCACAGCTCTGTGCTTCCTCCTAGGGGGCCAGACATGTAGACCAAGTCCCTAAAACACCAGTCTTCTATTTTAAGAGGTGTATTAAAACTGTTTGTTTTTTTTTTACAACCTCATCTTTAATAAAAAAACAGCCTGATGCTGATGGTTGGGTTAATAATAAAGTAAGCCAGGATCAGGGGATGGGGAGGGTTGATTTTTTATTTTATTTTCTTAATATGAAAATGCATTCAGAGAAATAAGGGGGTTGCCTTTGTTGTTTTAAAAAAGGCCAGTTGCCTGGCTCACTACTTGTGAGTCTCTGACCCAGAACAAGCATACAGCAATAAAAGTCGAAGTAAAACCAGAACTTCTGCATACTTATTCTAGATTGATCACTTAAAATATCCAAGCCACTGAATCAGCATCACAGCCAGACAACTAGCACATCAGAACAAGACGTTAAAGTGTTTGTTAACCCAAAAAATAATAATACAGATACTGGTCCTTTAAAGCAGATTAAATAGCACAGTGCTTCTGCCCCCCTCTAAACTGTAAAAAAAAACTCCCCGACTCTGCCACCTCCTGTATGCCCTCTCTACTCTAAACTGACCCCGATAACCAGACTGCTCAGCCCTGATCAGCACAGTCTAAATGCGTCCCTCCGTCATACGCTGCCCTGCTCTGCTCTCCTCCCTGCCTGTCAGCACCCGCCCTCTCTGTCTCCGTCTCCTCTCCGACCCAGCCCCACCCGCTGCTATTATTGAAAATACAAAACCTAAAAGTGTAAATCGTTTCTAAAAATGAGCAGTGTAAATAGCAATTTAGAGCGGTCTTCAGACCGGTCATATGACTCGCGGCCGCTTTACAGCAGCTAGACACGGTTTCTGCGGGAGGAGCCGAGCGGCGACATGATCTCCCCGGCTGTCGTCAGAGGGAGATCACAGTCCCTCCTGCATTAGCCATGTATCAGAGCTGAAAAGCGGCCACGAATCACGTGACCGGCCTGAAGACAGCTCTAATTAGCTATTTACACTGCTCATTTTTAGAAAGAATTTACACAGTGTTGTATGCCAGCCTCTAATAGAGCAGCTGGTATTTGAAAAAAAAAAAATCTTAACAAACACTTTAACAATGACAGTCTATATATTCCTTTTAGTAGGAAAAAAATAACAGTAGACCTGAGCCTTGTGAGCAAGATTAACCCTAGGCCCACATTTCTGCATTTTTGTGGCCCACTTTTGCGTAGCCACGGCAGCTCATTCACTTGATTCACCGAAAAAGTAGGATTTTTTTTTAACAACTTACCTGTAAAATCCTTTTCATCATGGGACACATAGTCATAGTAGCTATTATGTGGGTTATAGGCCACCTTCAGGTGATGGACACTGGCACACACCAAGACAAAAAGTCCACTCCCTATATAACCCCTCCCACTAGTGGGAGGACCTCAGTTTTTGTAGCAAAGCAATACACGTGTATTCCAGAAAGAAGGGAGGAACCTCTGTGTCTTGTGATGTAATTCAAAGAAAAGGATTTTACAGGTAAGCTGTTATAAAAATCCTATTTTCTTATCGTACATCACAGGACACTGGTGGAGTGCGCTTTAATATGAAAAGGTGGAACTTTCCTCTTTAAACCATAAGCTTGAACAATCACTTGACAAATACATTTAGAAATAGTAGATTTTGATGCTGCCTGTCCTCTCTTAAGACCTTCAGGCAACACAAACAAAACATCAATTTCACAAATCTGAGCAGTCGCCTTCAAGTAGACTTTGACTGCTCTCACCACATCAAGAGAATGTAGTGACCTTTCTTCCGCAGAACAATGTTCTGGGAAAAATGAAGGCAGAACAATATCCTGGTTTAAATGAAAACCTGACACTACCTTCGGTAGAAAATTAGGATGAGGACGTAATACAACCTTACCCTTGTGAATAATCAAATATAGCTCTTTATAAGAAAGAGCAGCCAACTGTGATAACCTTCTTGCCAAAGATATGGCTACCAGAAAAACGAATTTCCTTGTCAAAAGGACCAAGGGAATATGTCGTATCAGCCCAAAAGGCTGTTTCTGTAAGTGGTCAAGCAAGTGGTCGTTGAAGCCACTTGCTTCGCACTCTCTTAGAGCCCCCAAACAGAAAATTACTTAGAGCCCCCAAACAGCCAATACTCTGCCAATACCCGCCAATACCCTGCAATACCAGCCAATACTCTGCCAATACTCTGCCAATACCAGCCAATACTCTGCCAATACAAGCCAATACTCTGCTAATACCCGCCAATACTCTGCGATACCCGCCAATACTCTGCAATACCCTGCCAATACTCTGCAATACCCTGCCAATACTCTGCCATAAATTGCCATACCCGGAGATACCCTGCCATACTCGGAGATACCCTGCCATACTCGGAGATACCCTGCAATACCCAGCCATAGACGTCCCCCCCTCCCGCTGCCCTCCGGTGCTTCTACCAACTCGCCAATACGATCCAAGCCAGAATCTTTTTTATTTTTTTATTTCAGGCTTCCCAGCCTAGAGGTGAGATGTGGGGTCTTATTGACCCCATATCTCACTGTAAAGAGGACCTGCCATGCCATATTCCTATTACAAGGGATGTTTACATTCCTTGAAATAGGAATAAAAGTGATCAAAAAAATTATTTTTGGAGGAAAAAAATGTCAAACTAAAATAAATAAAGTAAAATGAACAATAAAAAAAGAAGCGAATGCATACGTAAGTCCCGCCCACATATGAAAACGGTGTTCAAACCACACATGTGAGGTATCGCTGCGAACGTTACAGCGAGAGCAATAATTATAGCACTAGACCTCCTCTGTAACTTAAAACATGTAACCAGTAAAAAAATTTAAAGCGTTGCCTATGGGGATTTTTAAGTAGCGACGTTTGGCGCCGTTCCACGAGCTTGTGCAATTTTGAAGAGTGACATGTTAGGTATCTATTTACTCAGCATAACTTCACATTATGCAAAAATTGGGCTAACTTTACAGTTTTTTTTTTTTTTTTAAGAACAAAACTGTTTTTTTTTCCAAAAAAACGTGTCCAAAAAATTGCTGCGCAAATGCCGTGCATGATAAAAAGTTGCAACGACCACCATTTTATTCTCCAGGTGTTTTCAAAAAAAACATATATAATGTTTTGGGGATCTATGTAATTTTCTAGCAAATAAATGATGATTTTTACATGTAGGAGAGAAATGTCGGAATTGTCCTGGGTGCTCCAGAACGCCTGATGGTGCTCCCTGCATGTTGGGCCTCTGTATGTGGCCACGCTGTGTAAAAGTCTCACACATGTGCTATCGCCATACTCGGGAGTAATAGCAGAATGTGTTTTGGGGTGTAATTTGTGGTATGCATATGCTGTGTGTGAAAAATAAACTGATAATATGACAATTTTGTGAAAAAATAAACAAAAAAAAGTATTGATTTTGCAAATTGTGGGAAGAAATGACAACTTCAAAAAACTAATCGTGCCTCTTACTAAATACCTTGGAATGTCTTCTTTCCAAAAAGGGGTCATTTGGGGAGTATTTGTACTTTTATGGCATGTTAGGGTCTCAAGAATTGAAATAGGCCGTCAGTACTTCAGGTGTGATCAATTTTCAGATATTGGCACCATAGCTTGTGGACTCTATAACTTTCACAAAGACCAAATAATATCCACTAATTTGTACTTATTTTTACCAAAGATATGTAGTGGTTTAAATTTTGCCCAAAATGTATGAAGAAAAAATACTAATCTGCTAAATTTTCTAACAGAAACGAAGAAAAATTCTTTTTTTTTTTTACAGAATTTTCGGTCTTTTTTCTTTTATAGCACAAAAAATAAAAAACCCAGCGGTGATTAAATACCACCAAAAGAAAGCTCTATTTGTGTGAAAAAAAGGACAAAAATTTCATATGGGTACAGTGTTGCATGACTGAGTTATTGTCATTCAATATGTGAGAGCACCGAAAGCTGAAAATTGGTCTAGTTATTAAGGGTGTTTAAGTGCCCAGTGGTCAAGTGGTTAAAGAATATTATTATTAATTTTTTTTTTTTTTTTTTTACAAAGCCATTAACACAACCATTGGCAGCAGAGTAAACAGGAAGTGACGCTGTGACGCTGCACAATCAGGAGACTGGAACAAAGCCATTTCTGGCTTCGTTCCAGTCTGTCACTAGGCGCCAGAAGAGCCAGATCATCAATCAGGTCTTCCGGTGGGACGAGAGGCCCGTTCAGAGTGGTGGGAGGCAGCAGGAGGGGGGGCGTCCCCTCCCACTCCTCTGGGATAACAGCTGAGCGGCTTTTAGCTGCATTGGTTGTTATCCCTGGAAAGCCAATCGACCACTCTAAACAACGGTACCGGGATGATGACTGCAGCTGTGGGCATCATCCTGGTATAACCCCCGAAAGCCGAGGCCACACATCTGCGTACGCTCGGCAGGAAGGGGTTAATCTGGCTAAAGGGGGAGCCAAGACCTTTGTAAACACTCGAGGTGCAGTAGCTAGACCGAAAGGCAGAGCTACAAACTGAAAATTAAGCTTTTCTATCACGAAGCGTAGATATTTCTTGTGAGCGGGAAAAACAGGTACATGGAGGTAAGCATCCTTGAGGTCGATTGACGCTAGCAGTACTCCGTTTTGTAGAATGGAGACCACTGATTGGATTAACTCCATGCGAAAAGAGCAGATAATCAAAAACCGGATTAGATCTTTGAGATCTAAAATGGGTCTGACATCCCCGTTTGGTTTTGGTGCTGTGAAAAGGTTTTTTTTTTTTTCAATTAACAACGTTTTATTGAAGTAAAGCACAGGTATCAAAAACATAGCTTACATTAATAAATACACATTGAAGGAGTCTACAGCACAGTAGGAGTACATACATTTTGCATTCTATAGTATAGTCAGCATAGAGTATGGATTTGTATCTAAACATTATAGCCCTTGTAGCATTCAACACAATATATATCAAACCAACATCAGATTTATGCATTTGGAAGTGGCGGGGTCGAACGATGGCTATATGCAGGTGTCGGAATCATTCAGCCAGCGGTCCCACACTTTATTATATTTAAGTGGGCACCCCCTATTGATGTAAATACACTTTTTGTATGGCAAAGTCAAGTTAATATTGGTGGTGTAGATCTCATCCACTGCCTGGTGATAAGTTTTCTCGCAGCGAACAAAGTTTCCTGCAGGAATAATTTAGTATTTCTGTCGAGTACTCCTGGGTATACACCCAACAGGCATTGTTTGGGATCTAGACCAACAGGTGTGCCCATATTATCATGCAGAAAATTCACCACCTGTACCCAGAACCCTTGTAACAAAGGGCATGCCCATATGAGATGGAAAAAGGTGCCTGTGATCACCTTGCACATTGGACAGCTAGGGGGAAACTCAGGTTTATATTTCGCTATTCTAATCGGGGTGAGGTAAGCCCTATGCAGTATATAAATTTGGGACATTCTATCTGATAATTTGGGGGACACCTCCCTGCACATCTCAAGTGCCTCTTCCCATTCTTTATCTGTCATTTGATCTAGGTCCCTCTCCCAGCTCACCTTTGGGGCATATGTGACCTTGGAGGCAATTGGGGCAGATAACATATCATAATATGACGAAATAAGGCCCTTGGGATCCTCACTCTTAGCCACAGATAGAATGGGGTTGGGGGTGGGATGTGGGTATGCTCCTCGAGGGAATTGTGCATTAGCCACATGCCTAACCTGCATGTATTGAAAGTACATGTTGTATGGTATTGCAAACTCTTCCTGCAGTTGGTTAAAGGGCTTGGGAGCGCTTCCAGAAACTAAGTGGTGTAGGTAAAACACCCCACACTTACTCCATAGTCCCTGCCCTTGTATGGTAGCAAATTCCTTCATATGATTATTATGCCACATTGGGGTATAATCATTGTAAGTCGGGATTCCCAATCTACCAGAGGCTATATCCCAAATACGTCTGTATTGATGTAGAATGGGTGCGATGTCATCGCCTAAGCCCCTGCAGCTTGTGCCCATAGTGATAGCATATAGTGGATCACCTGTTCGTTGAGCCCATTTGGGGCAGATCAAGGTCATGAAGCAATCACCATCAGCTTTGTCAAGATAGAAAAGTTGTGCTGCAATGTAGTAGTGGTTAAAATCCGAAACGCCATACCTCCCCTATCCGTTGGGTTCTTGAGCGTTTGCCACGCCAGCTTATGTCTATTTCTACCCCAAACAAAGGGGCCTAGAAGGGCTTCTAGTTTCTTGAAATATTTTAGGGGGGGGTATATTGGAGAATGCCAGAGGGCATACAACACCTTGGGCAATAGAATCATTTTGATAAGGTTAATGCGACCCCATACCCCCAGAGGAAGGCGGCACCACGTAAGAAGTTTAGTTCTAATTAGAGAGAAAACGGGTTCAATATTCAGGGCTATATAATCTCTCGGAACTCTGGATATATATAAATCCAGATATTTAATTGTCGCGGCTCTCTGCAAGGGGTCTGGGTTGGGGGAAAGCTATCCAGCGGTAGAATCTGGGACTTATTCCAGTTAATTTTTAGGCCAGAAAACACTCCAAACTGTTCTATAACCATCAAAGCCCTATTCAAGGAGGAGTCCGAGTCAGAGAGATACAATAGCGTATCATCCGCATAGAGGCTGATCTTCTCAATAACGTCCCACCCGCAGACCCTTAACCTCTGGGTCGGCTCGTATAGCTATAGCTAAAGGCTCCGCTGCCAAGGCGTATAGGAGTGGGGACAGTGGACAGCCCTGTCTCGTACCCCTACCAAGGTTGAATAACGGGGAAGGCCATCCATTTGCCACCATCTTGGCCATCGGTTTGTGATACAAAAGCCACACCCATTGTATAAAATTAGAACCAAAACCATAGCTCTGCAGACATCTCCACAAATAGGGCCACTCAACTGAGTCAAATGCTTTTGCTGTGTCAAGTGACACGACTACTCGTGTACCTACTTCCTCATGTCGTGTTTGCAGATTAATAAAGAGTTTTTTGAAATTAAAGGATGTGTTGCGGCTTGGCATAAAGCCCGCCTGATCTGGGTGGATAAGTTTGAGAATAACCTGATTTAGACGCAGAGCAAGGATTTTAGCTAGAATCTTAATGTCCACCTGCAACAACGAGATGGGACGGTACGATTCTGGGAGCAAGGGGTCTTTCCCTGGCTTAGGCATCAGGACTATGGTGGCCTCTCTCATGGAGGCAGGTAGCTCGAATGTTTGGAATAAGTGGTTGTAAAGTATCAGCAGCTTGGGCGAAATAACCTCAGAAAAATGTGCGTAAAATTCTATCGGCAGACCGTCTGAGCCCGGGGCCTTAGAGTGGGCAAAGCTAGCAACCGCAACAGTAATCTCTTCTAGGGTAAGTGGGGCCTCTAATATGCCAATTTGTTCTGCCGTGAGTTGAGGGAAGTCTACCTTTTCTAAAAAAGCGGTCATAGAGTCACAATTGGAGGGCGCTATGGAAGAGTATAGGGCTGAAAAGAATTCCGTAAATTTAGTCGTCACTTCTAATGGGTCTGATATCAGGGAATCACTTGGGCCCTGTAGAGTAATAACTACCGGGGGTTTTCCCTCACTGCGTGTCAGGTATGATAAAAGTCTGCCAGCCCGCTCTCCATGTTCAAAAAATTTTTGTTTGAGAAAGAACTGCTTTTGTTTGGCTTTCGCATAATGTATGTGATCCACCACCCTGGTTTGTATGTGGAGCTGGGCTGCGTTAGCAGCTGAGGGATCCTGTACAAGACCACTTTCCGCCACAGCCAACCCCGCCAGAGCCATCTTCAATTCCTCCACCGACTTTTCTTTTTCTATTAATTTTATTAATGTGGGACACTAGGGTAGCACGGGCGTGGAGTTTGAAGGTCTCCCAAACCACCGAGGGGCTGGCTGAATGATCATTATCCTCGAAGAAACGACGACATTCAGCAGTGAGTTCCTCCCCCTCTGGCAACAATGTAAGCCAAAAGGGATTCACACACCACGTCCGTTTTGGTTTGTGCATCGGAATGCTAAGGGAGATCTGGTATGGGCTATGGTCTGATAGGGACCGTCGGCCAAATGATGTATCTAGTAGACGAGGGGTAAGACCCTGTGAGATAAATAAGTAGTCTATCCGGGACATTGTATTATGGGATGAGGAGAAACAGGAGAAAGCTCGCGTGGTAGGGAACCTGTGCCTCCACGAGTCCACCAGATGGAAGGATGCCATCAATTTCGGCAGCTTACTATTCCCGGCAGAACCCCCCATAAGATGCGTAGGGCGTAAACGATCCAACCTAGGATCCATGACAGCATTAAAGTCACCTAACCATATTGTCGGTGTTGTATCATACTTTGCCATGAAGGAGAAACCCGCCAGTAGTACAGAGGCGGTGAACGGTGGGGGAACATAGCAGGCCAAAATAAGTAGGGGTTCACTATATAGTTTCGCATATATAAATACATACCGCCCTTGTGGGTCCGTGAGCACTTCCCCTAGTTAAAAATGGACAGTTTTGGCGATCAATACCACCACCCCCCCTCGAATGGGACGTATGGGTCGAATGATACATCCATCCCACCCAGGGACGACACAGAGCCATCTGCAACCTCCCCTCCACATGTGTCTCCACCAATACAACCACATCCGCCCTGCATTTCTTAAGGATTGTGAATACCGCTGCTCATTTAATTTTGTCTCCCAGCCCTCTCACGTTCCACGTGAGGAATGTCAATGACGCCATATCAGGTGTTATGCCATCGTAAAATGCATGTGTGTAGGCAACAGGGTGCATTACCCCGGTTACCCCAAAGGATGTTAATGATAGGTTGCCCGTAGGGCCGCCTCTGCCGTAGCGCTCTCTGCATATTAATAAATCATAACTTGCCATAACGCAAATGGGTGCTTTTACTTCGTACTTTACAGTATGTATATACCATTCTAATCCTTAAAACCAACCACCCACCCAAAACGCCCTGCATATCAACCCTCCCCCCACCCCGCCCTGCATATCCCCAACCTTATGCGGACATCGTCCCAAAACCGAACACATGTAATCGTCCCAGAGTCAAAAAGGATAGTACAATGAAGGATCATCTTGGCTCGACGGGATCCGAGCAGCACAAACACGACACCAGAGAACCTAAACACAAGCAACAGTAACAGGTAAACAGGCCATGCCCATGCTCTCTGGTGTAACAAATGGTGCAAATGCACAGTCCTCCCGCCGCAGCTCCATGTATGGTAGATCATACTCTGGGTGTGCATGGGGGGTTTAGTTTGCCGCAC
This sequence comes from Lithobates pipiens, assembly GCF_037356315.1. Classification (NCBI taxonomy): domain Eukaryota; kingdom Metazoa; phylum Chordata; class Amphibia; order Anura; family Ranidae; genus Lithobates; species Lithobates pipiens. The sequence goes on along the minus strand of NW_027507787.1, from coordinate 38,925,330 downwards.
AACACAACAGTTCAGCAGGACGCACATCTTTCCCAGGCTCCCACCACTGCTGTGGTGCAGAATTGCGTCCCATCCATCTAAGGACGGTAGGACAGAAAATAGTACAAAGGGTAATTTGGTTCCTGTGGCTCTAGTAATGGCTTAACAGATACTCCGGGTGCAGTAGTAAGGGTGTGGAAAACTAGCTGGCATACAGTACAGTCCGGGGGTTCTTTCCACCCATCTGTTGTACATTTCCAGGTAAGTCATGACAAGCAGCAGTTATTAAACAAGGTAAAGATGTGTATAACCATGAGCTCCCTAGATTCCACACCAGGATAAGTCACCAGTCAGCATACTCACAACCTCTTCAGGCTCTGTGAGCTGCAGGACAGCGTTCCAGCCAGGCAATCACCTCTTCAGCTTCTTCAAAAAAGGACACCTTGTCATAATGTTCAACGCGGAGTTTAGCCGGAAATAGCATAGCATATTTGTAGTTATGTATCCTTAATCTGCGTTTGGCTTCCAGAAAGGTGTGGCGACGTCTCTGAACCTCCGTTGAAAAATCTGGGAATAAAGCAAGCTTGGCATTGCCGAACTCGATATTGCCTTTTAGTCCAGCCAGGCACAAGGCTGTGTCTCTGTCCTTGAAGTTAAGCATTTTAGCTATAAATGTTCGCGGGGGAGCACATTGCGGCGGCGGTCTGGCCGGCATGCGGTGGGCTCTTTCCACCGCTAGCATCGGGGAAAACACCTCTCTGCCATATGTGGTGATCAATAGCTGCTCCAAAAAAGTCACAGGATCCTTGCCCTCCGCTCCCTCTGGCAATCCGATCAGTCGTAGGTTACATCTCCTGAGCCTGTTCTCCATCTCATCATGCCTGGAGAACAGTTGTTGTATTTGCTGTTCAAGGCCTTCAGTTTCAGTGCGCAATGGCGGGAGTGCATCCTCCACCACACTCAGGCGATTCTCAGATTCTTTCACCCGATCGCACAGCTTATGGAAGTCTTGACGGAGGTGTGAGATATCTACCTTGACCTCCTCTATTTGTGACTACAAAAGGTCTACAAACTACAAAGGTCTCACAGAGAATTATCGGAAAGCAATCTTCAAAGCCAAAAAGGACCACTTCTCATATACAATCTCAAACGCAGCAAAGAAAGTGAATCCCAGGATTACTGTGACAAACTGTCTGATTTTTTTCATCGATAAAGTCAAAACCATCAGGGAAACAATTTGTCAGAAGAAAACATCCGACCTCAGCCAGCAAATACATAAAGAGGATGTCTGCACCAACATACTGTAACCGCCAAAATTTTCACTATCCCCAATTACCGTAGACACCGCAAAAAACATCATTAATAAACTGCGTGACAGTATCTCACCTATTGACATCATCCCCACAAAACTACTGAAAGAATGCTCCGACATCGTGGCTCCAACCATAACCCACCTCTTAACCGATCATTCCACGAAGGGATTGTTCCCAGCATCCTCAAACAAGGCATCGTCAAACCTCTACTCAAGAAACCAAATCTGGACCCTCAGGATCCAAACAACCGTAGGCCAATTACAAGCCTCAACACCATTTCGAAGATCATGGAGAAAGCTGTAGTACATCAGCTACAACTTCACCTGGATACTCACAAACTCCTGGACCCGCTGCAATCAGGCTTCCGCCCGGGTCATGGAACAGAAACAGCTCTCCTCAAGATTTGGGAAGACGCCCTCGAAGCAGCAGATGACAGAGAGCCGTGTCTCCTCATACTGCTAGACCTAAGTGCAGCGTTTGATACAGTAGATCACAATACTCTACTCGTCCGCCTCACAGAAGTAGCCGGAGTCCAAGACATAGCTCTCCAATGGTTTGCGTCCTTCCTAGGAAATCGGTCACAGACAGTGAAACTAGAAAATTCCTCTCCGAAACTCGGGCAGTCACCTGCGGAGTCCCACAAGGCTCTCCTTTGTCACCCGTTCTCTTCAACATTTACATTTGCCCACTCCTTCAAATCATCAGATGCTCAGATCTCTGCTTCCACTCTTATACTGACGACACGCAACTTTATTTCCGGATCAATGGAAAAAAAGATCACCAACAACAACTTGAAAACTGCCTCAAATCAATAGAGGACTGGATGACCACTAACTCCCTCCAGCTGAACAAATCAAAGACAGAGCTTCTTATCTTACACCCAAATCATAAGCCCACAACCAAAACCTCCTGGTCTCCACCAACCGTCATGGGCAGACTATCTCCCCAAAGACCGAAGCGAAGAGTCTCGGGGTTATTTTAGATGCACAAATGTCAATGGATGCGCAAATAGGATCTGTAGTCAGTGGATCTCACCATCTGCTGCGCATGCTTCGTAGACTCATCCCTTTTATCCCAAAGAATGACAAAGCAGTGGTAGTTGGAACAATCATTAATTCATGACTGGACTACGCAAATTCGCTTTACATAGGATTACCACAATATCAACTTGCGCGATTACAACTGATCCAAAACACGGCGGCAAGGCTGATAACATGGAAAAAACCCTGGGAATCCATCTCTCCTTCACTGAGGAGCTTACATTGGCTAACCGTAAAAAAATCGGATCACGTTCAAGACCCTTTGCCTCACCCACAAATGCGTGCATAGAGAAGTTCCGTAATACCTAATGGAGAAAATAAATCATTACACACCAAACCGCAGTCTTTGATCAGCCAACAAAAACCTCCTCCTCGTGCCCAAAGCCCGGTATAAATCCAAGGGGGATCGGAGATTCGCTGTCCAAGGGCCTCGGCTATGGAATGCTCTACCAATCAACATCCGCCTGGAGGAAAATCACCTGGCTTTTAGGAAAAAACTCAAGACCTTCCTCTTTTAGCAGATGATCAAAGCTCGTCACAGCGCCTAGAGGCGATTCAGTTCGCATTGTGCGCTATACAAGTATTTCATTCATTCATTCATTCAGAGTAATAGCTTCCAGCAGCAGGGCTGTATCTCACGCCGGTCTCCCTTCTTCCTCCCGCTCCCTGCCACCATCTTGCTGCTCCTCCGAGGCTCCATGACGGAACTGGGCCAGCTTTGCCGCCGCAGCCTTTTGAGATTTAGATGGCGACATATTGCCTGAAGCCTGGGGTGTCTCGCCAGATAGGTGGTGGGAGAAAAATCGGTCCACAGTAAGCAGGATGCAATAGATTGTAGGATTAATGAGCGGAGCTCCTCAGATGGTGCCCTACTCCATGCGCTGTCAGGCCACGCCCCCCCCCCCCACTGTGAAAAGGTTTAAATAAAACCCTAACCCCTGCTCTTCCATGGGGACCACTGATATCATCTTTTGAGACAAAAGATGGTCCAAAGCTTGAAAGAGAGACTTTTTCTCTGGATCCCTGGCAACAGTTAATGTGAGAAAACGAGGAGACGGGAATTTTCGGAACTCTATATTGTATCCTAGAGATATTAAGCAAGCCACCCATTTGTCTCAACACTCTTTCTTCCAGACCCTTGAGAACTGCAGAAGTCTTCACTCCACTCGAGCAAGCGAGGGCGCCCCTTCATAAGGAGGTCTTATTATTTTGTTTTGTGGGTTTCCTTCCCCAGGGCCTCTTTTGTCCCTGGGATTGACCCTGAGGTTTACCTCTTGAACTTGACGGTGGAGGCTATCATGACTGCCTGGCACTGGAGAAGAAGCTCGCTTAAAAGAAAAACGCTTCTCTTCTTAACTGGCAAACGGGAACTTTTCCCATTAGAAATTCTTTGGATGTGTTTATCCAGATCGTCCCCAAACAGCCGTTCACCACAAAATGGAAAACTAGCCAGGAGCTTTGTGCGTGGCACTTCTGCTGACCAATTTTTCAACCATAGAACTCTACGCATATGCACCAGTCCGAGAGTAAGTCGTGAGGCCTGGAGAATAGAATCTCTCATAGCTTCTATTGCAAAGCATAACGCCCCTGGTATCCTGGCCAAATTTTGGACTTGCTGATCAGGAATAATCTTGAGCACCTGTTTAAACTGGTCTCTTAAGGATTGACATACACCGATTGCTGCCAGCGCAGGCTGAGCCACTGAACCTGCCAGAGAAAAATTGTTTTTAAATAGGAATTACAACTTCTTATCCATTGAATCCTTCAGGATTTTAGCATTGTCTACCAGACAAGTCAAATTTTTATTCACAGAGGATATAGCAGCATCAATTGCTGGCATCTCCCATTTCTTATTAAATTCTTGCTCCATAGGATAAAGTGTTGAAAACCTTTTCGGAGGAAAAAACTGTTTATCTGGGTGATTCCACTCAGAATACAAAAGCTTTTTTGCAATGAAGGGGTAGGGAAAGCATGACTAGCTTAGGGAGGCTTTAGCGAACCCAAACAAAAAGGGGGCTCATCAACTGACTCAGCTAATGGCAGCATGAATGTGGAGCGGACCAATTCAGTAAGGGATTGTACCATCAATCTTTCAGATTGTGAACCACATTTGACCCCTCAGAAGAGGAGTCATCAACATCTTCCTGGTCCCCTGAGAGAAATTCATTATCTCCCACCCCCGGTTCCTCGGTTTGAGGGTCCTGGGTAATGGAAGGGGACTTATCGCATTTAGTCCCACTCTAGGATGCGATTAAAGCATCAATCTTCTGCTCCAACCCTAAAATGATTGAGGAAAAAACCTCTTCAGTAATATAGAAAGGGACTGCAGTGTTGAAAGCATTTGCAACACCTGACAGCCCTGATAGCTCACTCTGACCAGCTACCTCAGAACTCTCAGGGATGGATGGTATTTTTTTTAGATGGTTCTAGGCTTTTTGTGGCTGAAGAAGCCCTTCTTGAGACTTTTTTGAGGTGTTTTTATCCCCCTTCCAACCATAGCCTGATGCACAAATGCAGAGGTACTACCAGAAGGATCGCATCCTCTGCTTGAGCAATAGTCCAGCCCTGCCGCTGCTATTAATGCTCATCCTGATGCTAATATTAAATGTGTCAATAGGAAATACCTGTGTCACCAAACCTTTTTCATGCCCCTCTTTGCTCTTGTGTCCCTCTGACAACTTGTAGCCAGCACAAATGGAGTTTTTAAAACACTCCCGCGCCGGGCGTTAGAGGACATCAACGCTGCACCAAGCACCACCCCCTCTGTCACATCGTGCCCCCTCCTCTCCTCCTGTTTCAAAAGAGAGTTTTCCCGTGCGAGTGTGGGCCTCCGATCTGACGGGATCGGCTTGTGTGTGAGGGAGGGATGGCGAGGAGGAGACCTGAGAGCCACCGCCTGGCAGGGGCAATGAAAGAAAACGGTATCACCAATCGTTTTAGCTCTTTTCGTGAAGCGGGGGGAGAGTATAGCCCATGTGTGGGGTGTCTGGTGGAAGCAAACCCACCCCCAGGAAGCATATATCTCAGTGATACTGAAGGAAAACAAAGACCCGGCCCAGGTAGTGAACTACAGACCGATTTCACTACTAAACATAGATGTAAAACTTTTTTCCAAAATAATAGCAACCCGGCTGTCGTTTCACGTTCCTACCTGGATGGGTCTTGACCAAGTGGGTTTCGTCCCTGGCAGGGAGGCCAGGGACAACACCATTAAGGCCCTAAACCTACACCACTGGCTTACTTCCACACAGCGCAGGGGGTTCTTTTTATCTATGGATGCTGAGAAGGCCTTCGACCGAGTGGCATGGGACTATATGGACGTAGTTCTCCAGGCACTGGGACTGGGGACCTGTATATGTGGATTCATCAGTGCCCTATACGCGAATCCTAGTGCGCGAGTCAGGGTCAATGGTCACTTGTCGGAGGCCTTCTCAATCCGGAATGGAACCAGACAGGGCTGCCCCCTCTCCCCTTTACTATACATCCTCACATTGGAACCCTTCCTGCATTGTATACGAGAAAACCCGAATATTAAAGGCATTAAAGTCCATGGCAGTGAGTATAAAATTGCAGCTTTTGCGGACGATGTTCTGCTTTTTCTCTCATCCCCACTGATGTCCTTGCCGAACCTGATGCAGACCCTACAGCAATTCCGCTTGATCTCTAACCTGAAAATTAATCTTTCGAAATCATTTGCAGATTAAATGGGCAAAATTGGTACTCCCAAAATCAGTAGGTGGCATAGGCCTCCCTGATCTTCAAAGATACTATTGGGCCTCCCAGCTGGCTCGGATAGTAGACTGGAAGATACATACCCGATGTAAGGGATGGGTACCCCTGGAACAACTAATTGCAGGACTTGATCTGGGCTCAGCACCATGGACCTCTAGAAAACATATTTCTTCAGATATCCACTCTCACCCCCTTATGGGCGCTACACTGCAGGCTTTTGATAGGGCCTGTAGGACCCATGCAGTCTCTGCGAAGGAATGTGCCCTGACCCCTATTAAGGGAAACCCTGAATTTGCTCCAGGGTTATCCAAGACGTACTTATCTGCGGAATGGCCTTATGCAGAGTTGTAGGCCAGACACTTTTTTTCTAGGGGCAGGTTCCTCCGTCAGAGAGAGCTGGCGGCCCTCTCACAGACCAAGTCCTTCCCTTTCTGGGCTTATTTACAACTTAAACACTACTTGGATAAACCAACGGCTAGGGTAAGCTTCACAAAAATACCCACCGTCTTCGAATCACTATGCTCAGGTCCCTGCCCACAGCGACACGTAATCTCAATACTCTATGCTTCCATGTTTCAAGATTCAGGTAGTATACTACAGCCAGAACGGGACCTTTGGGAAACCCAGTTGAATACCTTCTTCATCACTCTAATATACCCAAGAAAAGATACCATAAATCGATAGCTATGTATATGATAAACGCGGCTAGGCTGTGCCTACCGGTTCATTGGAAGTCTAGGTCACCTCCTTCAATGAAAGAATGGGCTTCACGTATTAATCATTTGGCAGAGATAGAGGAGCTGATATACATCACCCGAGATAGGGCTTCCACCTTTACAATGACCTGGGACTCTTGGTTTAAGTACCGTAACACCCAAGAATATCAAATGCTACTACGAGAAACTGGCTAGGAGTGCTCATTGTTCAAGAACTGACATAATGATATCCTAACTACATGTTTGGGTGAAAGCCTCGGATGATGGGCTACGTTAGTGGCCTTTCCACCCCCTCCCCCAATAACTGTTTACCTTCCACGTACCCCCCCCCCCCCCCCAGCTTCTCTATCTGTTTCCCTCATCCCCCTTTCCTGTCTTCCTTCCTGCTTTCTTCCCCGTTTCTCACCCCCCCCCTTTTTTTATTTTATTTTTATCTTTTTTTTAAATTATTTTTTCTCTTTCCGCTCTTACATTAAAGCGGGACTGCACTGCGGAAAAAAATATTAAAAGCCAGCAGCTACAAATACTGCAGCTGCTGACTTTTAATAAATGGACACTCACCTGTCCCGGGGTCCAGCGATGCCGGCAGCCGAGGCCGATCGCTCGGCTCTCGGCTGCTGCCGCCACCATTCTAGGTGAGGGAATAAGGAAGTGAAGAGAAGCGGCTTCACTTCCCAGTTCCCTACTGCGCATGGGACAGGAAGAGGCATAGACTCCCGTGGGAGTCTATGCCCGGTAGTGGGTGTAAATACCTGTCTTTGACAGGTATCTGCACCCCCTCCCCCTGAAAGGTGCCAATTGTGACACTGGAGGGGGGGAGGGTTCCGATCAGCGGAAGTTCCACTTTAGGGTGGAACCCCGCTTTAACTTTTATGGGTCGGGGGCATGGACTGAGGGGAGGCCCTTGGGGCCGGCTCCCTTAGTGCATGCCACCCTCTAAAATAAACATACGGAATGCATATTTTACTATAGAGCAGAGACCCATCCTGGAGGAGCAGTAGACAAATAGGTAGGAAGAACTGTGGTCATACACAAACCTCAGGATGGGAGAATTTTGAAGACGCCACATAAACATAACTGTTGGAGAATGTTCTCGACCTTATAGAACTGATGGTTAGCATACTAGCTCATTATGAATAATTTACCTGAGAACGAAGCCCCCGAAGCGGTCCTCCGTCTTCATGTTCGCTGCTGCCATGTATCCCGGAGTGACTTCCAGGTCTCACTGCTCCGGCGCTGTGATTCGCCGGAGCCGCGATGATGACACTCCCGCGCATGCGTGCGGGAGCCGACACGAGCGGCATATCGCTGCGATCTGCGACCTGCCCAGTGCGCCTGTGTGCCGCTGTCTACGGCGCATACGCCGTAGACAGCGGTGGCTGTCCTTTTGTAAATATCTCCTAAACCGTATAGGTTTAGGAGATATTTCTTGGACCTAAAGGTAAGCCTTAATCTAGGCTTACCTGTAGGTCAAAGTGGTTTGTAAGGGTTTACAACCACTTTAATTATATTGTCCTTGGGGACATCTTGGCGGAGGGCTGTTTCTATGTTCTCCACCCATGACCTGATAGCATTGGAAACGAATGCTAGTGCAATGGCAGCCCTGCAAGCCACTCCTGCAGCTAGATTGCTCCTCTTGAGGACAAGATCAATTTGTCTGTCCAAGAGATCCTCTATCAGTAAGGTCACTTTTTTTGCTAGCTTGAGCCTAAAGACTGTGTATCCGTATCTGCTAAAGGATAGACTCTGGTTAAATGGGCTAAGGAAAACTTGTTGTCTGTTTTGCGCCATTCACCCTCTATGATTTCTTTGATTTCTACCATTAATGGGAAGAAAGCTTATTTTTGACTTCTGGGTTGGTTCTACCGGGTCCTCCCAACCAACAGCATTTTTCACCGCCGAACAAACGACTGGGCCAAGGAAACCCTGAAAGCAGATGGTTCAGATTCCTCTGAAGATTTCCCAAAGGATCCTTAGGAGAAGAATGCTGTGCTTCCTGATGTAGGTAGTGGGTTACTGCCCAGTGAAGGGCCCGGAGTGCTGGGGTCTAGGTCTTGTGCCTGAACAGCCTGAGAAGCCAGGTGGGCAGGAATTATGGCCGCCAGTTCCCGAGAAAGAATCTCTCATGGTCTGCTTGAACAGATCGACCACCTGTCGACTCTCTAGTTCTCGGTTGGCTGCGTAGTCCCAGAGACAGTCCTTACAGACCAATTTATCAGGGAGTGGTACAGCGCCACATGCCCAACATTTCTTGTTTAACCCACTAGATGGGGGTGAGGGAGAGCGATGACCCTGGGAATCCATTTCTCCTTCACTGAGGAGCTTACATTGGCTAACCATAAAAAATCGGATCATGTTCAAGACCCTTTGCCTCACCCACAAATGCGTGCATAGAGAAGCTCCGCAATACCTAATGGAGAAAATAAATCATTACACACCAAACCGCAGTCTTCGATCAGCCAACAAAAACCTCCTCCTCGTGCCCAAAGCCCGGTATAAATCCAAGGGTGATCGGAGATTCGCTGTCCAAGGGCTTCGGCTATGGAATGCTCTACCAATCAACATCCGCCTGGAAGAAAATCACCTGGCTTTTAGGAAAAAACTCAAGACCTTCCTCTTTTAGCAGATGATCAAAGCTCGCCACAGCGCCTAGAGGCGATTCAGTTCGCATTGTGCGCTATATAAGTATTTTATTCATTCATTCATTCATTCTAGAGCCAGATCTCCGGGAAGATTTATTACGTGAGGAACATAACTCTCGCTCAGGGCTATCGTTATTATCATAGCGTCTTGAAGATTTTCTGGACCGCTTGGCGGGAGCATGGCTACAACAAACAGGATTTGTTTATAAGTGGCACACTCTTTTTTTAATTTTTTTTTATACTCACATAAGAATGGTCCTATACCTTTTAGACACAAGAGGATCCTGACTGCGAGACGACTGGCTCATGGCGAAATGGGCAGGAGGATCAGCTGAAGAAATACAGAAAAGGAGACAAAAATAGGACCCCAAAGAGAAACAAAACAAAACTCCACAACGTTAGTGTAACATAAAAAAAGGTGATACATACCTGTTTGCTTTCAAGCTGCAGTGCTCAAAAAGAAACTAACCTCTATAGGGGGAGAGGGAGGGAACACTCCGTTAGTTAATTAATTAATTGTCTTAGACAGAAAGAAACCTGTAGTTCATTTATTCTAGATCCTCCTGGCAACATTAACCAGAATGGTATGATTCTTCACACAAGGAAGATTACAGCCGAGGCTTCGCTGCCCTATGCGTCTGCGCACGTGCAGGCACACCGGACCTCTCACTGCCATCTACATGCAGCAACATATCCCGGGCCGCTCCTGCGCACAGGGAGCCGCGACACGCGGCGCCTGACAGGAGAGGATACCACCACACCACCCCTCTACCCACCACTCTTTCAGTGAGTGGGGAGAAGAAAGACACCCCAAAGGAGGCCACAGAAGATCCGCAGCAACCCAGGATATACCACAGGTAGGGGAAAAGGCAAAAATTAAGAAGCCCGGGTCGCGCATGCGCGAACCGGGAATAAAAGTGTCTTAAAGGGGACAAATTTTGCGTTCATATAATATACCACTACCACTGCTCTTTATTACTATTTTTTTTATTTTTTAAAGGAATAAATGCTATAATCAAAGACGAAACCACACTCCTCTTGTCAAAAGGGAACAAAATCTAACCTGACCAAAGGGACCGAAAAAAGAGAAGCTGATCCTCCTGCTGCATCCACCAATTGTTCGTTTACTCTGAAATTGCCAACAGACTATGAGGAAACTCTTCAAGACCCCAAAAGATCCACAGAAGGGGTTCCCAGTATTATGAGCGCTAATAGTGGCCCAAAAACAGGGACTGCGCAGGGGAGAGGCTGAACCCGGTGGGTGCAGCCAACTGCAGAGGTATGGACGTACTGCTACTCTTCACCAGTCAAGGGGTATGAGGAAAAAAAAGGAGAATGTTGGGGGAGAGGCTATGCCCTTTAATTTATGCTATTCACTAGTCCTGAAGAAGTGGAGCTCTATCACATGTAGGCAGGCACCAAGAAATTTCGGTAAAGTTTGAATTCAGCCTCAAAGGGGAGATAATGTAAGGCTGAAAAGGAGTAATCATATAGCAAAAACACAGTTATTTCATAGGTAAAAAAATAACTTGTAGATAACCTTATGTGACAAAATATAAAATTAATATGTAGTACCTTTTTTAACATTAGACTGCTGTATTTATTATATCATTGTCCTCATAGGGATCTGAATACCAATGCTTTTTAGTAATGTTCATCAAAACACTGATGGCACTGCCACCTACAGTAAATGCAAGGTTTGTAACAGAAGCAAAATAATGTCTTGCCCTCCAAAAAATAAAAATAAAATAAAAAGAGAAGGAAAAAAAAGTGTTACGAAAATGCTCCTTCCACAAATAGGTTGTGTGGGTATGACTCTTATGCTCCATCGTTGCTTGGAAATATATAGCAGAAGTGATTTTTACAGAAAGTTCCATCAGGCCAAAGTAGTAGTCTTTACAAATGGGCAGTTAAAGAGGGATTCCACCAAAAAAATAAAATATTAAAAGCCAACAGCTATAAATACTACAGCTGCTGACTTTTTTAATAAATGGACACTCACCTGTCCCGGGTTCCAGCGATGCCGGCAGCCGAGGCCGATCGATCGCTCGGCTCTCAGCTGCTGCCGTCACCATTCTAGGTGAGGGAATCAGGAAGTGAAGCGAATCGGCTTCACTTCCCGGGTTCCCTACTGCGCATGCGCGTGTCACGCAGCGCAATAGGAATTCTCTGCGCTGTCTCTGAGACCCGTGTGTGTCCCAGCAGACAGCGCGGCAGGGCAGGAAATGACATAGACTCCCACAGGAGTCTATGCCCAGAAGTGGGTGTAAATACCTGTCTTTGACAGGTATCTCCACCCCCCTCCCCCCTGAAAGGTGCCAATTGTGACACCGGAGGGGGGGGTTCCGATCAGCGGAGGTTCCACTTTAGGGTGGAACCCCGCTTTAAGGGCTCATTCAAATAGGTGCTCAGCCTTGTACATTGGGAAGAGCCATTTGTTTACTTTTTATATTAGCATGAACTGCATGCAGGCAGCCCATATGAAGTAAATGGATGCACATTAGTCGCAAAGACAGCCTGCACAGCTGAATTGACAGGTATGCAGGGATATGTATGTAGCGACGGGCTCCTGAAGAGCACACGCTATGTTTTCAAAATTAAAAGCTTTACCCAAACTACAGTTTAGTTTGGGTCTATTTGACTAAATTTGGCTCTGTGTCAGTCTGACTGGACTGTGGGATGTTCAGCCTGGCCACAGGGGGCACTGTCTCTGGTGGAAGGTGTGGACCTATGGTCTGGTTAGGCGCTTGAATTATTCCCTCTCGGAGTCAGGTCAATGGGAGTGACCCTCCCGCTGTGCCCTCTGGGAGAGGGTATTTAAGACACGGACGTCACGTGGTTCAGGGTTCCGGTCCAGTATGCTGTGCTGAGTATATGGTCCTGGTCGTCTTGACCAGCCCCCGGGAAGGCTATGGCCTGGGGTGCGGTTCCACCTGACTTTAATGCCTCGGGGCTGGCTAGCCCAAGGCAAGGGAACTGAGGAAGGACTCTGAGGTGGAATACCACGCGTGAGGTTGTTGGTTTCTTAACAAGAGCCTGGAAGGGCTGAAGTAACCGAGAGAATCCGGTCTTGGGGATATTGCCAAGTGGGCTGAAAGATCCAGGTATCCTACAAGTGTTCTACAGCTTAGTTTCCCTACGTATTCTGCTACAACGTCGGTGATAAAGACTTTGTTCCTGAGTAAGCACCTTGTTGGCTGCTAGGCCTTGTGAGAGGGGGACTGTCCAACCTGAGTGCTCATCCAGCTGCGAATGGCTATTCTCTCGATGTAGTCAAAGTAAGCAAGTTCCTTAACGTTTATAGACTTTGACATTGAGAGTACCTGAGATTCCTTTCCAACCCTCTGATCCCAGAGGGTTGACATTTGCAAATAAAATCCATTCAAATGGATCTATTGTCAGTCTCAAGTAACGGGACATCCCCAAAAAAGTAAGCCCAAAAATAACCAGCAGCTCCTTCGGGGGTTAGTGCTACATGTACATGAACACAGATCCAAAAATATAACAATAAAAAAATGCATACAATGCATGTGTAGCACTGACCCCCAAAGGAACTGCTGGTAATTGATTGGGCCTGGACTCTGCTTTTCCACCCCCAATAATTTGGCTCAACCCGCTTGACACAGCTGTGTAACAATGTTGGTAACGAAAACCCAATATTAAAGAACACTTCAATAATAACAACAGGTTACATACATTTTTACCTTTTGTTGTTACCTGTGTATACGCTGCTCCACCTGCTAGGAGAATGAACAAGCCTCACAATAATTGTACGTAAATTAAAATATAAATTTACTAAAGAAAGTTTAACCAGTTCCCGACCAGCGCACGCCGATGTACGTCGGCAGAATGGCACGGGCAGGCAAATGGGCGTACCTGTACGTAACTTTAAATTTGTCGCCCTGCCATCGGGAGCGCGCCGCCGGCGGTGCGCTCCCATGCTGGTCGGGACCCCCGTGAGTCCGGTCGCAGAAACCCATGGACTCGATTGCCGCAGGCATACCTGCGATCGTCTCACGGGGCAGCCGAATGAAGAAATACCGTTGTAAACAGCATTTCTTCATTCTGCCTAGCAACTAGTGACGCTGATCTCTGCTCCATGTGATTGGAGCAGAGATCAGTGTTCACTAAATGAAAGCCCAGCCCCCAACAGTTGGTAACACACCCCTAGGAACACTTAACCCCTACACTGCCACCCACTGGTTAACCCCTTCACTGCCAGTGTCATTTACACAGGAATCACTGCATTTATATAGCAGTGATTGCGGTATAAATGACAATGGTCCCAAAAATGTGTCCGCCATAATGTCGCAGTCACAATAAAAATCGCTGATCGCCGCTATTACTAGTGAAAAAAAAAATTATTAATAAAAATGCCATAAAACTATCCCCTAATATTTAAACGCTATAACTTTTGCGCAAACCAATCAATAATCGCTTATTGCGATTTTTTTTTACCAAAAATATGTAGCAAAATACGTATCGGCCTAAACTGAGGGAAAAAATGTTTTTTTTATATATTTTTGGGGGGTATTTATTATAACAAAAAGTAAAAAATAATGCATTTTTTTCAAAATTGTCGCTCTATTTTTGTTTATAGCGCAAAAAATAAAAACCACAGAGGTGATCAAATACCACCAAAAGAAAGCTCTATTTGTGGGGAAAAAAGGACGTCAATTTTGTTTGGGAGCCACGTCGCACGACCGTGCAATTGTCAGTTAAAGCGACGCAGTGCCGAATCGCAAAAAGTGGTCTGGTCTTTGACCAGCAAAATGGTCCGGTCTGTAAGTGGTTAAACAATAAGTACAAGAATTGTATTGGCACACAAGTTTGACACAATACTGAGATGAGTGTTTGTAAATGGCTATACTCAAGGCTTACCTAAATGACCACTGCAGGCACATCTCCAAGTGGGACTAATGCTCAGAGCGATAAACTCTTGGCACTGGGCACCGTCCCACTTCCAACAACAGCCATGCAGACACTCTAAAACTGTACCACACTATACAGTGCTAGCAAAGCAATGTAACACAATGTAATTACTCAAGAGCCCCTTCTTTGGTAAATGCAGTTCTTGGTATGTAACAGCAACACTAAGCAACACACTGTAAAGCCTTACAGTAAATTATATAGTCTCTTGTCTTCTTTCTTCAGCTAGCCATTATACTGCAGCATTTGTATTCTATAGAATTTTCAGATGATAATATGATGTAAAGTAATAAACAGCAGTAACTTCAATTGTGCAATGCACTTATACTCCTTTCCTGGGAATGTACCCCCACCGTCAGTCGATTGTTAGTGAAGTTAGGCTTTGAGGCCTATCTGAGCATAGTCTAATTGAAAGAAACTGTTCCGTGGGACTACAGGTCTCAACAATGCTATGAGATTAGTCTAAGCCCTTGTACACACGGTCGGACATTCTGACAACCAAATCCGTTGGATTTTGTCCGAAACTGTTGCATACACACGGTTGGACAAAGTTGTCGGAAAATCCGATCGTTCAGAATGTGATGACGTTATTTCATTACGACGGGACTACGTTCAGGCTAGTAGCCAATAGCTTTGGTCTAGGAATTTGATCTGAGCATGCGTGGCACTTTGTCGGATCGGAATTCTCTACACACGGATCATGTTGTCGGAAAATTGTATAGCTCTGCTCTAAAACTTTGTTGGTTGGATATTCCGACGGGAACAGTCCGATGGAGCCCACACACAGTTGGATTATCCGACAACACGGTCCGATCGGACATTTTCCTTCGGAATGTCCGACCGTGTGTACAAGGGCTAAGTGTGTAAAGTGCTGTATACAACAGCCCTCTCACCACACCTAGATAACTGGATGCCTCCGCTCCGGTGGTCTCAGTCCTGCTGCCAGCCAGCTCTGTCATGCTGCACCGCTCCGCAAGATGACTGGGACCATCGTTTGGCTCTGTCAGGCGTTCTGGATCCTCTGGTCAGATCACACCGCTGCTCCAGCACACTGTGGTAAGACACTCTCAGTGGTTGCTGATTTGCTCTGCACGATACAGGCCATGGCTCTTCCAGACGCACTCCCACAGATCTCTGTAGGCAGGCCACGCGTCCCAGCAAGAAGAGAAAGAAAATGGCCACGCTGGGCCTATTATTACCTACCCAGTATGCAGTTCAGCCACTCAATGTTCATGGGTAGGTGAGTGGGCATTGTGGGTAGGTGAGTCCTTTCACAAAGTAAAACAATTAAGTCACTTCCTGCTTAGCTTTGAAAGTTAAAGTTAAGCTTTGACCAGAGCACTTTTTGTGATTTGGCACTGCGTCGCTTTTACTGACAATTGTGCGGTCGTGTGACGTGGCTCCCAAACAAAATTTGTGTCCTTTTTTTCCCACAAATAGAGCTTTGTTTTGATGGCATTTGATCAACCCTGTGGTTTTTATTTTTTGCACTATAAACAAAAAAAGCGACAATTGTGAAAAAACGCATTATTTTTTACATTTTGCTATAATAAATATCCCCCAAAAATATAAAAGAAAACTATTTTTTTCCTCAGTTTAGGCCAAAACGTATTCTTCTACATATGTTTTGTAAAAAAAATCACAATAAGCGATTATTGATTGGTTTGCGTATAAAGTTATAGCGTTTACAAAATAGGGGATCGTTTTATGGCATTCTTATTACTTTTTATTTTTTAAATGGTGGCGATCAGCGATTTTTTTATTGTGACTGCGTCATTATGGCCGACATTTTTGGGACCATTTTCATTTATACAGCAATTTAGTGCTATACAAATGCACTGATTACTCTGTAAACGACACTGGCAGTGAAGGGGTTAACCACTAGGTGGCAGTGTAGGGGTTAAGTGTGTCCTGGGGCGTGTTTCTAACTGTGAGGGGCCGTGGCTGTGTGTGACATGTCACTTATCTCTGCTCCGATTACAGGGAGCAGAGATCAGTGACACTGTCACTAGGCAGAACGGGGAGATGTTTACATTAGCATCTCCCCATTCTTCCTCCCCGTGAGGCAATCTCGGATATCCCCATGGCGATCGAGTCCTCGGAACCGTGACCCGACTCATGGAGCTTGCCATGTGCGCCCGCTGGCCGCCTCGTAAATGGCCACGTACAGGTACGTGATTCTGCCTGTACGAGCCCTTCTGCCAACGTATATCGGTGTGAGGCGGTTGGCAAGCGGTTAAACAAGTCTTTTTCCATTGCATACCAGTAGAGGTATTATTTGTTTTGGTTTGATGTCCTGCTAGAGAGATTTTCCTTTACTTCCTGTCCTGGACACAAATCTTATTTTTTTATGGAACATGTCTCCATTGGAAGATTTCCCATCACCTCCTGCGCACATGACAACTGTAAGACTCATGTCTTCTGTCTTTGTCAATAGAGAGGTTGAATCTCCCCATCAGGGACCAGGCAGTCAGTAGGCAGCAAAAAAACTAATTTTTCAGTCATGTCCCATTCGGCCGGCTTCTGTCGGGCTGACTCCAGTACACACGGGCCGAATATTGGCCGGTTTCTATTGAACCGGCCGGGGGTGCCCGATGTTTCGGCCCATGGGGGTTATTTACGAAAGGCAAATCCACTTTGCATTACAAGTGCAAAGTGCACTTGAAATTGCACTGAAAGTACACTTGGAAGTGCAGTCGCAGATCCGAGGGGGGCATGTAAGAAAAATAGATTTACAGCAACTGCACTTTCACTGCAATTTCAAGTGCACTTTGCACTTGTAGTGCAAAGTGGATTTGCCTTTTGTAAATAACCCCCGATATCTGATTTTTGCTCAATGTGTACAGTAAAAGTATGAAAATAATCAATGGAAAAAAAAAAAAAAAATAATCGAATAGAGAAAATTGCGCATGATCAGAGGCAAAGAACAACCCAGGAGAAGGTGGCAACAAACATAGAGATCATACACCCAAGAAAGAACATTTGCCTTTTTTGTTTGAGTATTATCATACAAGTCAGTACCATTGTCAGTTACAGCATGATACGCACCTTCATGGAAAATCGCCATTCGTCCCATTTTCTTAGTGTGTACCCCACTTTAGATAACTCTTGCTATAAACCTGTAAAATGTTTTAGGTGTCTGACAAGAGCAACGCAGGACTATAGTCATACGTAGGGAACCCAACTATGACTCATCTGAACAGTTATTCTATTAATATGCACTCTACGTAACTAACCGGATGTGACCATGTCCTGTCCACCACTCTAACAGAAAACTTCCCATGAGTTTTATTGTACATCATAATGAACATCAATTTAGACTTTTCAAGCGACAAAAACTGAAGGTGCAGGCTATAAATTTTTTATCGCACTTGAACATCCAAAAAAATAAAAATCATAAGAGCTAGACTACGCATGTTTGAAAATGAAAGAATACATTAGAAAACAATTCAACACATTATATCACTTCTGAAGTTGTTTTCTGTTGTATGACAATTGTTGCATGTTGAGTAACCTCTTCACTTTCGATATGAGACATTGGGGGTTATTTACGAAAGGCAAATCCACTTTGCACTGCAAGTGCACTTGGAAGTGCAGTTGCTCTAAATCTAAGGGGTAGATCTGAAATGAGGGGAAGCTCTGCTGATTTTATCATCCAATCCTGTGCAAGCTAAAATGCTGTTTTTTATTTTCCTTGCTGGTCCACCTCGGATCTACAGCGACTTTACCTCTAAGTGCACTTGCAGTGCAAAGTGGATTTTCCTTTAATAAATAACCTCAATTGTGTCAATAAATGGACAGGGCACATCAACCCCATTTCTTCTTCCAGGCAGGGTCCAGGTATCGCCCCCAAGGCTCAGCTGAGGAGTCAATCGATCCAGAAAGCTGTAGGAGAGAGCCGCCATGGCTATGGAGAAGCTACGCTAGAGCTTGATAGAAGAATCTTGAATCTCCATCAAAAAGAGAGGCACACAGTAAAATGAATGAATGAGTGACTTGTACAGCACTACCTATGCAAACTGAATTGCCTCAGGGTGCTTTCTTGCCACCAGAGTCCATCTGTGGCTTTGTGTGGTCCTTTACCCCGTAAGGTCCTGACACGCTTACAAACGCATACAACATTGACACATATTAAGGCCAATTTTTTTTTTAGACAAGGTCTAATTAACCTACCAGCGTGTCTTTGGAGTGTGGGAGGAAACCGGAGTACCTGGAGGAAACCCGCGCAGGCACAGGGAGAACATGCAAACTCCAGGCAGATGGTGTCGTGGTCGGGATTTGAACCAGAGACCCTATTGCTGCTAGGTGAAAGTGCTAACCACTACACCACTGTGCTGCCCTTGTGTGTATCACCTAAGGATAGTTACAAAAAACTGAGGATAGCTGGGGGTTGGAGAGGTTATATAGTGGATATTTAAGCAGCCATGTCCTAGATGCATTTTAATAAAATCAAACTTTTGTATCCATCGTAAAATCTTTCTTTCTTATCTATTGAGAGATGCAGGAAGTCTAGAAGTTTCCAGGTATACTGCTGCTTACAGGTGACATGCAGTAGTATAACCAAAAGGTTTAGGTCATCTTGTGTTCCTCACTGGACCAGAAAGAAAAGTAGTGTGGCCTTTAAAACTGAATTTCAGTTGTGTTTTTTTCTTTTTTGCATAGTTACATTGGTCTAGCTTAGGCCAAGGTAAGTGTACATATTCCATATCTGCCCAATCCCTGTGGAAGTAGAGAACTATTTTAGTACACTCATAGGCCACTTTATTAACTACACCTTGCAATGGCCCGGTTGGACCCCCTTCTTTGCCTTCAGAACTGCCTTAATTCTTCATGACATAGATTCAACAAGATGTTGGAAACATTCCTTCAGAGATTTCGGTCCATATTGACATGATAGCATCACGCAGCTGCTGCAGATTTGTTGGCTGCATATCCATGATGCGCATCTCCCATTCCGCCACATCCCAAAGGTGCTCTATTGTATTGAGATCTGGTGACTGTGGAGGCCATTGGAGTACAGTGACCTCATTGTCATGTTCAAGAATCCAGTTGAGGTGATTTGAGTTTTGTGCATTATCCTGCTGGAAGTAGCCATCAGAAGATTGGTACACTGTAGTCATGAACTGATGGACATGGTCAGCAACAATACTCAGATAAGCCGTGGCTTTTAATCAATGCTTAATTGGTACTAAGGGGTCCAAAGTGTGCCAAGAAAATATCCCCCACACAATTACACCACCAGCCTGAATCGTTGATACAAGGCAGGGTGGATCCATGCTTTCATGTTGTTTACGCCAAATTCCGACTCTACCATCTGAATGTCGCAATCGAGACTCATCAGACCAGGCAACGTTTTTCCAATCTTCTATTGTTCAATTTTGATAAGCATTTGTGAATTTTAGCCTCAGTTTTCTGTTCTTAGCTGACAGCAGTGGCGCCCGGTTTGTTTTTCTGCAGCTGTAGCCCATCTGCTTCAAGGTTCGATGTGTTGTGTGTTCAGAGATGATTTTATGCATACCTTGGTTTAACGAGTGGTTATTTGAGTTACTGTTACTGTCTATCATCTCAAACCAGTCTGTCCATTCTCCTCTGACATCAACAAGGCATTTTCATCCACTGGCTAGTGTCACGAATCACGCTCGCCCATGGCAATTAGCCAACCGCGACGTGTGTACCGTGACTGGGGTATATGAGGAACTAAGGGAAAAAGGGGGAACTTATACTGAGCATGTAAGACTGGCTGTGGTACTTTCACAGCATGCACTACCTTTGGCCACCACTAGAGGGAGACTCCACTCCAATCCTGCTGGCTGACCACTCACAGGCAGATACAACTCTTACATACAATCTGGTGCACTCTAAGGGTTGTGGAGCAGTCTAGCAATTACTACACACTTCTAGGGTTCCTCCAGCTATCCTGCAAGCTTAAACCCCGGTGTTAATCACTCTTCCCACTGTCCCCACACCCACACACCAGACACAAAATAAACGATAGCCTGCCACCACTCAACAGTTTGTCCGCAGACTGGTCTGCTGAGCCACCACACCCACAGACCTCTGTCTGGAAGATCTGTTAGCTTACAATCTGCATGCAATCTGCCAACACACAGTGCAATTGCATACCGATTGGCACGTAACTTAGACCGAGTACTTAGGTACTAAAATACAACAACCTCTCCAGAGATATGAGTCCTAGCTTAGTACACAGAAGTCACTTATTCATTTTATCATTTAATATCCCGAAAGTGGGCAGCACATTACAAAAAGATACAAAAAATACAGAAAGACACACAATCGGCAATTTGCTATGAAAATAAAAAAAAGGGATAAAAACAGAAATAAACTTTACTGAAGTCTATCCATTAGTAGAAGCATACTGGAACATATGGGAACTCCCCAGTTTCGAACTGGCTTCATGGAAGAACAATGTCCATATCTCAGGCTACCCAATTTATTGAAATATGGATGTGGGCTGGACTTTAGCCTTTGGCCAATCAACCCTGGGGGTGTTCCTGTCTCAACCCAGAGGATGTTTTGTGTTCTGAAATTACCAGAGTTGAATTGGCCCAGACTGGCACTGATTGCTGGGTCATGGATAGGATTTCCGATACCAGCGCATCAGTCCGATCGCAACAGTACCAATCAATGCCTGCCTGCTGCAATCAGGCGCCATATAACGGTTTTGTGTGGTTCTCTAGGATTCCACACATGTTAAAAATACAGAGTTACATGTCCACGTAACCCATCACGTGTGCGATCAAAAGGAATTATTTTCATCTCTCTGTCACTAATATTTTAGCTTTTATGAGAGATAAAATAAGTTCTTTAGATTTGTTGATATTAATCAATGTTTGCAGACCGGCCAGGGCCTTGTGAATGCCCCCTGCAGATCTCTGTAGCCAAAATGACTAGCAGTTTTCTTTGAGGCCTCAGGAAGGTGGCACTCTGTTTACTCTAATGGGAACTTTTATTGGCACCTAGGTGTCACTTCGATTCTAGAAAACTGTCTCTGTCCTTTTCAAATGCTAATGAAAGAACATATGTGCATGACTGACATAGAATACTATATTTTTAATAACCCAGAATTAAACTTAATCTACAATTACACTACTTCTACAGATCACATCACATTTCGCTAAGGCAAAACTATCCTATGCTTACATTTTCGTTACATCTCCCCCTTCCAGATGACACACAGCTGAGCCTAAACGGATCAGCTAACGCGTCTACATGGAAGATTCCCTAGTTTGGAGGTGAAGGTTCCCCCCCTGAAGCTTGGCACCACTGACATTTCACCCTGTCTCTTTGCAGATAGGAAAGGGCAACCGCACCCCTCTCTGACTGATCCTAACGGGTCTGGATCAGGATTGGTCAGCAGATTGCCCTGCGGATCCACTTCATCCACTGGCCACTGACTACCGACTGAAAGGGTACAGGCAAATTTGTCATTGTGTGCTGTCATCATTCTCAGCCATTGGCCCTGGCCATCTGCGGTTACTCTATTAGCTAGCACACCCAGATGTGTGAGTCTGGCATAAGGCCATCCCTGGGTGGTCCGGGCCTGGTTCCACGGCCTGGGTACCAGGGCCTCCACCCTTTGGCCTGTCTCCCACACTTTTTCTCTTTCTGCCTCAACAGAAGGCCTGCCAGCACAACCCCTGAATTCCTGTACGCTAACACCAAACATATCAGCCTGTAGGAACGCAGTGTCATCAGCTGCTGCCTCTGAGAGGGCAGATTCAAAGGGGGTCAGTTTTCCCCCCATAATCCTGTGGTTCTTCCCCTGTCATGCACAGCAACAAATCCTCAATCACGATACTCATAGCTGTGTGGACAGAGGATAAAGCCACAAAACACTTTATTCTGCCAGGGGTCATCCTCTGACCCATGTCACACTCTCCTACTCTGTCCTCCTCAGCAGAAGGCCTGCCAGTGCAACACCTCAGTTCCTCTGTGCCAACATCAGACTTATCAGCCAGAAAGTACTTGGTGTTGTCCGCTGCAGCTGCTGAGGTGGTAGGCCCTGATAGGGACAGATTTTCCCTGTCACCCTGTAATATTCCCTCCGTGACCCACAGCAATGAATCCGCAGGGGTTGCAACTGTGGTGACAGAGGAGAAGGTCACAGAAGACTGAATTCCACTGGGGTTTGTCCTCTGACCCACATCACATACTTCTACTCTGTCCTCAGCAGAGCATCTGTTGGCGCAACACCTGAGTTCCTCTGGGCTGTCAGATTGGGTCAGATTTGCCCCCACACCCTGTGGTTCTTCCTCTGGGATGCACAGCCCAGAATCCACAATGGAATTACTGGTAGCTGTGATGGCAGAGGACCAGACCACAGAAGACTTGGCCTCACATAAGGTTACAAGCACACCTTGCTTGTCTTTACCAGGATCTACTGAAACACATTTTTCCTTTTCAGCAGGTACTTCAAAACATTCCTTTTCTTTACAAATGGTTACCGAATCACAGTCCTGTTCCCCGTACACTCTCATCCTGCCATCCCCAACTGGCAGTCCGTTAGCCAGACCTCTGTACTCCTCCAGGCTGATGTCAATCTTAACAGCCTCAGGGGACTCAGAGTGATCTGCCACAGATGCCATGGAGACAACAGTGTGAGGGGACCTCAGGCCTGCTTGGCCAAGTTCACAAGGGTCCAACCCAGTTGGATTGGGTCCTTTCACAGACAGTCCCTCTGTAGCAGTGGGCAATGACCAGTTCAGGGCAGGTGGGTGGGCCCCGGGAGTCACCACTGCAGCAGAGGGAACGTCTGCATGGCACAGATCATGACTTTTTACATCATACAAAACATTAATTTCAGAGTTCATTGTGACTTTAGGTTCCTCTCTGGGCCCTGGTTCCAGAAACACATTAGGGCCAGAACCTGGCACACAGTCACTAGCCCCCTGACCCTCCCCAGAGTTCCCAACATGCACTGAGTCAACCAACAGTACTTTACGTGAATCCGCAGCTTCCAGTGATGATGCAGGTTCCAGGGGAGCTGAATTTGGCTCATAGCGGGCTACTAACTGCACCTGGTCAGTACCCGATAGTACATTACTGGCATCTGCTATGCCTACTTCTCTCACTTTGCTTTTTGATCCTCTGAGCAAAGCAACACAAGCTGTTGGTAACACAGGGATGACTCCTCCAACCCCTGTGATAACTGTGGCTTTCTTTGGGACCACATCCTCAGGGCTCCTCGATCCTGAAAGAGCTAGGACATCCATGTATCCCGTATCTCGGATTCCGACTGAAACATTATTACCTGCGGTAATCAGCTGCAGGCTATCCGCACGGCCTCCTACATTTGTGGGATCTGCTCTGCCCACTTCTTTCATTTGGCTTTCAGATTCCAGGTTCAATGAAACACAAGCCATAGGTACAGCAGGGATGGCTCCTCCACCTCCAGTGACAACCTTGGCTTCCTCTGGGATCACATCCTCACAGCTCCTCAATCCTGAAAGAGCTAGGACATCCGTGGATCCCGTAGCTTGGAGTCCAATTGTAACACTGTTACTTGCGGTAACCAGCTGCAGGCTATCCGCATGGCCTCCTACATATGTGGGATCTGCTCTGCCCACTTCTTTCACTTGACTTTCAGATTCCAGGTTCAACAAAACACAAGCCATAGGCATGGCAGGGATGGCTCCTCCACCTCCTGTGACAACCATGGCTTCCCCTGGGATCACATCCTCACAGCTTCTCAATCTTGGAAGAGCTAGGACATCCTCTGATCCCATACCTCGGAGTCCGACTGTAACGCTGTTACTAGCGGTAACTGGCTGCAGGTTATCCGCTCAGTCTCCTACATTTTCCCCAACAAGCAACACAGTAGGGGGAGCAATTTTCACACTTGCTGGTGGGCTAGGCCTCCTCCTCTTTGGACAAAGGCTTGAGTAATGTCCATCTTGGTTACAGACAAAACACTTCAAGGTTTCCACAGATGTAGCTCTGGTTCTTGTAGTTCTTGATGGAGATGGAGATGATGTTGCATTTCCATGCTGGATTTGGGTACTGTTCAGTTTGTGCTCTCTTTCTTTGCTCCATCCTTTGATGGTGCTTTATTTCACTCTGGTGGTGATCACTTTCTATTTGCTTCACCTGCTGTAGTGATTTTTCCCACTGAGAGGGATTAAGAACAGAGTCATGCTGTCTTGCATAGTCATCTGGAATGGCACGGTCTCTGGGTTTAGATGCCAAGGTGAGCTGTTCTCTGTCATCCTCTATCAATGCACATAAAAGCTGGGTCCTTGTCTTGCCAACTGTATTGATGCCTCTTAGCTCACAGAGGTCAATTGCGGTCTCTTCGGATTGCCTCTTGTACCAGCATATCATCTCGTGGGTTACCATCTCCAAGTTTTTTGCCCAAATAAAAGATAGAAAAGAAAAACAAAAGGGGGTGGGGAGCAAATAGCCAAGTATGTCTTCTATAAAACAAAAATGAGTGAGCTTCTGTAGGTCAGTTGCTTCTAACAAGCTTCCAACCTTTAGTACACAGGTTAAATGAATAAACCATGTACTAATGTACTAAGCAAATCCCTCTCGCTGCCGCCAATCTGTCACGAATCCCGCCCGCCCATGGCAATTAGCCAATCGCGACGTGCATACCGTGACTGGGGTATATGAGGAACTAAGGGAAAAAGGGGGAACTTATACTGAGCATGTAAGACTGGCTGTGGTACTTTCACAGCATGCACTACCTTTGGCCACCACTAGAGGGAGACTCCACTCCAATCCTGCTGGCTGCCCACTCACAGGCAGATACAACTCTTACATACAATCTGGTGCACTCTAAGGGTTGGGGAGCAGTCTAGCAATTACTACACACTTCTAGGGTTCCTCCAGCTATCCTGCAAGCTTAAACCCCGGTGTTAATCACTCTTTCCACTGTCCCCACACCCACACACCAGACACACAATAAACGATAGCCTGCCACCACTCAACAGTTTGTCCGCAGACTGGTCTGCTGAGCCACCACACCCACAGATCTCTGTCTGGAAGATCTGTTAGCTTACAATCTGCCAACACACAGTGCAATTGCATACCGATTGGCACGTAACTTAGACCGAGTACTTAGGCACTAAAATACAACGACCTCTCCAGAGATATGAGTCCTAGCTTAGTACACAGAAGTCACTTATTAATTTTTTCATTTAATATCTCAAAAGTGGGCAGCGCATAAATGATATACAAAGAAAAAGGGTTATCAAAAAGATACAAAAAATACAGAAAGACACACAATCTGCAATTTGCTATGAAAATAAAAAAAGGGATAAAAACAGAAATAAACTTTACCGAAGTCTATCCATTAGTAGAAGCATACTGGAACATATGGGAACGCCCCATTTTCGAACTGGCTTCATGGAAGAACAATGTCCATATCTCAGGGTACCCAATTTATTGAAATATGGATGTGGGCTGGAATTTAGCCCTTGGCCAATCAACCCTGGGGGGTGTTCCTCTCTCAACCCACAGGATGTTTTGTGTTCTGAAACTACCAGAGTTGAATTGGCCCAGACTGGCGCTGATTGCTGGGTCATGGATAGGATTTCCGATACCAGCGCATCAGTCCGATCGCAACAGTACCAATCAATGCCTGCCTGCCGCAATCAGGCGCCATATAACGGTTTTGTGTGGTTCTCTAGGATTCCACACATGCTAAAAATGCAGAGTTACATGTCCACGTAACCCATCACGTGTGCGATCAAAAGGACTTATTTAAAATAAGTTCTTTAGATCTGTTCATATTAATCAATGTTTGCAGACCGGCCGGGGCCTTATGAATGCCCCCTGCAGATCTCTGTAGCCAAAATGACTAGCAGTTTTCTTTGAGGCCTCAGGAAGGTGGCAATCTGTTTACTCTAACTTTTATTGGCACCTAGGTGTCACTTCGATTCTAGAAAACCGTCTCTGTCCTTTTCAAATGCTAACGAAAGGACATATGTGCATGACTGACATAGAATACTATATTTTTAATAACCCAGAATTAAACTACATCTACAATTACACTACTTCTACAGATCACATCACATTTCGCTAAGGCAAAACTATCCTATGCTTACATTTTCGTTACAGCTAGTTTCTCTTTTTTGGACCATTCTCTGTAAACCCATAGCCCCCTTTCACACTGGGGTGCTTTGCAGGCGCTACAGCGCTAAAAATAGCACCTGAAAAATGCCCTGAAAGAGCCGCTCCTCACACTGCAGTGTGAAAGCCTGACGGCTTTCACACTGGAGCGGTGCGCTGGCAAGACGATAAAAAAAAGTCCTGCTAGCAGCATCTTTGGAGCGATGAAGGAGTGGTGTGTATACTGCTCCTTCACCACTCCTGCCCATTGAAATGAAAGGGGCAGCGCGGCCATACCGCCGGCAAAGCACTGCTGCAGCAGTGCTTTGTGGTGGTTTTAACCTTTTCTCGCCCGTTAGCAGGGGGCAAAACCACCCCACTAGTGGCCGAATACCGCCGCTAAAATGACAGTAAGGTGCCGCTAACAATAGTGCAGTTTTACCGCCAGCGTCCGCACCGCCCCAGTGTGAAAGGGGCCTTAGAGATGGTTGTATGTGAAAATCCCTGTAGATCAGCAGTTCTTGAAATACTCAAACCAGCCCATCTGGCACCAACAACCATGCCAAGTTCAAAGTCACCTAAATCCCCTTTCTTCCCTATTTTGATGCTCAAGTTGAACTTCAGCAAGTCGCCTTTACCACATCTAGATGCCTATATGTATTAAGTAGCTGCCATGTGATTGGCTGATTAGAAATTTGTATTATCTAGCAATTAAACAGATGTACCTAATAAAGTGGCCGGTGAGTACATATACAGTATCTCACAAAAGTGAGTACACCCTTCACATTTTTTGTAAATATTTTATTATATCTTTTTATGTGATGACACTGCTACAATGTAAAGTAGTGAGTGTACAGCTTGTAGAACAGTGTAAATTTGCTGCCCCTCAAAATAACTCAACACACAGCCATTAATGTTTAAACCGTTGGCAACAAAAGTAAGTACATCCCAAGTGAAAATGTCCAAATTGGGCCCAAAGTGTCAATATTTTGTGTGGCCACCATTATTTTCCGGCACTGCCTTAACCCTTTTGGTCATGGAGTTCCCCAGAGCTTCACAGGTTGCCACTGGTGTCCTCTTCCATGTCTCCATGACAACATTACGACGCTGGTGGATGTTAGAGACCTTGCGCTCCTCCACCTTCCGTTTGAAGATGCTCCACAGATGCTCAATAGGGTTTAGGTCTGGAGACATGCTTGGCCAGTCCACCTTTACCCTCAGCTTTTTTAGCAAGGTAGTGGTTGTCTTGGAGGTGTGTTTGGGGTTGTTATCATGTTGGAATACTGCACTACAGCACAGTCTCCAAAGGGAGGGGATCATGCTCTGCTTCAGTATGTCACAGTACATGTTGGCATTCATGGTTCCCTCAATAAACTGTAGCTTCCCAGTGCCGGCAGCACTCATGTAGCCCCAGACCATGACACTCCCACCACCATGCTTGACCGTAGGCAAGACACACTTGTCTTTGTGAACCAAATTAATGTATCTTGGTCTCATCAGACCACAGGACATGGATCCAGTAATGCATGTCTTTTAGACATGTGCAGAGTAAAATATTTCGTTTCGGAATTTCGTTTTCGTCCGAAAACTTAATTTATTTAGTTACTCCCGAAAATCGTTTTTATTTATTTCGTTTTCGTTCAAAAAATTTCATTCGTCCGAAAATCCACATGAATTACGTTCGAATCTGTCTTGGAAGGCTTATGGTGTCTGTCAATGTATAAAGAAGATTTGACGGAGCTAACTATATAGCATACTTTAGAACCCTATTAAAGTCTATGGGACTCCAACGTTCAAAATCTAAAGTGCTAATTTTAAAGGCTAATTTGCAAGTTACTGTCCTAAAAAGTGTTTGGGGACCCGGGTCCTGCCCCAGGGGACATGTATCAATGCAAAAAAAAGTTTTAAAAACGGCCGTTTTTTCGGGAGCAGTGATTTTAATAATGATTAAAGTGAAACAATAAAAGTGTAATATTCCTTTAAATTTCGTAGGGGGGGGTTGTCTATAGTATGCCTGTGAAGGGGCGCATGTTTCCCGTGCTTAGAATTGTCCCTGCACAAAGTGTCATTTATGCAGGAAAAAAAGTCCTTTAAAATCACTCGCAGCTATAATGAATTGTCGGCTCCGTAATACAGAGAACACTCATTGAAAGTCATTGATAAAAAAATAAATAAATAAATAAATAAAAAAGCGTGGGGGTCCCCCAAATTCAATTACCAGGCCCTTCAGGTCTGGTATGGATATTAAGGGGAACCCTGCCTCAAATTTAAGAAAAAATTTGACGTGGGGTTCCCCCTAAATATCCATAACCAGACCCTTCAGGTCTGGTATGGATATTAAGGGGAACCCCGCGTCAAATTTAAAAAAAAATTGACGTGGGGTTCCCCCTAAAAATCCATACCAGACCCTTTATCCGAGCACGCAACCTGGCAGGCCGCAGGAAAAGAGGGGGGGACAAGAGAGCGGCCCCCCCTCCCTCCTGAACCGTACCAGGCCACATGCCCTCAACATTGGGAGGATGCTTTGGGGGTCTGTGACCCCTCAAAGCACCTTGTCCCCATGTTGATGAAGACAAGGGCCTCATCCCCACAACCCTGGCCGGTGGTTGTGGAGGTCTGCGGGCGGGGGGTTTATCAGAATCTGGAAGCCCCCTTTAACAAGGGGACCCCCAGATCCCGGCCCCCCCCCCCTGTTTGAAATGGTAAGGGGGTACAAAAGTACCCCTACCATTTCACAAAGAAAGTGTAAAAAATGGTTAAATAAAACAAACACACTTTTGAAAAATTCCTTTATTAAAAATAAAAAAAAGATTCCAGCGGCGGTAATCCACTCTTGCTATCCAGCGACGGACGGTCATCTCTCCAGCGATGTCTCATCTCATCCAGCGCAGCGCAGCATCCTTCTGTCTCCTCCACGGAGACACTACAGGCATTCCGGCGGCTGACGTTTCTTATATACGGAGGGCGGGGCCACCCGTCACCTGACCCCGCCCCCCTCTGACGCAAGGGGAAACCCGGGGTTCCCTGTGACGTAGGGGTGACCCGCACCCCTCTGATGTAACACAGGCAGGTTTCCGTTACATCAGAGGGGGGGCGGGGTCACCCATACGTCATGGGGAACCCCGGGTTTCCCCTTGCGTCAGAGGGGGCGGGGTCAGGTGACGGGTGGCCCCGCCCTCCGTATATAAGAAACGTCAGCCGCCGGAATGCCTGTAGTGTCTCCTCCACGGAGACAGAAGAAGGATGGATCGCTGCGCTGGATGAGATGAGACATCGCAAGAGTGGATTACCGCCGCTGGAATCTTTTTTTTATTTTTAATAAAGGAATTTTTCAAAAGTGTGTTTGTTTTATTTAACCATTTTTTACACTTTCTTTGTGAAATGGTAGGGGTACTTTTGTACCCCCTTACCATTTCAAACAGGGGGGGGGCGGGATCTGGGGGTCCCCTTGTTAAAGGGGGCTTCCAGATTCTGATAAGCCCCCCGCCCGCAGACCTCCACAACCACCGGCCAGGGTTGTGGGGATGAGGCCCTTGTCTTCATCAACATGGGGACAAGGTGCTTTGAGGGGTCACAGACCCCCAAAGCATCCTCCCAATGTTGAGGGCATGTGGCCTGGTACGGTTCAGGAGGGAGGGGGGGCCGCTCTCTCGTCCCCCCCTCTTTTCCTGCGGCCTGCCAGGTTGCGTGCTCGGATAAAGGGTCTGGTATGGATTTTTAGGGGGAACCCCACGTCAATTTTTTTTTTAATTTGACGCGGGGTTCCCCTTAATATGCATACCAGACCTGAAGGGCCTGGTAATTGAATTTGGGGGACCCCCACGCTTTTTTTTTTATTTATTTATTTATTTTTTTATCAATGACTTTCAATGAGTGTTCTCTGTATTACGGAGCCGACAATTCATTATAGCCGCGAGTGATTTTAAAGGACTTTTTTTCCTGCATAAATGACACTTTGTGCAGGGACAATTCTAAGCACGGGAAACATGCGCCCCTTCACAGGCATACTATAGACAACCCCCCCCCTACGAAATTTAAAGGAATATTACACTTTTATTGTTTCACTTTAATCATTATTAAAATCACTGCTCCCGAAAAAACGGCCGTTTTTAAAACTTTTTTTTGCATTGATACATGTCCCCTGGGGCAGGACCCAATCTCCTATTCTATATCGAACTGTTGTAACAACGAAAACGAACGAAAATAAAGCATTTATTTATGTCGGATTTTCGTTTTTTCGGATTTTGTGCTTTCGTTATCGTTTGTCAAAACGAAAACGAAAATAGCTGAAATTCGGACGAAAATGCGTTCGGACGAAAACGAATGCACATGTCTAATGTCTTTAGCCTGCTTGTCTTCAGAAAACTGTTTGCAGGCTTTCTTATGCATCATCTTTAGAAGGGGCTTTCTTCTGGGCCATGGAGACCAATTTGATGCAGTCTTCGGCGTATGGTCTAAGCACTGACAGGCCGACCCCCCCACCCCTTCAACCTCTGCAGCAATGCTGGTAGCACTCATACGTGTATTTCCCAAAGACTACATCTAGATATGTCTAGAGGGACACCCTCCCAGCAATTGAGCTCCACGCTGTAGCAGTCTTTCAGCTATAGCATGGGCACAGAGTTACTTAGGCAGGACGGACGAGCAGGATATCAACAGGTGAGTCACTGTGAAGAGAAAACAGCCGACAGCTGAGCGTCCAGCTTTGAGACGGAAGGGCTAAGCCCCAGATACACATATTAGAAGGAAGGTCCAATGGGTAAGGCACTGGGTTAATCCTGCAAAGAATATGGAAAGGCCCAGTAAATCGAGGTGTGAGCTTCAGAGAGGGAACACGAAGTCGGAGGTTGCGAGATGACAGCCAGACCCTGTCCCCAACCTGGTAGGAAGGCACAGGCAGACGTCTGCGGTCAGCATGGAGTCTGTACCTATCATTAGCATGTCACAAAGCCTCCTGGACTTGTGCCCAAGTGGAAAGAAGACCAAGGAGATGCTTCTCTAATGCAGGAATATTCAGCGGAACAAATGAGTCAGGCAACATGGAAGGTTAGAAACCATAGTTCGCCATAAATGGGGACAATCAGGAAGCAGAATTCAAGGCACTATTGTGAGCAAACTCCGCCCACGGTAAGAGGTCTGACCAGTTGTTATGATGGTCAGAAATATAGCACCATAGAAATTGCTGCAGGGACCGATTGGCTCGTTCTGTGGGCCCATTAGACTGCGGGTGATACGCAGAGGAGAAAGCAAGCTGAATTCCCAACTGTGCACAAAAGGCTTGCACTGTGTTTTGGCAAATATCTCCTAAACTGTGTAGGTTTAGGAGATATTTCTTGGACCTACAGGTAAGCCTTAATCTAGGCTTACCTGTAGATCAAAGTGGTTTGTAAGGGTTTACAACCACTTTAAGTGGAATACAATGAGACATTTTCGAGAACCAGTCAACCACAAGGATAACCGTGTTGCTTTGGGAGTTGGGTAACTCCACAATGAAATCCATAGACAGGTGGGTCCAGGGCATCTCTCCATTGAGTTATCTCATGGTAAAGAGCCCCTACGGCCATGGACAATGGAACAGTCTCATGAGTCACATGGGCAAGCTGTAGACATCTCCCCTCAATGGTGCATGGAGTGTCACGCAGCTGCAGCTTCGATACAAAGACCGCATCAATGAACAGACCTGCAGGCCCAGAGTTGATTAGAGCCTGTATCTTGATGGACTCAGCCCAAGGAAGGGTAACCAAAAACCAGGGGCTTATCCTCCTGTGTTGCCCTGGGAGTTGGGTAACTCCACAATGAAATCCATAGACAGGTGGGTCCAGGGCCTCTCTCCATTGAGTATGGGTTGCAGGAAGCCCACTGGAAGGTGTCGTGGAGTCTTATTCTGAGCACACATAGAACAGGCAGCTAAGAAGGCGATTACATCAGCAAGTAGACTAGGCCACCAGAATTGTTGGGAAATGGCCCAAAAGAGTAGATTCTTCCCAGGGTGGCCAGCAGCCTTGGGAGAATGGCAAGTCTGGAGCATGGCATTACACGATTCTCTAGGACAAAGCAGCGGTCACAAGGTTTCTCAGGAGGAGCATGGACCTGAGCAGCAAGAATTTTGTCACCCAAAGGAGAAGTAAGACTGGAGCGAACCGTAGCTAGAATACAATCAGGAGGAATAACAGGAACCAGAATCTTGGAAGTGGAGGAAAATTGTTGTGACAAAGCATCAGTCCTAACATTCTTAGTACAGGGTAAGAATGAGAAAATGTCATTGAAACTTGACAAGAAAAGAGCCCATCAGGCCCTTCTGGGAGAGAGGCATTTAGCCTCAGACAAGAATGTGAGATTCTTATGTTCAGTAAGAATGAGAACAGGCACAGTGGTACCATCGCAGAGATGTCTCCATTCTTTCAGGGCTAAATGATCGCTAACAGCTCTCTGACACCAATCTCGTAATTGAACTTCGCAGGTAACAATTTCTTGGAAAAGTGTGCCAACACAGGAGCAGAAGCAAAGGCAGCATTGAGACTCTGTGGAGACCAACTCTGTGGATTACCATCCTTTCTGGTTATATCAGTCAGGGGCTTGACCAGAGATAAGAAGTTACAAATAAACTTTCGATAATAGTTGGCAAAGCCAAGAAAACGCTGCAGAGGACGTAAACCCACGAGTTGGGGCCACTGTAGACTGCTTAAAGTTTCTCTGGGTCCATCGAAAAACCAGCAATGGAAATTACATAACCCAGGAATTTAACCTGTTCAGGATGGAATTTGCATTTCTCCAATTTACAGTAGAGATTGTTTTCTCAGTTTCTGAAGCATACGACACACATAACTGCAACAAATCCCGGAGGACATCGTTAATAAATTCCTGGAAAACTGCCGGGGCGTTACAAAGGCCAAAAGGCATGTTCTGGTATTAAACGCACTTGATTTCCACTCAAAACCCCTATAATCAATACAAGGTCTCAGTTCACCACTCTTCTTCACAAAGAAGAAACCAGCACCAGCAGAAGACAAGGATTTGCATGGGAAACCCTGAGAAAGTGTGTCTGCAACATACGCCTCCATGGCCTTATCCTCCAAGACAGACAAAGGGTAAACCCGGTCATAAGGAGGTATGGCACAGGTTGAAGGTCAATTGCGCAATCATACAGCTGGTGTGGAGGTAAACTACCGGCTTGACCTTTGTCAAAGACATCGCTAAAATCGCGGTACTCCTCTGCCAGGGAGGAGAGTTAAGAGGTGCACAGGACCTTGGCTATGTTCTGGAAGCACATCTTACTGCATTAAGGCAACAAGGAGAGAACCTCAGCATGGAGCCAATCAAAAGAGGGGTTCTGCTTCTGTAACCAAGGATAACCAATAACATAGCCAAAGTTCAGTAACCGGAATAGATAGCCAGACAAGCCAGAAAGTCAGGAAGCCAGAGATCAGCGTAGCGGAACAGCAAGCAGGAACCCAGAGCCACAAGGAATGTCAGCCAAGCAAGTCTTTAACAGGAACACAGGAGATTGTCTGTAATGTTGACCAAGGTGAAGGCAGAGATCATCTGGGCTGGACGGCTTAAGTAGGTAGGACTGACTAGCAGGATATCATCAACAGGTGAGTCACTGTGGAGAGATAGGAGCTGGCAATTAGCCAGCAGCTGAGCAGCCAGCTCAGAGGAAGGAAGGGCTGAGTCCAGCCCTGACAATATGAGACCTTGTAACACTGTGTTAGGTACCTGGTGTTGAAGCCCGACTTGTAGAAGGAGACCTCTCTTACAACGCTGGTTCAGGAGCCACTGGAATGGGAACAGAGGTCTCGAGAACACAGTGGGTAGGAATGCCTGCTGGAATAGGGCCGCTGGGACTGATAGTGGAGAAGAGATCCCTCTGGATAGCTGGACGGCTGGCAGACCAGGGCTGAAAGTTGATAGAAGAGCTGAAGAATGCAAGCAGCAGCTACAGGAACCGATGAGAGGAACCACAGGCACAGCAGAACACTGAACAGGCAGCAGATTGGAGCAGGGTCGGACGGTCTGGGTCAGTAGGCGTGCAGACAGGTGATAGCAGCAGACAAAGGCAGCGTCGGTAAAACTGACAGAGGTCGGCAACGGAATCACAGGCAGAAGTGGTAGCAAGGTCAGGCGGGCCGGGTCGGGCTTGGAGAAGTCAGACGAAGCCGGGTCAGTAACAGTAGCGGATGATCAGGTTCAGGTAGTCAGATACACAGGAGCTGAGACGAAACAGCACCGCACCAGCGCATTAGGAGAACCTTTATGCGTTCAGTGGCGGCAGCACGCGCCGACACCTGCCAGCGTGAACACACTGAGGCTCAGTTTGAGAAGAACCGCGCGTGCGCATTCAGCTTTGCCTGTCCATCGCTGGTAAGTCCCTGACACACTGAGTCATATGACACTGGGGAGGGGAAATTGTTGATTGGGCCCAATTTGGACATTTTCACATAGGGATGTACTCACCTTTGTTGCCAGTGGTTTAGACATTAATGGGATGCCTAGTTATTTGCAGGGAACGGCAAATTTACACTGTTATACAAGCTGTACACTCACTACTTTATATTGTAGCAAAGTGTAATTTCTTCAGTGTTGTCGCATTAAAAGATATAATAAAATATTTACAAAAATGTGAGGGGTGTACTCACTTTTGTGAGATACTGTATACCTAGAATTCAGCTTTAAGCTCTTGTTTTTAACTTGTAAACAACAAATCTCAGATAGAGGCTCAGCCCTTAAGTGGTTAAAGCTGTTCATACTACATTACAATACATATGGTGCCTCTAAACTATAAGTACATGCCCTTGTGTGTGTGGGTGTTTCTTTATATCCCTGAGTCTCCATTCTGACAGGAGCCTTGACCAATAAGGACCTGGAATGTACACTCTGGCGATCTCTCTCAATGCAGTCTGCCTATGAATCGCGAGTGTACATACACCGTTTTATTTGAGGCATCATCTTTATTATGTCCCCTTCCATTCCACCACATCCTGGTATTCTACAGCATCTGCTGATGTCACAAGTATTGATGTTCAAAGGCCAGAAATGTTGTAGTTAGCCTTCCTCTTGGTGTCTCCACAGTATGGATCCAAAAGTGAAGTAAACATGGTTGCCCAATAGTCAACTGCCAATATCCTAGAGCAGAGGGTTCCTCATCCAGCATCAAAGGTCTACTCACCTTTACTAACAGGCAAGGTGAGCTTAACTAGACAACATGGCAGCAGCCTATAAAGTGCAAAAGCATGGGTGCCCGTTAGTTGCACCACCTTCAAAAATTGAATTCTTTGATATTCAGGGCAGAACAGCCCTGGCGGAAAATCTAAAAAATAAAATAAACAGGCAGAATATATAGGCACACTGATTTCAGTACAGTGAGTATTCTTTATTTTCATGTTTTCTAATATCTGTCATCTTTCTAAAGACAGTAATGCTTACATTTGTGACACGAATAATGTATCCAGTCCTGTTTACAATGATCATTTTGTTTTCTCCATTTCGTCTTTATGTACTGGTAACCATATTCTTTGTTTGCCTGCCCTTACACCCTTCTCTAGTTATACCCTATTTGTGAGCTGCCATGTAGATGCCAGGAAAACAAAGCCCATATGTTCCTTTTTTGGTTTTCTCTATGATGCTTGTATTCCCAATTTTTAAGGATACTTATATAAAACTGGTCCTCCAGCATCTTGGGGGAAAAGTTGTAAGCACTAAAGCATGGGTTTAAAGGGTGGAGCACAATCCATTCATGTACTGCCCCGCAGAAGGAAAATCACAGTGGGTAGTAATAGATTTTCTATTTTAAGCACTGTGACTAGCCTTCATTAGAAGTATGCCCCTTTAGGACCTAGTCAAAGGTAAACTTTGAACTGATGCAGCATTACAGCTCTCAGCAACCCAGGTTACTAGGTGAACTCATCATCCATTACTGTCATTTAACCTGAGCAGACCTTCTGTTGCTAGGAACCTTGTTATACTCTATAAATCAATTTTTAATCTATAGTACGAATATTATTATACAAACTTTATATAGCTTTAACAGTTCTTCAAGACAAGAGGGTAAGAAGGCCTCTGCTCCTGAGAGCTTACAATCTAACAGGGAGGGTCAATTGATGCAACAGGTAACAAATATTTGGGGGATGAGCTAAGAAAGTAAAGGTTAGTTATTAGGCAGAGGCGGAAAAAGGTTCCCTGAGGAGATAATTTTTTTTATGGATCGCCTAAAGGCAGACTGCGTACGAGATAGCAGAACAGATTAACCACTTGAGATCCGCGCTATAGCCAAATGACGGCTACAGCGCGGATCTCCTTTGCCGGGACTACGTCTATTGACGTCGTCCCGTGCACGAGCGGCCTGCGCGCCCCCTGAGGGGCGCGCGCGGCGCGCTCTGTGATCGACGAGTCCATGAGACTCGCCTGATCACCGATCTGTGCAAGGGGTCGATCCCGACCCCTTATCACGTGATCAGCTGTCAGCCAATGAAAGCTGATCATGTGATATAACGGAGCCGGTAATCAGCTATTATCCTCCTCGCGCTGACAGCACGAGGAGAAAAAAAAAAAGCCGATCACCGGCGGCCGTGATCGGGACATCAGTCCCGATCACGGCCAGCCCTGCTAGTGCCCACCTGCCCCCTGCCAGTGCCCATCTGCCCCCTGCAGTGCCAAATGTTTTAAAAGTAAGTGCCCCCCGTCAGTGCCCACAGTGCCACCCAGCAGTGCCCACAATCTGCCTCAAAGGTGCTGCACCCCAGTGCCACCTATCAGTGCCCATCAGTCCCATCTATCAGTGGTACCTATCAGTGCCCATCTGTGCCACCCATCCGTGCCACCCATCTGTGCCCATCTTTGCCCATCAGTGCTGCCTTATCTGTGCCTATTAGTGCCGCCTTAACTATGCCTATCAGTGCCCACCAATGCAGCCCATCAGTGCCCACCAATGCAGCCCATCAGTGCCGCCTAATCAGCGCACTTCAATGAAGGAGAAAAATTACCCGTTTGCAAAATTTTATAACAAACTATTAAACATGATTTTTTTTTTTTTTTGCATCTTTTTTTGTTTGTTTAGCAAAAAATAAAACTCCGAGCTGTAACTAAATACCACCAAAAGAAAGCTCTATTTGTGGGAAAAAAATTATAAAAATTTCATTTGGGTACAGTGTTGTATGACCGCGCAATTGTCATTCAAAGTGCATCAGCGCTGAAAGCTGAAAATTGGTCTGGGACTGAGGGGGGTTTAAGTGCCCAGTAAGCAAGTGGTTAAGATAGAAAGTTCCAATGGATGTGAGATACTCTGGAGAAGTCCAGAAGGTGAGCATGGGAGGAGGTGGTGAGA
This sequence comes from Lithobates pipiens, assembly GCF_037356315.1. Classification (NCBI taxonomy): domain Eukaryota; kingdom Metazoa; phylum Chordata; class Amphibia; order Anura; family Ranidae; genus Lithobates; species Lithobates pipiens. The sequence continues at coordinate 38,887,587 of NW_027507787.1, read as the reverse complement.
GAGCTAGAGAACAGGAGGTCCTCACCAATTTGGGTGATATTTGGAGACACGGTTGGGGATGTAGCTTGGGGCAGAGCTATGCACAGATTTGTTTGTAGTTATTAGGTTTTTGATTGAAAAGCAGAAGCCAATGGAGGAAATAGAGAGGGGTGGTGGAGGTTGAGTGATGGGTACATCAGATGAGCCATGAAGCATTCATGAGTGGGGCTAGCTTGTGTAGAGGTAGGCCAATGAGGAGGGAGCTGCAATAGACGAGATGAGATAATAAGAGAGTAAATTAGTATCTTGGTTGTGTTATTGGTTAGAGGCATATTTTAGAAATGTTACAGTTGCAAAGGCAAAAAGGTTTAGATAGAGATTGGATGCAGGGCTGAAATGAGGGACCATAGTCAAGGAATATGCCTAGAACCCTGCTATGAGGATTGGAATGATATTTTGATTATTAAACTTAATGGAAAAGTCAGGAGAAGAAATATACTGAGCTCAGTTTTAGAAAGATTTAGCTTTAAGAAGTGGCATGACATCCATACTCATAGACCGATTCTAATATATACTACAGGTGAGAACTTTGTGGAAGATGTTTTCCAGTTGTAGAAGGTATAGTATATTAAACAGCACTAGAAGTAAATAGAAATATACAGTATAATGCAAATATATCCAAAACAAGAAATAGCATAGAAGGTTATGAAGCTGTCTGCAGTTAAAAAATAACATAAATCTAAATGGCACTAAGACAAATAAAAGTACAACTAAAAGCATGCTACACTTTACAATTTATTCGGTAGGAAAAAAAAAAAACTCTTCTTTTATGTACATGAAGACTGTATAGTAATTTCAACCAAATGCCATAAGGGGAGCACGAAGTACATGGAAAAAGCCTAATATATGCAACATTGTCAAACAAATGAAATTCTGAGGGCAAACCAATCACTAATAAAAAATAAATATCTACAACAGTTTTCAGGGGTAGTGTTTTTTAAATATTTTTCTTGCATTGAAAGTTAATGATATATGTATCTTCTGCTGCTACTGGACTTAAATTGTGTCTATACCCAAAACTTTTTTTTTTCTGGATGAGTAGGAATCAGTAACAACTTGTAAGGCTTTGTCCTCTCTGGGAAGATCCACTAATTATTCTGGTGACCATTTTCCGATATAGGGGAAATCTTCTTATAAAGGACACGTACTCAGTTTCCAAAACATTTGTTGCATGAATGCCTGTATTGTTGGCTCCATCTAGTGGCCAAAACACAGTATAGTTTTCTGAAATACCTCAATAAAAGAAAACAATACCTTATTTTGGCAACTAGATGGACCTGGCTGATGCAAGCACTAATCTCTTAGAATAAAAATATTAAACAAATTCATTCGACTTGCACGAATGCTTCTGACATTCGTGCAGCAAATGCATAAATAGCCGCTTAACACTGTTGTCCTAAAGGAAATCTACCCTCACATTAGAAAGTTTTCATTTAACTTCTAGCCATATGAGGACAGGGGGCAATTGTCTAATGCCCTGTACACACGATCGGAGAATCTGTCGGAATGAGTCTTATCGGACCGTGTCGTCAGATAATCCGACTGTGTGTGGTATGCATCGGATTGATTCCGTCCGAATCTTCGTCGGACCCAATTTTCCAACATGTTGGAAATATTTCCCGACCAACTGGGCCGGTCGGACCTAATCCGATCATGTGTAGAGCATTTTGATCGGACCAAGTGCCACGCAGGCTCAGATCAAATTCCTACATCAAAGCTATTGGCTACTAGCCTGAATGTAGTCCCATCGTAACGAAATTACGTCATCACGTTCTGAAAGATCGGATTTTTCGCCAACTTGGCCCGACCGTGTGTATGCAACAGTTTCGGACACAATCCGTCGGACAAAATCTTAGGCAGACTGCTAAACTAGCACTGAAATGGCCCACTGACACTGTCACCCAGCCCCCCCCCCCTTCATATTTCCCTCCACTGATGTCAGCCTTCTTGATCCTATGAGGACCCAGTCACATGCCATCCAATAGAACTGTCAACAGCATGCAGGCCGCGACATGGGTACCCACAAAAGGACACATGCATGAAGTAAACAGAAGGGGGAGAAGAGTTGGACCAGAACATCATGTGACTGCTGCTACAGGTAAGTAAAAGGAGCTTTTCATTTTTTTTTTTTAGTACAGCAATTAGTTGGAGGCTGGTGGGCAGGGGATGATTTTATCCTGGAGTGGGGCTTTAATCATCTCCTACTCTATTCCAAATGAAAGAAGTTTTAACTATAGATACACTATAATAAATACATCTTTTTAAATATGGACATCTCATGGTATGTCTTAGGTCAACTGTGCTCTTAATGTTTCCATCCTTGCAGGAAGAAGAGCTACCATTGCCCTGGTAAGTTCCAACTCTGTTTCCACTGATTTCACAGCTTCCTCATCACTTGCACAGTATTCTATTAGGAATGTATAGTAATTTAGAGATGTCTGCATGTTCTCCAGTTGTTTCTTAAGATCACTGGAAATTAGCTTTCCATAGAGGCGTGCAATGTGGAACTTGGCTACCAAAGCAGGACGCAGAACATCTTCTTGCAGCTTCTCAGGAAACTTCTTATCTGGGCTTCTTAGGGAGTCCAAAAACATCTCGTAAAATTTGATTGCAGATTGTGACAGGCTGTTGATTTTTTTTATTGTGTGAGAGTCCATCTCATCTAGCTTATTACCAATTGCTACCTTTAAATCCATCATTTCGTAATAAGTGTCAGCCAACTCAAACTGAAGCTGTCTACAAATTAGGAGATAGAACTGTGGGTTTAGCTCCATACATAGCGGTTCCAACATATCTATCCTACGTTTATGCATCTTACAACGCCGCTCATAGTCTTCCTCAAAGAAAGCCAGAACCTTAAACAGAACACTGTGGTCCTGAATAACTTCAATGTGGTCTGTAACATGTCCATCCAGCTGAAAGTACTCTTTGGCTTCATTTATATAATTCTGCCCCACTAGAAAAACCTCCCTAGCTTCTTTAAAGTCCAGAGGAAGCGAGCAGACAACTTTTTCTTCAACAGCTAAAATAGAGTCGTATATGTCACTTGATCCGAAGAGGACAGCCTTCTTCCTGTCCTTCTCATTTTCATCTTCTTCTTTTCTACGTTTAGCCTTAAGTTCTCCTTGAAGCTCAACATCAAGTTCACCTATGTTGTCCTATTGTAAAAAAAAAAAAAAAGGGGGGGGGGGAGTATAATGAATTTTAGAATGTAAAGAAACCTACAGTAAAACACCATCTTTAACAGATATACCTGTAGAAAAACCATCAATCCGTCTAAAATAAGCTACTTGTTACTGTGCGGTCTACATTTCAATATATTTTTGCATTTCTCAAATGCTACAGATACACTCAAATCAGAACGAATAACTAAAAGTAATCAATATAGTTTTCACTATTTTATTTTTTTTAGGGAGTTTTGGGAACTCTCTACCTGAAGTTCATGAGCATGAAAATACCCCACAATAGTCCCTCCACACTCTTCTTGTTACTCATGCCTTCCAGAGCATATGGAAATCATTTGCCATTGGCAGGAAAAGCCAACAATCAGTGATGGAATCAGATCAGCCAAAAGGACTCCAAAGACATAAGCAGAGGTACATTTAACAAACAAATTCTTGTCTTCCATTTTGTATCAAGGCTATTGCGCTAGTTGCCTTTTTTTTTCACAAGGTTTTACAAGGTTTTATTGGGTGAAAAATAGAACATAATACACCTTAAAGTAAAAATACATAGAAGCGCATATTGTATATGTATCAAAAGCAGAGTACAATTACATAGAAAAATAGGAACAATATTCATGTAGGTAGTACATTATATAAGTGATCAAATAAACATATTATTACATCGTATTGATGGAGGTCAGCTGTTTGTTAAATTGAATATATATATATAAAGAGGGAGAGGAGGGGGTGGGGGAGGGGGGAGGGGGAAGTTGCCTTTTGTACATATAAAACATTACCTATATCATTCAATTTTAATTTTCTCAGAGACCGGATTTATGTACTTATTTTATTTTACTTTATGACTCCTTCATCCCAAAAAGGATTAATTATTTTCTATAGGGGAAGAAATAAGAAGCCTTCATATAAAAATGTTTTTCCCAGGCAGCCTTTGGGGCCAGTTCACACCACAATGTGCGTTTTTGATAGCCCCAGCTATTTCAATGGGCTGTTAAATGAGTGCAAAAAGTATGGCAAACGCATCTTTTACAATTGATCCACACCAAACCTGGTACTGAGGTACCATGCATTTTGGCGGCTGCAAATGTATGCACCTTTGCTAGATGCTTTATGGTGCCAGTAATGATTAACTACTTCTCGACCATGCTATAGCCAAAAAGATGGCTACAGCGCAGTCATCCAGTTCTAGGAGGGCATCCATGAATGTCCTCCTAAAACCATGCCCCCCTTGGGGTGTGCATCTGGCTCGTTCTGATCAATACAGCCTATTCGTGCAGCTTCATCAGCACACTTAAGTGAAGGAGAAAAATTACTTTTTTTCATATTTCGTTTAGCAAAAAATAAAAACCCAGTGGTGATTAAATGTCACTGGAAGTCTTCTGGCAGACAGGGCATTGAAAACATTTCATACGTTACAAGAATTTACACTCCCAAATAATATGCTCTTCAGATATCTTCAAATCTGACATGCCCTTTCTGCACAATTTCTGGATGCAACTCCTCAATCCTCCCCTAAGGCCTCTTTCACACGGGGCGGATCAGTAAAGATCCGCCCTGTGATGATCCGCTCGCTCAGCGGGGATCGCTCCGTTGTCCCCGCTGAGCCGGCTGCGGACAGGGCGGTCTCCGCACACACAAACCTGTGATGTACAGGCTGATAGGAAGGCCATGCTCGGGTATCTTTTTCAGAATTAGAATCAGCCAACTAGTATATCCATGTCTGCTGTTTTCCTGTTTTTACTGCCAAAGTATAACTTATGTAACAGGCATAAATACTCTTTAAGTATATATTGCCTAATAAAATGTTTAAACAAAAAAAAGTCACTGGAAGAAAGCTCGGTCTCGAAAAAAGTCAAATAGGTACAGTGTTGCATGACCGCGCAATTGTCATTCAAAGCTGCAAATTGGCCTGGCAGGAAGGGGGGGGGGGGGGGTATGCCTGGTATTACAGTGGTTAATGCCACCTGCATGCATCTGCAGACTGCAGCGCATTTCCATGCCATGTGAGAAACTTGCACTGAAACGCATGTTTACCGCACCACGGGTTCTCAAGCATTTGAAAAAGAAATACATCCTTTACTGTAAAATGTATTTGCTAAATTAAATAAATCAGTTACCTCAAGTTTCTTACGTGCATCCTGCAATAAATTGATACAATATTTCACCCAGCATCTGGCTATTTGAGATCTTTTTTGTCTTAGTTGATCAAGGCGCTCCTGTTCAGCTTCATCTGTTAAAAAAAGAAAAAAAAAGAAACATATTGTGAAAGTTAGTATGGATTTCAACCCTAGCTCGACATACTAAAGTGGTTTTAAAGCGGGAGTCCACCGGGACTCCGCGTTTTTCTTTTTTTTTTAAAAGCCAGCAGCTACAAATACTGCAGCTGCTGACTTTTAAAATAGTGACACTTACCTGTCCAGCGCGCCTGCGATGTCGGCACCCGAAGCCGATCTCTAGGTCACCTGTCGGGTCCTGCCGCCCCCATCTTGGGTATGGGAATCAGGAAATGGAGCCTTTCGGCTTCATTTCCCGGTTCCCTACTGCGCATGTGCGAATCGCGCTGCGCAATAAGGACGCTCCCCACTGCCTCTGGGATCTGTGTGTTTCCCAGCAGGCAGCGGGGCACTTGCGGGAAGGGGCAGGCACTTGCGGAAAGGGGCGTAAGTTACGCCCCTTTCCGCAGAGAGCTATCCCGGAAGTGGGTGCAGTTACCTGGATTATCCAGGTAACTGCACCCCCCTCCCCCCTGAAAGGTGCCGATTGTGGCACCGGAGGGGGGGAGGGTTCCGATGAGCGGAAGGTCCACTTTAGGGTGGACCTCCGCTTTAAAGACAGAAGGTTGTTTTTTTTTTACACCTTAACCACTTCAGCTCTGGAGGATTTGGCAGCTCTATGACCGGAGGACTTTTTACAGTTTGGCACGGAGCTGCTTTAACTGGTAATTTTGCAGTCATGCAATGCTGTAGCCAAACAACAAAATTTGCGTTCTTTTTTCCCCACAAATAGCTTTCTTTTGATGGTATTTGATTGCCTCTGCGATTTTTATTTTTTGAAAAAAAAAAAAAAACGATATTTACTTTTGTTATAATTTTTTTTTTAATAAACTCAATTTAGTCATACATTTAGGCCAAAATGTATTCAGCCACATGCCTTTGGTAAAAAAAAAAAAAAGTGTCAGTAAGCATATATTTATTGGTTTGCGCAAAAGTTATAGCGTCTACAAACTAGAGTACATTTTCTGGAATTTACACTTTTAGATTATGACTGCCTATCTCATTTCTTGAGGTGCTAAAATGGCAGGGTAATACAACCCATCCCCCCAAATGACCCCATTTTGGAAAGTAGACACCCTAAGGAAATTGCTGAGAGGCATGTTAAGCCCATTGAATATAAAAAATGTTGTCACAAGTGGTTGAAAAATTCCAAAAAAATAAATAAATACAATTTACACAAAGTTTTCACTAAATTATATATTTCTCACACATAGGATGGGCATATGTAAAATTACACCCCAAAATACAATCTGCTGCTTCTCCTGAGTACGTGGATACCTCATGTACGATACTTTTTGGGAGCCTATCCGCGTACAGGACCCTGAAAACCAATCATTGCCTTCAGGCTTTCTAAGGGCGTAAAATGGTGATTTCACTTCCTCATTACTTATCACAGTTTCGGAGGCCATGAAATTACAAGATAGCACAAAACCCCCCTAAATGATCCCATTTTGGAAAGAAGACACTTCAAGCTATTTGCTGAGAGGCATGAGTCCATGGAATATTTTAGATTTTGCCACAAGTTTTGGGAAAATTAAATTTAAAAAAAAAAAAATTGAACACAACATTATCATTAAATGATATATTGTTCAAACATGGCATGGTTATATGTGGAATTACACCCCAAAATACATTCTGCTGCTTCTCCCGAGTATGGGGATACCACATGTGTGGAACTTTTTGGCAGTCTAACAGCGTACAGGACCCCAAAATCACCGCATTCAGGCTAAGGGCGTACATCTTTGATTTCACTCCTCACTGCCTATCACAGTTTCGGAGGCCATGGAATGCCCAGATAGCACAACCCCCCCCCCTCCCCCAAATGACCCCATTTTGGAAAGTAGACACCCCAAGCGCTCTGCTGAGAGGCATGGTGAGTATTTTGCAGATCTCACTTTTTGTCACAAAGTTTTGAAAATTGAAAAAAAAAATAATATATATTTTTTTCTTTTCCTTTTCAAAAATAAATGAGATATGCAAAATACTCACAATGCCTCTTAGCCAATACCTTTCCAAAATGGGGTCATTTGGGGGGGGGTGGGGGGGGGTTGTGCTATATGGGCATTTCACGGCCTCTGTAACTGTGATAGGTAAAATCACAATTTTATGCCCTTACAAATCCTTAAGGCGGTGATTGGTTTTTGACTACCAAAAAGTCTCACACATGTGGTATCCCTGTACACAGGAGAAGCAGCAGAATGTATTTTGGGGTGTAATTCCACATATAACCATGTAATGTTTGAACAATATATCATTTAGTGACAACTTTATGCAAAAAAAAAAGTAATTTTCCCGAAACTTGTGATAAAATATTCCATGGACTCAACATGCCTATCAGCAAATAGCTTGGGGTGTCTACTTTCCAAAAATGGGGTAATTTAGAGGGGGGGGGGGAGATTTGAACTGTCCTGGCATTTTATGCACAACATTTTAGAAGCTTATGTCACACATCACCCACTCTTCTAACCACTTGAAGACAAAGCCCTTTCTGACACTTTTTGTTTACATGAAAAAACATTTTTTTTTGCAAGAAAATTACTTTGGATTAAAAAAATATATAATGTTTGGGGGTTCAAAGGCCTTACAGATTAAAATGGTGGGTGTTGCAACTTTTTTTTTTTTCACACAGTATTTGCGCAGCAATTTTTCAAACTCAATCTTTAAAGCCTTTACAGGTTACCACTTTAGATCTACAGAGGATGTCTACTGCTAAAAATACTGCTCTAGATCTGACCTTCGCAGTGATACCTCACATGCATGGTGCAATTTCTGTTTACATATGACACCAGACCAACGCTTGCGTTCACCTTTGCGCGTGAGCACGGGGGGACATGGGTGCTTTTTTTAACCACTTCAGCCCCGGACCAATTGTCAGCCTAAGGACCAGAGGTCTTTTTACAATTTCACACTGTACTTTTTCTTCCCACAAATAGAGCTTTCTTTTGATGGTATTTGATTGCATCTGCGATTTTTTTTTTTTTTTTTTTTTTTTTTTTTTTTGCGCTATAAATGGAAAAAGACCGAAAATTTCGAGAAAAAAAAAAAGATATTTTCTACTTTTTGTTATAAGAAAAATCGAATAAACTCAATTTTAGTCATACATTTAGGGCAAAATTTATTCAGCCACATGTCTTTAGTAAAAAAAATGTCAATAAGCGTATATTTATTGGTTTGCGCAAAAGTTATAGCGTCTACAAACTAGAGTACATTTTCTGGAATTTACACAGCTTTTAATTTATGACTGCCTATCTCATTTCTTGGGGTGCTAAAATGGCAGGGCAGTACAAACCCCCCCCAAATGACCCCATTTTGGAAAGTAGACACCCCAAGGAAATTGCTGAGGGGCATGTTGAGCCCATTGAATATTTATTTTTGTCCCAAGTGATTGAATAATGACACAAAAAAAAAAAAAGTTTACAAAAAGTTGTCACTAAATGATATATTGCTCACACATGCCATAGTGATATGTGGAACTGCACCCCAAAATATATTCTGCTGCTTCTCCTGAGTACGGGGATACCAAATATGTGGGACTTTTTGGGAGTCTAGCCGTGTACGGGACCCCGAAAACCAATCACTGCCTTCAGGATTTCTAATGCCGCGTACACACGGTCGAACTGTTTGACGTACTTAGTCCGTTGAAACACATTTCAGCGGACAATCCGCTCGTGTGTGGGCTTCAGCGGACTTTTTCAGCGTGCAGTCCGGAGTACTAAGAATTTCGGTTTTTCCAAAAATCTGTCCGTCGTACTTTGGTTTCAGCGAACAATACGGTTGTCAGTATGCTAGTTCGACGGACTAAGAATGGCGCATGCCCAGAAAGGATTTACACGGCGGAAGGGTGCTTTGCTGTGTCTTGGACTTCCTATTTCTAGTCCCGTCGTACGTGCTGTAAACGTCATCGCGCAAGCTTTCGACGGACTGTTTGTGTATCCGTGTGTGGTCAAGTCCGTTCAGTGGAAACTACGACGGATTGTCCGTCGGATTGTATGATGGACTAAGTACGCCATACAATCTGCTCGTGTGTACGCGGCATAAGGGTGCAAATTTTTGATTTCACTCCTCACTACCTATCAGTTTCGAAGGCCATAAAATGCCAAAATAACACAAACCCCCCCCCCCAAATGACCCCATTTTGGAAAGTAGGAACGGGGGGGTAATCGGGGGGGATTTGTGTGCCTATGTGTACCTACATGTCAGTGTAGTGTTGGTGCACACTTACTTTCTGTGTTCTCCTCGCAGTCCGGTCAAAAAGACCGCCCCGAGGAGAATGACATCACTTCCTCCCTGCCTGTGTTTACTATACACAGCGGGGGAAGCTTCTCATTCGCCAGGAGCGATCGAGAGGGGATGGCCAGAAACCAACGGCCATCCCCTCATCACGGATCGCTCCTGCAGCGAAACGGACCGCCGCATCCAGCTGGAAGGCGAGCACGTACATGTACGTGCTTGTGACTGTCGGTGCCATTGCGCCGACGTACATTGCCATGTGGTGGTCCTTAAGTGGTTAAATGATTTATTTTGCTTTTTTATTATATTTTTAAACTGTTCCTTTCATTTTTTTTAATCATTTTTATTGTTATCTCAGGGAATGTAAATATCCCCTATAATAGCAATAGTTAGCGACTGGTACTCTTTTTATTTTTTTTTTATTTTTTTAATTGGGGTCATATTCTTGGGCCATAGAGATGATTGGAGCTGTTCTGGTCTCTGATCAGCTCTATGGTCAGCTGCCTGAACCACCGGCTGCATTCTCAAGTTCCCTGTTGGAACAGGAGAGCCTGAGAAAACCATGGAAGATGGTGGGGGCGGGGGGGGGGGGGGGGGTCCTGTAGGCTGAACGAAAAAAAAAGATTGATCGGTGGGTACCCACCATTAGAATACCACCCTTCATCCACCCACTTCTAATGATGGGCATACATTCACCATTTGTTTTTGTTTTTTTAACTGCGGTGATGAAATCACCTCCGACAGCACTGGAGTCGCGGCTTTACGTATCGTGGGAGCAAACGCTGTTGCTGTCAAGATAAATAAATCCGTGCTGCTGCTGAATGGCGTACCTGCTAAGCAAAAGATGGTGAACAATAAAACTAGGGGTGCACCAGTTGGGTTTTTTGGTGCCGAAACCGATTTCCCGAAAATGACACTAGGCCGAAAACGGAAACCGATACTAAAAATGACCGATACCGAAATGTACTTTTAAAAACATATTTTTATACAGGAGTGTCCCCAGTAATGCAGCCTGCCAGTGTCCCCAGTAGTGCAGCCGGTGTCCCCAGTGCAACCAGCCAGTGTCCCCATTGCAGCCAGTTTCCCCAGTAGTGCAGCCAGTGTCCCCAGTGCAACCAGCCAGTGTCCCCATTGCAGCCTGTGAAGGGAGAGGAGAGCCGCCGTCGCCTGTTTGATTAGAGCACCGGGAACATCACAGCTTTAATTTCAATAGCTGTGTGTTCCCCGCTGCGCGCCGTCACATACAGCCCCTTCCCCTTGTCCGGGCACTTTGATAGACAGATTACCCATCCAATCCTGCGACGGGTGATCGGTCTATCAAAGTTCCCAAGACAAGGGGGAGGGGCTGTATGTGACCGCACGCAGCGGGTAACACACAGCTATTGAAACAAAAGATTTGTTGTTCCCGTCGCTAAAATCAAACAGGAGGCGGCAGCGTCTCTCCTCTCTTCTACGTTATAGGAAGCCCCCCTGATAGGCGGCCCTGCCCCATTTTAGGATGTTTTTTTCTTTTGGCAAATTGCCAAAAAGGCCATTTTCAGACTAAATTTCGGTGCATCCCTAAATAAAACAAAGTAACATTACAGTATAACAGTAAGACTTACCACACCTGCAAAGCAAGTACAATAAAACGTAGTAAAAATAAAACATTGCAATCTGTGCCTAAAAAAAAATATGCCGAAGCATGGGGGCATTCGCCCCTAATGTTAGGAGCAAATTGCTCCTCCACCCCTGCCCCCCATGCTTTGGCATATATGTTCTATTTTTTTTTTAGCTGTGGTGGTGAAATCACCTCCGACAGTGCTGGAGTCACGGCTTTATGTATCGTGGGAGCAAACTCTGTTGCTGTCAAGATAAAATAGGATTTTTGTACTCACTGTAAAATCCTTTTCTCTGTAATTCACCGACCGACACAGCTCCTCTCTGTAACCAAATGGGTTGTTAGCCCTGAATGAATGAATGAATGAATGAAATACTTATATAGCGCACAATGCGAACTGAATCGCCTCTAGGCGCTGTGGCGAGCTTTGATCATCTGCTAAAAGAGGAAGGTCTTGAGTTTTTTCCTAAAAGCCAGGTGATTTTCTTCCAGGCGGATGTTGATTGGTAGAGCATTCCATAGCCGAGGCCCTTGGACAGCGAATCTCCGATCACCCTTGGATTTATACCGGGCTTTGGGCACGAGGAGGAGGTTTTTGTTGGCTGATCGAAGACTGCGGTTTGGTGTGTAATGATTTATTTTCTCCATTAGGTATTGCGGAGCTTCTCTATGCACGCATTTGTGGGTGAGGCAAAGGGTCTTGAACCTGATCCGATTTTGGAGATACTAGGCAAGTTGTACTACAACACTTCAGAACTTTTAGTTCCGCCCATGGGGCGGTCCCTAGGCTACAACCCACAGCCTGCTCAGGCAGAACTTAGTACGTCAACAAGCAGTATAACGTAAAGAGAAAAAGGAGGGGCGAGTGCTGTGTTGGTCGGTGAATTACAGAGAAAAGGATTTAACGGTGAGTACAAAAATCCTATTTTCTCTTATATTCACCGACCGACACAGCTCCTCTCTGTAACCAAATGGGTTGTTAGCCCTGAATGAATGAATGAATGAAATACTTATGGTACTTATATACCAAATGGGACGTCCCCAAGCAGTGCCAAACGAGGGGTGGGAAAAAACAGCATAAAAACCTTCATCCACCATGGCAAGTGGGAACTAGTGAAACTAAACCCACAAAAAACAGCAGTGTGTGGAAAAAACATCACCACGTAACCGGGTATCCTCAACAGGAGTGATCCCCAAGAGTGTAACCAATTGCGGAAATAAAGCAACAGTGCAACTACACGGCCGCCTGCAAAACTTTGCGGCCAAAACAGGCATCAGCCGACGCACTGACGTCTACCTTGTAGAACTTGGTAAACGTATGGACAGACGACCAGGTCGCCGCCTTACACACCTGAGCGAGCGATTCTTGGTGTCGGAAGGCCCAAGACGTTACGATTGCTCTTGTAGAGTGGGCTGTGACCGGAAAGGGGGGCACCTGCCCCTTCAAGGCGTAGGCTTGTACTACAATCTGTCTGATCCACCTGGAAATGGTGGCCGACGAGATCGCCATACCCTTCTTTGGACCAGCCACCGAAACAAACAGTGAGTCTGACTTCCGAAAGGGAGCTGTGACAGACAAATACACCTTCAGAGCCCTTACCACGTCGAGAGCGTGAAGGGCCACCTCTTTAGGGTGCTTTGGCTTAGGACACAACGATGGTAATACAATGTCCTCATTGATATGAAAAGCCGAGACGCAACACCACCTTATCCCTGTGGATGACCAAATAAGGCGACTTGCAAGACAAGGCTGCCATTTCCGAAACCCTCCTGGCCGATGTGATGGCCACTAGAAAGACCACTTTCTGGGAAAGAGTCAACAGGGGAATCTCCCTGATGTTTTCAAATTTCGGTTTTTGAAGCTCCGACAACACCAGGTTCAAATCCCATGGGGGTAACGGTGGACGCACCGGAGGGACTACCTACCTGAACGAAGGTACTCACTAAGGAGTGCGATGCCAGGGGTCGTTGAAAAAAAAAAAAAAGACAGCCAAAGCTGAAATTTGCCCTTTGATGGTGCTTAAAGAGGGATTCCAACCAAAAAAAAATTAATATTAAAAGCCAGCAGCTATAAATACTACAGCTGCTGACTTTTAATAAATGGACACTCACCTGTCCCGGGTTCCAGCGTTGCCGGCAGCCGAGGCCGATCGACCGCTCGGGCCTCGGCTGCTGCCGCCGCCATTCGAGGTGAGGGAATCAGGAAGTAAAGCGAATCGGCTTCACTTCCCGGTTCCCTACTGCGCATGCGCGAGCTGCGCCACGCAATAGGAAATCTCCGCGCTGTCACTGGGACCCGTGTGTGGCCCAGCAGACAGCGCGGCAGGGCAGGAAATGGCGTAGACTCCCGTGGGAGTCTATGCCCGGAAGTGGGTGAAAATACCTGTCTTTGACAGGTATCTCCACCCCCCTCCCCCCTGAAAGGTGTCAATTGTGACACCGGAGGGGGGGGGGGGGGGTTCCGATCAGCGGAGGTTCCACTTTAGGGTGGAATCCCGCTTTAATGACAATCTCTGGTCAACTCCTTGCTGGAGAAACAGCAGGATCCTGGATATGGAAAAGGAGCGTGGATGCCATCCGTTCTCCTTACGCATGGAGATGTAGGCCTTCCAGGTACGATGGTATATCTTCCGAGAAGCAGATTTCCTTGCCCTCAACATAGTTGGGATCATCGTGTGTGACAGACCCCGTTACCTCAACACCTGGCTCTCAATAGTCATGCCGTTAAAGCCAGCGATGGTAAAGCAGGATGAAAGATTGGACCTTGAGATAGGGAGCGTCTGCCAGACGCACCAGGTCTGCGTACCAGGCCCACTGAGGCCAATCTGGGGCAACCAGGATTACTGGAATCCCCCCGGCTTCCACTCTGCGAAGTAGACGTGGCAACAGTTTCAGTGGAGGAAAGGCGTAGATCAGCTGGTACTGATCCTACCGAGCCACCAGCGCATCTGACGCGTCTGCCCACAGATCTCTTGTCCTGGACACGAATCTTGTCACCTTCCGATTGAGAGGGAGGCCAATAGATCCACATCTGGTGTTCCCCACTTCAGGCACAGCTGCCTGAATATCTCCGGGTGCAATGCCCATTCACCTGAGTCCAGCATCTGGTGGTTCAGATAGTCCGTCTGCCAATTTTCCACCCCCGGGATGTAAATGGCCGACAAGGCCGGTACATGTCGCTCTGCCCACCAAAGTATGTGAGCGACCTCCCGAGCAGCGGCTGAGCTTCTTGTTTCCCCTTGGTGATTTACGTACGCCACAGCTGTGGCGTTGTCCAACTGTATCCTGATCGGACGCCCTTGAAGACTCAACGACCATGTGTGGAGGCACAGCCTGATCGCTCTCAATTCGAGCAGATTGATCGGCAACTTGGATTCTCCCGTCGACCAGAGGCCCTGAGCCGACTGAATCCCCATCACTCCACCCCAGCCGGATAGACTGGCGTCCGAAGTGATCACCGTCCATTTCAGAGGAAGGAACGATTTTCCGGACTGAATCACCGGGGACCTCAACCACCAGATCATAGAGTCCCTGACTGGTTGGCTAACCTGGATCTGTCGATCCAGGGACAACTGAGATTTGTCCCATTTCAACAAGATCTCCTTCTGCAGGACTCTGGTGTGGAATTGGGCATAAGGTACTGCCTCGAAGGAGGCTACCATGAGTCCCAGTACTCGCATGCAAAAGCGGAGCGACGACCAATTACGGTACAACAGTAGTTTGACCGCAGATCTGAGAGTCTGCAGTTTGTCTGAAGGGAGAAAAACTCTTGCTTCCCTGGAGTTCAATAGGTACTCCAGACGCTGAGTCGGCACAATCACCAACTTCTTTAGGTTCAACAGCCACCCAATTTCTTGCAGGGTCAGCATGGTGATCACCACATCCTCCTCTAATTCTGAGGCAGAAGATGCTCTCAGGAGGCTCTCAGGCCAAAGGGAAGAGCCACAAATTGGTAATGGGCTTCCCTGACTGCCAAACGGAGACATTTTTGATGCTGAAGGCATATGGGTATGTGCAGGTACGCATCTGGATGTCTAAGGACGCCAGGGAGTCCCCTTGATGGAGTGCAGCGACTACTGAGCGAACTGATTCCATTCTGAACCTCTGCACTTTTACAAAGTGATTGAGGGCTTTCAAGTCCAAGATCGGACATACCCCTTCCTTCTTAGGAACCACAAACAGATTTGAGTAGAATCCCTGGAAGCATTCCGATTCCGGAACTGGTAAAATCACCCCCTGATTCAGCAAGTCCCTTACCGCCCCCAACAGGGCCTCCCGGCGATACGGGTATGCTGGAGGGGAAGAATATGTTTGGCGGCCAAGTGAGAAACTCTATCTTGTAGCCTGTGGAAATCAGATCGCAGACCCATTGGTCAGATAACCGGGAGGACCACCGGGCTGCAAACTCCCGAAGGCGACCCCCCACCCAAGACATGGGTGGGGGCAAACCTTCATGCGGTAGCACTTTTGTTCTTAGGCTTGTTAGGCTTGCGGTTCCAGGGATGTTTTTGACTGTCCGTGGGCGTCCTGTCAGGCTGGGGACGTTTTGTCGAAGCACCAGGCGGACGAAAAAGCCGCTTGTGAGCGGAAAAAGAGGGCCCTTGCCTGCGGCGTGGCTCCTTAGCCTTCCTGGCCTGTGAGAGTAGAGTATTCTTACCACCAGTGGCATTTTTAATAATGTCATCTAACGAGGCTCCAAAGTTGACACTGAAGCCCTGGATACTCTCCCTCTGTTATCCAGGGCTTCAGTGTCAACTGTGGTGCTGAGGCGCCTGATTTGGTTGAAATGCTGGTCTGCTGACCAGGCATCCAAGAAAGCCCTGACGGATCTTCCCTTCCTTGGCGACCGGCTCTTTGGAGCCTCGTTAGATGACATTATTAAAAATGCCACTGGTCACAGACGTACTTAAGGCCTTGCACTAGTTGGTCTGCTAGTTCCACGCAGACAGGGGAGGCCTGTTGCTCTCTCAATTCACAGTGCAAAACTTTTGCCCACTCAGTGTCTGTGACACAACCGTAAACAAGGAACGAGCCACCGCCTCGGCCTTCCTACCCGTGGGATCCTTGAATGCAGGAGTCCCCTCAACCGGGATCGTGGTTACTTTATTTAACCTGGATACTGGGGGTTCCACGAACAGAGGAGTCGACCATTTCTTGAGAAGGCTTTCCTCAAAGGGGTAACACACCGCCATGTATTTGGGGACCGAAAAGGTCAGTTGCGGGCGACCCCATTGCTTGTAAATGAACTTGTCAAAGTAAGTCAGATATGGGAACACCTTAGGTGAACGTGCTGGCTTGCGGGACCCAAAAAGGGACCGGTACATCAGCAGAGGGATCCGCTGGCTCCTGAATCTTCAGGGTATCACTCATAGCTGTGATAAGTGCTCCAACTAGCGCTTTGTAGGACCCGGACGGGGACTCATCCTCCCTGTCCGAACGGTCCTGGTCAGCGTCATCTGACAAGACAGAGCAGGGGTCATCGGCCTCAGCAGGACCCGAGTCTGCGTCAGCGCTCTCCCCAGAGGGGGGGGGGGGTGTCAGGGGCCGCTTTTTAGCACCTTTCTTCCCACGCACCGCCTCTATCTTGGCAACAAACTAATTGAGGACCGCCGTAAGGGTGTCCATATGGGCAGCGCAGTCCGCAGGTGACCCGGTTGCCCGGTTGCAATTGCCTAGATTTCGGGGGGAAAAAAAACACCAGTTTCTGAAGCCATGCTGACCCTACCATGTCTGCCACCCGAAGGGGACTTAGGACAGTGACAGTCTCACCCTCCTGCTGCCGCTGGCCAAGGGGCTCTAACCCACTGGACTCACCACCCTGGGCCGTTCCGCGCTGTATTACCACAATGCCTGAAGGTCCCCAGCGCCCCCAGATGCAGAGATAGCAGAAAAATGTGTCAGTGGCTGGCCGGTCGCAGGATCGGTGAACGATCTGTGGGCAATCAAACACACGTGTTCAGAACACAGGAAAACCTTCCCAGCGCCCTGTGATGACCAAACAGGAAGCAGAGGGCACAGGGGCAGCTGCTAGAGCGCAAAAACGTGGTCCGGCTGCAAGAAAATGGCCGCCGGTGTTCTTAATATGGAATCACCAGGAAAATGGCCGACTGAAGCCAGAAGCCAGTCTGACCCTTGCCTATACTTAAAATGGCCGCCAAACAGCGCTATGAGGGACTAGAGAGAACATGTGGCAGACACAGCGCTGCACCAACACAGGGGCATAACTACACAGGCATCCAGCGGGACTAAGCTTCAGGACCCAGGCACCCAGCACAGCTAAAAACCCCAGGGGAGAGCCCAGACACACACACACACACACACACACACACACACACTGCTCAGCACATGTACAGCCCCCCCCCCCCCGAGGGGGGAGGAGGAGGGAGTTATCGACCGGGGAGAGAAGAGAGGGGGGACCCGAATCGACCTCCCAGGGAATGCCCAGCTGCTCCACCCTGCCAGGCAGGGAGAGCTGTACTTACTAGTCCTGAAGCTGGGAGACATTCCACGGTAGTCAGCTCCTGATCAGTACAGGGAAGACTACTGGCCTCGGCATACTGTGACGCAGACATCAGTAGCCCCGTCATATGTACGCCGCGGAGCATAAAGCTCACCGACCACCTCTGTAGCTGAGGTATGTCGTGGCCTGCCGAGCCTTAGCTGCGACCTTTACACGCTCGCTGGATGCCGGACTGGGGAGACTACAAGGATAAGTGAACCAGCCTGTCACCCGGCCCGCTGCTGATAGAAGATCACAGGATCATTCATCTTGCGCAAAAAGCCAAGCTTCTGCATCAAAAAAACACTGACCTATGGGCCCGCAGGGTTCCTAGGTCTATCTCCTTCACTAGGCAAGAAAAAACTGTTCTGCCTGAGCAGGCTGTGGGTTGTAGCCTAGGGACCGCCCCATGGGCTGAACTAAAAGTTGTGAAGTGTTGTATTACAACTTGCCTAGTATTTCCAGTGATAGGGCTAACAACCCATTTGGTTACAGAGAGGAGTTGTGTCGGTCGGTGAATATAAGAGAAATAAACCCGTGCTGCAGCTGAATGGTATACCTGCTAAGCAAATGATGGTTAACAATAAAACAAATATTACAGTGTAACATACCATACCTGCAAAGCAAATACAATAAAACAGTGAAAATAAAACAGAGAGAAAGATAGATATAGAATAGTGAGCAAACAGTAGAGAGCAAACAGAGAGAGAGATAGAGAAGAAAAATACAACTATTTTTGGATTTTTTATTTTATATATTTTTTTGTGTTTCCCCCTCCCCTCACTTTTATAAAAACTATAACCTGAACGTTGCAGATTAGGGTCTCTCAAAATGTGATGGCCATCACATCTTTCAAGACCCCAAAACCCTGTGTTAGTGTGCCTAGGACTGTGTGGTGCTGTACCCTACACTAAAACTCCACTAGTGTGTGGTAGCGTTTGAAACATTCACCAAACGCAGAGACCAGGTTGGTCAGGACAGGAGGGACAATAAAAGCGGGTGTCACTCCTAAATCCGCGTTTGCTGCGGACACAACATCTTTTTTGGGGGTTTCTTTGGGTAGGGGTACCAGGGAGAACAAATGGAAAATGCTTCTCATGCAGCCGGGTCACTGCATTTGGATTGGGAAGTTGGTAAGAGCACCGTCTGGAAACAGAAGGGCTCTGATGATCTCTTCCTGGAATTTAAGGAAAGATCCGGTCCATCCTGAAGCTTTGTATAGCGTGTCTGCGTGAAGTGAGGACAGAATGAAAACATTCCATGAATCCCTCCACTTCATAGTTTCATAGTTAGTTAGGTTGAATAAAGACACCAGTCCATCCAGTTCAACACTTCACTGTTAACAAATTATTACACTTCAAGCAGGCTCTCTCCCCCCCTCTAAGTAGGGATTCTACAAGCCTTTGGGAGAAGCGCCGGCAATTAGATCACACGGTGCCACATGCGCCAATTCCATAATCAAAAAGGTGACCAAAAAGTGGCACGCTCGTGTAATAATTGTCCACGTACAAGTGGTACCCCTTTCCAAATAAGGGTGACACCAAGTACCACTCCCATCCATCTTACCAGTGCTCCCTATGTAGTCTGGGAAGTTCTCCGTGACTATCTCTTCCCTCGTAAACCATAAAACGACCTGTCACAGAGCGTATACATCTTGACCCTGTATCTGGAACGCTTGCTGGGAAGATATTGTTTGATAGACAAGCAGCCAGAAAACTTAATCAGGGACTCATCAATGTAGACAACTTGATCGGGAGTAAACAAGGCTGCAAAACGTTGGTTCAAGTGGTTTACGAGGGGCCACATTTTGTAGAGCCGATCACATCCAGGGTCACCCCAAGGATGATAGAGTTCATTGTCATTGAGGTGCGTGAACCACAAGATCTGCTTGTATCGTGTCCTAGCCATGGAGGCAGAGAACAAGGGCATATGGTGAATTGGGTCAGTGGACCAATATGACCGCAACTCACTCTTTTTAGTTACGCCCATGAGGAGGCCCAGAAAGGTCTTAAATTCTGAAACCGTAATTGGTTTCCAATCTCTGGCAAGGGTTAGCTGGGGATTAGCGGAGATGAATTGACCAGCATACAAATTGCTTTGGTCCACGATAGATCTATAGAGATCTTCGGTGAAAAACAGCGAATAAAAAGCAAGTGGCGTAAAATCAACTGTTTCCACCTGAATGCTGGGTTGGCCAGTGAATGGGGGGAAGTACGGGTGCTGCATAAGCGGTGGGTTCCCAATTAGGATTGGCGAATGCAGCAGGAAGGGCACTATGGGTTTGACTGGCCTGTGTTTGTCTTCTTCTTGGTGGCAGGGGGACACTACTTGTGCTGGATGTATGACCAGGATGTACTAGGCTGCTGGTGCTTGCCAGTTCACCAGAAGGAATAGCAGCACTAGTACTGGCTCTCTGCTCTATACGAGGGACCTGTGGTTCTTGCACCTCAATGACAGCAGAAGATCGGAGTCTGGTATGGCTGACCTTGGCAGGGACCACAACTCCATCGTCAGAGCCATCTGTCAGGGTGCCACTGCTGTCTACAGGTTTGTAGTCTGAGCCTGAATCTGACAGATGAGTGACTTCCTCTTCACTACCTGTCATGCTCAGAAACGTGTAGGCCTCTTCATTAGTGTACCTTCGATTTGACATTTTGGTCCCTAAGTTTACTGGTACACTAGTGAGACTCACAGGTAAAATAAAGCACCTGACTGTCAGTGACTGCTTCAAAGGCTGCAAAAAAACCTGTTATGCCCTGTATACACGGTAGGACTTTGACGGAAAATGTGCGATCGGATCGTGTTGTCGGAAAATCCGATAGTGTGTGGGCTCCATCTGACTTTTTCCGTCGGAATTTCTGAACACAAAGTTTGAGAGCCAGATCTAAAAAATTTCCAACAACAAAATCTGATTGTTTAAATTCCGATTGTTTGTAGACAATTCAGACGGACAAAGTGCCACGCATGCTCAGAATAAATTACAAGACTAAAGCTATTGGCTACTGGCCCGTCATACATGTTCTACGTCACCGCGTTCAGAACGATTGAATTTTGAGACCGTGTGTATGCTAGACAAGTTTGGGCCAAAATCCATAGGATTTTGTCGTTGGAAAGTCCCACTGTGTGTACAGGACATTAGCATTCACAGGGATCAGGCCTGACTCTGCGAACGCTGCAGTTATGTGCTTCGTGTTTTGTAAGTGACAGTGATCGATTGATACTGCATTTGGGTGGGCTGGAGGGGCAAAACGCAGGTGCTAGCAGGTATCTGGGCTGATCCCGCTAACACTGCGTTTTTTGGGAACCCTAAACTGCTGGGGACGCTAGTATTGATCTGATCAGATCAGATATCGCACCCCCCCCCAGCCAGCTGTGCTAGGTATGTATACCTATGTGATTTTGCACAGCTGGAATAAACTGCGGCGGCTGGTCCGGAACTGGTTAAAGTCGCTCTAAAGGATAAACGTTTTTTTTTTTACTTTCATGAAGGTAAAGAACCCTTCTGTGTGCAGCTGCTCTCCCCTCCTTATTGGCTGAGACACAATATGAGCCATTGGCTCCTGCTGCTGTCATTCACAGCCAGTAAAGAGGAAGTGGACAAACAGAGCAGGACTAGGGAGAAAGCATGCACAAGTGCCCCATAGCAAGCGGCTTGCTATGGGGGCACTCAGCGGAGGGGGGAATCCAAGGACGTTGGCGGGGGACCCAAGAAGAGGAGGGTGGGGCCTGATCTGAGCAAAGCCATTGCACAGAGCAGGTAAAACAAGTTTTTTTTTTTAAATTAAAATAACAAAGTTAAAGGCTTACCGTACTATCACTTTGAGAATAAAGGTACACTAGTTCATTTAGGCCTCATGTACACTGCTGCTGGTAAACGGACGTTTAGGCGCAGTTGGGCATTTTTGTAAACTCCTCCTGAACCCTCCTCTGTTATCTCATCAGTACATGTACACAGGGTAGTTTCTAGGCAGCTGTGTTTAGAGGCTTTTTTTTGGACTGCAAAAAAAATGCGTTAAGAAGCTGTGTTCTAGAGGCATTCCAAATGCCAAACGCGGCTAACTTGCAGTTTCATTTACAGGCGTTTTTCATTTTTGGCTATTTTGAAAATAATAAAAATAAATAAATAAAAATTTCTTCAAACGCTTCTCGATGCAAAAGCGGCATGTAAACGCGGCTAAACGGCCATTTTTAGCTGTCAAGTTAAATTGTTCAGGGGAGGTTGAACAATGTCCCGTGTACATAAAGCCTGAGCCCTTGTACACACGATCGGAGAGTCCGACAACCAAATCCGTCGGATTTTGTCCGAAACTGTTGCATACACACGGTCGGACGAAGTTGTCAGAAAATCCGATCATTCAGAACGTGATGACGTTATTTCGTTACGATGGGACTACAGTGCCTTGCGAAAGTATTCGGCCCCCTTGAACTTTTCAACCTTTTGCCACATTTCAGGCTTCAAACATAAAGATAAAAATTTTTTATTTTTTGTGAAGAATCACCAACAAGTGGGACACAATTGTGAAGTGGAACGAAATCTATTGGATTTTTGAAACTTTAACTAATAAAAAAATGAAAAGTGGGGCGTGCAAAATGATTCGGCCCCCTTGCGTTAATACTTTGTAGAGCCACCTTTTGCTGCGATTACAGCTGCAAGTCGCTTGGGGTATGTCTCTATCAGTTTTGCACATCGAGAGACTGAAATTCTTGCCCATTCTTCCTTGCAAAACAGCTCAAGCTCAGTGAGGTTGGATGGAGAGCGTTTGTGAACAGCAGTTTTCAGCTCTTTCCACAGATTCTCGATTGGATTCAGGTCTGGACTTTGACTTGGCCATTCTAACACCTGGATATGTTTATTTGTGAACCATTCCTTTGTAGATTTTGCTGTATGTTTGGGATCATTGTCTTGTTGGAAGATAAATCTCTGTCCCAGTTTCAGGTCTTTTGCAGACTCCAACAGGTTTTCATCCAGAATGGTCCTGTATTTGGCTGCATCCATCTTCCCCTCAATTTTAACCATCTTCCCTGTCCCTGCTGAAGAAAAGCAGGCCCAAACCATGATGCTGCCACCACCATGTTTGACAGTGGGGATGGTGTGTTGAGGGTGATGAGCTGTGTTGCTTTTACGCCAAACATATCGTTTTGCATTGTGGGCAAAAAGTTCGATTTTGGTTTCATCTGACCAGAGCACCTTCTTCCACATGTTGGTGTGTCATCCAGGTGGCTTGTGGCAAACTTTAGACGAGACTTTTTATGGATATCTTTGAGAAATGGCTTTCTTCTTGCCACTCTTCCATAAAGGCCAGATTTGTGCAGTGTACGACTGATTGTTGTCCTATGGAAAGACTCTCCCACCTCAGCTGTAGTTCTCTGCAGTTCATCCAGAGTGATCATGGGCCTCTTGGCTGCATCTCTGATCAGTCTTCTCCTTGTCTGAGCTGAAAGTTTAGAGGGACGGCCAGGTCTTGGTAGATTTGCAGTGGTCTGATACTCCTTCCATTTTAAAATGATCGCTTGCACAGTGCTCCTTGGGATGTTTAAAGCTTGGGAAATCTTTTTGTATCCAAATCCGGCTTTAAACTTCTCCACAACAGTATTACGGACCTGCCTGGTGTGTTCCTTGGTCTTCATGATGATCTCTGCGCTTTCAACAGAACTCTGAGACTATCACAGAGCAGGTGCATTTATACAGAGACTTGATTACACACAGGTGGATTCTATTTATCACCATCAGTCATTTAGGACAACATTGGATCATTCAGAGATCCTCGCTGAACTTCTGGAGTGAGTTTGCTGCACTGAAAGTAAAGGGGCCGAATCATTTTGAATGCACCACTTTTCAGTTTTTTATTTGCTAAAAAAGTTTAAATTATCCAATAGATTTCGTTCCACTTCACAATTGTGTCCCACTTGTTGGTGATTCTTCACAAAAAATAAAAATGTTATATCTTTATGTTTGAAGCCTGAAATGTGGCAAAAGGTTGAAAAGTTCAAGGGGGCCGAATACTTTCGCAAGGCACTGTACGTTCAGGCTAGTAGCCAATAGCTTTGATGTAGGAATTTGATCTGAGCATGCGTGGCACTTTGTCCGATCGGAATTCTCTACACATGATCGGAGTATGTCCGATCGGAGCATTTTGTCAGAAAATATTTCCGGCAAGTTGGAAAATTTGGTCCGACGGATATTCAGACGGAAACAGTCCGATGCAAACCACACAGTCGGAATATCTGACAAAATGCTCCGATCGGACACATTCCGTCTGAATCTCAGGTCGTGTGTACAAGGGATTAGAATTTAGCACTTGAAATCTAGTTTACAGCAAGCAATCAGAAAATAAGTTTACTTTAATCACACTAAAAAGGTCTGAATCTGGATCCATCATGCAATCCTGCTTAAAAGTACATGTGTTATCTTCCATCTACTGGAGAGGGGCAGCTTGGAAGTGTTAGAAGCTGATGGGTGACCTGGAACATCAAATTCTTCTCTAATGGCTGCTGAATGGTGAATGCAAGCAGATGTTATACATAGTTTATACAAGAGGAGTATATTACCAAACTAAGAACATACCTTCTTGAGCAGCTTCAGGGGAAGGAGTCTGTCCAGCTTTGCTGAAGATGACATTGGCCGCAGCAAGACAGTGCCTGGATTCCATGTAACATTGCTGTGTTTATAAACAGAACATTGGTTCAGAAATGTCAGAACTCTGTCAGATGGACTACAGTATTTAAAGAGATTGGGACAGCTAATATAAAAAAGTCCAGGCTAATAGTAAGTGGCCATATATGGGGAAAAAAAATGATATGCGTCTACCTAGCTCTCTCTAATATCTTTTAGTAAACAGATGAGAAGTCAATTAACCCATGCCCTCTTATTTACAGCCAATGCAGTGCCTTACAGATGAATTTTATAAAATACTGGACTTCAAACAATTGGCTAGGATGGAAAAAGCATTTTTACTTATGTGAGCCTTTGCCCCCCTGGCAAACAGCTCTTCCCTTAGCAACCAGCCCACCAAGAGAACTCTGAGCACAGTAAACGCAGGACCCTTTAAATTTGCTACACGTTTTAAAATGGTAAGGTGGAGTCTGTGGTGTTCTTAGACAGCACCAATCAGAGTGGCACTGTGAGGGCCACTAACGGATGTCAACAGCACGGTTTACAGTCGAGAGCCTCCCCTTACTCAAAATACAGAAAAGTCAATCAATAAATGTTTAAATGAATGAAAAGGTAGGCAGCAGGAACTTTGATTATTTTATTGAATTTTAATGTGGAACCATTTTTACCTCTCTGGATTGCATTCCAGAAATGTCTGACAGACAGTGAGGAGGCAATTTGTTGCCTCCTTACTGCCCATTTTAACCCCATAAATATGCCACACCACTACACTGCAACCACTTGCACAAAGGGAAAAAAAAAAAAAAAAAAGGAAGAATTTAAAATAAATAATACTCATTCAAAAAAGTACCTTACCTTTCCCAGATAGTACTGTGATAATGTGGCTGCATTGATTGCCCATTCCACTGGGTTGTAGCCATCATATTCCAGCTGCCTCTGAAGGGTTGTATGACAGTACTGAGCTGACTTCTCATCCTGCTTCAAATGTTTGTAGACTTGTGCTAGATAGTACATTGTATGGGTGTATACACGCTCAAATCTGAAAAAAAAAAAAATGAAGGTTATTGAACGATACAGGTAAAGTTAAACTTTACCTTGTTAATGCAAGTCAAAGCAACAGTTACACCTAAATGCCCCCCAACCTGTACATATTGTCTTTTCCTCCACTCTCCCAGCATCTTAGCCTGCTACCTGTAGCGAAAAGAAATAGCCAATACCTCTGAATAGAAGGTTAATGGGACTCTCTCCCCTTTTACTCACAATGCAATGCTGGGTAAATAAGCGGCCAATTACCATGCCTGAGCACTGTCACATGGGGGCAGGTAGAATGCCCTTAGCCCAGATCAGATTGACTCTGTAGCTTCTTCTACATGTTCCTGAACTTCCAAATGTAATTTTACAGCAAAAAAATTCTAAAGTACAAGTTATCAACTGTATTATAGTTATAATCCTATAGGAGGTGTGTGTATTGCCACTCACATGGTTTAATTTTTGCAGATCAAGCACCGAAGAGGTTTTGGCTACTTCACAACCGGTGCTGCCTGGATTATCCTGATGTATTTTGCCATATTCTTATCCTAATTTTTGATGGGTGACCAGCGTGAACAGGGCTGCTGATAAGGCAATACAGCTAATCCTCCTGTACTGGGCCTGGGCCCCATCAGTTCAAAAGAGGGGTCCGGCCACCTGCTGAGCAGGAAGGCCATCTGTACTACTTTACTGCAGACACTGATCCTCTTGCCTCCTCCTGCAGCGCTGGCAGCTTCTCCTTCTCTCCCTCCAGCTGTGCTGCAGGGGGATCAGTTCTAGCACCCGCACCCCCATACGCCTGCTCTCCGTGCCCCCCCCACCCCACCCAAGCATTCCCCTTTTCCCTGAAGCGCTGCTGGCTTCCCTCCTCTCCTCATCTGCTGTGGGCACACAAGAAGGTGTTTCAGGATGAAGAGTGGGCAAAGGTCATAAAATAATGATTTTACTGTATTTTTAAATATCATTTGGCATTTTATAGGAGGGTGCGGAGGGGAGGGAAGTGGGGACCCATCAGGTACGCAGTATGGGGCCTTGTGATTTCTAACAGCAGCCCTGAGTGTGAAGAGTAGTATATGGCATTTATGCTGTATCTCAAACACTACAGCTGAAAAATCCCCAGGAACAGGTCTATCATTGCAGGCACCAATATGTGTCTTGGCCTGCGTTATCTTCTTATATGGCAACTGAAAGTGGGTGGGTTATATTAGGCAGCACATGAACATGTTGTCCCTCCAGTTTAGGTGTTGAAAGCAGAAAAAAAAAAAAATAATGGACATTGCAGTTTGTCGTGTATGGGGCCATGTAGCCGCAGACAGGGTGCCAATACTGACCCGTGTCCACAGTCAAAAGGGCCTACAGTGTGCACATGAGCCTCAGAACTGGACTACAGGGCAATGGAAGAAGGTGGCCTAGTCTCATGAATCACATTTTCTTTTACATCATGTGGATGTCCAGTGCATGTGCACCGTTTACCAGGGGAAGAGATGGCACCAGGATGCAGTACGGAAAGAGAGCAAGCTTGCAGAGGCAGTGTGATACTTTTGGGCAATATATTGCTGGAAAACTGGTCCTGCCATTCACGTGGATAATATTTTGACATTACCACCCAACATCTAATGTTGCTGATAAAGTACAACCCTTTATAGACACAGTATTCCCTGATGGCAATGGCCTCTTTCAGCAGGATAATGTACCCTGTCACACTGCAGAAATGGTTTGAGGAACAAAAATTAGAGGTGTTGCCTTTGCCTCCAAATTCTCCAGATCTCAAGCTGATCTAGCATCTATGGCAGTGATGGCGAACCTTGGCACCCCAGATGTTTTGGAACTACATTTCCCATGATGCTCATCCACTCTGCAGTGTAGTGGAGCATCATGGGAAATGTAGTTCCAAAACATCTCCAGTGCCAAGGTTCGCCATCACTGATCTATGGGATGTGCTGGAAAAACAAGTACAATCCATGCAGACCCCATCTCACAACTTCCAGGATCTACTACTAACGGCTTGGTGCCAGATACCACAGCATACCTTCAGAGGTCTAGAAGTCCATGCCTCAACGGGTCAGGGCTGTTTTGGTGGCAAAAGGGGGGCCTACTAAATAATAGGCGGGTGGTCATACAGTTATGGCTGATCAGTGTATATTGTTGTAATGTAATTTACTTTTATTTATTGTTTGTGGTTGGATAAGAAAAATGAAAAAGGTTAAATGATCAACATGTAGCAGGCTGGACAAGGACTGGGCACTGCAAAAAAAAAAAAAAAAAAAAAAAAACGGCAGCTAAAATATTCTTGTATCTGTGGCTTAGGAATGTGCGATAGTAGTACTCTATTGGTACTGTCATTTCGGTTGTCAGCCACTAGGTGGGGTTGTATAATCTCTTCAGTGAGCGGACATCTGTACTGTATAATTGACTATTTGTTTTTCTACATAACAACTTTACATTATTTTGTGAGAGTTTATGGAACATGTATGCTTGAATGTGTTAAAATAAAAAAATAAAAAACTTTCTTCTAATTAAAAAATAAATACATTTTTGTATCTGCTGTTTAATTTGTTTACATCACCATGACGGTAAACAGGCATGGAATAGGTGACTTTACATACAATGTTATTAACGCTTTAACAACTAACCTCTTTGATCTTTCCTGCTCAGTGAGCTTCTGCTCCTCAGGTTTAAAGTGTTCATCAGGATCAACTGGGGGCTTGCCAATCTGAAAAATAAATGTTGGAACAAAAGATTAACATACATTTTCATGCTGTGTGTTTCTACATAGAAAAAAAAAATGGATGATTAAAAAAAACTATTTATGGCCAGTTTAAAAAATACGTTTTGAAAATATTAATTCAAACCAAGTATAAGCAGGACAAAGAATATTAGAAGGCCCCTTTCCTCTGCCGCAATTTAGCATGTTTCTTTTTTTTCTGTGAATTTTAAGACTCTAGGCACAGCAATCAGCTGCATTTGTACAATGCGATTACCTGCATTTACGTGCATTTCTGTGCAGTCTGTGCAGTTGCAGTTATTATTCCCATAGCAACCCCTTTTTTTTTTGGTCCCTTGAATCCCTTCTCACGCTGCTATCCGCAGTTGACACAAAAGACTGCGATTACCTGCGGTTATGTGCATATAGCTGCGCTACACCTGGACCAATTCAATTCTATTTTTTCTATTTGCACCGAACCACATGTAACAAAATTGCAGCTAAACGCTGTGTGTGAATGGGGCCATAGGAAAGCATTGTGTGCTTTTAGCTGCGGTAGAAAACGAGAAAATCCGGGCCTAAGAAAATTTACTTTTATCCCAGGTGCTAGAAAAAAATTTCCATCTGTCCATCCCCATTATAACATCAAGAAAATCCAAAGAATAGTTACAGAAGTACAATAATTCTAGGTTTAGCTTTGATTTAAAGGCCAAGTTTGCCTTTTGAAGCATGTCACCTGTTACACCTATATTTAGGAGGTAACATGCTCCAACAGCCAACCACCACCATTCCCCCTGAATAGGCGAGTCATTCATTCACAGCAACCGCAGCAGGCAGCTAATAATTCTTAGTAAACTGTAAGGGCGTTGGTAAGTACCCTCGTACTTCATTCACAAGTTCTGCAGCTTTCAAACTCGTCCATACAGAGGTACGGCCTGAAAGCTGCAGGGCTTGCATGAGCCTGACATTGCACCTGTGATCTACTGATCACAAGTGCAATGCTTTGCAGGCTCCTGCGGTAAAACATAATAAAACACATTTTTTATTTTTTTTCCCTGCTAAAATATGTTAATTTATTATTTTTTTTCCCCAAAAAAGGTAAACTTACAAAGAGAGAGAGAGAGAGAGAGAGAGAGAGAGAGAGAGAGAGAGAGAGAGACTTACTTTTTTCATATACTGAAGATATAGAGACTCAGCAGATTCCAGGTATTTCTGCCCAATGATAATCTCGCCTCTCTCAGCCCAGAGAATTCCAAGATTATTCTGGAAAACAGAAAAATATCTTAAAATTACAGCAAATCCTGTAGAATTATGCAAGGCTACAAAATATCCACCAGATCAGTCTTCACTTCTGCATATAATAGAATACTACAAGGTGACCGTAATAAAGAGCTGTTGAATCTATTAAAAGAAAACATTGGCTCAACAGTCTAACTTAAAGTGGTTGTAAACCCTTACAAACCACTTTGACCTACAGGTAAGCCTACATTAAGGCTTACCTGTAGGTCCAAGAAACATCTCCTAAACCTACACGATTTAGAAGATATTTACTAAAAGACAGTCACCTCTGTCTACAGTGCATGCGCCTTAGACAATGGTGCGCAGGTGCACTATCGCCGTTAGCAGCATGTCGCTGCTAGCGGCGATATGCCGTTAGTGGCGGCTCCCGTGTGCATGCGTGGGAGTGATGTCATCGCTGCTCCGGCACCGTGAGTGGCCGGAGCAGCGATACCTGGAAGAAGATGGACACTCCGTACTACAGGGGACATCGGTGACATCGCTGGCTGATGTGCCAGGTAAGTGGCACATAATGGGATACTATGCTATGCATAGTAGCCCATTATGCTTTACCTTTGCAGGGAGACAAAGAAGAAGTAAACTCTGAGGTTTACATCCTCTTTAAAAAGGTACACGTGTTCCAACCCCATGGACACTGAAGAATTTGCACATTCCTTTATCCACCTCAGCTCCAGAAGGTTTACCCCCTTAATGACCAGGTTATTTCTTACTATTTAGCACTGCGCTACTTTTAACTGGAAATTCAGGTGTCGCTGTACCCAAACAAAATTTGGACATTTTCACTTACACTTTGCTACAATGTAAAGTAACTGAAAATGTCCAAATTGGGCTGAATTAGCCATTTTCCCTCCTTAGTGTCATGTGACTCATTAGTGTTACAAGGTCTCAGGTGTGAATGGGGAGCAGGTATGTTAAATTTGGTGTTATCGCTCTTACTCTCTCATACTGGTCACTGGAAGTTCAACATGGCACCTCATGGCAAAGAAATCTCTGAGGATCTTAAAAAAAAGAATTTTTGCTCTACATAAAGATGGCCTAGGCTACAAGAAGATTGCCAAGGCCCTGAAACTGAACTTCAGCCTGGTGACCCCAACCATACAGTGGTTTAACAGGACAGGTTCCCCTCAGAACAGGCCTCGCCATGGTCAACCAAAGAAGTTGAGTACACATGCTCATATCCAGAGGTTGTCTTTGGAAAATAGAGGTATGAGTGCTGCCAACATTGCTGCAGAGGTTGAAGGGGTTGGGGTGGTCAGCCTGTCAGTGCTCAGACTATACACTGCATCAAATTGGTCTGTGTGGCTGTCGTCCCAGAAGGAAGCCTCTTCTAAAGATTATGCACAGCTGAGGGTGAAGGTGATGGACTGGTCAAGCCTGTCTCCAGACCTAAACCCTATTGAACATCTTTGGGGCATCTTCAAACGGAAGCTAGAGGAGTGCAAGTTCTCTAACATTCACCAGCTCCTTGATGTCGTCATGGAAGAGCACTCCAGTGGCAACCTGGGAAGCTCTGGTGAACGCCATGCCCAAGAGGGTTAAAGAGGAAGTAAAACCTGGTGGGTTTACTTCCCCTTTGTTTCCCTACAAAAGGTAAAGCATAATGGGCTACTATGCATCGCACTTACCTGACACTGGAGCCAGCGATGTCACCGATGTCCCCTCTTCCACGAAGCGTCCATCTTCCTTCCGGGTATCGCTGCTCCACCGCATGCGCACGGGAGCCGTCAGTGACGGCATGTTAGCCTCCACTAACGGCATGCTCAGTGCACTTGCGCTGTCTACGGTGGTCCTAGCAACCAATCATTAGCTTGTTAATATGGAAAATTAACTCCAGCAGTTCCCGCCCTCTGTTCAGCGCTGCTGTGTCTTCCCGTCTGCATGAGTAAGGCAGGAAGGGGCAGAGCTGGGGGCTGTGTAACGTAAAGGGGGTCCGGAGGTGTAGTGTGGTGAGGGGGTACACAGTATTGGCAAAAATAAAATAAAAAAGTGGGGGATGCCGAGGTATGCAGGGGGCACAGTGGGGTGCTTTTACATTTTAAAGTTGGGGGGGAGGTGCCAGATATAGGATCTGTCCCGGGTGCCAAATGCTCTAGGTACACCCCTGCACACACCTGAGCCAGGAAGTGGGTGGAGACACCACTCTACACACCTGAACCAGGACGTGGGCGGAGACAACACTATATACACCAGAGCCAGGGGTCCAGAGCTGTGGAGGGGGGCTGTGTAACATGCAGGGGCTTAGAGCTGAGGGGTGGGGGCTGTGTAACATGCAGCGGTCCAGAGCTGTGGGGGTGGGCGCTGTGTAACTTAGCATGGGTTGAGAGCTGCTGGGAGTAGGTGTAATGTAGAGGGGTCCAGAGATGCGAGGGGGCTGTTTAATGTAAAGGGGTCCAGAGGTGCAGGGGGCTGTGTAATCTAAAGGGGTCCAGAGGTGCAGGGGGATGTGTAATGTAAAGGGGTCCAGAGGTGCAGTGTGATGAGGGGGTACACAGTACTGACAAAAAAAAGTGGGGGATGCTGAGGTATGCAGGGGGCACAGTGGGGTGTTTTTACAATTTGAAGTTGGGGGGAGGTACCAGATATAGGATCTGCCCTGGCTGCCATATGCTCTAGGTATGCCCCTGCACAGACCTTAGCCTGGACGTGGGTGGAGACACCTCTACACACCTGAGCCTGGATGTGGGCACCACTCTACATACCTGAGCCAGGACATGGGCGGAGACACCACTCTACACACCTGAGCCTGGACGTAGGCAGAGACACCACTCTACACACCTGAGCCTGGACGTGGGCAGAGACACCACTCTACACACCTGAGCTTGGACGTGGGCGGAGACACCACTCTACACACCTGAGCTTGGACGTGGGCGGAGACACCACTCTACACACCTGGACATGGGCGGAGACAGCGCTCTACACACCTGGACGTGGGCGGAGACAGCACTCCACACACCTGGACGTGGGCGGAGACAGCACTCTACACACCTGGACGTGGGCGGAGACAGCACTCTACACACCTGGACGTGGGCGGAGACAGCACTCTACACACCTGGACGTGGGCGGAGACAGCACTCTACACACCTGAGCCTGGACGTGGGCAGAGACACCACTCTACACACCTGAGCCTGGACGTGGGCAGAGACACCACTCTAC
Source organism: Lithobates pipiens (assembly GCF_037356315.1). Taxonomy (NCBI): domain Eukaryota; kingdom Metazoa; phylum Chordata; class Amphibia; order Anura; family Ranidae; genus Lithobates; species Lithobates pipiens. Next base: position 38,854,966 of record NW_027507787.1, on the reverse strand, counting down.
ACACCTGAGCCTGGACGTGGGCAGAGACACCACTCTACACACCTGAGCTTGGACGTGGGCGGAGACACCACTCTACACACCTGAGCTTGGACGTGGGCGGAGACACCACTCTACACACCTGGACATGGGCGGAGACAGCGCTCTACACACCTGGACGTGGGCGGAGACAGCACTCTACACACCTGGACGTGGGCGGAGACAGCACTCTACACACCTGGACGTGGGCGGAGACAGCACTCTACACACCTGGACGTGGGCGGAGACAGCACTCTACACACCTGGACGTGGGCGGAGACAGCACTCTACACACCTGGACGTGGGCGGAGACAGCACTCTACACACCTGGACGTGGGCGGAGACAGCACTCTACACACCTGGACGTGGGCGGAGACAGCACTCTACACACCTGGACGTGGGCGGAGACAGCACTCTACACACCTGGACGTGGGCGGAGACAGCACTCTACACACCTGGACGTGGGCGGAGACAGCACTCTACACACCTGGACGTGGGCGGAGACAACACTCTACACACCTGGACGTGGGCGGAGACAACACTCTACACACCTGAGCCTGGACGTGGGCAGACAGCACTCTACACACCTGAGCCTGGACGTGGGCGGAGACACCACTCTACACACCTGAGCTTGGACGTGGGCGGAGACACCACTCTACACACCTGAGCTTGGACGTGGGCGGAGACACCACTCTACACACCTGAGCTTGGACGTGGGCGGAGACACCACTCTACACACCTGGACGTGGGCGGAGACAGCGCTCTACACACCTGGACGTGGGCGGAGACAGCACTCTACACACCTGGACGTGGGCGGAGACAGCACTCTACACACCTGGACGTGGGCGGAGACAGCACTCTACACACCTGGACGTGGGCGGAGACAGCACTCTACACACCTGAGCCTGGACGTGGGCAGACACACCGCTCTACACACCTGAGCCTGGACGTGGGCGGACACACCGCTCTACACACCTGAGCCTGGACGTGGGCGGACACACCGCTCTACACACCTGAGCCTGGACGTGGGCGGACACACCGCTCTACACACCTGAGCCTGGACGTGGGCGGACACACCGCTCTACACACCTGAGCCTGGACGTGGGCGGACACACCGCTCTACACACCTGAGCCTGGACGTGGGCGGACACACCGCTCTACACACCTGAGCCTGGACGTGGGCGGACACACCGCTCTACACACCTGAGCCTGGACGTGGGCGGAGACACCGCTCTACACCCCTGAGCCTGGACATGGGCGGAGACACCGCTCTACACACCTGGACGTGGGCGGAGACACCACTCTACACACCTGGACGTGGGCGGGGACACCACTCTACACACCTGGACGTGGGCGGGGACACCACTCTACACACCTGGACGTGGGCGGGGACACCACTCTACACACCTGGACGTGGGCGAAGACAGCACTCTACACACCTGAGCCTGGATGTAGGTGGAGACACAGTCATGTGACAGGCGGTGTCTCTCCAGGAGGCGGGTCCCTTTCACCAGGTGCTCCTCCCCGGCAGACATCTCCTCGGTCTCGGTGTGGTTGACTCCCAGGCGGTATTCTATGACAGCCCGGCGTGCGGCCAGCATGCTCTGTGTATCCTCGTCCTGTGCTCCGTCCTCCTGCCGCTCCCCGCTCTCCTCCTCCGCCCCCAGCAGAGCTCGCACCTCCCGGAGGAGCTCCCGGGCCCGGTACTTAGAGCGGTAGGGCTCATTCTCCGGATCATCTTTGGACTCCACCTCGGAGGCAGTGATTGCCCTCTGGTACGTTTCACACACTCGAAGCCAGTGATCGGCCATCTTGCAGAACTGCAGTTACGTCCGCAGAACACGGTTTAGCAGCAACGACAGCTCCTGCCGGCACTGCGCATGCGTGGTTTATTTCCGCCCTGCAGAGGACTTGTGATGCGCGCGCACCTGCCAGACAACTTTGTATGTGGATGGAGGTTCATTCCCCTCATTTCCAATTGTAGCATCTTGCACTCCCTTGTGTGGCCTTTATTGTCAATAAATATAGATTTTGTGACCCCGTGTGTGTGTGTGTGATTGTGATGGTAGTGGCCATTGGCTGTGATTTGTGTCTGAAGAAGACCCCTCTGTGCTGTGTGTAAACACCAATCAGCCATAACATTATGACCACTGACAGGTAACGTGAAGAACATTGATTAGCTGATTAAAGAGGACAAGCTCAGGCGTATTCCCAACCGCACCGCGCAGAGCCCGCTAGGAAGTCGACACTGCGGAGTGCTTATTCCCGATCCGTGGCTGCAGAGATCGGGAAATGTCTCGCTGCCTGTGATCAGCGCTGTGCAGTGCCGAAATCCTGGCGGGCTCTGTATGTGCGGTTGCAAATGGGCCTGAGCTTGTCCTTACTCATGGCACCTGAAAGTCGGTGGGATATATTTGGCAGCGAGTGAACATGTTGTCCTTGAAGTTGATGTGTTAAAAGCAGAACAAAAATGGGCAAGTGTAAGAATTTACTTTGTAATGAGCATATCCCTTTCATGACTAAGCCTATTTTTGGAATTTGGTGTTTACAAGTTAAAATACATATTTTTTGCTAGAAAATTACTTGGAACCCCCAAACATTATATAGATTTTTTTAGCAGAGGCTCTAGAGAATAAAACGGCGATTGTTGCAATATTTTATGTCACACGGTATTTGCGCAGTGGTGTTTTAAACGCAACTTTTTGGGAAAAGGGACACTTTCATGAATAAAAAAAAAAAAAAACAGTAAAATTAGCCCAATTTTTTTGCGAAATGTGAAAGATAATGTTACGCCGAGTAAATAGATACCAAACATGTCACACTTTATAATTGCGCGCACTTGTAGATTGACGACAAAGTACGGTACCTAAAAATCTCAATAGGCGACGCTTTAAAAAAATGTTACGGTTACCAGGTTAGCGTTACAGAGGAGGTCTACTGCTAGAATTATTGCTCTCGCTCTGACGATCGCGGCGATACCTCACATGTGTGACTTGAACACCGTTTACGTACGCGGGCGCGACTTCCGTATGCGTTTTCTTTGCTTCGCGAGCTCGCGGGGACGGCGGGCGCTTTGAAAAATTTTTTTTTATTTATTTTATTTATTTTTAAATGACTAAATTGTTTAAAAAAATAAAAATAAAATTTGATCACTTTTATTGCTGTCACAAGGAATGTAAACATCCCTTGTGACAGTAATAGGTGGTGACAGGTACTTTTTATGGAGGGATCGGGGGTCTAAAAGACCACCCACCCCTCCTTTACACTTCAATGTATTCAGATCGCCGAAAACGGCGATTCTGAATACCGGATATTTTTTTAAAACCGGCGCCATTGGCAGCCGAGTAAACGGGAAGTGACGTCATGACGTCGCTTCCGTGTTTACGATGAGGAGACTGGAACGAAGCCGATTACGGCTTCGTTCCAGTTCCTCCCCAGCAGCCAGAGCCGACGGATCTTTAATCGGTGCTCCCGATCGAGCGGGAGCACCGGTAACAGCGGCGAGAGGCGGCGGGAGGGGGGGACGTCCCCTCCCGCTCCTCCGGCATAACAGCCGAGCGGCTTTTAGCCGCATCGGTTGTTATGCCTGGATAGCCAATCGCCTGCTGTAAAAAACGGTACCGGGATGATGCCTGCAGGTGCGGGCATCATCCCGGTATAACCCCCGGAAGCCGAGTACGCAGATGTGCGTACGCTCGGCGGGAAAGGGATATGGCTGGGTTACCATTACTATACAGGATTTATATAGTGCCGATAGTTTGCACAGCACTTTACAACGTGAGAGTAGACACTACAAATACAATACACTTTAACGCAGGAGGAATCAGAGGGCCCTGCTTGTTAGAGCTTACAATCTAAGAGGGAGGGTCAAGAGATACAAGAGGTAATAACTGTGGGGGGGTGTGCTGATGGATAAAATAAATGTACAATTGTTAGATGGGGGTAGGATAGGCTTCTCTGAAGAGATGAGTTTTCAGGGATCGTCTGAAAGTAGACAAAGTAGGAGATAGCTGAACAGATTGGGGTAGGGTATTCCAGTGGATGGGAGAGGCTCAGAAGAAATCCTGGAGGCGAGCATGGGATCAGATGACTAGGGAGTTAGCGAGCAGGAGATCTTGGGAGGAGCGAAGAGGACAATTTGGTATTTTGAGACTAGGTTAGAGATGTAGCTGGGGGCCAGGTTGTGGATGGCTTTGTAAGTTATTGTTAGCATTTTGTAAATTTGTCGGTTGAGTGGCAGCCAATGGAGGGATTGGCAGAGAGGGGTAGCAGACGTTGAGCTGTTTGTAAAGTGGATGAGCCTGGCAGTAGCGTGCATGATGGACTGAAGTACGCCAGTGAGGAGGGAGTTGCAGTAGTCGAGGCGAGAGATGACCAGGGAGTGGATTAGAAGCTTTGTGCTGTCATTTGTTAGAAAGGGGCATATCTTGGAAATGTTGCGGAGATTGAGTTTTGAACAGCGATTGGATGTGGTGCTGAAAGGATAGTTTAGAGTCCAGGATTACACCTAGGACCTTGGCATGGGGGGGGACAGGTTGATAGTTGAGCCGTTTGATTTTTGACAGAGAAATCAGGGGAAGTGGCACGTGGGGGAGGAAATATCATCATGAGTTTAGTTTTGAATAGTTTGAGTTTAAGGAAGTGATGTGACATTGATGCTGATATATCTGTTAGTAAGAGCATCTCAAAAATTGCAGCTCTCGTGGGATGTTCCCAGTCAGCAGTGCCCAGGACCGACCCAAAAGTAGTCCCAGGATGGAAAACCAGCAACAGGGTTATGGGTGGCCAAGGCTCAGTCATGTCTGTAGGGAGTGAAGGCAGGTCTGTGTAGGCTGATCCAATAGAAGAGCTACTGGAGCTCAAATTGCTGAAAAATTCTATGGTGGTTTCCGATAGAAAGGTGTCAGAACACACAGTGCATCACAGTTTGTTGTGTATGGGGCTGTGCAGCCACTGACCGATCTTCAAAAAAGCTTGTCAAAATCCTTGCAATGTACCCAGAGAAGAATGTTTTATTCTCAACAAAAGTTGAGTGTCAGGGCTGCACTCAGCCCTTCCTTCTCTGAGCTGGCCGCTCAGCTGTCAGCTAATTGCCAGCTCTCATCTCTCTCCACAGCTACTGAGCTGTTAATGATCCTGCTTGTCAGTCCTGCCTACTTAAGCCGTCCAGTCCAGAGGAGCTCTGCCTTCGCCTTGGTCACATCACAAGAAACTATCGCCTGCGTTCCTGTTTGAAGACTGGCTTTGCTGACATCCCTTCTGGCTCTAGATCCTGCTTGCTGTTCCACTACTTTGATCCCTGACTTCTGGCTTGGCTGACTATCCGTTCCGGTTACTGAACTTTGGCTATATTTTGACTACATTTGTTCTTTTTACTTTTATAATTAAACCAGTGTAATTTAACTGTACTTCTGTCTTGGTCTGATTTCATGGTTTCTGACAGTAGGAGAAGGCCATGAATTCAGGAGATACAGTCCACTTGTTGGTAATATTTTTATGAGCAAGATCACCGCATGGATCAGTTTGCCATAGCGTTACAAATGCTCCTGAGTCACACAGCTGACCTGGAATCTCCAACTGTGGCTGCTCAGGTACAAACAGAGTTGCAGGCCGTCCCTGCTGCTGCACCAGTCTCTGTGCAGGCACCCGCCTCGGGTATTAACTCTATAAGGGGTATGTCTGGTTCTGCTCCACTTCCCCAGCGATTTGAGGGTGATCCAGTTCAATGCAGAGGGTTTCTCAACCAGGTTGAGATATACTTTGAGATGCTGCCCCAGGCATTTCCCATGGACAGAAGCAAAGTAGGTTTCATGATATCTTTGCTTTCTGAGAGAGCCTTGGCCTGGGCAAACCCTCTATGTGAGACGCAAAAAACGGAGATCAGAGGACTGTGTGGATGCTGGTCGAGAAGGATGGGAATTGGTCTGTGGTGTCACTGGGCAGGGGAGCGCTATGGTAATGAAACAGTATTATATGGTGACAGGTTAGTGGTGAGAGGGGCGGGATATTGGTCAGTTTGGATAGGAAAGTCTGGCACCTCCCTTACCATGTCCACCCCCCTCGTTGTACTCCCCGTGGCCCCCTCACCTGTCTCTGCCTCATCCGTCACACCTCACACCTGGCTTGATATACCATGGCTCCACTCTCCTCTTTGGAGCTCCGTGCTCCACAAGTCGGCTGCCACCACTCTTATTAGCAGCAGCTCCAGCCACCGGCACTCCATGTCCCTGCTAACGTTCACACAGCGTCGCTCCATGACGCAGGGTATGACGTCAGTGGGAGGCAGGATGCGGCAAAAGCCGGCACGGCTTATTCCCTCTGAGGTGGAGCTTAACGCGGCATGAGGATGATGTCGTCCAAACATCGATTATTTCAGTTGTAGCATCGATGCCGCATCGTGTATGGTCAAATCACCATGCATCGATTCTACGATTATTTTCAACAGCCCTACTCTCTACCCAGTTCTGGACTGATTACTCACGAGACTCTGCCAATCCTGATTGACCACCAATTCTGGCCATAAAGAACTGGTACGTTTTGATGTGTTGCACTCTCCTATGTTTCTGGTCATTCTGGGAGTCCCCTGGTTACGAGCACACAACCCTCGCATTGTCAGGAACATGGCCGTCACAGAACTGACAATGTTGCCTAGAACCTAGATGGATGCTCACAGAGGGTTCTGAGACGTGCAGGAGGACGCATAACATGCATCAGCACACACCGGCACACATGCGCCGTGACAGACGCTGGTACCAACAGCCCTATTTAAGCCAGCCATTGACAACAGGACATTGCTGGATTATCTCGCCTTCCCTGTGTGCCTTATGACCCTGTTTCCTGATCTGTAAGTTACCTGTTGTTGACCAGGCTTGCCTTGACCTTGCTTCCTGATCTCCTGGTTTTGACCTTTTGGCTTACATGTGGACCCTGCTTCTGTTCCTGATCACCTGGTTTGACCTTCGGCTTGCATCTGGACTCTGCTTGTTCCTGTCTTCCGTGTACGACCTTGGCTCACCCCTGGTTATGCTCTGGACTGATTTATCCATGTATGACTTCTGGCCTGGCTCCTCCACTTACCAAACACAGCAAGTTCAGCTCAGCCTGCTACAGTCCTCCCTCAGTGGCCAAGCTCATCTGACTACAAGCAAGCACCTTGCAAACCATGCTTCTTTGAGCACTGCGCTTTCTGTTCCCAACTCCAACTGCACTTAGCCGCAAGGGGAGCCCTCTTAGCATCTCAAACAAGATATTTGGGTGGCACACCATAAAAAAAAATGCATAAAGATGGTGCTGCCATAAGACCATACAACAGAACAAAAATATTACAGCACACACATGCAAAACTAACATTTACCTCCAGCAAGGCTTTTTAAAAACACCTAGACATTTTCAAAAAATAAGGGGATTTGGTCACACCATATTGCTATACGGTGCTTAAGCCCAGTTACTGCACCATCTTTATGCATTTTTTTTAGGATGTGCCCCCAAATATCTTGTTTGTCTATTGTATGGATTCTGACCAAATCCTGTTGGGTGGAGCACCCCACTCCCTCAGTAAGTACCTCTCATTAGCGACCACCTGTGTCATGGTGGAGACCTCATGTTCTCCCATATAGAGTATAGCTCCCATGGTTCAGAGAAGCAGGATCTTCTAGTCTCATTTATGTCCACTGAACGATTTACCGGTCATTACCTAATGGCACTATCGTTTGTGCTCATGGCCGAATGTTCTTTTTTTTTTTTCTAAAATGGGTTTGGCTGATTTTTCGTATAGTGTATGGCCAGCATTAGGAGGCTGTGGTGGGAATTGGGTCCCAACGATGGGACCAAAAGTTTTTTGTTTTGTTTTTGGAATCAAGCTTTATTTGACCCACACGCATTAGGGTTCAAGAAATCTGAGAATCCATTGAGTCTAATTTATGATTTAAATCCATAAGTGTTTTTTAAGCAATGGTTTATGAGACAAAACTGAATATAGAAACAGCCCTTAACTGCTTCTTAGATAATTGACTCCTTACATGGAGTTTACACATCTATAGTAACATTTTTTATTTTATTTTTTGTACTCAATATATTTTTATTCAATTTTCCTTAACAGAGAAAAAAGGTACAAAAAGAAGTAAAAGTTAAAAGGGAGAATACAAAAATCGTTTAATGTGTATATGTGTGTGTGTGTGTATATATATATATATATATATCTTTTTTTTTTCTCAGCGAAAAGGTGCAGGAACTCACCCTTCTTCCCATAGGTCATGCCTGTCTCCACCCCTACCCAACCCTAGATCCGACCCTAGGACCTCCACCCTTTTCTCCACCCTTACCTCCTGGCACTGCCCCCTTTGGAGAACAGGGAATCAAGTATAATGTGTGTGGGGGGGGGGGGGGGGCTAAACAAGTCATTTTTATGGAATTTGTTAATACAAAAGCAATGTAGTAAAATTTACAAAACATTGGAAATATCCAGAAATTACCAAAGTAAGCTCAGAGGCACTTCCAGATGATTTCAACAGACACATATGCAGCAAAAGACCCCCCCCCCCCCCCCCCCCGCCCTTATCCAGCCAGAGACAGCCCTTATCCAGCAAAAGGCATCCCTTATCCAGCAAGAGACATCCCATATCACGCAAAACAGCCCATATCCTGCAAGAGACATCCCTTATCCAACACTGAATAATTAATTAACTTACCAAAAAAGCAATGTCTCCATAGGAAAGTAGGCTAGCACATTGTACCGCAGCTCTTCCTGACAGCTGTGATTGCCACCAAAAATGAGCAAGCGATCCGGTCTGCAGAGAGAGGTGGAGTGCAGATGATCAGGGCCGATCCTAGGGTCACAGACGCCTGGGTGCAGAAATATTTCTGGCGCCCCCACGTGAGCGTGGTCATCTTACCAACGCCTCCCCTTTACAGATGTCACTGTGGCAATGACTCAAACACAGAGATGCTCCCATAAGAAGTCTTTATTACCCTAGGATCCTCTCATGATCTTTTAACAATAAAATACAGGAAGCGTGTAGACTAATGAGACCTGGAGGGGAGTCTGATGCACACAGAGAGTGCTTCTGTTAGAGCCCCCAGACATAGTACAGGAGACGGTCAGAGACTGCAGACATGATACAAAAGACGGTCAGAGACTGCAATCAGTACAATTATGGTCAGAGACTGCAGACATAATACAAGAGATGGTCAGAGAATGCGGACATATTACAGGATATGGTCAGAGACTGCAGACATACTACAGGAGATGCCCAGAGACTGCAGACATACTACAGAAGATGCCCAGAGACGGCAGACATAGTACAGGAAATGGTCAGAGATGGCAGACATACTACAGGAGATGGTCAGAGACTGGAGATATAATACAGGAGACGGTCAAAGAGACCGCAGACATGATGTGGTTAACAATGTGTCCGCTGACATCAGTACTGGAGTTTAATAATGCGTCTGCTCACACCAGTGCTGGGGTTAAATAATGCGTCCACTGACACCAGTGCTGGGTTTAATAATGCGTCCACTGACACCAGTGCTGGGTTTAATAATGCGTCCGCTGACACCAGTGCTGGGTTTAATAATGCATCTGCTGACACCAGTACTGGGTTTAATAATGCGCCCGCTGACACCAGTGCTGGGTTTAATAATGCGCCCGCTGACACCAGTGCTGGGTTTAATAATGCGCCCGCTGAAACCAGTGCTGCGTTTAATAATGCGCCCGCTGACACCAGTGTTGGGTTTAATAATGCGTCCGCTAATACTAGTGCTGGGTTTAATCTGAGGCTAGCTATTCCCGTAAGTGGGTGCAGATACCTGGATTATCCTGAAAGGTGCCAATTGTGGCACCGGGGGGGGGAGGGTTCTGATGAGCGGAACTTCCACTTTAGGGTGGAGGTCCGCTTTAATTTAGCAGATTCTTTCTCTGTAAAACAATTTATTTTCTGCTTGCATCAGTATGATTGTGGAGAATGCTTTTTGAGTCTGGCTCAAAACTGACTGGTGTCAGTATTGTAATGTAAACGTGTATTTGTCAGTGGATTTGGTATTGATGTGAACTGTACATCTATGTTCCTCATCTTGTTTATATAAAGACTATGAACAGCCATAACAGAAATTACTTTTTTTAAATCCAATGCCACTGAACAATTGTTCTGTAGAGTGACCGTCACATAAACGTTTATCAGCCATATGTGTATGTTTGTCGACATATTTTGGTACATAACACTGAATCTTGCTAGATGTATTAACAATAAATATCCAGGTTCATAAGAATATAGTACAAAATGTAGTGCAACTTTCTAAGGACAAAATAAGTGCACATTTGTTAACAAAATGAAAGGTGTGTTTAGCTTTTTTAATAAGCCCTTGTACACACGGTCGGAGATTCTGTCGGAATGTGTCCGATCGGAGCGTTTTGTCGGATATTCCGACTCTGTGGTCTGCATCGGACTGTATCCGTCGAACCAAATTTTCCAACTTGCCGGAAATATTTTCCGACAAAATGCTCCGATCGGACATACTCAGATCATGTGTAGCCCCTGTGTTTTGTGTGTAAACTTACCACAACAACATTATTATATTTTTTAGATTTTCTTTTTTAATCTACAGGAGGTTGTTTAGTGTTGGTACCCCTTGTTATTCATTTCACTTTTTTGGGGGAAATGTACCTGCCTGCTCACAAATAAACTGTCCTTTTGGAAGGAAAACACATACGCAAGTATTTCATCAAACAAAAAAAACCTTTATTTTGGTCGCAATAAAATAAAAAGAGGAAGGCAGCGCTGGAGAAACTTGTTACTTTGGTGCAGCCTTTGGCCCCCAGGGCAGACATGAACAAATTAGAATAAGAAAAATTAGTGGCCTGAGGAGTACATATCTCAGGGAGAGAAGTCTGGTCCAGAAGTCCTAGAGATCAGGAAAATCAGATGCCATCTATGTCCCCAGGATGTGGTTCTTCAAGAGGCTGCATCTTCTGGCAGACCAGACTGAACCCAGGCCATCACTCTCTTGTCTTCCTTAGGCACTTCCCACCAGGCATTCTTCCAGGCTGTGGCTGGGCTCCTGTAGTTGGGGCAGGAGGAGGAGAAGGAGGGCGTTGGTCGACCTCCTGGCTGCCACTTGCCACAGCCTCCCCCCAACTGAGGTCTTCCTGTGTATGAAAATGGGACATAGTTTTACTTTTTTGCTCATCAATCACACCATTTTGAGCTCATGACTTTTGCAAATTGAATGTTACCAAATAGAACAGACTATCATTCTGAGCCCAGCATTTTTCATTCCCGTCCCAATCATTTTTGGTCACTACTGTCTATTGAGATGTAAACCACATTGTTAAATCACAACTTATTGATCAATAAGAACATCTAGTTAACATCATTAAATGTACCACAAGAAATATGTTCAACAATGCAATACCTGTCTCAAGCTGGGCCCCGCCCCATGTTGCTGCCTGGAAGGTCCAGGTTGCACGTTGGAAGCCTCAGCTGGGGGTGAAGAATGCCTTGAAGGAAGACTGGAGAGTGGTGGCCTGGGTACCCCCTGGTCTACCAGAAAATGCATCCTCTGGAAGTAAACCATCCTGGGGTAATAAACGGCATCTGGATCTCCTGATCTAAAGGACTCCAGGTGCTTCTTTCTCTCCGTGAGATATATACTCTTCATTACACCAATTTTCCTAGTCACATAGGCCATGTCTGCCATGGGGACCATGATCCGCACCAAAGAAAGAAGTTTCTCCAGCGCTGCCTTCCTCTTTCTTCTGTCGTAATAAAACTGGTTGTTGATCTGTCACAGGCAGGGCATCTCCTTGTACAGTTCGAGGAATAGCCCCATAAAATTGGGGTTTTGGAATGGATCCATCTTGTCTGCAAGACACAACACAAGACAAACCCTAAAATACTAATAATGCCATGAAAAACCCTCCTAATCTTGTCCCAACATCGGCCTAGATAGAAGCAGTCTAGTCTAGTGATGCACCAAGTTAAAAATGTGACCTTCGTTTGCACGATTGTCACATCCGCGCTTCACTCTGTTCCCAGATCGTACGGACAACACACGCGTGTTGCGTTTTATATACAGTGGGCATGCGTGAAACTCTGCCCGCCCCTGACGTTCTTTCTAGACTATTTCCCGCCCCTTTGCTTTCGGCGCAGTGGGGAGAGCAGATGGCGGAGAGAACACAGGTGCGCAATCAGAGTTCCACTAACGAGGAGGGTGAGGAAAGCCCGGAGCCTGAAACGTCCCGATCCAGGAAGAGAAGATTTAGGGCCTCAAATATGTCTTTTGGAGAGATGTTGGAGATGGTGGACCTTACCCAAACCCAAATATCAGAAAGGCCAAGATCATGACTAAAGTTGTGAAGAGACTTCATAAGAATTTTGGGGTACGGCGATCCAAGGATCAACTGAGAAAACGCTGGTCAGACCTGAAACTGAGGGAGCACCATCAGTACAGAAGGATCAAGCGTGTTCTTCAAAAAAGTAAGTAGCTGTCGTGTGTTCATATGATTATTCTTGCTTGCATACTGCTCCATGTGCTTTGATTTCATGTTGTGCAGTTTAAAATGGCCACTTTCAAGTTCATGGTTTCATTCGTTCGTAAGAAACATCGTTCTGCAGGGAAGTATTCCAGCTGAACAAAGTGTCCCCAATAATGTTCTCACCTTGGAGCTCGGCCCAAAAAATCAATTGTACAACACTTCCAAGCAATGTTTCATATTCCGAATTCTGCCCTCTGTGTGCTAATTATTCTGTTTTTACATTCTCATAGGGGAGAGAAGACTCGGCAAGTATGAGGACACCAGGGACCACACCCCTCCCAAAGAAGGCCAAATACCAAAACCAGAAGCAGAGGAGCAGGAGGAGGAGAAGGAGGAAGGAGGGATCGTTGAAGTTGGACAAATTGTCACCACAACAGGTGAGTGTCGGAGAACACAGCTTCCGGTAAGCTCATCAATGTATATCACCATATTTTTAATACATGGTGTGTTTTTTTGATTTGTTTTGTAGGTGATGTGGAAGAAGAATCCCCTTTTACCAGTGAAAGTGCCCAGATCCTGATTGGGGAGATAATGGGGTGCAATCGGGATTTGGAAAATATACAGCAAAACATCAATGATGTTAAAAATAAAATGAAGAACATCATTGATGTTTTGGGGAGAGTGTGAAACAGCCCAAACTAACTAGGGTTTTAGTTTTGCTATTTTAAAACACAACTTTTGTATTTTTAGAAAATCCAAATTTGGAAGATGCACAGAGTGTGTAAACATGCGCTATCTCCCATCATGGGGGATCAATGTACGTGTTTTGTGGAAAGTGGCTGAGATGAAGGGGCTGCAGCCCCAAAACAAGTACATTGATCCCCCATGATGGGAGATAGCACATGTTGACACACTGTGTGCATCTTTCAAATTTGGATTTTACAGAGGTGATACCCCATGTGATGAAGGCAATGTCAGCCCAGTTTGTACATACTCATGTCTGATATTTTTTTTTACTTTTCAAAGTTGAACTTTGTAAGTTCATGTGTTCTGTATTTTACGCTTTGATACATGCCTGTTTACACAAAAACACCAAGTAAACAAAAATTAGCTGAAAGACTGTTTTTGATACATACAATTTGTTGGTTTGTTGTAAAAACCTTTTCTAAATGCACATGTGAATGTGCTTGGATTAAAAAGTTAAATTATCATCAATGTGTGGCTTCCTTTTTAATTGCGCCAAAGATGTATTTGGAGTAAAATTTTAGATTGCGATGAGAATGGGTGTTATTTACTAAAGGAAACTCCACTTTGCACTCCAAGTGCAGTTTCAGGTGTACTCTTGTAGTGGATGTGCCTTTAGTACAAAAACACCCACAGTGATGTGTTAATTTGGACAATCATGCCATTTTCCTGCCATGGTGCTGAAATGAGCACGATTTTGGTCAGTAATGCACTACATACATTAGTTAACAAAAGCAAGGTGTGTGTGTAGCAGACCCACAACATAATAAGATTATCTGAAGAAGAGACTGTCCCCTCATCTCGCTCTGAACTTGGGTTTGCACTGTTGGTGAAAAAGGCACAACAAGAAAAAACGTAAATTTACCTAGGAGACACCTAAAACCAAGCCAAGCAGTAAATGAAGGAGTTTCAAAGAAAAATTTATTGAGAAAATTCCCCTCAGACATTGTCTAGCATATCAATGGCCCCCCTACCCACAAAGTAGTCCATGTATTGGGTTTTAACCTCACGGGCGCTTTGGGGGGGCAAGCCAGGATGAGCAGGTTCAAGGCCCGTGAGGTTATCATCATTTTCAAGCAAGTCTGCTTCTTGTTAGCCAACTGAGACCGCATAGTTCGCAGAAACTTTTTTAAGAAAATTGTGCAGAACACAGCACGCCAGCACTATGTGATTCAGTTTGTATTCCGCCATGTGAATAGGCGTTAGAAAAAGGCGGAACCCCCTGGCTAGTATACCAAAAGTGTTCTCCACCACTCTTTGGGCTCTGGACAGGCAGAAATTAAAAATCCTCTGGTCTGGGGTGAGGGTCCTCATCGGGAAAGGCCGCATCAGATGGTTCGCCAGGGCAAACGCCTCATCCGCGATGAAGAAGAACGGGAGTCCTTCCTGATTCTCCTCTGGGGGTGACAAGCCCAGACTGCCACTCTGGAGACGCCAGTAGAACTCCGTCCGTGCAAACACTCCACTATCCGACATCCGTTCATTTTGCCCCCACGTCCACATACAAAAACTGATATGTTGCAGACACCACCGCCAACATCACAATACTATGAAACCCCTTATAATTATATTAGTACGACCCCGAGTTGGGTGGTGGGACGATGCGGACATGCTTCCCATCAATTGCTCCTCCACAATTGGGAAAGTCCCAACGACTGGCAAAGTGGGAGGCCACAGTCTGCCATTCCTGTGGCGTTGAAGGACACTGTGGAGTGAAACAAGAACCAAAATTAGTAATTTAAAAAATCAACATTGCAAGCAGATTAGACACAAACATTTTTGGCCAAAATTACTCTAACATTTTGGGAACTGAGTATTTAAAGCCTAAAGTCTAAGGTCCCCTTATGAGAGTCATCCCCCCCCCCCCCCCCCCCCATCTGATGGGCCCTTGCTAAAAAAATGAGGGGGGGGATGTTTTGGACAGGTAACCCTCTCCACTTGATTGAGAGCTGAATGCCTAAATAATGTGTGATACTTTGGGAAGCCCCTCCTTACTTACACTATTGGCAGCCCACCGGACAGGTAAGAAGTGTCATAATACCAAAAAGAAACCAAAATGGAAGCACATTTTGACATTCTGCTATCACATATCAAGATAATTAATAGGTGAAAAAAAAAAAATATAGCATTTGAAAGTATTGTGGCAGGCCCTTGCACTACATGCTTAGGTGAATTTATCCATAAATGTGAGCATCAAAAAGGTAGGTAGAGTGTGTATTGAGTTTGGTAAAGTCAGCAGATAGAGGATTGCTATCAGCTGAGCTAGCAGTTGGGGGGAGGGGGGTTCCTAATGAGTTTGGCACAACCAAAAAAATTAAAAAAAGTCACTCTGCATGAATTGAAGCACACGCATAACATTTGTAGACATTATAGGGGGTGTTTAGGGGAAAGAAATACTATGGAGCTGACAAAAGACATTGATAAGTGACTAGACTATAGTTTTATGGGCCAAGAAGAGCATGGTGGGGAAGTTAGTGAGGCAAATATGCCTGAGGACAAAGGGGCAGAGTATATGAATTAGAGCATATTGCAATGATGTTAATTAGGGAATGAGGAAAGAAATGCAAGACATTAGCAATCATGAAATACATAGAATGTGATGTTAAAGGATAAAACTTAGCTTCATATAGTCCTTCTGCAGGACCTGAATGATGGCAGAACAGGTCTCTGGGATAATGATCCCCAGAGCCTGGGGGGAGATGCCTGTGGAGAACTTGAGGTCCTGAAGGCTTCTCCCTGTCGCCAAGTAGCGCAACGTGGCAATATGCCTCTGCTCCAGAGTGATGGCTTGCCACATGCAGGTATCCTGCCTGGTGATATAAGGGGTCAGCAAAGCCAGCAGACAGTGAAAAACGGGGTCCGTCATCCAGAGATAATTCCTGAAATCATCAGGATTATTCTCCCGGATCTCACGGAGCAAAGGCATGTGCGAGAACTGGTCACGCTGGCGCAACCAATTCTTGGTCCACAAACGCCTCCCCTCCCTGTTCATGGACCGGGCTTGTGTCAAAGTAAGAACCCCAACACGAAGCCCCTGCACAGCACAAACTCTACGACGAGTACGTAGACGAAACATGGTTTGAAAATGGTCGGCTCGTCAGAACGGACACCAGAAAGCACCAATAAACAGCAAGGCCTGAAAGAACGAACTGAATAGCAGAAGCAAGCAGACAATAAGAAATGCAAATCAAAGCATACTATACCAAGATATAGTCCACAATGAGAAACAAATACTTACTAACTGCACGCACTGATTATCAGATACGCAAAGACAAGCAGAAACTGAAGAGTGGTAGCGATCTGAAAAGCGCAAATCGTCTCTCACCAAAATTCTACTAACACGCGATACACACGAGATCAGCAGAAGGAGCCCAAAGGGTGCCGGACGTGGTGCTGAACTTCCCTTTTGTAGGCCCACCGTATACGGCTTACGTCACCGCGTTCTTGGCAACCGGAAATTTCCGACAACTTGGTCCGACCGTGTGTATGCAACATCACTTCCGGACCTGGTCCAGAATTAATCAGTCGGAATCTCCGATCGTGTGTACAAAGGCTTAGTCTTTCTGTGTACATTTTGTGTACATTTTTACTGTGCCTATCACAGGTCTCTGCCATCTCGATGCACACAACATATCTGTACTTTATTCATCCGGTAGTATTAACATTTTTTAACACCATCAATAGCGATCATACAGAGTACGGCTTTTACGGCTAGTAGTTCATTGTGTTGGAACTACCACCGAGACTGGTGAGTGCATAACTTACACAATACAGTAGCTCCAACCCTGATTGTGCCTTCCCCATTCCTCCACTGCAGTCTAGCAACCAAAAACCTTGACTGTGTGTATTGTATTGTTATCCCTTCCCTGCTGTGTCTGCCACAATCCAATACCAGACCCACTCGTAGTGTGCATGCGTCGGACTCCCGACCAACGCATGCGCAGTAGAGACGGCAAAAAACACGATCGCAGTGCGCATCAGCCGGATTCCCGGCCGATTCATGCGCAGTAGAGCGCCCGAAAATCCCGATCCTTCTGCGCATGCGTTGAACTCCCGACCGATGCATGCGCAGTAGAGCACCCGAAAATACCGGTCGTTCTGAGCATTCGTCGGATTCCTGGCCGACGCGTGCGCAATAGAGACGGCAAAAACACGATCGCACTGCACATGCGTCGGATTCCCGGCCGACTCATGCGCAGTAGAGCGCCCGAAAATCCCGATCCTTCTACGCATGCGTCAAACTCCCGGCCGACGCATGCGCAGTAGAGACGGCAAAAACACGATCGCACTGAGCATGCATCAGATTCCAGGCCGACGCATGTGCAGTAGAGCGCCTGAAAATCCCGATCCTTTTGCGCATGCGTTGAACTCCCGGCCGATTCATGCGCAGTAGAGACAGCAAAAAACAAGATCGCACTGCGCATTCGTTGGATTCCAGGCCGACGCATGCGCATTAGAGTGCCCGAAAAACCCGATCCTTCTGCGCATGCGTTGAACTGCCGGCCGACGCATGCGCAGTAGAACACCCAAAAATCCAGATCGTAGTGCGCATGCGTCGGATTCCCGGCCGACGCATGCGCAGTAGAGACGGCAAAAAAAACACGATCGCACTGCGCATGCATCGGATTCCCGACCGACGCATGCGCAATAGAGCACCCGAAAATCCTGATTGTGGTGCGCATGCATCGGATTCCCAGCCGACGCATGCGTAGTAGAGCGCCCGAAAATCCCGATCGCACTGCGCTTGCGTCGGATTCCTGACCGACGCATGCGCAGCAGAGCACCCGAAAATCCCGGTCGTTCTGCGCATGCGTCGGATTCCCGAGCGACGCATGCACATTTAGAGACGGAAAAAACACGATCGCATGCGCAGTAGAGTCCCCGACAATATATTAGGGGTCAGTCACACTATGTCACAGATATACAAAATGTATGTTTAAAATTAAAATGTGTAGGTGGTATATAAAAGGCACTGAGGTGTAGTTAGACATGCAGGTCTCCAAAGGATTTTTATGTTGAGAGTGGGGATGAGCCGAACACCCCCCGGTTCGGTTCGCACCAGAACTTTCGAACGGACCCCGCGTTCGTAACGAACGTTAGAACCCCATTGAAGTCTATGGGACTCGAACGTTCGAAATGGAAAGTGCTAATTTTAACGGCTGATATGCAAGATACTGTCCTAAAAAGGGTTTGGGGACCTGACTCCTGCCTCAGGGGACATGGGTCAATGCAATAAAAAGTTTTAAAAGCGGCCGTTTTGGCGGGAACACTGATTTTAATGACGATTAAAGTGAAAAAAAATAATGAAATATTCCTTTAAATATGGTGCCTGGGGGGTGTCTGTAGTATGCCTGTGAAGTGCCACGTGTTTCCCATGTTTAGAACAGTCCCTGCACAAAATGACATTAAACGGAAATAACACCATTTAAAACTGCTTGCGGTTTTAATGTTATATCTGGTTCCTGCAATATGGTTGAAAATCATTCAGAAAAATGGCATGGGTAGCCCTCCCTGCCCATTACCAGCCTATTTGGGTCTTGTACGCATATTAAGGGGAACCCCGTACCCATATTAAAAAAAGGAAATGTGTGTGGCCCCCAGGCCCTATATACTCAGAACAGCAGTATACAGGCGGTGCAAACAAGACAGGGACTGTGTAGGTTTGTTGTGTTAAGTTGAATCTGTTTGTAATTTTCAACTGGTACATTTTTAAAGTGTAGCTCCAGTCAAAAAAACTATTTTTAAGCTTTTTGGAAAACATAGGGAAGGGTTATCACCCCTGTATAATTTGTTTTGTCGTCCATCTTTTTTCATCTCACTTGCTGTTGTCTCCCTCCGTTTGCAAGTAGGAGATGTTTGTAAATTGGATGTTTGAAAGTAGGGGCCTGCCCTATATGCTCTGCAGAAATGGCGGAACAAGGTGTTGGTTTTGCCACAACATTGTAAGCCCTCAAAGTGACTCTTGGTGGGCGCTGGAGTGCCCTGCTGTGAACGATTATATCAAGAATTGTAATTACATGCCATTGTTGAACAGTGGTAGAAAAATTGACCTTTGGTGGTTGTGGTGCTGGTGCCACAACACTATAAGTCCTCACCGTTACTCTGGGTGGGCACAGGAAGGGGCCCTCCTGTGAAATATTATATCAAGAATTGTAATTACATGTCCCTGTTAAACAGGGGCAGAAAAATTGGGCCTTAGGCACTGGTGCCATCACACTGCAACCTCTGCCATATACTCTAGTTTTATTGCAGGAATTAGCCCTGCTGCAAAGCATTGCATCAAAAATTGTACTTAAACGCCCCTGTTAAACAGGGGCAGAAAAATTGGGCCTTAGGCACTGGTGCCATCACACTGCAACCTCTGCCATATACTCTAGTTTTATTGCAGGAATTAGCCCTGCTGCAAAGCATTGCATCAAAAATTGTACTTAAACGCCCCTGTTAAACAGGGGTAGAAAAATTGGGCCTTAGGCACTGGTGCCATCACACTGCAACCTCTGCCATATACTGTAGTTTTATTGCAGGAATTAGCCCTGCTGCAAAGCATTGCATCAAAAATTGTACTTAAACGCCCCTGTTAAACAGGGGCAGAAAAATTGGGCCTTAGGCACTGGTGCCATCACACTGCAACCTCTGCCATATACTGTAGTTTTATTGCAGGAATTAGCCCTGCTGCAAAGCATTGCATCAAAAATTGTACTTAAACGCCCCTGTTAAACAGGGGCAGAAAAAATGGGCCTTAGGCACTGGTGCCATCACACTGCAACCTCTGCCATATACTCTAGTTTTATTGCAGGAATTAGCCCTGCTGCAAAGCATTGCATCAAAAATTGTACTTAAACGCCCCTGTTAAACAGGGGCAGAAAAATTGGGCCTTAGGCACTGGTGCCATCACACTGCAACCTCTGCCATATACTGTAGTTTTATTGCAGGAATTAGCCCTGCTGCAAAGCATTGCATCAAAAATTGTACTTAAACGCCCCTGTTAAACAGGGGCAGAAAAATTGGGCTGCTGGCATCACCCAGAACCAAAAATGTTCTTCCAACATATCAGCGGAGGAGGAAGAGGATAGACAATCAACATAACAGGACAGTCACTCAGCATCAGCATAGGCAGTCTTGAAGGGATGTGGTATTTCAAAAAAAATTATTCGGTTACATCAGCTTCAGGTGCTTGGTAGCTGTGGGTGATCCAAGACTGATTCATCTTGATGAAGGTCAGTCGATCAACTGATTCGGTGGACAGGCGCACCCTGTGATCGGTAACAAAGCCACCAGCAGCACTGAAGGTGCGTTCCGAAAGAACGCTGGATGCAGGACAGGCCAGTAGCTCAATTGCATACTGTGCAAGCTCTGGCCAGTGATCCATCCTCAAGACCCAGTAAGCCAGAGGATTTTTAGTGGGAAAGGTGTCCAAGTCTGACCTTGCCCCTAGGTATTCCTGCACCATGTAAATTAGACGCTGGCGATGGGTGCTGGAACCAATCATACCTTGGGGCTGCGGACTAAAAAATTGTCTGAAAGCATCAGTCAGATGGCCACCTTCTCCACCGCTCCTTCTGACTGATGCCTCAGCAACACGTTGTCCAGGACCAGGAGTTTGTGACCTCCCAGTCTCTGGGAACGCGTTGCACAGAGCTTTCTGCAAGGCCTCCCGGAGATGTCTCATCCTCTGCTCCCTCTGCGATGGCAAGATAAGGTCGGCAACCTTACCCTTGTACCGTGGATCAAGGAGAGTGGCCAGCCAGTAATGGTCCCTCTCCTTGATCCGAAGAATACGAGGATCCTTCCGCAGGCTTTGCAGGATCAGGGAGGCCATGCAGCGTAGGTTAGCTGAGGCATTCGGTCCGGAGTCCTCTGGGTCACTAAGGACAACATGATCCGCAGCTACCTCCTCCCAGCCACGTACAAGTCCACGTGTTTCTTGGGACTGTAAATCATCCCTATAAGACTGCTGCTGCTGCTGCTGATGCTGAGTGCCAGCCTCCACCTCCATGCTGACACAATCATCCTCCTCCTCCTCTTCCTCCTCCTCACCCTCTTCCTGTGTGATGGGTGGCACAGCAGGAACACTGTCTGGATAAAGGGGGCCTTGAGAGGCAAGGAAGTCCTCCTCTTCCTGCCTCTGTTCTGCCTCAAGTGCCCTGTCCATTATTCCACGCAGCGTATGCTCCAAGAGGTGGACAAGAGGTACAGTGTCACTGATGCATGCACTGTCACTGCTCACCATCCTTGTGGCCTCCTCAAACGGTGACAGGACAGTGCATGCATCCCTGATCATGCCCCACTGGCGTGGTGAGAAAAAACCAAGCTCCCCTGACCCTGTCCTGGTGCCGTAGTCGCACAGGTACTCATTGATGGCCCTCTGCTGCGTGTGCAGCCGCTGCAGCATGGCCAATGTTGAGTTCCATCTGGTGGGCATGTCACATATAAGGCGGTTCTTGGGCAGGTTCAACTCCTTTTGGAGCTCAGCCAGCCGAGCACAGGCATTAAATGATCGGCGGAAATGCACACAGACTCTCCTGGCCTTCTTCAGGACATCCTGTAAGCCGGGGTACCTGCCCAAGAACCGCTGCACCACCAGGTTAAGGACGTGAGCTACACAGGGCACATGGGTCAGTTGTCCCTGTCGGAGGGCGGAGAGGAGGTTGGTGCCATTGTCGCAAACCACCATTCCTGGCTTAAGCTGGCGTGGCGTCAACCACCTCTCGGCCTGCCCCTGCAGAGCTGACAAAACATCCGCCCCAGTGTGGCTCCTGTCCCCCAAACAAACCAGCGCAAGCACGGCATGGCATCGTTTTGCCTGCGTACTTGCGTAGCCCCTGCAACGCCTACGGAGCACCGCTGGTTCTGAGGACAGAGCACTGGAAGAGGCCATGGAGGAAGAAGAAGAGGAGGGGGTGGAGGAGAGAGGTGTGTCACAACCAATAGTAGCATTTTGGAGGCGTGGTGGCGGAACAACCTCCAACACTACTGCACCTTGTCCTGCATCCTTCCCAGCAGCCAGAAGAGTGACCCAATGGGCCGTGAAAGACAGGTAACGTCCCTGTCCATGCCTGCTGGACCATGAGTCAGCGGTAATATGCACCTTACCGCTGACTGCCCTGTCCAGCGAGGCAAGGACATTGCCTTCCACATGCCGGTAGAGAGCCGGAATCGCCTTCCGTGAGAAAAAGTGGCGTTTGGGGACCTGCCACTGAGGAACCGCACATTGTACAAACTCACGGAAGGGGGCCGAGTCTACCAACTGAAAAGGCAGCAGTTGAAGTGCTAGCAATTTAGCCAAGCTAGCATTCAACCGCTGGGCATGTGGATGGCTGGGAGTAAATTTCTTCCGCCGGTCCAGCAGCTGGGGCAGGGACATTTGCCTGCTATAATCGGACGTGGATGTACCACTAGCAGAGTTCCCGGAAGCACTTGGCTGTGACACACCTAATTCTACACCTTCATTCCTCTCAGAGCAGGTTTCAGAGAGGACTGAAGGTCTAGTGGGGTTGGAGATGCCAGCTGATGAGGAGCAAGGAGAGGTCCGCTTTGTTCTTTGGTGTGGGTCTTTGAGGTATGCTTGCCAACGAGCTGCATGGCAGGTCAACATATGTCTGGTCAAGCATGTGGTGCCCAAGCGGCTGATGTTTTGGCCACGTGAAATACGCTTGAGACATATGTTGCAAATAGCAGCGGTGCGATCTGATGCACTCGTCTCAAAAAAGGCCCACACCAAAGAACTTTTAGAATAACGCGCAGAGGAAGCGCTCTGCGCAGGCGGAGCTCTGCGGTGTGATTCAGTCGGTGTGCTGCCCCTAAGCTGGCCCCCGGAGGGCATCCTGCCTCGTTGGACATGTGCCTCCTCCTCCTCCTCCTCCCTCCTTCCAGGCACCCACGTGGAGTCAGTGCCCTCATCATCCCCTCCCTCTTCATCGCTGTAGCAAACCTGGCAGTATGCTGCAGCTTGTGGAACATGACTGCCAGATTGCTGTGCTTCTTGAGCATCCTCTCTCTCTGCGCTCACGCTACTGCCTTCCTCTAGCTGAGTGTCATCATCAGAGCCCACCAAACACTGGGCATCCTCCTGGAGCATGTACCCAACACTGTGCTCAAAGAGTTCAGGAGACTCCTCAGGAGGACGTGGTGGGTCTAGGGAAGGAGTCACTGATGATGACATTGAGAGGAGGGACGACGATGTGTTGGCAGCTGCTTTTCTACTACCCTGAGACTGGGTGAGAGAGGATGAGGAGGATGAAGAGGGCTTGGTCATCCACTCTACCAAGTCGTTGGCATGTTGCGGTTCAACATGTCCAGCTGCAGAAAAGAAGGACAAGCATGTCCCATGGCCACGTGCTGATGACAATGCACCGCGTCCACGACCAGCACTGTTGTCTCTAGACACAGAGCCTGCTTGCCCTCTTTTATCGGCTCGCGCCTGTCTGCCTCTCCTTGCTGGCCTTCCAGACATGGTAATGGCCTGAAGGGAGTTGGGTAAAACAGTAGTTGGGTAGTTTATATTGTGCTGGAGGCACACAACACCCACTAACTCCTGCAGATGCCTTTTTTATAGAACAGCAGAGTTAAAGGGGTATATACAGATGTATACTGTGCTGTGCTGGAAGCACACACAACTTCCAATAACTCCTGCAGATGACAATCGGGCCCAAATAGAGAACAGCTATGTAGGTGGATTATAGCGGTATGTACTGGGTACAGAGCACGCACACAGCACGCACTATCTCCTGAGTGACACTACTGACTGCAAGCTCTATTGTTAAAGATGGACCACTAGCTATATAGGTGAGGTGAATATCACGGTGTATACTGCGGTCAGGACACGCAGACAATAACCAGAAAACAGCAGAGTTAAAGGGGTATATACAGATGTATACTGTGCTGTGCTGGAAGCACACACAACTTCCAATAACTCCTGCAGATGACAATCGGGCCCAAATAGAGAACAGCTATGTAGGTGGATTATAGCGGTATGTACTGGGTACAGAGCACGCACACAGCACGCACTATCTCCTGAGTGACACTACTGACTGCAAGCTCTATTGTTAAAGATGGACCACTAGCTATATAGGTGAGGTGAATATCACGGTGTATACTGCGGTCAGGACATGCAGACAATAACCAGAAAACAGCAGAGTTAAAGGGGTATATACAGATGTATACTGTGCTGTGCTGGAAGCACACACAACTTCCAATAACTCCTGCAGATGACAATCGGGCCCAAATAGAGAACAGCTATGTAGGTGGATTATAGCGGTATGTACTGGGTACAGAGCACGCACACAGCACGCACTATCTCCTGAGTGACACTACTGACTGCAAGCTCTATTGTTAAAGATGGACCACTAGCTATATAGGTGAGGTGAATATCACGGTGTATACTGCGGTCAGGGCACGCAGACAATAACCAGAAAACAGCAGAGTTAAAGGGGTATATACAGATGTATACTGTGCTGTGCTGGAAGCACACACAACTTCCAATAACTCCTGCAGATGACAATCGGGCTCAAATAGAGAACAGCTATGTAGGTGTATATAGTGGTATGTACTGGGTACAGAGCACGCAGACAGCACGCACTAACACTACTGACTGCAAGCTCTATTATTAAAGCTAGATCACTAGCTATATAGGTGAGGTGAATATAGTGTAGTGGTGTATACTGCGGTCAGGGCACAGACAGTAACCACTACACAAGAGCAAGATAGTAAATCAGCCAAAAACGATTGGTGTGTAACTGTGTTGAAGGTACACAGAACACCCACTGCTTCAGACGCCAACAAACTGCACGAGGCCGCCTTAATGGCGGCCTTATATAGTGTGGGGCGTGCACTACACAGCCTGAGCTATGATTTGCCACAGGCAGGATGCCTGTGGCCAACCATGGCTCTCCTCGCTGCTGGCGCTGCGATTGGCCAAGCATGCGGGGTCACAGTGCATGCTTGGCCAATCGTGAGACAGCAATGCATTGCGCCATCGCAGTGCATTGTGGGCCACACGAATTTTGCCGCGAACGGCCCAAACGTTCGGAATTCAGCGAACGCACGAACGACCGATGTTCGAGTCGAACATGCGTTCGACTCGAACACAAAGCTCATCCCTAGTTGAGAGCTATACTGAGCTATTCTTGGCAGGGATCCCTTATAGATGGTGGGAACTGACCTACTATGAGTATACAGGCTAAAGGCAATGAGTTGGTTTGCAAGACATTTTATTCAGTCACTGGCTTCTCCTTACTAATAACAGGGTTTGACATAACATGGCCCACTGATCCTGCAGTCCATTTGCTTTCCAAGGGAAGCGAAAGCCAAAAGGACAAAGGCAGAATCATTATTTATTGCCTGTCCTATCAACACCTTCTGTATTGAGGCAGCACCAGCATTCCTCTCCTACAGATCTCTAATCAATGAGCTGTTTCCAGGCTATTGTATAATGGTACAGGCTCAGCTGTTGTGGTATGAATCAATGAACGGTCTATTCTCAATTTTTTTTTTAACAACTTGGAAAATTTCTGTGTGTGTCCCAGGTCCCCCTGTGTGTGTGTTCCCCCTCCAGTGCCCCCCTGTCTTTATTGTGTTCTCCCTCCAGTGTTCCCCTGTGTGTGTGTGCGTGCGTTCTCCCTCCAGTGTCGTCCTGTGTGTGTGTGTGTGTGTGTGTGTGTGTGTGCGCGTTCTCCCTCCAGTGTCTGTGTGTGTGTGTGTGTGTGTGTGTGTACGTTCTACCTCCAGTGTCTCAGTGTGTGTGTGTGCGCGCACGTGTGCGTTCTCCCTCCAGTGTCCCCCTGCGTGTGCCCCCCTGTGTGTGTTCTCCTGTGGGTGCGTTCTCCCTCCAGTGTCCCCCCTGTGTGTGCGCTCTCCCTCCAGTGTCCCCCTGTGTGTGTGTGTGTGTGTGCGCGCGCGTCCTCCCTCCAGTGTCTGTGTGTGTGTGTGTTCTCCCTCCAGTGTCCCCCTGCCTGTGTGTTCTCCCTCCAGTGTCCCCCTGTGTGTGTGTGTGCGTTCTCCCTTCAGTGTCTCCGTGTGTGTGTGCGTTCTCCCTTCAGTGTCTCCGTGTGTGTGTGTGTGCGCGCTCTCCCTCCAGTGTCCCCCTGCATGTGCATTCTTCCTCCAGTGTCTCCCTGTGTGTGTGTGTGTGTGCGTTCTCCCTCCAGTGTCCCCCTGCGTGTGCGCTCTCCCTCCGGTGTCACCCTGCGTGTGCGCTCCCCCCCTCCAGTGTCCCCCTGTGTGCTTCACCCCCCCTTCAGCGTCCCCCTGTGTGCTTTCTCTCCCCCCCCCCCGTGTCTCCCTGTGCAGGTTTGGCTTGAGTGTGGGGCCCCACGATCTTCTATTGCCCGGGGGCCCCATGAGTTCTCAGTCCGCCCCTGTCTATAGATAAATCTAAATCACACAAACTTATGTGGACAGTTTGGTCTCATTTCAGATATTCTTTTGACTTTGACCTTTTATCTACAATAACAGTTGAGGTTTCCAAGCTTACCTGGGATTCCCCCATGGTATCTTTCCCCCACCCCATCTTTTTTTCTTCTTCTTCTTCTCTCTCTCCCTCCTGTGCATCTCTTTCTCCCCGGCTTTGCTTTTTCCTTCCCCTCTTATTACACTCATTATTACTTTTCCCACATAGTTCAATTGAAAGCTAGCATCTTTGTGTTGCCTGATATTCCAGGTATTGTGTTCCTAGCTGAACTCAATGCTTCTGTGTGGTATCCCTCAGTGTGCACACCCCCTTTTTTTTTTTTTTTCTTTCTCTTCCATCTACTGATTTCTCAATGTTGCCCAATGGGTTCTGATAACTTGTTGGGCTGTACACTATTTATACTATCGTATTCATATTACAATTTTTGTATGCTACAGTGGATATAAAAAGTTTACACACCCCTGTTAAAATGTCAGGTATCTGTGATGTAAAAAAAAAAACACTTTAAACTACAGGTAAGCCTTGATTAAGGTTTACCTGTAGGTGCTTGAAATATTCCCTCCCCCCCCCCCCCCCCTGCAGGGTCTAGGAGATATTTGCAAATCGCCATACGGCAATTTCTCCTGCGCAAGCGCTGGAATTAGGAAGGGCACGCTGTGCCATTTCTAGCTCAGGTGCCAGTCACAGAGCCAGAGTTTGCGGCCCCAGAAGGAAGAGGGCTGAAGAATGGACGCTTGCTACTAGTGAGGAAGACGGGTAAATTGCGGGCCCATTATGCTTTACCTTTGGAGGGAAACAAAGAGGAAGTAACACCCATCAGGGTTTACTTCCTCTTTAATGTAATCTAAAAAATGTACAACTCAGTTGAACAACAAACTGAAATCTTTTAGGTGGAGGGAGGTAAAAATAAAAAAGTAAAATAATATGGTTGCATACATGTGCACACCCTTAAAGGAATACTTTGTTGAAGCACCTTTTGATTTTTATTACAGCACTCAGTCTTTTTTGGGTATGAGTTTATCAGCATGGCACATCTTGACTTGGCAATATTTGCCCACTCTTCTTTGCAAAAACACTCCAAATCTGTCAGATTGTGAGGGCATATCCTGTACACCGCCCTCTTCAGATCACCCCACAGATTTCCAATCAGATTCAGGTCTGGGCTCTGGCTGGGTCATTCCAAAACTTTCATCTTGTTTTGGTGAAGCCATTCCTTTGTTGATTTGGATGTATGCTTTGGGTCGCTGTCATGCTGAAAGATGAAGTTCCTCTTCATGTTCAGCTTTCTAGCAGAAGCCTGAAGGTTTTGTGCCAATATTGAGTGGTATTTGGAACTGTTCATAATTCCCTCCTACCTTGACTAAGGCCCCTGTTCCAGCTGAAGAAAAACAGCCTCAAAGCATGATGCTGCCACCACCATGCTTCACTGTGGGTATGGTGTTCTTTTGGTGTCACTGTTGTGCCATTTTCTCCACGTGATGATGACTGTCTTCATTGTGTTCCATGGTATAGCTAATGCCTTGGTATATCTAATGCCTTTTGTACCCGTCTCCTGACTGATACCTTTTAACAATGAGACCCCTCTGATGCTTTGGAAGCTCTCTGCGGTCCATGGCTTTTGCTGTAGGATGCGACTAAGAAAATGTCAGGAAAGACCTACTAGAACAGCTGGACTTTATTTGGGGTTAATCAGAGGCACTTTAAATGATGGCAGGTGTGTACTGACTCCTATTTAACATGAGTTTGAATGTGATTGCTTATTTCTGAACACAGCTACATCCCCAGTTATAACAGGGTGTGCACACTTATGCAACCACATTGGTTTTTATTTTTAATTGAGTTATACAGTTTATAGGTCACATTAACCTCCCTGGCGGTATGAGTATTTCTGATTTTAGGTGCTGAAAGCGGTACAATTATTTTGCATGGAAATTTGGCGTTTTATATTGTAGGCCTGCAATTCTTAGGAATAACTCACTTAAATCTGTTCAAACCAGAGTCTAGGAAACATCCCAGGTATGATAAAGTTTGAAACACAAAATCATAAATTATACATATAAATATACATATAAATAATTATAACAAATAATAATATAACAATATAAATTATTCAATAATTTAATCAAATAAAAAAACTGAAATTTGCTCAGTTGTAAAATTGTCGCTGTCATTAGATTTAGTGATTGATGATGAATTTCCCCACAAATCACTATCGCTCAATTCTGCAAGTGATTCTAATTTATTATTGTTGTTTTCTAGCTGGTCTAAAACCACTTTTGACATAAAGGGAACTTTTTGGTTGCTATGGACAATCTCCAAATTCCAGGCAGAAAAAATGGTGTTTTCATTTTCTTTACACATTTTCCAAAAACTTGTAGAAAAAAAATGACATGTTGAAAAAACTCGATATGCCTCATAGATTATACATTGGGTTGTTTTCTTTCCAAAATGGGGTCATTTTTGGGGCGTTTCCATTGTCCTGGTACTCCAGGGCCTTTAAAAGTATAAGAGGTAGTCAGGAAATTAGATGTGTAATTTATGCTCCAAGAACGCCTGAGGGCGCTCCCTACATGCAGGGCCTCTGTATGTGGCCACGCTGTGTAAAAGTCTCACATATGTGGTATCACCATACGCAGGAGGAGTAGTAGAATGTGTTTTGGGGTCTCATTTGTGCTATGCATATTCCGTGTGTGAGAAATAACCTGCTAATATAACAATTTTGTGAATAAAAAAAGAAAATAAAATCTTGATTTTGCAAAGAATTGTGGGAAAAAATTACAACTTCAAAAAACTCACCATGCATCTTGCTAAATACCTTGGAATGTCTACTTTCAAAAAAGGGGTCATTTGGGGGGTATTTGTACTTTCCTGGCTTGTTAGGATCTCAAGAAATGAGATAGGCCATCAGTACTTCAGGTGTGATCAATTTTCAGAGATTGGCATCGTAGTTTGTGGACTTTATAACTTTCACAAAGACCAAATAGTATACACTGATTTGGGTTATTTTTTTACCAAAGATATGTAGTGGTATAAATTTTGGCCAAAATATATGAAGAAAAATCACTAATTTGCAAAATTGTATAACAGCAACAAAGAAAAATGCATTGTTTTACAAAATTTTCGGCTTTTTTTTTTTATAGCACAAAAAAACAACAACCCAGCAGTGATTAAATACCACTAAAAGAAAGCTCTATTTGTGTGAAAAAAAGGACAACGTTTTCAAATAGGTACAGTGTTGCATGACAAATAGTAATTGTCATTCAAAATGTGAAAGCACCGAAAGCTGAAAATTGGTCTGGTTATTAAGGGGGTTTAAGTGTTCAGTGGTCAAGTGGTTAATAGGAGTAGGCATGAAATAATTGAAGTACAATGGGTAAATGAATTTATTATTTTACATTTTGACTTTTCGTATCTGTATAGATGATAAAGTAGTCCAACAGGTCCTTTCTGTATATCTGTAAAAAATGTAGATATTAAGTTAATCATCTTGTTATACTGTGCACAAACAAAACAAAATAACAAAGTCTTTATATTTTAGCATTCTATTGTATTCTTTTTATTTTAGTTTCCTATAGTTAGAAGTTACAGAGAGTTACTCTGATAGAAGGGAATGATAAGGCATGGTGCAATTTCCAAGGAACAAATAAAATGCATGTAAAAAGTCATTTAGTGTGCGTTCCATTTGAATATGTAGGTACAGATCATCCCATTTACTATGCAAAGTGGCAAAGTCTACAAAACAATAAAATAAAACAATTGTATAAAGCTATTAAAAAAGGCAATCAATTGTGTAGATTGTGAATTATCAAGTGAAGCAGGATATGTAAACTCGTTTGAAACTGTCTCCCGTGTCATAGATAACATATGTTAGAAAGTTTCCTAAAAATCTGTATTTTTTTCACACATTGCTTAAAAAACAAAAAAAAAAAAAAAAAAAAGTTTTCACAGTTGTAAAGCTTGGTACATGCACAGGCCGTCTAGCTGGGTGTTGTTTTTACAAAGTGTAAGAAAGAAAATCTGTCATTCTGTTTAAACAAATGATGTAAGGAATATATTCGGCCTCTTATGTAAGAAAAAGTGAAGATCTATTTACTTACCTATCACAAACAGACAAGTCCTGAACAACCCTTCACTGGAAGCTACATGTCTTCTGTGGATTGAAACTCAAATGCTACACAAAACCAGCAATGGCATAGTTATAGTGTAGATACAGGTGAGTTACAGTTAGGGATAAAAGTTGAGTTAGCTTTAGATCTGAGGGTAAAGTTCATGTTTACTTTGATATCCCCTAAATTTGGCAAGTGGACCACAATAGTAATGAATGTGATAGATTCAATGCTGAGTAAAAAAAATTAAAAAAAATCACGACGGTACAACAATCAGATGCCTGCATTTCCAATCCTAAAGTAGATAAATGGTCGTTAGAGAATGGCTGGTTGTTAAGGGCATTGACTGTCATTATTCTTACATGAGGTTAAATACAAAACTTGTTACAATTTTAAAGTATATCATGTTTTTCCTCTGTCACACTTAATAAATAGCAATTTCCTTCTGTAAGTGTGACTGTAGAAATCCTGATGTCTGCAAGCAACTTTCAGTAGTCAAGCATCGCTTACGACAACTGGCTGAGAATCGAGCTATGAAAGCTAAAGGCTTCCCAGGTTGCAATATCAAACACATTTACCCATCACTAAGGAATCCTTATATGATAATACAGGAGACGGTCAGAGACTGCAGACATACTTCAGGAGATGGTCAGAGACTGCAGACATGTTACAAGAGATGGCCAGAGACTGCGGACATGATACAAGAGATGGCCAGAGACTGCGGACATAGTACAGGAGATGGTCAGAGAATGCGGACATATTACAGGAGATGGTCAGAGACTGGAAACATACTACAGGAAATGGTCAGAGATGGCAGACATACTACAGGAGATGGTCAGAGACTGGAGATATAATACAGGAGACAGTCAGAGACTGCAGACATAATACAAGAGATGGTCAGAGACTGCAGAGATACTACAGGAGATGTTCAAGACTGTGGACATAATACAAGAGATGGTCAGAGACTGCAGACATGTTACAAGAGATGGTCAGAAACTGCGGACATACTACAAGAGATGGTCAGAGAGTGCAGACATGTTACAAGAGATAGAGACTGCAGACATGTTACAAGAGATGGTCAGAGACTGCAGACATGTTACAAGAGATGGTCAGAGACTACAGACATATTAAATGGGATGGTCAGAGACTGCAGACATACTACATAAGATGTCAGAGACTGCAGACATAATACAGAAGATGGTCAGAGACTGCAGACATACTACAGGAGACGGTCAGAGACTGCAGACATAATACAAAAGATGGGCAGAGACTGCAGACATGTTACAAGAGATGGTCAGAGACTGCAGTTCCTATGAACATTAGTAGATAATGGCCGATCGGCCCTTTCACCTGACCCAGCAATACAGCAACAACGGTTCCTCTGATCAGGAGTCTCCTCACTCTGAACTGCCTGTGGCGACTCCGCTGGGTAGAGCCCAGATCTGTATTCTGGCAATGACTCCATTCCTTTCTCTGCCAGGGATGGCGCGAGGCTGTGTGGTTTTCCCTCTGGTGGCAAGGCAGCGTGGTTCTCTCTCTCTGATGGTGTTTCCTCAGCATTGTTTTCTCCCTCTGGAGTCCTGGGTGTACTTCCCTGAAAACTTTCCCAGGCTCCTGGCTCTCTCTCTCTCCCATTCAGCTGAGCATGCTGTGTGGGCTGCAGTTTCCATGTTACAGTGGGGCTGCCCCAATCCTCTTCTTTGCTCCTTTTTTTCTTCCCTGGCCGATGTGAAGGCGGGGAAAGAAACATAGTGCGCTGCTCACTAGTACAGCAGTGCATGCAAGGAGGAGAGGGAGAGGGGATATAAGAGCCCGCGGCTGCAATGGCATCACTAGGGTTGGTGTCACCCGGTGCAGTAAAACTATAGTCACCCCTTACACCTCCACTAAGTATAGACCCCCTCTGCCAGTGCAGACCCCCCACTAAGTATAAACCCTTCCCTCAGTACAGACTCCCATCAGTATAGACCCCCCCCAGGAAAAACCACACCCTCCATTAGTACAGACCCCTCAGGACAAACCGCCCCCCCTCCATTAGTATAGACCCCCAGGACAAACCCCCCTCCATTAGTATAGAATGCCCCAGGACAAACTCCCCCTCCATTAGTATAGACCCCCCCGGACAACCCCCCCTCCATTAGTATAGACCCCCAGGACAAGCCCCCTCTCCATTAGTATAGACCCCCCAGGACAATCCCCCTCCATTAGTATCGACCCCCCCAGACAACCCCCCCTCCATTAGTATAGACCCCCCGGACAATCCCCCCTCCATTAGTATAGACCCCCCCGGACAACCCCCTCTCCATTAGTATAGACCTCACGGACAAACCCCCCTCCATTTGTACAGACCCCCCCTGGACAAAACCACCCCCTCCATTAGCACAGACCCCCCTGGACAAACCACCCCCCCTCCATTAGTATAGAACCCCCCAGGACAAACTCCCCCTCCGTTAGTATAGACCTCCCCGGACAACCCCCTCTCCATTAGTATAGACCTCACGGACAACCCCCCCTCCATTAGTATAGACCCCCAGGACAAACCCCCTCTCCATAGTATAGACCCCCCCAGGACAAACCCCACTCCATTAGTACAGACCCCCCTGGACAAAACCACCCCCTCCATTAGTACAGACCCCCCTGGACAAACCACCCCCCCCCTCCATTAGTATAGAACCCCCCAGGACAAACTCCCCTTCCATATAGACCCCCCAGGACAAACCCCCCTCCATTAGTATAGACCCCCCCAGGACAAACCCCCCTCCATTAGTATAGATCCCCAGGACAAACCCCCCTCCATTAGTATAGACCCCCTGGGCAACCCCCCCTCCATTAGTATAGACCCCCAGGACAAACCCCCTCCATTAGTATAGACCCCCCAGGACAAAACCCCCTCCATTAGTACAGAACCCCCAGGACAAACCCCCCCATTAGTATAGACCCCCCAGGACAACCCCCTCATTCGTATAGACCCCCAGGACAAAACCCCCTCCATTAGTATAGACCCCCCCAGGACAAACCCTCTCCATTAGTATAGACCCTCCCAGGACAAAACCCCATCCATTAGTATAGACCCCCAGGACAACCCCCCCTCCATTAGTATAGACCCCCCAGGACAAACTCCCCTCCATTAGTATAGACCCCAGGACAAACCCCCCTCCATTAATATAGACCCCCCAGGACAAACCCCCCCCCCCTAGTGAGGTCACTGCGCAGCTGGTCTCTCTGCACATAGAGACACAGCCGCTCCGATCTCCGGCTGTTTCCGCTCCCCTCCTCTGACAGGTGGAGGGAGGGGGGATGGACTTCGGCAAGAAACATAGCAGCCGTGACCTGAGGAGAGACGCCTACGGACAAGGAGAGGAGGGAGGGGAGCACTCGGGCGCTTCAGTGCCCCCACCTCTCTGGTGCCCGGGTGCACTGCACCCTGTGCACCCCGCCCAGGATCGGCCCTGCAGATGATATTACTCTGCCTTCCACTCTGTAAAGGCTAGAGCCAGCACTACAGAAGCTGTTACGGCTTATGCGGCCACCAGCTTACTCTGCGGCTTGTGACCTAGAAAAGTAAAAGATATAGAAATAAAGTTCTCCCTCACTACCTTTGGCAGAGGTGGCAGAACGCAGTGTAGACGCGTTCCCGCCAGAAAAAAAGCCCTGTATATATATCTACAGTATACATGTCCAAATAGACTGTATCTCCTCCCTGTCTTAGACAAATATGAATGTCATCATTTTATTTTCTATTCAGCCTGTGTGGGGAGGTGGTTTAGTTCACAGTATTATACCATTGGAGGGTATCATCCATTTTATATTCAACTAATCAAAAAATAAATTAGTGGGACTTTAAATATACCTCCAAGGGTTAATGATACAGAGATGATTTAAAATGACAAATCTTTATTTTTGTACCTTTTTAAAATAATTATGCAAGTATAAAACATACTGTATATAAACAGACACCAGTGCTATTGCTTATTTGTGTAGCAAGAGAACGTAAACCCTATAGTCCTCTGAGAGCACTCATATAGGTCGATGCATTTCAAGGGAAAGCCCACATCATCAGGACCTTAGATCTCAATGTGAAACATGGATAGTCACTAATTTCATCCACCATTATGATCTTCTAGCTACCAACCTCCTAATGACCAATGACATCATCAGTTGATGAGGAGGATGATAGTCGCCTGTATAGCATCCCTGTTTAACTCTCCCCTGCCTCTCTTTCCTTTAGCTTTAGAGTCACATTAGCTGAATGATGGAGAAAAGCTGGAGAAGAAGAGAAACATTGGAATATTAGTCAGTACCAGTTTGCACCTCTAACATTGGGTCTCTTACATGTGTGGATGTTCCTGCATTATGTAAAACTATTAGAATAGTGTTTACATTTTTTAATGGGGTGCCTCAAGACTGTCCATAATGTTTGAGAGTGTCTCGCGATCGCCCATCATTTTAAAGGGTGCCTTGACTAAAAAAAGGTTGAGAAACAATGCTCTAGAGCAGCGGTGTCAAACTCAATTTCATCGTGGCCGCATAAGCAGTGTAGTTGTCCTCAAAGGGCCGTTTGTATCTGGGTTGCACTATGTACAGAGTGCAGAGTTCAGGTTTACATCAGGATTATGCTACGTACAGAGTCCTGGGTTCATCAGTGGGCTACATACAGAGTCCAGGGTTCATCAGTGTGCTACATGCAGAGTGCAGGGTTCTGGGGTGCGCTATGTACAGAGTGTAGGGATTTAGGGGTGCGCTATGTACAGAGTGCAGGTACTCAGGAGTGTGCACTATACAGAGTGCAGAGAGTCAGGGGTGTGCTATGTGCAGGGAGTCAGGGGCGCGCTGTGCCCAACGTGCAATATCTAATTTCCACCCCTTCTCTTGGGTTCTGACCTCTGCAACCATCAGTCTGCCCCTATCCCCCCACCTCTGCACACATCTTCCACCACAGCCCTCAACCCCCCCCCCCCCCCAAGCAAATTTTGTGTACTCTCTCCTACCTGATGTTAGATGGCATTTACAAGAATGCTTCCATGGCCACAACTGCTACATGTCCTCAAAAGCCCACCCGCAAGATGCAGCCGCTGGATGCCTGGTGGGCCCGATTTGGACCTTGTGTTTGCCACCTGTGCTCTAGAGAGACCTGAAAATGTCTGTCCACAGATGTCCCCATCCAACTTGACTGTGTTTGAGAGGATTTGCAAAGAAGAAAGGCAGAAAATCCCCCAATCAAGGTGTGCAAAGCTTGTTGCCTCATAACCAAAAAAGACTCAAGGCTGTAATTGCTTCCACAGGTGTTTCAACAAAGTACTGAGTAAAGGGTCTGAATATTTAAAGCAACTGTAAAGGTAAACATTTAAAAAAAAAAAGGTCTATAGTGGCCATTAACCTCCTCTTCTCGGAAACCCCCACTGGCGCTCCTGCCCCCCCCTCCCCCGTCCAGTTCCCCAACGGAAAGCTGCTTCCTATGGGGGCACTTGTTTGTGCTTGCTCCCAAGCCCGCTTGACATAGACAGTGGGACTCGGCTCCACCCCCCGCTCTCTCGTCACTGGATCTGATTGACAGCACTGGGAGCCAATGGCTCCCGGTCTCCCAGCAAGACCAGAAAGTGAGAGGAGAGAAGAGACGTGCACAGCGCTCAGGTAAGTAAAAGGGGGGGGGGGGTTTGGGGGGATGCTGATGCTTAAACATTTTTTAGGTAAACAATGTTTAGGCTTTAGAACCACTTTAGGTACATGTGTTGTTGCAGTTTTTTTCTTTTTATTACATTTACAGACATTTCTGAAATTCTGTTTATACTTTGTCGTTATAGGGTACCAAGTGTAGATTAATGAGAAAAAAAATGAATTTAAAGTGGTAGTAAACAAATTTGTACCTACAGGTAAGCCTGTAATAAGTCTTCGGTCGTGTGTACGCGGCATGGCTTTTCGACGGACTTGGTCCAGCTGACTGGAATCCGTCAGACAATTCGATTGTGTGTGGGCTCCAGCGGACTTTTTCTTCCCAAAAGTCTGATGGACCTAGAAATAAAACTTGCTTCAAATCTTTCTGAGGGACTCGAGTCTGGTCGAAAAAATCTGGTTGTCTGTGTGCTAGTCCAAAAACTAGCACACAAAACCGACGCTAGGGCAGCTATTGGCTACTGGCTATGAACTTCCTTTTTTTTTGTAAAATCTTTTTTATTGAGTTTTTCAATAGCATAGAAAATTGCCCACACCCGGGCCAACAGTACCCACGCAGGGGCAAACTCTCCGCTGCTATGAACTTCCTTATTCTATGTCATCACTTTTGAATCTGTCGGCCTTTTGGAGTGATCGTGTGTGGCCAAGTCCGTTCGTTTGAAAGTCCATTGGACCTCAGCTGCAAAGTCTGTCAGCTTGTCCGCCGGACCAAGTCCGTCGAAAGGTCCGGTCGTGGCCGTAGGTACAGTGAAAATTTCCTAAACTTGTGGTGTTTACGGACGTTTCCGGCGCATGCACTCTGAACTTTAGAGCTTCGTGCAGGAGCCGGCGTGACATCATTGCAGTTCCAGCCACTCACACAGCCGGAGTTTGCAAACCCAGAAAGAAGACCGGGGGAAAGATGGAAGTTCTGTCAGTGGTGTCAGTGGTGTCCGTGTGCCGCTTGAGGGCTTGGTTCTATGGTAAGTATTTCACAATGAGCTAGTCTGCGATGCAAACTAGCGTCTTATGCCTTTGCCTTGCAGGGGATTTTTTTTTCCACTTGGTGCAGTGTACTACCGCTTTAACCACCTTCAGACCGGACCATTTTGCTGGTAAATGACCAGAGGTCTTTTTACAATTTGGCACTGCGCTGCTTTAACTGGTAATTGCGCGGTCATGCAATGTTGTACCCAAACAAAATTTGCGTCCTTTTCTTCCCACAAATAGAGCTTTCTTTTGATGGTATTTGATTGCCTCTGCGATTTTTATTTTTTGCGATATAAACGTAAAAAGACCGCAAATTTTGAAAAAAAATGATATTTTCTATTTTTGTTATTAGAAAAATCCAATAAACTCAATTTTAGTCATACATTTAGGCCAAAATGTATTCAGCCACATGTCTTTGGTAAAAAAAAAGTCAATAATTGTATATTTATTGGTTTGCGCAAAAGTTGTCACATCTACAAACTAAGGTACGTTTTCTGGAATTTACGCAGCTTTTAGTTTACGACTGCCTATCTCATTTCTTGAGGTGCTAAAATGGCAGGGCAGTACAAAACCCCCCCAAATGACCCCATTTTGGAAAGTAGACACCCTAAGGAAATTTATAAGTGGCATGTTGAGCCCATTGAATATTTTATTTTTTTGCCTCAAGCGATTGAATAATGACAAAAAATAATTTTTTTTTTTTTTTTTTACACAAAGTTGTCACTAAATGATATATTGCTCACACATGCTATGGGCATATGTGAAATGACACCCCAAAATAAATTCTGCTGCTTCTCCTGAGTACGGGGATACCACATATGTGGGACTTGTTGGGAGCCTAGCCACGTACGGGGCCCCGAAAACCAAGCACCGCCTTCAGGCTTTCTAAGGGCGTAAATTTTTTATTTCACTTCTCACTACCTATTACAGTTTTGAAGGCCATAAAATGCCAAGATGGCACAAAACCCCCACAAATGACCCCATTTTAGAAAGTAGACACCCCAAGCTATTTGCTGAGAGGCATTTTGAGTCCATGGAATATTTTATATTTTGCCACAAGTTGTGGGAAAATTACAAACTTTAATTTTATTTTTATTTTTTTTCACAAAGTTGTCACTAAATGATATATTGCTCACACATGCTATGGGCATATGTGAAATGACACCCCAAAATAAATTCTACTGCTTCTCCTGAGTACGGGGATACCACATATGTGGGACTTTTTGGGAGCCTAGCCACGTACGGGGCCCCGAAAACCAAGAACCGCCTTCAGGTTTTCTAAGGGCGTAAATATTTGACTTCACTCCTCACTACCTATTACAGTTTTGAAGGCCATAAAATGCCAAGATGGCACAAAACCCCCACAAATGACCCCATTTTAGAAAGTAGACACCCCAAGCTATTTGCTGAGAGGCATGTTGAGTCCATGGAATATTTTATATTTTGCCACAAGTTGCGGGAAAATTACAAACTTTTTTTTTTTTTTTTTCACAAAGTTGTCACTAAATGATATATTGCTCACGCATGCCATGGGCATATGTGAAATGACACCCCAAAATAAATTCTGCTGCTTCTCCTGAGTACGGGGATACCACATATGTGGGACTTTTTGGGAGCCTAGCCGCGTACGGGGCCCCGAAAACCAAGCACCGCCTTCAGGCTTTCTAAGGGCGTTACAGTTTTGAAGGCCATAAAATGCCAAGATGGCACAAACCCCCCCCAAATGACCCCATTTTGGAAAGTAGACACCCCTAAATTTAGGGGTACACTAGTGAGACTAGGTAATAAATAGCGGGTGCCCTGAAACTATAAAAAAAATAACTAACCAACCAGCGTCACCTGTAACAGTTATATGGTGATCACTGGTGAAAGGGTTAACTAGGGGGCAATCAGGGGGCTTTATGCGGTAGTATATGGGGGTCCCTGGCGCTATAAAAAGCTGCGGCGAACCTAAATACCTACCTGCCTAACTAGCGTCACCTGTGGCACTAATACAGTGATCAGAAAAACGATCGCTTATTAGGCTGGGTTCACACTGGAGCGATGTGGGAACGCCACGAATGCGCGGCGGGTTCCCGCATCACATGCCTCCCGGCGGCAGTTCACACTGCCCTATGCGAACTGCTGGGAGTGTCAGTGAAATGTTAATGACACCCCCAGATCAGTTCGCATATCGCAGTGCGATCTGCAAACTCGGATCGCATGGTGTGAACACCCATGCGATCCGATTCTGCTGCGGACCAAAAAAAGGGTCCCGTGCGAGTTTGCGGCGGGTGCGACACGAATTCAGCCATACTATCTGTATGGCTGAACTCGAATCGCACAGAGATCGGATGTGATTTGCACTGCAGTGCGGTGCGAATCACATCCGTTCTCATAAACCGCTGCAATGTGAACCCAGCCTTAGTGACACTGGCGACGGGGGGTGATCACGGGGTTAAACCTTTATTGGGGGGGTTAAGGGGGTACCTTAGAACTAAAGGGGGCTAACCCTAACTGCCCTAACAGTTATTACAGTCACAAATGACACCCGCCGGGTGATGAGGGGGTTAAACCTTTATTAGGTAATAAATGGCGGGTGCCCTGAAACTATAAAAAAAAACTAACCAACCAGCGTCACCTGGAACAGTTATATGGTGATCACTGGTGAAAGGGTTAACTAGGGGGAAATCAGGGGGCTTTATGCGGTAGTATATGGGGGTCCCTGGCGCTATAAAAAGCTGCGGCGAACCTAAATACCTACCTGCCTAACTAGCGTCACCTGTGCCACTAATACAGCGATCAGAAAAATGATCGCTTATTAGGCTGGGTTCACACTGGAGCGATGCGGGAACGCCATGAATCCGCGGCGGGTTCCCGCATCGCATGCCTCCCGGCGGCAGTTCACACTGCCCTATGCGAACTGCTGGGAGTGTCAGTGAAATGTTAATGACACCCCCAGATCAGTTCGCATATCGCAGTGCGATCTGCAAACTCGGATCGCATGGTGTGAACACCCATGCGATCCGATTCTGCTGCGGGCCAAAAAAAGGGTCCCGTGCGAATTTGCGGCGGGTGCGGCGGGTGCGACACGAATTCAGCCATACTATCTGTATGGCTGAACTCGAATCGCACAGAGATCGGATGTGATTTGCACTGCAGTGCGGTGCGAATCACATTCGTTCTCATAAACCGCTGCAATGTGAACCCAGCCTTAGTGACACTGGCGAGGGGGGGTGATCACGGGGTTAAACCTTTATTGGGGGGGTTAGGGGGGCACATTAGAACTAAAGGGGGCTAACCCTAACTGCCCTAACAGTTATTACAGTCACAAATGACACCAATGCAAAAAAAAAAAAAAGCAATTGGTGTCACTGTGACTGGGGGGGCAGGGGTAATTGGGGGGTGATCGGGGGGTAAAGGGGGGTGTGAGTGTGCCTGGCATGTTCTACTGTGTAGTGTAGTGCTTGTGCAACTCACCGATGCTCTCTCCTCGGTGCCGGAACGAAAAATACCGACACGGAGGAGAGAATACATCACTTCCTCTCCTGTGTTTACATTACAGGAGAGGAAGTGATGTCACGGGACATTTTCATTCGTCGGGAGCGATCGCGAGGGGGTGGCCATGAATGAATGGCCGTCCCCTCGTCCGGGATCGCTCCCGAACGAATACCGACCGCCGCAGGCACCGGGCGGGCAAGGACGTACATGTAAGCCCTTATGCCTGCCCGTGCCATTCTGTCGACGTACATCGTCGTGCGGCGGTCGGCAAGTGGTTAAACAACTGTAGTATCAGGCTGCAGGTCTAGCAGTATCAGACTGTAGAAAGAGGTCTCTCTGCCACTGAGACCTGCAAACAAGGATTGGTGAGAGAAGGTTGTCAAACCCATTTTACACAAATCACAGAAACATACAAATATTGCTATTTTATATGTCTTAGGACATCCAATAGGGAATATAATTCTTCCTAGTTTCTCCTTCCGTTTCAATCTATCTTCACCTATCAGTGTTTCTTTTCTAAAATATCACCTTACAAACACCTCTAGAAGGATTGAAGGACCTAACCAAGTGTAGCACTTACCGCCGAAGGATTTTCGTTGGGCTTACTGTTACCTCACCTGTTCACTGTGTCCGTCTTAGGGGTCCTGTAAAAAGGGTTGGTGAAAGAAGAGTGCTCCGACACTTAGTCCTTTTTCTGAATGTTTATTTAACAAAAACATACACTTTTGCAATAGAGGGGTAGAGGGTAAGGTGAATTCAGGTATATTTGTAATTTTGCGGGTTAGAGATATTTTCTTGATCCAGAGGACAAACAATTTCCACAAGCTGGATCCAACAACCACCGTATAGGCCTCTCTCACTGACCTAGGAGCCGATTATATGTTCAGTCAAAGTCTCTGCCACAGACTTGATAAATTTAGCGATCTTTTTATGCAATCCTCTGCCACAGGAAGGCACAATAAGCTTCTGGTTGCAAAGTTAAAGAATTTCCCCACAGTACCTGATTCTTTCAGCTGACCCGGCGATACTGTGTGGTAAGCAACCCAGGATGCATCCTCCAACTAAGTCTCCAGGCTTTTCCATGAGGCACCAGCCTTGTTGCTCGGTCCTCTTCTGAAAAAAGTCCTCCCCTGGATCCTCCAGTTGCTTGGCTTCTCCCCTCATGCAAGACAGCACAGGATAATCTCTGGTTCAGTAGTCTTCTGGGCCTACTTTTCAGTTGCGGAGCCTCAGGCCAGCTGGCCCCAAGACAATGAATAAGGCAACACACACCTTAGGCCAGGAGGGCCATGAGGTCAGGATAACAAACCCCAAAAAATGGCATTGGCACCTTAAATACCCTAACCCAGGATGCACAGCAGGTAGACCACTCCCACCGGGCTGTTTTTGAGTAAAAGGGTACCCCATGCATTTAGCCTGTTGCATTTCCAACACTTACCAGTGGTGACAGCGACACCCACGGCCAAGTGGAAATTGGCACAACCTAGCCAAAATGGTACAGAAGCCAGAACTTTTGCATAATTAGTCTGAGCCAAACTGCAGCTCCAGACAAACTTAAATTTACAAAAAATACTAGCATTAGTATTAAAAATACCAGCGCTACACAAGATTCGCCATCTGTGCACCATCAAAGAAAGGCCCCAACTAAGCTAGCAAAAACTAATAGAAAAATCATATTTGGGGACAATCTCCTCTTGTCTTAATTATTAGCACTTGTCTTAATCTCCTCTTGTCTTAATTATTAGCACTTGTCTCACTATTTATTACATATCAAAGCCATCCCTGAGTCTCAGCGGTAGCTTAGCTCCCCTAAGTTGTACCATTCTTGTAGGACTCTGGACTCTGGTGGTCCTGTTACAAATCAATAAGGATGAGCTCATGTGTGTTCGCAACTCCATGTGTCTGCGCCAGTTTTGCCAACCTACCAGATTGAAATTTACTGACACAACACCCAAAATTTACTGGCACAGCCAAGTTTTTACTGGCATTTCCAAAAGTTACAAAATGACAGTTTTAAGTTCAAATTTGAGTATTTAGGCTACAAACAAATACAATATGATTTAATGTAGATAAGGCAAAAAAAAACATATTTCTTATTTTATTTTCAATATAGCAAGTAGCTCAGGGACAGGAGGGCAAGAATTTAGAATGGGCAGCACACACACATGAAATTGACTCTCACAGAAACACTGACAGCAGTGTGCAGCAGCCCAGATGATAATGACATCTCACTGACACATGTCCCCTCCTGAGTCACAGTGACTCTCTCCAAGCCTAGTGGTCCCTCTGGTCTAAATGGTACTGACGGTCCTGGTCCCAGCCTGCCCTGCTCCCATACTGCAGACCTGCACACAAGGCTCTGGCCGCTCTGCTTGGCTCCATTGCACCATGACATCACGTGACATGCACCCAATCACACTGTATCACGCAATCGGATGGTCTCAGCTGGCTCTAGACCAAGCCAAGCGTCACAGCCATACTTTTTACTGGCAAACTTTTACTGGCAGGAGAAAATTGCGTTTTTTTACTGGCTGCCAGTAAAAATACTGATGGTTGGCAACACTGGCCCACGCCTGCCAGGAACCTGACAGTGCTAATCGCAGGTAGTGAGACATTTCCTGATCTGTGCAGTCGCGGATTGGGTAATGTCTCACTGCCTGTGATTAGCAGTGGAGTGTCAGCTTCCTGGCGGCA
This sequence comes from Lithobates pipiens, assembly GCF_037356315.1. Taxonomy (NCBI): domain Eukaryota; kingdom Metazoa; phylum Chordata; class Amphibia; order Anura; family Ranidae; genus Lithobates; species Lithobates pipiens. The sequence goes on along the minus strand of NW_027507787.1, from coordinate 38,811,411 downwards.
ACATGACTGAGCTCATTCTTAAAAGTCAAGTTATAAACTTGGTTGGAATCTGGTCCCAGTCAGATCTTGGATGTGTTTCTGTACTATGATCAGTCTTCCAGTGCCAGCTGCGAATCTTATCAAACCTGCTGCAGGAATATTTGTAAACCACACCCACTTTCACTACCACGCCCACCCTTATAAGAGATTGTATCTCACTGCCAAGTGCGCATGTTTGATTAGTTGCAGCGCAGGTTTATTGTACGCCATCATGCTAACGCACCCTAAGGGGCGGGGCAAGACCCGGCCTTGCCGTCTAGGGGGCGGAACTCCAAGTTAGCTGACCAGCGTTCTACTAGCGCTCCGACCGATTTAACGCACATGCGCACGCCGGAATCAGTCAGCTGGGTAGGCGTTCCCGGATCAATCCATCACGCGGTTCTCGGGTCAGCTGACAGGTCACGCGGTTCTCGTGGCATCAGGCGGAGCCTGCCCCCGTGTCACGTGACGGCGGCGGGTGGAGCTGCTCGGTTGATGCGGAGGGATCGGTCCGTGGTGTGAACATGGTGAGTGTACGGGTAAATGTGGAGGAGGAGGAGGAGGGCGGGACGGAAAGGCGCGGCGGCGGTGGCGGCTGGAGAGGCGTGAATGTGAGGCGGGAGGTGTCAGGGCCTAGCAGTGCGGGGCACCCGGCTGGAGCTGTCATTACTGTCTGACAACTCCACACCAACTTCTATAAGGAGCTCCGTACGGTGCAGGGATAGGCCTACGAGTCATGGCAGCCTGTGGCCTGCCAGGGTCAGGGAGAGGGCGGGCTGTGCAGGCTCTGGAAGTTCCTCAATGCCAATGTATGGAGACTGCTATGAGCCAGGCTTCTCCTAGGGGATACAGCCACCACCCTGACTCGCTGAGGATCCGACTTTGTTATTGGGATTCATAGGCTGACAGCAGGCTCTTTATTTGTAAACAAAGTCCTCTTTAAGATAGCAAAACTAACCTCTTGCTGACTAGGTTTGGTGGCAGCTGGGGGGGTATACCAGTCTCTGACCGATGGCAGGTGCACTGGTACTGAGCTGTCACAGGCAGCGCCCGCTCTCTGCTTGCGGACCGGGCTCCCAATTATGTCATGTTGACAGCCAATCACAGGGATCCTATGATCAGGAAGTCTCTCCTTCCTCCTGGCATTAGGATTCAGCTAAAGTGTATGTAAACCCTTACACTACATTTCTCAGATTGGTTCTCATCTCTGTGTTTTTAAATCGGAACTAAATTGTGAATACTCCCCTGTCTGATGGTCCCTCGCCGGCATCATCTACTGACTACCAGTCTTCGGGCCTCTTCATTGGCTGGTGGGGAATGACATCACTCCTGCACATGCGCAGGAGCTAGTCACCCCAGGACTGTAAGCTGAGCTGCCCAATGCGTAGGCGCTGGTTACCCCGCCACTGTAAGCTGAGCTGCCCGATGCGTAGGCGCTGGTTACCCCGCCACTGTATGATGAGGTGCCCATGTGCACAAGCTCGCTCCAGCGGGTTTTGCTCCACACCAGAGCTTAGTCATAGGGATCACTCAGGGCTGCTCTGTGCAAAACCATTGCACAGAACAGGTAAGCATAATATGTTCGTTGTTTGTTTTTATTTTTATTCCAACTTTTAGAATCACTTTAGTGTAGCCAGTAAACTGCAATACTTTCAAGGCATCTTGGGTAAGGCAAATGGGCAGTGAAGCCTTCTGGCTTTACAGCTGGTTTCCTACTGTGCTGTACTTTCTGAATGGTCCCGCAATCTTCTGGGAACTGTGTGTGTCCCAGAGGACTGCGGGGGTGAGGAGGAGGAGGAGCTGGACATTGTCGTAGATCTCCATGGCAGTCTGAGCAGGAAGTGGGAGTCAAAACCCGCTACCTGTTACCCGGTGGAGCTCCACTTTAAGGATCCATTCACACCAGAACATGATATGGGAAAAATTTGTTTCCTGCACCACACGGGAACGCACTGCTTTTGTTAGACATGTGCAGATAATGGCAAGCCAAACACTAATTAAAGCGGCACGTTTGTGGCCATCAAATTTCATAGTATCGCAGTATTGTACAGTTTGATGCAGCGCTCTTTTTAAGTTACTCTTGCTGTACTTTTCAGCATTCCTGTGCATTTGGCAGTCCATTGAAAAAACGGGCTGTCAAAAAACGGAACTCTCAAAAAACATGCAGCCCACTCTGGTGTGAGTCAGCCCAAAGGTCCGCTTGGGAGATGATCACACGGCCAAAATAAGCATCCTTATCTTTGTGTAATGATTTGTGACTGGAGCCTAATGGCATATTTAGGGCTTATTTTTACAGGTGTCTGGGGGTGCATTAACACTGGGACTGCTTTAACTGAACTGTGCCATCAGTCGATTACACCCCTGCTCATCTGCACCCACATTGAACTATACGGACATGTTGTGGGCACACTTGTATTAACCGTGGCGTAAACTGTTGGTGCTATATAAATCCTGTATAATAATTATAATTAACCAGTGGTCCTCGCTTCAATCCATAGTCATCCATGGAGACTTCTGCGCTCCCGCACAGTTTACACTCACACTGAGACAAACTGACTCCAAGTAAACCATGCCAGGGATACCCTCCCACAAGGGGTCGCAGGTGTGGTTTGGAGCACTCGCACAGACCAGCTCAAGGGGGTGAGTGGCACCTAGGACCAGTTAAAATTGCTAGTGTGAGTGCACCCTAAAATGCCACATATAGCTTCTGGTTTTGTACACATCTAAACACAGCAGGATAGGAAGCAATGGAGCCAGGCATATCTGCAGTGTATAATTACATATAAATGTGTGGAAAACAAATGTATTGCCTAAAAGTATTTTAGGCACATATTTTACGCAGGGCCGTCTTCTAGCTTTGTCAGGCAAAATGTGCATATAGCAGTGTGAGTGAAGCCTTCCTGCCTGGGATAAACTTATACTGATGGTTGGATTTACTGAAAAAACATAAACCTTCCACAATAGGGGGGGGGGGGGGGGGGGGTGTTAATAGAAGCACAGGTAAATGAATGTAAATGGCAGATCAGGACTTTTACTGGCTTCAAACACACAGAATGTGGCCTGATCCTGCTAAATGAAGACAGTTGGCAGCTCCTGAGATAACACAAATTCTGGCGTTCTAGCAGCCAGCAGTACCCTATTGCATCAAGCTGTACGCAACTTCCTGTGCCCTCATATGCTCTACAGTTCTCAGTTTTCATCTCCGCTTTTATCGAACTTGTACAAATAAAATTTGCATGTATTTGTAAAAGAGGCATGCTATAACCTTTATGAATAGATCACAACAGCTAGCTGGCAGGTCTCTGATGATGAAAGCTAGCTGAACCCTAATGCATGTCAATTAGGACAACACCCATGTATTATAACAAAGTTTACTTGTGCAGTTTTCAGATCTGACCTTCAGGCAGTAAATGAAAACTATAAAGCGGTACTAAAGGCTAAACATTTTCTTTTACCTTCATGTATTCATAGCATTACTGTAAAATACCCCAGTACATTCACCCCCAAATGCCTGCTGTCCATTCTCCACTTTCTGTTTCCCGTTTTTTATTTTTACTTATTGTGTGTGGGTTTTTTTTTTTTTTTTGCTGTGTTTTGTTCTTAATGGACTGAAGGAGACACTCATAGACAGGAACCCATCACAGTGGCTTTGGGAACAGCCGGGAAAACAAAAATAGAAACTTTAAATTAAGTAGACTGTACGCAATATACAAATGATGGATGACTCCGATGTTTGACTCGAACATCGGGTGTTCTCCAAACAGCGAACCTTATGCGGTGTTTGCGGCAAATTCGAAAGCTGCAGAACACCGTTAAAGTCAATGGGACATTAACATGAAAAATCAAAAGTGCTCATTCTAAAGGTTTATATGCAATTTATTGCCAAAAAAAGTGTTTGGGGACCCGGGTCCTGCCCCAGGGGACATATATATCAATGCAAACATTTTAAAAACGGCAGTTTTTTTGGGAGCAGTGATTTTAATGCTTAAAGTGAAACAATAAAAATGAAATATTCCTTTAAATATCATGCCTGGGTGGTGTCTATAGTATGTCTGTCTGTGGCACAGTTTTCCCGTGTTTAGAACAGTAGCACTGCAAAATGAAATTTCTAAAGGGAAAAAGTCATTTGAAACTGATCACGGCTGTAATGAATTGTCGGGTCCCGGCAATATAGATAAAACTCCATTGGAAATGGCAGCAACCTGGCAGGCCACGGGGGGGGGGGGGGGGGGTGAGAGCACCCCGCCCCCTCCTGAACTGTACCAGGCCACATGCCTTCAACAGGGGGAGGGTGCTTTGGAGAAGCCCCCCAAAGCACCTTGTCCCCCAAGGACCTCATCTCCACAACCCTTGCCCAGTGTTTGGGGGGGGGGGGGTCTGTGGGCGGAGGGCTTATTGGAATCTGGAAGTCCCCTTTAACAAGGGGATCCCGCTCCCCCAACGTGAATTGATAACGGCTACCATTTTGCAAAATGGTAAAAAAGACAGGAGACACTTTGGGCAAGTCCTTTTATTAAAAGCTAAAAAAATAAAATGTCCCACGATGTAAATCAATCTCATGCTGTCAACGAACCGAGAAAAGAAAAAAAAAATTTGCAACAGCTCTGTCTCCATGGGAGGTTCCTGCTGAGTGACGCTTCTTGATGACAGCTGTTTTATATAGCTGAGGGTGGGGCCACTCTGTGACGTAAATGGGGGACCCCCTCCCCTCTGACGCAATGTGACGTCAGAGGTAGGGGGGGTTGCCTGTTTACATCACCGAGTGGCCCCGTGCAATTGACATTTAAAACGCTGTATCACAAATGTCCTTGTCCTTGTCATTAAGGGGGTAAAACCTTTCAGAGCTGAGGTGGTTAAACTTTTACGAGTATTGTGCATTGTATTTAAAATCATATCCATGAAAAAATGTGTCTCCTATGGTGCACAGGAGAGTTTTTAAATACTTCTTGTGGAGGCTAATTATAAGGTACCGTCACAATGGTACCTTGTACCCACAAGGTTGGCAAAAAATGTGTCTGGATGCATCCCCTCTCTGTTTTCAGGGGTTGCGTTGAAGGAAGCATGCTTCACATTTGGTGGGCATGCCCAAAAGTAAATCGGTACTGCACAAGAATAATCAACCTGGTATATTCAGTGACTGGATTGAATATTCCTTAAAATGTTAGGTCAGAAAATAGTGCCATCTTATCAAGTGCATTACCTAAACATCTTGGGACTCTCGCCTACTTTCTGGCAACTAAGATTACTATAGTGAGAGCACGGAAAACTCCTTTAATAAATCTAGCAACAGTAAAAAAAACAATCCCCTGGATCATGATCAATGAAAAATTAGCTATTATCCTTCATGACCAACAACATCGCTTTGAAAAGGTCTGCAACACTTGGATCAGATACCTTCAGTTCCAGTGGGGTGGGCGCAGTGGTCTGGAACATGAGGATCGGTGGTAAATCTCTTCTCCTCTTTTTCATCCTTTTTTCTCCATTAAATTTATACTGAGTTACAATTTGGACCTGATTTGCCCCCCCCCCCCCCCCCCCCTTTTCCCCTGTATGTCTAAGAGCTTTAAAGGTTACATTAAAGAGGAAGTAAACCCTGATGAGTTTACTTCCTCTTTTTTTCCCTGCAAAGGTAAAGCATAATGGACTACTATGCATCGCATTAGTAGCCCATTCACAGGAGCCAGCGAAGTCGCGCTGTCCCCTGTAGTCCGCCGCATCCATCTTGCTTGTGGCGTTTTGCAGCTCCGCCGCTGTCATTCGGCGAAGCCGCGATGACGTCACTCCCGCGCATGCGCACGGGGGTCGACAAATGCGGCAGCTCCATTTTTTGAACTGCCGCGTTCAGTGCGCCTGCGTGCCGCTGTCTACGGCGCATGCGCCGTAGACAGCAGTGCCTGTGTTCAGGCAAATATCTCCTAAACCGTATAGGTTTAGGAGATATTGCTTGGACCTACAGGTAAGCCTTAATCTAGGCTTACCTGTAGGTCAAAGTGGTTTGTAAGGGTTTACAACCACTTTAACCCTGGTCCATGTTTTCTAAAATGCCATATATGTTGATACTTAAAGCGGAGCTCCACCCTAAAGTGGAAGTTCCGCTCATTGGAACCCCCCCCCCCCCCCTCCGGTGCCACAATTAGCACCTTTCAGGGGGGAGGGGGGTGCAGATACCTGTATAATACAGGTATTTGCACCCACTTTTGGGCATAGATAGCAGCAGATTCTGCGGGTATTTACGCCACTTCCTGCGGGGCCCCCACTGTCTGCTGGGAAACACACGGATCCCAGAGACAGCAGGGACCATCCTTATTGCGCAGCGCGACTCGCACATGCGCAGTAGAGAACCGGGAAGTGAGGCCGCAAGGCTTCACTTTCTGATTCCCATACCGAAGATGGCGGCGGCAGCAGCAGCAACCGAGAGCCGATCGAGAGATCGGCTTCGGGTGCCGACATCGCGGGCGAGCTGGGTGGGTAAGTGTCCATGTTTTAAAAGTCAGCAGCTGCAGTATTTGTAGCTGCTGACTTTTAAAAACAAAAAACAGCAGAACTCCCGCTTTAACATGCTATGCCTATATCATCTTGACCGTCGCACTCAGTGCATCTTATGTCTTTATCTAGGCCCCTTGGGCACAGACTGCTGTAGGCAGTAGTCATGGTATAGCTTTATTGCAACAAGATTGTGTTTAGTTTGATCATTTTTGGTGTAACACCATAATTTAATATATGATTATATATAATGGTGCGCTCTGGTCAACTTTCTATTACACAATCTAAGAAGGAAATAAAGTGCATAAAAATGTAGTGTGAAAAATTAGCAAGGTGCAAACCAAACTGTGCACTTATCATAAATGTTGTGCAAATAAGCAATAATAAATGCTAAAAACAAGAAAGCCAATTGAGTGCTATTGTGCTTACCGCTATTCGGCCTGTCTCCTGAACAGCCTATAACATCCCAAAATTATGCAAGTAGCAAGAACATGTAAAAAACAATCCGGTGAAAGTTTATACATAATAATCACAGAGGAAAAAAAAAAATATTAAATAATATTATTATAGACACCACCTACTCAATGTACTCAAGACCAAGGAAGTGATAAATAATACTAAATGTGCTGAATACTATATCCATATTAAAGTGCAGTCTCTGATTCGTAGAAAACAAAGTCCCACCGCTATCAAAAGAGAGTTTGGCTTGCGAACATTTCCCACAGCAGAAAGGAGAGAAAACTTTCCGGGACACTATCACTCGCGATCTAATTGCTTCCGATCCGATCACAAATCATGGCACTAAATTAAAAAAAACTTTCATTGCGCAGTGATTACAGATTCTGCGAGCTACAACCACACCGATTTCGCTCACATAACCCAGGCCGACAAGTAGCGCTAGTGTGTATGTGTGTGTGTGTGTGTGTGTGTGTGTATATATATATCTCCTAACCCTGCTTTAAACGTCTCCAGAACTTTTTATCCCTGACCTGTCTGGTGTGTTCCTTGGCCTTCATGATGCAGTTTGTTCACTAAGGTTCTCTAACAAACCTCTGCGGGCTTCACAGAACGACTTTATTTATACTGAGATTAAATTACACACGGGGACTCTATTTACTAATTAGGTGACTTCTGAAGGCAATTGGTTCCACAAGATTTTAGTTGGGGGTATCAGAGTGAAGGGGGCTGAATACAAATCGACACCACACTTTTCAGCTATGTATTTGTAAAAAGAGTTTGCAAACTGTAATTTTTCTTCCACTTTACAATTATGTACCACTTCGTGTTGGTCTATCACTTAAAATTCCAATAAAATACATTTTGTTTTTGGTTGTAACTTGACAAAATGTGGAAAATTTCAAGGGGTGTGAATACTTTTTATTTTTTGTATGTATATGTGTGTGTGTGTGTGTGTGTGTGTATGTATGTATGTATATATATATATATATATATATATATATATATATATATATATATATATATATATATATATATATATATATATATATATATATATAAATTTAGTGATGCGCCGAAAATGCCCTTTTCGGCAATTTGCTGAAAGAGGAAAATGGGGCGTGGCCTGGGCGGGGCCCCGCCCCTGGTGACGCCCATCATGGGGGGTGTATAGCGCAGGAGAGCTGCCTCCGCCGCCTGTTTGATCACAGCGCCGGGAACATCACAGCTTTCATTTCAATAGCTGTGTGTTCCCGGCCGCGCGCCGTCACACGCAGCCCCTCCCCCTTGTCCGGGCACTTAGATAGACAGATCATCCGCAGGATTGGACGGATGATCTGTCTATCAAAGTGCCCGGACAAGGGGGAGGGGCTGCGTGTGACGGCGCGCGGCCGGGAACACACAGCTATTGAAATGAAAGCTGTGATGTTCCCGGCGCTGTGATCAAACAGGCGGCGGAGGCGGCTCTCTTCCCTGCACAGGCTGGCTGCAATGGAGCACACTGGTTTGCAATGGAGCACACTGGTTTGCAATGGAGCACACTGGTTTGATTTTAACTTGAAACCAACAAATGTCAGAAGGTTTAGTGGTTAAACGTTTTCACTTACACACAGTCTATTCCATTGACAAATTGTTACAATGTTTATACTTCAGTTCAACTAAATAATAATAAAGAATGTTTTGATTCTTGGCAGACTGCCCAGTTTTTCTCCTTCCTTTCTTTTGGCTGTGGCTTCAGAAGATTAGAGAGAATTCTTTGCATTGAAAGAACTGTGAAACACTTTAGAGTCCATTCACACAAGGGCGACACAACTTGCAGCGTGACTTTGGGAGGCAACTTGGACACGACTCGAGTATGAATCCCAGCACGACTTCAAGGCGACTTTGGCTGTGGCAAATCGCAGCATAATCGGCTCTTGAGGGGGAACTCCACGCCAAATTTTAAATAAACAGTCATGGGTTCCTCTCCAAGAGCATACCAGACCCTTATCCGAGCACGCAGCCTGGCCAGTCACGAAAGGGGGTGGGGACGAGTGAGTGCCGAACCGTACCTGGCCACAGGCCCCCCCCCCCCCCAATGTTGATGAGGACAAGGGCCTCTGGCCGTTGGTTGGCGGGGGGCTTATCGGAATCCGGGAGCCCCCTTTAATAAGGAGGCCCCAGATCCCGGCCCCCCCACCCTATGTGAATGAGTATGGGGTACATCATACCCCTACCCATTCACCTGAAGGGGAAAAAGTGTCAATAAAAAAAAAAATAAAAAAAATAAACTATACAGGTTTTTAAAGTAATTTATTAGGCAGCTCCGGGGGTCTCTTCCAACTTCTCTGCTCTTTGGCCTCTTCTGCCACTCTCTGGTTCTTCTGCCGGCTCCTCCGCTATCTTCTTCCAGCTCTTTTGCTAGCGGTGGCTCGGCCATCTTCTCTTCCTCCGATATTGACATGACGCTCTCCCACTGTAATGCTGTGGATACGGTGTGCAACGACTTGTGTAGGCAAGGGGCGTGGTCACCGGGTGATGCGCCCCTTATGACGTCAGTCCCAGCATGCCCCCGGGACGTCATAAGGTGCGGGGTCACCGGGTGACATCACCCGGAGACCACGCCCCATGCCTATATATAAATCGTGCCGCACATGGCATTACAGCGGGAGAGCGTCATGTCAATATCAGAAGAAGAGGGAGGAAGGGCGGAGATGACCAGGCCAACGCTAGTAAAGGAGCTGGAAGAAGATAGCGGAGGAGTCGAAAGAAGACCACCAGAGCTGCCTAATAAATTGCTTTAAAAACCTGTTTAGTGTGTGTGTGTGTGGGGGGGGGGGGGGTTCCACTCCGGTGAATGGGTAGGGGTACGATGCATTCACATAGGGTGGGAGGCCGGGAAGCCCCCCCCCCCCCCCCCCAACCAACGGCCAGGGTTGTTGGGAAGAGGCCCTTGTCTCATCAACATGGGGGCCCTATGTTGAGGGCATGTGGCCTGCTACGGTTCAGGAGGGAGTGCTCGCTCGTCTGAATGAAAGAATGTTGTTTGAAAATCACTTGCTCTTAACATTCAGTTATAAAAAATGAAGGTAATTTGAAAGAAAACCCACATACACTGCCTGAGAGCTTCTTAGTCAAAGGAATTTTCAATTCTACTCCTTCAATTTTCCCATCACTGTGGTCGAAAACAAATGTAGATTTTTGACCCCACTAACAATTAGAAAATCGAAAGAACGTTCTTAAAATTAAATTTTTTATTTTTAGGAAAACATTGTTTTGTGTATGGCCAGCAGGCGCAGGGAGCTTTTATCAAATCACCTGCCTATGACCAGGGAGTCTGTCATACATAATATATTAGTTCTGTCTGAAAATCTACAAAACGGTCTTTTATTTATTTTTTTTCTTACAAGTGGAGTTCCTGTCCCTCGGCTCCAGGTGTAGGCGCTGGCATCTTCAGTAAGGGAATCAGGAAGTGAAGCCTTGCAGCTTCACAGCTTTTTTTCCTACTGCTCATGCTCGAGTCGTGCTGTGCATGCTGACTGGTCCCTGCTGTCTTCTGGGACCTGTGTGTCTCCCAGAAGACAGCGGAGGAGGGGCTGGACATGGCGTAAGTGGAAGCAAATGCCTGTATTGGATCTTTGAGTCTATTTACCGGATTCAACATCCTACTAGTATATACAGTATATCTCTTCTGTCTGTCGTTCTCAGGATTCGAGATTTTGCTTCCCAACCATATAGCTGGTTATTTCTATTTACCACTACATAGAGAATACACTTTTTTTTTATTTTTATTTTTTTTTCTCGTATTAACGAAATTTTATACACCACACTTTTTTATTTTATTTTTTATGGTTGTTATCCAATTAATCGCAACAATCGGCCAACTAATTGATTATGAAAAAAATCATTAGTTGCAGCCCTAATTTATATAATTGTATGATATGATTCCCTTTAACCACTTGACATCCGCGAATAACGGCCACAGCGCAGACCTGACTTTCCAGGAGGCCTGTGCATGCTCCCTGCGCACGTTATGATCGCTGAGACTCAGGTGATTACCGATCCGAGTAAGGGGCCGGTCCCAGCCCCTTACCATGTGGTCAGCTGTCAGCCAATGACAGCTAATCACATGATGTAAAAGCTTGGTAATCCCCCCCCCATGCTGAGAGCGTGAGGAGAAAAGAAGCCGATCACCGGCTCATTTGCAAGGGACATCGGTCTCTAAGTGGCAATTATGCCTCATCGGTTCGCACTATAACCCCCTGCCAGTGCCACCTATCGGTGCTCATCAGCGTACATCAATGCAGGAGAAAAATTACCTGTTTTTTTTTTTTTTAATTTTATAACAAAATATTTTAAAAAATAATTTTTAAACATTCTGGCTTTTTACCTTTTTTTTTTTTCTTTATTTTAATTTTTTTAAGAAAAACCGCAGAGGTGATCAAAAACCACCAAAAGAAAGCTCTATTTGTGGGGAAAAAAATAAGCCTCATTTGGGTACGGTGTTGTATGACCGTGCAATTGTCATTCGGAGTGCGACAGCGCTGAAAATCTGGTCTGGACAGGAGGGGGGTTTAAGTGCCCAGTAAGCAAGTGGTTAAATGAGAGTGCAAATAGATGCAGGCAGGTGCTGCTGCTACTGCTGATCTAAAACAAGTGAATGATTAATTCAATAATTTGTTCCTCCATTGTAAGAAGGGCCTGGTTCACCAATGTAAACACCACTACACTGTTTACATTTTGTGATTGGTCATCAGTGATTACATGCTGTCTACTTGGAGGGTAATTTGCAATGGCTGGAGCAGCTGTGCATGGCTGTCAGTCGCCTTTAATTTTTACAGGTAAGTACATAAAATAACAAATGCACATCTTTTTGCAATAAAAAAAAAAAAGTACATTTTTTTATTTTTAAAACCGGAGCCTGGAAAACAGTGCCGACAGTTCTGTTGCCCGTACCTGTGTACGGGCTGTCATTGAGGAGCTGTAGGCAGAGTGAATGAACTATGGGGCATGATGATCGGCGTGCCCGCAGTTCATTCAGTCACAGCCACTTCATTCATTCACAATTTCCTGTGTGATCGAAGCCCCACATGCTGCACTGCTTTAAAAAATTGGGAGTGGTGGGAGGAATCCCTGCAAAATGTCACAGGAACGCAGCTTTTCTCCTGCCATCCATGCATGCGTTCAGAGGGCCTGAACAGACGCCCTGTCCGCATGAGACCTGATGTGGAGATTATGTGTAAACCATGTTCTAGTAACCAACACATGAAGGAAAAGTATAGGACACCATTGCTGATCTGTTCTGACGTTGGCAACTTCTTGTCGCTTTGGCTAGAATATATTCGGTTACTGACCTAGGACAAATATTTTATAAGTCAGAACTGATCTGTATACATGTTCTAGGTCAGTGATGGCGAACCTTGGCACCCCAGATGTTTTGGAACTACATTTCCCATGATGCTCATGCACTCTGCAGTGCAGTCAAGCATCATGGGAAATGTAGTTCCAAAACATCTGGGGTGCCAAGGTTCGCCATCACTGTTCTAGGTCAATGATTAAAATGTAAAAGCTAGTGAATCTACCAGGTGACCACCGTGCTTTCCTTCAAAAAAGGTAAATATGAAAAAAAAAAATAACTAGACTTTGACTAGCAACCTCTTGCTTCCTTAAAGTGGTTGTAAACCCTTACAAACCACTTTGACCTACAGGTAAGCCTAGATTAAGGCTTACCTGTAGGTCCAAGCAATATCTCCTAAACCTATATGGTTTAGGAGATATTTGCCCTAAAATGGGCAAGACAGCGGCGCGCAGGCGCACTGAACGCGACAGTTCCAAGAATGGAGCTGCCGCATTTGTCGACTCCCGTGCGCATGCGCGGGAGTGACGGCTTCGCCGAATGACAGCGGCGGAGCTGCGAGACGCCACCAGCAAGATGGATGCGGCGTACTACAGGGGACAGCGGCAACTTCGCTGGCTCCTGTGTCAGGTAAGTGACACATAATGGGCTACTATGCGATGCATAGTAGTCCATTATGCTTTACCTTTGCAGGGAAAAAAAGAGGAAGTAAACCCATTAGGGTTTACTTCCTCTTTAACAAACAAAAATGTGGTTAATATGACACTTTCAGTTAAAATTAAAACCATTTTACCTTTTTTATTAACAATACATTCATTTAAAAAATTCTTTGGTCAAGAAACGAACATCCTTCTGGTACCAGTGGTTGCCTATGCATATCAAACAAACACATGTAATTAATTGATGCAGGAAAGACTGATCAAAAGTCCATACATAGGCAGAATGAATCCATATTAGTGGACATATATTGGCACAGTAGGTGGAGCTTATACAACCCAATGGGCATATGTCAATTGTGGATTAACGGCACACAGACCACACATTACATTTTTTATATATGGGTTATGGCCTGTGGCCTTTGAGCCCACTTCTCAGACCCAGTCACCTGTAGTCCCATATGAGACTTTTCATATTGATGACCTTTTTGGAACCTGGTTACCAAAAACTATGGAATATGGACTGATGACTTTCCACACATATGTCATGGTGGATAATAACTGTAGGGGGCTGACTCTATGGGGTTGATTTACTAAAGCCAGATCAGGCATGTCCAAAGTCCGGCCCGCGGGCCAATCGCGGCCCGGTTTTGAACGGCCTGCCTGGTGTGCTGCGGGATCAGGGCTGTCAGATGAGCCCGATCCCCGGCACTGTGTGAAGCTCCGTCAGCTGTGAAAGTGAAGTGCAGGGAAGTCTGCTGTGCTCTCTGCTTCCCCTACAGTGCAGTTCCCGGCTGAATGAGGAAGCAGGAAAGGTACTCTACTACAAGCTAGATTTGTTTTAAAATGGCTTTATTCGTATGTGTGTGCATACGTGCCTGTATGTGTGTCTGTATCAGTGAAGGCCCATCCATAGGGGGCACCCGGGCGCCGCTCCCCCCCCATGTAGTCAAAAAAATGTTTTTATTTTTTAAAAAATTTCTTTTAAATTTCCCTCCCTATGTGCACTGTATCCTGGCGCAGTGCAATATAGAAAGCGCCACGACTATGCAATCAAAAGATTGCAGACGAGGCTCTTCATTTGTCCAAAAAAAAGTGCTCTGTGGTGCAGCCGATTGCGCCACAGCTTCCCGCGCGATCGACTGGCCGAGCAAGTGCATAGACTTGCACTTGAGTGAGCTGTGGGTGGTGCTTCCGACGTCACTCAAGGAAGTGACGTTGGCACGGCACTTCTCTGTTCTGTCCCGACTCCCGCATGAGAGGATCAGGTAAGGGGCTTAAAAATTCAATCTTCTTGATTCTTCATTCAGCGCCGCCGCCAGTACCCCCTCCACATCCACAGGGTTACTATGGTGGTCGGCAGCATACCCCAACCCCCCTGCTAAACAAGATTTAAAGAATCTGTGTTATTATCGGTGATGGCAGCATACCCCCCCCCCCAAAAGAAGCTTTAAAAAAAAAAAGGGGGTTATTAATAATAATAATGCTGCCGACCACCTATAACAACCCTTATTTTTACAATCTTATTTAGCGGGGGGGGGTGGGGTTGTGGATAATTCTGCCGACCACCGCTATTAACCCTTTTTTTTTTTTTTTTTCGGGGGGGGGGGGGGGGGGTTAGGTATGGGGGTTAATGCTGCCAACCACCGATAATAACCCCTTTTTTATTTTTTTTAATCTGGGGGGTGGGGGGTGGGTTGGTATGCTGCCGACCACCGATAATAACTTATTATCGGTGTTTGGCAGCATACCCCCCCAAACAAGATTTAAAAAAAAAAAAAAAAAAAAAAAAAAAAAAAAGGTTATTATCGGTGGTCGGCAGCATTAACCCCCCCCAACAAGATTTACAGGTTGTAGATGTGTGCTAGTTACAGGTTGCAGAAAAGGTGCCTGATGTGGTTATACACAAGATAGGCATGATTCATCTGCTTTAGTAGAGCCCTGTGTATAATGTGCAGCCTGGTATATGATGTGCAGAGACCAGCGTATAATGTGCAGCCTGGTATATAATGTTGATTCGATGAGGGGTGTGGCTTGTGAGAAGTGGGAGGGGCCAAATCTGAGGGGCGTGGTCTTGCGCCCCCCATCCTAAAACTTCACCAGCCGCCACTGGTCTGTATGTATCTCTGTGTGTGTGTGTGGTGTGCATTTGTGTGTTACTTTTAACCAGACCCCCCCCCCCCCATTCTTATACCATCAGAACTGCTTTTGTGTGTGTGTGTGTGTGTGTGTGTGTGTTAGCAGCCAGGACTGCTGCTCCTCTGAAAAGCAATCCATACACAGATCGCTTTTCAGAGGCATTTGAAAGGTGGTAAAGAGGCATTATGTTGCTTCCTCACCACCTGTTTTAAGCCCGTAAATGCAGCATCACTAGTTGCAGTGCAGGCCCATTCACCCTGAGTATACCTCCCAGCTGCAGCCACAGCATGTGTACACCCTCAGCTGCTCCCTCTGCAGCTAAAGGGGGGGGGAAGTTGGGGCGTGGTAAAAACAGCTTAACCATGTGGTTTTACTGCCCCTCCAACAAGCCCGTGGTTCACATCTGCATGGCTGCATGCTGCGTGTAGTTCAACCCATGCATTTCAATGGGCTTCCCTACCCACAAAAAATGCAGGGAAAGATGTCCCTGAGCCTTTTTTTTTTTTTTTTTTAATTGCACTGCACAAAAAGCACCCCACGTTTCCAATGTGTGGGGTACCATTAAAAATTAACGGTACCCCGAAAGAGCAGAACATTCATCTGTGTGTTGGGAACGAGCGTGGCAAAGGCAAGAGAATTCTTGTTGGGCCAGGTATGAGTGCTCGAACTACCGAATTTTAATGGTTCAAAGAATGCCAGGCAAAATAGTTGGCCCTCACGCATGTTCACTTCATCAAGTCTGGCCCTCTTTGAAAAAAGTTTGGACACCCCTGCCTTAGTGGGAAGTGAGGGGGAATTTCTCTAATAGACTAAAAAAAAATAACTAGCAGGGTTTTTAAGTCTTCCTTGTATAACGGTGTACTGATTTATGTATTGTTTTTCTAAATACCAACACACTGCCAACATGTAATGTGGAAGTCATGGTGTCAGATCTTGTTCACGTGCAGAGGAATTGCATCCTAAAAAATATAGATTTTCAGTCAAGAAAAAATCCCTCTGAGCAGGTAGATATTTATCAATGCAATTTGTAATCTCCAGATAAGATGAAGCTAATTTCTGCCCCCCCAAAAAATGACATCCCTGGGATTTATGTGATATTTTGTGTAAACTGGCCTTTGCTAGTATCATGCAGAAGAAGAATAGATGGGCAGTGCATGCTGAGTGTGTAAATGATAGTACTGTTCAGCTGACCACTTGACAGGTTCCAAAAACCACGATTTGCCTCTGACTGTAATGACTTGCATTTTATTTTTATTTTTTTATTTCTCTGCACGCTTGAACAACTCTTGTCCAGATGAGTCCTCTTTAATGTTCACTATTTATTTTGTTCTACAGAGCTTTCTAAGTGGCTTTTTTGGTCCGATTTGTGAGATTGAAGTTGTACTGAATGATGCAGAAACCAGGAAGCTGTCTGAGATTAAAACAGAAGAAGGAAAACTAGAAAAGCACTATTTGTTCTACGATGGCGAATCTGTAGCAGGAAAGGTATGGTTTATGGTGTTTTATTTTTTGTATTTTGAATTGTACACTTTATGTAGTTTCCCTATAATGTAACCTTATAGTGCTGCTGTGTGGTTCGTGTGGGTTTTTTTTTTTTTTTTTCTTTTTTGCAAAGCATGCAGTTAGCCATAATGCATTGCACTTGTGGCAGTAAGTTCCTGTTTTTCCTTGCTGATTTGTCATGGACCGTAAATGTATGCTCATCAGTATTTGCTTATCTGTCTAGGTCAATATTGTCTTCAGGCAGCCTGGTAAAAGACTAGAACATCAAGGAATTCGTATTGAATTTGTCGGCCAAATTGGTAACGATTCTCTACTTTTAATATGATTCTGAATGTTGAACCCCTCTTCCTTTTATTTATTTTTGTTAAATGTATATAGCACATCAGTAAGTGTGTATGGAACAATTTAGGCAGCCCATTTATTTTTTTTTTTAAATGATCAGGTCTCCAAAGAAATTCAAATATCGATTCCCTGCAATAGAAGAAAATTTGTCTGTATGGGTGAATGTCTCCTACCTTCCGTTTTTGGTTTTTGAGGCAGACTCGGCCAGTCTCAGCAGTCTGTTAGACCCCTTTCACACTGGTGCTTTTTTGGGCATTTTTGTGCTACAAATGGCGCCTGAAAAACAACTCTCAAGCCACCCCAGTGTGACATGCCGATTTGCTTTCACACTGGGGCTGGGTGCTTGCAAGACAGGGGGGGAAAAAAAAAAAGTCCTGCAAGCAGCAGCTTTGGTGTGGAAGTGGTGTATACACCGCTCCTAAACTGCCCCTGTCATTGAAATCAATGGGCAGTGCTACCGAGTCCTGTAGTGACTTTGGGGTTGATGGAAGAAGCTTGGTGCACAGTTGAGAACACAGGTTTCCAACACTCCTGAAAGAATGTTGAATGTCAGAGACTGACAAATGGTGCAGTGCTGAAACGGAAGGAAGGTAGGAGACATGGGGGGGCTATTTACAAAAGGCAAATCCACTTTGCACTACAAGTGCAAACTGCACTTGGAAGTGCAGTCGCTGTAAATCTGAGGGGTAGATCTGAAATGAAGGGAAGCTCTGCTGATTATATCATCCAAGCTAAAATGCTGTTTTCCCCAATCGTCTTTCAGGACAGCCACCTTTGAGAGACACTGGCTCCTCCCCTCTTAGGAAACACCGCCTTCATTTTCATGATTTAAGCCTCCTCCTCCCTTCGTTCCTCAGTTATGGTGTTTCCTCCGGTGGGGAGACATCGCTAAGGAACCTTAGCTGAATTCGGTTGGTGAGACTGAAGCTATCCGAGCGGAGCCCCGGCCCCACTCGGTTACCCGACCGTCTATCGGTCGGCCCTTGACAGTCGGATCAGCGGGGAGCTGAAGCGTTCGTACTGTCTATACACCCTAAACTTCGCTTGGGGAAAGCAGGAAGTTTTACAGGGTCGTCCGTCCGTTCACCCGCGGGTGTTTTAACGGAACAGGCAGTCCGGTCGGCTGGGGAAGCTGAACTTTTGACTGACCTTTTTCTATATACGCACTCCAATCTTCGCTTGGGGAAAGCAGGAAGTTTTTGGGGAGGTTCATCCCTGCGTTTCGCCCAGTGGGGCGCTGCAACGAGGACGTCCAAGGCCCCCCTGTGTATCCAGTCGGCTGGGAGCCAGAGGCCGGACCGGTTGGCGGGCGACGTCAATTCCGGTGGGGGCGGACCTCTTCGTTGGATCCGCGTCTTCCGGTTCCGGACGCGGCACGTGGAGGGGAACCTAGCGTTCGGCTGGTGCAGCCTCTTTCTACAGTTGCACAGGTAGCTGTTGGAGGCACGTTCGTACCACTCTTCCTCAACAGGAGAATGTCCAAAGCAGTGGCTTCGGGAGCTCCAGGAGTAACGGCACCAGCCACTCAAAGGTAAAAGCCCTGGCGAGGGGTTCCCTTACCTTACAACCAGTAGCTCCACTGGTGTTTTTTCCCCCTAGGTGGTCGGGGGGAAGGGCAGTGCGTCTGGGATCCAGATGGAGATTGATCCTAGGGGAGGGCACTCCCGGTGGTCCTCTTAAGTAGTGCTGGTGTTTCTTTTTTTTTTAGGATTTTATGCTGCTCTTTTATCTCTAGGTCTCTGAAGGACATGAGCAAGTCTCCCCTTGGTTCTAGGAGGGAGCGTCCTTCATATAGAGCCTCTTTGGGGAATCCCTGGTTCAAAGGCACTTGGTAAAGAGTGTATTGAAGCACCGGATAGCTCAGTCAGACCTTTAACCTAAGGTTCCAGTGGCCTCAGAGGGTTCAGGTCCCTGTTTGAGCGCCATCAGGAAACAGGCAGCAGAACACGGTGCATATCTGGCGGCTTCTGGGAAGGTTCCAGTGGCCTCAGCTCCAGAGCACTCTTTCACCAGCACAGCAGAGTGTTCCACCTAACCCGATGGATGTTCCTCCTGCAGGTTAAGGGAGAGTCTAGAGGGTTCCAGAGAGGAAGTTGAGGAAGAAGTTGACAGTGCCGTCTCAGACTCCCAAGGGAATCTGATAAAGGTGAGGGCTTGGGTGGGGAACCCAAAAGAACCCCTCGATATAAACTTCCCCCTGGATGAAGTGGATAAGCTCTTGAGAGCTATTCATACCACTTTAGGAAGAAGGCATTGTCACCCCACGATCAGATGTACTAGGACCTGGGGGAAGCGGGTGTTCCCGGTTCATGCTGTCTTGATCGATGCCATCAGGAATGGCGGGGTCCCGAAGGAAAACCTTTCTTTTCTGGTGCATTAAAGCAAAGGTTTTTTCTTGGGCGGAAGAGGAAGCTCTTGTCTGGAATAGAATCTCCCAGGTTAGAGACTACCTTTCTTCAGACGTCCAGGCATACTGACCTGTCCTCAGGGACATGGGAATGCTTTCAGACCCTATGTTTGAAATGATGGACTCACTTCTGAAGGATGCATGGGCTTTTTCTCTTAAGAAAATATCTAAGCCTGCCATAGCGGCCACAGTGGTGGCTCATAATATGAAGTGTCGGCTTAGCCAGATTAATGCATGAAGCAATGACGGCAGAGGAGACTTTCTATCCTCCTTTCCCATGCTGCTTAAGGTGTTGGCATACGCTGCTTCGATTCAATCCAGGCGAATGTATGCAAGATCTTCGGCTCTGACCAACTCAGCCTGGAGGGCCTCAAGGCTGAAGACATGGCAGGGGGTCAAGGCATGGCAGGGGGACAAGGCGTCCAAAGCAAAGCTCTGGAATCCTTTTTACAGGAGGCTGCTGTTACTGCTACTGTTTACTGCAGTTTGGGCCAGGTCTTGAAGCAGGGCTAGATCGCACGGCTGATAAGAAAAAGGCCTTTCCCCTTAAGAAGAAATATGGGGAGCAGTAAAAAAGAGGCCTTCCTCCCCCAGTGGGAGATGATCACCTCCAATCAGTTTGTGTTGGGGATCATCGTAAGAGGTTACCGTTTGGAGTTTTCAGAACTCTCCTCTTTTGAGACTCCTTGTCACTGAGCTGCCAAAATGTGCCCTTCTTTCCTCTTCAGGAGTTAGAGGAACAGGAAGTGGTAATACAGGTCCCAGCAGGATATATAGAAAGGGCTCCTATTCTCACATTTTTGTGGTTCACAAGCCTTTGGGGAAAAAAGTTCAGGCTCATCCTGAACCTGAAATGTCTGTGTGTCTTAGTCACCTACAGATGGCTTTCGTTGGTTTTGGTCACTGGGTGAGGGCACCTCTTCCACCAAAACTGTTTCAGGGCATGGATAGTATGGATGCATACCTGCATATTCCCATTGCAGAGAACCACCAGCGTTTCCTTAGGCTGGCAGTGATAACTTCTGTAGGGGTGCTACACATTCAGTTCAAAGCACTTCCCTTTTGGGCTATCCCTTTCCTCCTCCTATCTTCACCAAAGTGATGGTAGATGTTCTGGCATTCCTGCGTCTCAGGGGAGTCTCGGTGATCGTGTGTCCTGAAGATCTTCTCCGGTTTGTACCTTCTCTGACGCAGTCGATTTGGGAGCAACAGGTAACAAAAGACCTGTTAGTGAGCCTGGGTTGGCCTCTGAACCTAGAGAGACCCAACTTAAATTCCTTACCAGGGGGTCACCTTCCTGGGGTAGGTGCTGGGCTCAACAGAACAAAAGGTCTTCCCTCCTTGGAGAAGATCCAGAAGATAGACAGAGCACTGTTGTTTCTCCAGGGCAACCGTCAAAAACTCAGTTAGGCAGGTTGAGTTTACTGACAGCCACGCTCCTAGCAGTTCAGTGGACGGGGTCATGTTACCGTCCTCTGTAAACTATTCATCTTGAAGCTTTGGGACCACAGTCAGGGGTCTTGGGACTCTTTGGTTCCAACTCAGGTAAAGAGGTCCCTTTGGGAAAGGGAGCACCTTTGTTACAAGACCTAGAATGGAGTTTCCCAGTATCCAGGGTGGTTACGATACCGATACGAACGGCTTAGGTTGGGGTACACACCTAGACTCCTGTTTGGTACAGGAAGGAATCTAAGAGATCCTCAAATTGGAGGGAGTTGAGAACAGTAGATCTGGTTCTCAGGACCTCTCAGAGTTCTCTGGAGACTTCATGTAAGAGTCGTGGAAACAATCCCTTGGCAGTGGCTTGCGTCGACAGGACGGGGACTCCTGGAGCGGATCCTTATGGGTCCTAGCGAAGGCCATCCTCAGATGGGCCGAATATTAAAATCCTGTCTTTTCAGTGATCTGTCTTGAAGGAGAGCAAATCCTGATATTAGATTTCCTCAGAGCAACCAGGTTCTCAAGCAGGAGGTTCTTCGAATGGATCACCCAGAGTTGGGGGATTCCTTGGATAGACCTCTCTTTTTCTCAAGGGAAAACGCAAAGGAAGCCATCTCCTGTTCCATGAACAGGGGAGATGGGAGGTCGGGAGCAGACACACTAAAGCACAGAGTTAGGGTTTCTCTAAGTGCTATGCTTTCTCCCCTCCCGTTCTGATTCCTGCAGGGTCAGGGAAGTTTTCAGGTGGAGATTACTACCTATTTTCTAATCACACCTCTTGGGCCCAGGAGGCCGTGGTTCTCCATTCTGAAGGGCCTGTCAGTAGAACCCCCCCCCCCGGGTTTTCCCGGTCTAGGAGTGTCCCTTCTCCCAGGGTCCAATCTGCGGTCCCCAGGTGGATTCTTGCAGCTTGGCTACTGAGAAGGAATTGCTGAAGGGCAAAGAGGTCTCAGACTGTTTAATAGCCACTCTTCTGAATTGCAGGTAAATAGAAACTCAGACCATTTTCTTGAAGGTATGGAGACGGTTCAACAGCTGATGCTCAGAGAACTCCTTCAATGTGCACAGCCTCGTAGCCGTTCTAGAGTTCCTGCAGTCAGGGGCAGATAAAGGTTTAGCCCCATAAACATTGAAGAGTCAGGTTTTCGCTTTTAGCGTATTCCTGGAAGGGCATCTAACATCAGACCTTGGTATAGTAAGGTTCCTAGAGCCTTAAGTAGGCAAAGACCAAGTCTTTGGTCGCCCCCTTCCCAGTCGGGGTCACTCATTAGTTTTACAGGTTCCCACAAAGGAACCTTTTTCAGCAATTGGAATCTGGCTGGTTATGGTTGATCACTCTCAAAACTGTGTTTTTTGTGGCGATCACTGCGGCAAGGAAAGTGAGTAAACTCGAAACCCTTTCTGTTAAGGCACTCCCTTTCCAGACCATTCAGTTTTTAAGATCATTCTGGCCTTTTTACCTAATGGTAGTCTCTAATCCTCAGAGAGTCCGAGAGATTATGCTGCCTATTTTTCGTTCAAAACCAGTGAGCGAACAGGAACACATCTTCTTGGACGTGTCCTTCATTATTTTGGTTACACAAAGCCAGTTCAGGAAGTCTGATTTACCTTTGGTGTTACTTCCAGGGGCTAGGAAGGGTTCCAAAGCCTTTAGACGTACGCTAACCAGATGATTAAGGTCAGCCATTGGGCAGACTTGCGCGGTTGGGGTATTAAAGCCTCCAGTTAGAATTAAAGCACACTCAGCCAGGACAGCGGCAACTCCGCAGACAATGTGGGCTGGTGTGTCTCCTGAACAGATCTGTAGAGCCGCAACGTGGTTCAAGTTTTCTACGTTCGTGAAGCGCTATAGATTGGATCTTCTCTCAGCCAAAGACCAAGCCCTTTGGTCACAAGGTGCTGCAAGCAGTAGGTCCCACCCTAAGACAGGGTACTCGCTTATCCTCTCAAAGGTGGCTGTCCTGAAAGACGATTGGGGAAAAATGGAATTACGTACCGGTAATGTCCTTTTCCAGGAGTCTTTCAGGACAGCACCGGTTCCCACCCAAGTTTTTTGCAGATCATCGGGAACTCATTACATGAGGCCGTCAGGTAAGACTTAAAGGTTTGTTTATTTGACGTGTTCTTGTGTCTCCCCAGTTGGCCGGAGGTACTCTGGAAGAACTGAGGAACGAAGGGAGGAGGAGGCTTAAATCATGAAAATGAAGGCGGTGTTTCCTAAGAGGGGAGGAGCCAGTGTCTCTCAAAGGTGGCTGTCCTGAAAGACTCCTGGAAAAGGACATTACCGGTACGTAATTCCATTTTTTTTTATTTCCTTGCATGTCCCCCTCAGATACACACAGACTTTACTTCCAAGTGCACTTTGCACTTGCACTGCAAAGTGGATTTGCCTTTAGTAAATATCCCCCATGGCCTGTGAGTGCTAACTCTGCTACTGCAGAGAACTGACTTTTTGCTAACATATAGCTTCTAAGCCTTGTGTGTTTGAGCATGATATGGGCATTGGGCATACATTGTACATTGTCTAAAATATTGTAATGAGATATTTGGTGTTTCGTTTAAATTATTTTGTAATGAAGTGTTTTTTTTTTTTTTTTGTTTTGTTTGTTTGTTTCCCCCCTTTCCTATATTTGTCCTAATGACCATTGACTTGTAATTAGAACAATAATAGAGGGTAAATCTTCCAATGGGGGCATTTGTGCCAGTGACAAATGTCTGAGGCTTTTCCTCACTTCTGTTGCTGCCTGTAGGGGACAGGAAGCGAAAAGTAATCTTAATGGGGCACTGAAAAAAAATCTTATGGGTATTTACCTCCTACTCTTTTACAAACAAGTTTTGCCTATACATGGCCTAGTGGGAATGTCTTGCCCACTGCAGCAGCTGTACTTGGATTAGTGTTTCTATAGGCTGCATTTACTTTGTATATAGTAGGGTCTGCCTTAATCGCTAGACACAGTACAGTAGATCTGTGTGCTACAGAATTTTGGTCACCTGCAGTATGACCATCGTTTGTGTTCAGCTGTAGGTTGTGGCAGTAATATGTTTGGCTGAAAAGGAATGCAGCTGCAGACCCAGAGGTAAATAACCAGATGGTGTGTGTGCTTTATCATGCCTACCTCCACCCAGCATTAAAGTGGAACTATAGGCAAAATCGAAAATTACATATATGATGTAGTCTGTTAATAGCATTAATGATATTGCATGTTGATCCTTCCCGTTAGTCTGTAACTTTTTCAAATTCCTTTACCACACTAAGCTGTCCGGTTAAAGTGGTAGAGGGATATGAAACACCATTTAACACACTGACATGAGTTCTTACAGTGGTCAGCTTTCATTCATCTAATTAAAACCTTTATCCCAAAAGGTAAAAACAAACTTTGTGTAACTGCTCAAAAAGCCTAATGTCAGCTAATGCTATGCTTTCTACATGTTGACTGTATTGCGTTTCAAGGGTGGCTAGGTTACTTTTCCATGGGTACAGTGGAGGCCTTAGTGTAGCCACCCTAAGCCATTTTGTGTTCACTCTTTATAGATGCACTGGACTGCCATTCATTCTTAAACCCTTAGTGCTAGCACTTGGCTCCACCGATAACTGTGCAAAGCCACCATTCAATTTCCCTACAGCCACGTTTCTTAAAAGGTGCAAGCTCAACGACCCCCCACACCATTTCCTTTTCCTTTTTTTTTTTTTATTTTTTTTATTTATTTTTTTTTTTTTATTGTTTTGGTTGCGGGAAAATGCAGGAACAGCAGCCCACTTAAATGAATAGACTGCTGTGCCCACGCAAACCTGCAAAAGTGTAAACCTAACACAGGAAATGAGCTGCTGGCTGGATCACCAGATGAAAAAACCCTAAAAAAAGAGAACCAATGCAGCTTTTGGGTTAAAATGCACCTTTTTAAATTTTAGTGTTCTGTGCTTTTAGCTTAAAATCACATTTTGCATAATGTGTATAAAGTCTTAAACAATTTTATACAGTTTTACAAAAAATCTTTTTTTCTATTCTAGAACTTTTTAATGATAAAAGTAATACACACGAGTTTGTCAACCTTGTCAAAGAATTGGCTTTACCTGGGGAGCTGACACAAAGCAGAAGTTATGACTTCGAATTCATGCAAGTTGAGAAGCCTTATGAATCCTACATAGGTTCAAATGTTCGGTTGAGGTATGCGTTCTTATAAATATTAATTTTCTTATTGGTTTCTCTATGCAATACTTTAATGTTTGTTCTTGCTTGGCTCCCTGATTAATATGAGCATGATTTTGTTTTGAAGGTACTTTCTTAAAGTTACAATAGTCAGGCGCCTTTCAGACTTGGTGAAAGAGTATGATCTGATTGTTCACCAACTCGCTACATACCCAGATGTCAATAACTCTATCAAAATGGAAGTTGGAATTGAAGACTGTTTGCACATAGAATTTGAATACAATAAATCTAAGTAAGTATTCAGGCTACTGGGGCTAAAGCCTAGCGCACACCATCCTTTATCTTTTTTTTTTTTTTTTTTTTTGTTCAACCCAGCGGCTTGAACAAAGAAAAAAACTGACGGGTCTGGTCGGAGCCACTATACAAACAATCAGATGTTGGTACAGTGATCTCCCCCTGCTGAACTATTGTGTTCTGACAGGGGAATGCCCTCCCTCCAAGAGGACACTCCAGTCAACTGATTGGGAGCCTGTCGGCCACAGAACCTGGCCCGGCTGCTATATATATATATATATATATATATATATATATATATATATATATATATATATATATATATAGAACCTGCCCATTGTCGGCTGGTATTTGGCCCATGTGTACTAGGCTTAAGGACAGGTTGTGTGAAAATGCAGATTCTAAGGACAAAACTCAATTTAGCCCCTGTGTACAGCTACCCTAAGTCCAGCCTGGGGCTAGACCTTCCAGCATGAATTGTACCTCTGGTCATTCTTTTCTGTGGCTGTTGCCATTTTAATCAACAGCAGCTGTTGACATGTAAAAACTGTAATGTTAGGGTGGGAAATCTACACTGCAAATGTGTAACCTCTCTTTTCAAATATACTGGCCTTGTGTAGGTGCATGTAAGATGTGCCTGCATATGTGTGGGGTTTAGATAAAATCTACTTGCTTTAGGGAAAGAATACTATTTTGTAACCCTGCACTACCCCAAAAAAATGCATATTTCTATTAATAAACAGTAAAATCTGTTGGAGGTCTTTAGTCGTTATCCATGTGAATTCAGTTGGTGGCGTCTATAGTGTGATCTTTTGTTTAGCTTTCCTCTGGATGATTTATACCGGCACGTTTTTGTTATAGGTATGCTATTGTGAAAATTATCAGTTGGTATAACTGAGGATATTTATTGGTGTTTGTTCCATCTTTTCCCAGATACCACTTAAAAGATGTTATTGTGGGAAAGATCTACTTCCTACTGGTCAGAATAAAAATCCAACATATGGAATTACAGTTAATAAAAAAGGAAATTACTGGAATAGGTAAAGGACTTGTTTGTGTGTTTTGGTGTCCCTTTTTTTTAATTTATTTTTTAATTTAAAGTTTACAGGGAAGCAGATATTTCATTGGGCTTTAATGGTGCCAAGAGAAAAAAAAAAACAGTTGATAATATATAAACATCAGTTTATTTGTACATGATTAAAATCAGACCAATAAACTCTATCGCATGCAATATATAAGGTCAATTGTATGTTTTACATAAACAGTGATGACATGGTATTTGTTCCTGACATGTTTCGCAGATTAGGGCTTCTTCAGGGAATTTAAAAAACACTACTGATATGTAGGCCAAATCAAAAGTCAAAATATTCAATCTTTGATATAATGAATTATACAATACAGATCATTACATTAATTTCCAGATGACAAATTGTTTTTATTTACTCTGTCCAGCCATTCCATGCTTACCCAATTGGCTGCCTATGGTCACCAACCAAGCCGTCTGCAAATTTTAGGGAAGAGGGCGCCATATGGCCACAGAAGAGACACCAAGACCAAGTTAAGATGTCAATATTCACTTTATGGATATTTGTCTATCTGATGGATATAGAAATTAAATACCCGCAATGCAGGCTAAAATAGCCTGGTTACAGATTCACACAATGTTTAGGTGGTAAGGAGATTTAGCGCCTGATTTTTATAACCAAAGCCAATACCCAGTGTAAGATCAACTGAAAGAAGGAGGTGAACAATCATATATTGTGTGGTACCATATTTGAGGTAACTTCCAGCATCCACAGCTAATGGCTCAGCATTGATATTTATAAAGAGAACAAAATTTGCTTTTGTAATTATTTTAAAATTATGTATTATTTATTCTTTGGCACAATTACTAATTTGTTACTGTTTATCCCGGCAATGCTGTACAAGTCCTATTAACTCCACTACATACACTGACACACAGACACTGCTTGTCAAAATGAACAGAGTAAAGCTATCTGGCAAGGATTTCTTCAGCTATTCTATCAAGTAACATTGAAACGTCACATTCTAACGACCCAACCAGACAACTGTGCACATTACCTGGAAACATGCTGTTGCAATGTATAGGTCGCCCTTGTGGCTCCAGCAGAATGATTGCTGGAGATGCTTGCTTTTGTGTCTCCCACTTGGCCGGTGTCTGACGTGTATGTGTTGATGCACATGCGCCGAGGTCCAGATCCTGGAACTGACTACATCACCCAGGAGGCCTTGCGGGTCCACCCAGTTGGAATGGCGTTGACAAGCAGGAGGCGTGCCTCCACCAATGGGAGCACATCTACGTCTATGCCAGCAATGGGCTCACCCTGAACGGCTCATTTAAAGCTTGCCTTGCACTAGAAGCAAATTTCTTTAATTTAGGTTCACATCTCTGCATTTTAAATGCGTTTTACATGTTTTTAGACGTTACGATTGAACTTTTATATAGTAGAATTTTATTTATTACAAGAATTACCACAATGTGGATATAACCCACTGTGGATATTGTATATAGTGATATAAACGTGAACCTTTATAACACACAAAACTGTGTAAATGATCTGAAAAGGATAAAATAAACCATATATGAAACACCAAAACAGTGTGTGTGTTTATATATAACACATATATATACACACACACGCACTGTTTTGGTGTTTCATATATGGTTTATTTTATCTTTTTCAGATCATTTACACAGTTTTGTGTGTTTTATAAAGGTTCACGTTTATATCACTATATACAATATCCACATTGTGGTAATTCTTGTTATATATATATATATATATATATATATATAATATACACACATTTTTTATTTATTTTTTTTATTTCAATCAAAGTCCAAATAGTCCTTTTTAGTGTATATTACTAAAAGTGCACAAAGATGTTCAAATCCAAGTGACTTCATAAGATACATAAGCAGATGTAAACATCCACAGGGGACAGTCCCAAACGTGGTTCTCAAACAGAAAAACACCACCGTGATGAGGAGGAGGCTTACCAGTTAGTTTGAACCTGGTGAGGCTTACGCCGCCCAAGTCAAACAAACAAGCTTTATCAATTAGATGAATCCGTCAGATATTCATATCCCAAAATCTTCAGAAGCTGGCACCATACATTTCCCAGATGTCAAATGGGGAGTAAACGTTCGGTGGTTCACGTATAAAAAAAATGAAAAAACTCACATAGCATAACCCTGTTTTAAAATTATTTTAATGTAAAAAAAAAAAGTAGATTACTCACATTTCCATAAATGTAAACAGCAGATAAATTAGTAGTAAAGCGATGTCTGTCTATTGGTAGGTCAAGCCAACTCGTTTCGTGATCACACCACAGATGATGACTGAGTCGAAACGCATTGGTGGGACCTACCAATAGACATTGCTTTACTACTCATTTATATGCTGTTCACATTTATGGAAATGTGAGTAATCTACTTTTTGTTTAAGGACTATTTGGACTCGTGTGTGTGTGTGTGTGTGTGTGTGTGTGTGTATATTTTATACACGCGCACCCTGTTTTGGTGTTTCATATATGTTTTTTTATATTTTTTCAGATCATTTACACAGTTTTATATTATGTGTTATAAAGGTTCACGTTTATATCACTATACATAATACGTTGTACTATATTGGAAAAACAAAAACTGGATGAGAGGGCAGTAAGTTAAGTTAAAAAATTGACATACCTTTTTCCCAGCTTCTGAATTGCAGGGGGTGACATCGCCATCCTTCTGCCACAATCCTTTGGAGTAGCCTAAATCTCGATGGTGATACAGCATAGTGCAGAATCCATCTTTTAGCAGTGTTTGGGCTACTCCACATTTCCTGGTATCTCTCCAGGAGGATGGCAAGATCACCCTTGCCTAGGTGCTGCTGTGGAAGGGTAAGGTTGTATCTGAAAGGAAAAATAAGATATAAAATAGCTAGATGTAAGCCTAAATTCACAAAGTAGTAATCGCCTAATTCAATGCCTCCTCCAGGCAAGGTTAGACAAATTTGAAGGAGAGTTGGGGGAATTTTTAAGTGAAGGTGAAAACTAGTGTTTTCTTGCACTAACAGCAATAAGAAGGACCCAACCTAGTTATAATTGTTTTGCTGCATTGGCTACCCGTTTCCAGGAATGTACAGCTCTACGTTCAAAGTGTGTTTTAGTGTAAAGGAAATATTTGCATCCATTTTTGTGTATATATCATTAAAGTAATCCTGGGAATCTCAGGTCTTCAAACCTAAAAAGAGTAGTGCTGCTCTTTTACACAAGTTCATTAAGACAGGAAGATGGCATTTGCCAACTATAGCTAAGTAAATTCTCTGGCTAGTTGGCTGCTGTTAACAGTACAGGAATCCACACCTGTATCAGAAAAACGCTCAAATTTGCCAATCAATCAAGTAAACAAAAATGGGTTTTTAATGACCTAGGTAGGGGCTGCTGTAGCGTGAACCAAACCACTATTGTGAATGAGCTCTAATTTGACAGGTGACAGATTCCTCTTCCATTAGAACCTGTTTTTTATCCAAATATAATTTACAGCAGCTGCCACAGAGGATTATTGAAACTACATTATAAAGAGCTGGTCTTTATCAAGTTGTAGTCTGTTTCATGCAGAAACCCCTGCAGGAAAAAATATTGTGGTTGTGTTTTTGTGTTTTTTTTTTTTTTTTTTCATAAGAATCATGCCATGCATGGGAATTCTATTAGACACCCTGTCAATGGGTGTTTGGTTACATCAAATTTGTTTTGCATCCCACAAAAGCTATGCAAAACTTTGAAGCAGCTGAAATGCATGTCAAAGATTCTAAGTTATTGTTCTAAAGTATAATACGCTTTTCAAACTGAAGCCAACATAAGCCCAAAGCCTATGAACACAGGGCCTGGAACTTGTTCAGTCCTGTGGAACATGAATAATATATTTTATTTTTCAGGTCCTAGTACTACAACTGAAACAGAAACTGTTGCAAAATATGAAATTATGGATGGGGCACCTGTAAAAGGTAATATGTGTGGAATTAGTTATTACTTGTGAATAAACGTTTAATTTATGTGTTTTTTTTTTTTTTTTTTTAAAGTGCCACTGTTTCTTAACATTAACCAAAGCTCTTTACTTGTGACTTGCTGTAACAGTCACAATATAGCCCCAGTGCATAGTTAAAAGCTATAGTCTCTGTTATGGACATGGGCCATGCTTCACAAGCCCAAACAAACGTAACTGATGTACACAGGGGGTGCTCAGTATGCCCGCTACCTCATCCCCTCCTCTTCTTTCTGCATCTTTTGGCAATTCTTGGCTGTCAAAATGACAGCCCATAGTTGGGCTATGATGTTTAAAAAAAAAAACCTTCAAAGGCCTCTTGCACACGGTACTAATGTTCGAACATTAGCATTTCTGAATGCCATTTCTGACATTTTTATTTTAGGTGTTTTTGTATTTATTTGGGGCTGTGTGTTTGCGTGTACAGGCGCAAAATACTTTCTTGGAAACAGTGCTTATAAACACCATTCATGCTAGAGTGCTACAAAGTAGCATTGTTACTTTTTTTTTTTTTTTTTTTTTGTGCTTTACAGCTTCATCTGCAGATCAAAGGGCTAAGCTTCGGTCTGCATATCATGTCAGTTAAAGCAACCTGACAGACAAAAAATGGGGGGTGGTGGTGAATGAACCCCTTAGTAAAACCTTTTCCTTTACAGGGTAGATAGAATAGGCTTAGAATAGCTGTGGGAGTAAATTTAATTATAGTTAGTGGTTTGACGCTTTAAATAATGGCAAAGTTAATACTGTATGGTAAGGCCCATAGCAGAAATGTAACAATTTCTCTGGCCCATAGGGGTATACAGGTGCGAGAGCCAAAATGTCATATATTGGTACAATGCTGCGTCTATCTCCCACCAGCTCTAAGACTGAGAACCAAACGATCAAACACAGCTGATCGCTCAGTTCTCACAGCTCTGAACAGAGAGTTGGTGATGTTCTCTGTTTCTATGTTAATGCAGTCGGGTGGTCGATACGGGTTCCATTTTTGGCAGGCGCTACAAATATGTCATTACTTTCGATCCCTGGGACCACCGGTGAACTTTAGACGCCAGTGGACAACGTTTAAATCGTACTGCGAGGACAAAAGTCCTCTCCCTTGTACTCTCTAAGATCTATGCTTTGCTAATAACAAATTGTAAAGAGCTCTTTAATAGAATGGAACCTTTCCCTAAAATCATCTATTTTGTACTCTTATTCAGGAGTTGAATTATAAATTAACATGTTGGTACCGTACACCATCGGTTCTTCGTAGGTTCTATCCAGAGGTCTCAGACATTGCTGGTGATGCCGAGAGGGACAGGGATCCATATTCCATATCTTCTGGCTATGCCCAAAGATTAAACAGTATTGGTCAGAAATTCAGAAGATCTCTCAAAAAATTTCACCAATTTTCCAATACTGAAGGATCCTGCCTTCTTCCTGTCCACTACTCACAAATTCCAACTGGGACATTTAGGAAATTGATACTCTCACTTGGTTAATGCCGCTAACGCCTGTAATACTATGTGCTGGAGGGACCCTAATCCTCCCTCCATTGCTATGTGGCTTAACAAAGTGAGGAGTATCCATGCCATGGAAGATCTAGTGTTTACGGCTCAGGACAGAAGGGAAGAATATACCAAAACATGGTCTTATTGGAATGTTCATAAATTCAGAAGAAGGGAAGTCCCTACTGGAGAGCTGCTCTGTGGACTAAGGTCCTCCTGCTCTTGTTCTTCCCCCCCCCCCCCTTTTGTTTGTTTTTGTTCTTTTAAAAGGAAAGAGCTGAAGTGTTTATCCAACCAAACTCCGGTATATTATTTTTAGTGGAATCTTTAGTAGAGATAAGAAAAATAATGCAGGTACTAGTGAGGTCAGAATGTATTTTTTATTTCTGTGAACTGCACTATAATATGTTTTGAAATGTCTCTGTATTAAGGGATAATGTATCTATTTTGTGGAATACTGTTTTTTGATAAATGCACATTTAAATAAAAAAAAAAGTTGGTTATTGCTGTGCCCATCGGGGAAGATCAACCCTAACTATTGTCCTGGCGACAGAATGTGATGGGAAATCCAAAATTGTACATTTGTTACTGGAACAGAAGTAGAGAGGATATCTTCCAATGGGGATGTCTGTGTTAGTGATAATTTTTAAATGTGGCCTTTACCTTCACTTTGGGGAGAAATAAAGGGAAATTGTTAAAATCCTATGTTTACTGGACAGTAGTGAAATGTATCCAGTGAGACACGGCCCTAAACCCTGCCAGAGGTTCTACCCTTCCGCTTTGGCCTTAATGGCTGAATTTGCTTATAAACATTTAAGCCATTTGTATGTGTGCCCAAATCTGTTTAGAAGTGTGTGTGTGTGTGTGTGTTATATATTTTCAGAAAAGTGGGTACACCCCTCCCATTTTGGCAAATATATTCCAGGGGCGGCCGGTGAGCTATATGCTCTGGGGCGCACATATGACCGGGCTACTGCTGTCTGTGTCAGTGTGCCTTGGCCAATAGCCACCCCGTACTGCTCGGGTGATGGGTCTGTGGTAGCATGCGTCCAGCAATGTCGACAGGAAGGGTAAGTACGGCTCTCCCTGCCTCGGCAGGATGGAGCAGCTGGGCATTCCCTGGGAGGTCGGCTAGGGGGTCTCTCACTCTCCCTAGCCCGCCCCCTCCCCCTGCTGGGGCCACTGTGTGACTGGGCATGAAGTGCAGTGTATGTACCTAGGCCAGGGGCCTCCGGGCTTTGGCGGGAGGCTGCGCTGGCTGTTGGGTCCATTTTTACTTTTCTGTCCCATTTTTTTCTTTGCTGTGAGGTGCCGCCATTTTCCTGTAGTCTTATGCAGTGTATGGGCTGTCAGCCATTTTCTAGAAGTTTCAGCAGCCATTTTCTTGGTGATTTTTGTGCTAAGGCCGACGGCCATTCTTTTGTAGCCTCAGCGCGTTTTTACCTCTACTGCTGGGTCTGTGTACCTCAGAACAGCGTGGTTTTCACTCTGAGCACTTTGTGACTGAAGCAGGGCAGAACGGTCAGCGGCAGCACAGCGCTGCACTCAGAGTGGAGAGTCCTGCAGAGGGGCCCCTCAGTCTGTGAGCAGCTAAGAGGGTGGGATTTGTGTACCTTAAGTCCCTAAGGTGTGGCAGGCGAGTGAGGGGCAGCATGGCGTCAGAAGCTGGCGCTTCTTCCCCAGACATCCCTGCTATTGCAACCGGCTCACCTGCAAAAAATGCGGTGCTCATGGATGCTTTGTTGGCAGTCCTGGAGACCTTTGTTGCCAGGGTGGAAGCGGTGTGCGGGCGCAAGGGGGGTAAATGCCCCCTGGCCAACACCCCCCCCCCCCCCCCCCACAGTCTTCTGGGGAGAGCTCTGATTCAGACTCTGCCCCTGTTATGACGCGTCAGAGGATGCGGACCAGGACCGTTCGGACAGTGAGAATGACTGACTGTCCAGGTTAGCACAGGAAAAAACGCTAGTAGGAGCACTTATAACTGCGGTGCGGTATACCCTGAAGATACAGGATGCAGCAGGAATCTCTGCTGAGGTGGCAGTCTCTTTTGGGTCCCGCAAACCAGCCTGCAGGTCTAAGGTGTTTCCGTATTTGACTTATTTTGATAAGTTCATCTACAAAGAATGGGGTACTCCGCAGTGGGCCTTTTCAGTCCAAAGAAGAATGGCCGTGTGTTACCCCCTTTGAGGAGAGACTCCTGGAAAAAAAATGGACGTCTCCTCCGGTCGGTTAAAGAAAGTAACCACGATTCTGATAGAAGGGACTCCTGCCTTCAAGGACCCTGCCGACAGGAGGGCCTAGGCAGGGTCCTGGTCCATGTTTACAGTAGTGGGGTCAGTGTTACGACCTGTGCTGGCCACGGCCTTGGTGTTGCAGGAGCTTACTGAATGGGCAAAGCTGTTGCACCATGAATTGGAGAAGCAACAGTTTTCCCCGGTCTCCGTGGAGCTGGCAGACCAGTGGGTGCATAGCCTTAAGTAGGTCTGTGATGAGGCCCTGGATATGGCACCTGATTTGTCTGAAATGCTGGTATATGGACCAGGCATCTAAAAAAAGCACTGGCGGATTTGCCCTTCCAAGGTGAGAGGCTTTTTGGAGCTTCGCTGGATGACATTATTAAAAATATTACCAGTGGGAAGAGCACGTTGCTCCCACAGTCCAGGAAGGGTAAGAAGCCACGCCGTAGGCAAAGGCCCTCCTTTTTCCACAGGTCGGCAGGTAAGCATTCCCAGTCCGACAAGGCGCCTGCTGAAGGACAAAAGCGTCCCTGGTTTCGCAAGTC
The DNA here is from genome assembly GCF_037356315.1 of Lithobates pipiens. Lineage (NCBI taxonomy): Eukaryota > Metazoa > Chordata > Amphibia > Anura > Ranidae > Lithobates > Lithobates pipiens. The sequence continues at coordinate 38,776,871 of NW_027507787.1, read as the reverse complement.
TGCGAGCAAAAATGATACAGAATGAAGGTTTGCCCCACCCAACTCTCGGGTGGGCAGGGCGTCTTCGGGAGTTTGCAGCTTGGTGGACCACTCTACTGTCAGACCAATGGAGCTGCGAACTATTTTCATTGGGATACAAGATAGTTTCTTGTCCACCAAACAGATTTTTTTTCTCTCCAACTTACCTCTACTTCCAGCTTGTCAGAAGCCCTGTTCGGGGCAGTACAGGACTTGTTACTGCGTGGGATGATGGTACCTGTACCGACGCTGGAAAGGTTTCAGGGATTTTACTCCAATCTGTAGTCCCCAAAAAGGAAGGGGTATGTCCAATCCTGGACTTGAAGACCCTCAACAGCTTTGTGAAAGTGCAAAGGTTTAGGATGGAATCAGTTCGCTCCGTGGTCGCTGCACTCCATCAGGGGGACTTCTTGGCATCCCTGGATATCCAGGACACGTACTCGTATGCCTCAGGCATCAGAGGTTTCTGCGATTTGCAGTTGGAGAAGAGCACTACCAGTTTGTGGCTCTCCCTTTTTGGCCTGGCGTCGGCACCCCGAGTCTTTACCAAAGTGTTTGCTCCAATTCTGGCTCTGTTAAGGCAACGTGGGATCTCAATCGTGGGTTACCTAGATGACCTCCTTCTGAGAGCAGCTTCTGCCTCAGGATTAAGGGAGGATGCAGCGATCGCCATGCAGACTCTCCGGGAGTTTGGGTGCTGAACCTAAAGAAGTCGGTGTTGGTGCCAACTCAACGCCTAGAGTACCTGGGCTTACTGTTGGACTCCTCAAAAGCGAGAGTTTTTCTCCCTTCTGAAAAGCTGCAGACTCTTCAAGCTGAAATAAAGTTGTTAGTGACCCGTAGGTGGTCGTAGCTGCGCTTCTGCATGCGAGTTCTGGGCCTCATGGTAGCCACTTTTGAGGTGGTACCGTACGCTCAATTTCACACTCGAGTCTTGCAGAAGGAGATTTTGTCAAAATGGAACAAATCTCCATTATCACTGGATTGTCAAATTTGGGTGAGCCAGTTAGTCAGGGATTCCCTTCTCTGGTGGCTGAGTCTCCGGCCCTTCAGTCTGGGAGATCGTTCCTTCCTCTCCATTGGATGGTGATCACAACGGACGCCAGCCTGACTGGGTGGGGGGGAGTTTTTGGGCATACAGTCGGCCCAGGGCCTCTGGTCGTGGGAAGATTCCCAACTGCCAATCTATGTGCTTGAGGTTCGGGCGATCAGATGTTGCCTCTCCACGTGGTCCAGGAGGCTACAGGGGCGCACGGTCAGGATCCAATCGGACAACGCCACAGCAGTGGCATATGTCAACCATCAAGGAGGAACTAGCAGCTCGGCCGCAGCACGGGAGGTCGCTCACATCCTCCAGTGGGCAGAGCGGCACATGCCAGCGCTGTTTGCCATATACGTTCTGGGTGTAGAAAACTGGCAGGCAGACTACCTAAGTCGTCAGATGCTGGACCCAGGGGAATAGTCGTTGCATCTGGATGTATTCCGGCTCCTTTGCCTAAGGTGGGGTACACCAGATGTGGGCCTCTCGGCACACACACACACACACACACACACACACACACACACACACACACACCAACTTCTATCACGAGTTATACCAGAGTGAAGGCAGAGGGGATTCCGGTGATTCTGATTGCCCCAGATTGGCCTTAAAGAGGGATTCCACCAAAAAAAAAATATTAAAAGCCAGCAGCTATAAATACTACAGCTGCTGACTTTTAATAAATGGACACTCACCTGTCCCGGGTTCCAGCGATGCCGATCGATCTCTCGGCTGCTGTAGTCACCATTCTAGGTGAGGGAATCAGGAAGGGAAGCGAATCGGCTTCACTTCCCGGTTCCCTACTGCGCGTGCCGCGGCGCGCAATAGGAAATCTCCGCGCTGTCACTGGGACCCGCGTGTGTCCCAGCAGACAGCGCGGCAGGGCAGGAAATGGCGTAGACTCCCACGGGAGTCTATGCCCGGAAGTGGGTGAAAATACCTGTCTTTGACAGGTATCTCCACCCCCCCCCCCCCCCCCTGAAAGGTGTCAATTGTGACACCGGAGGGGGGGAGGGATCCGATCAGCGGAGGTTCCACTTTAGGGTGGAATCCCGCTTTAACGTCCTTGGTACGCTGACCTAATACGACTGGTGGTGGATGTTCCTTCGTGGCTGCCGATGCGAGAAGACCACCTAGCACAAGGTCCAATACTTCATCCTGTTTACCGTCGCTGGTTTTCACGGCATGGCTGTTGAAATCCAGGTACTAAGGGGCCAAGGTCTATTGGACTTGGTAATTTACACTATGCTGAGGGCACAGAAGTCATCTTCGCGAAAGATTTGTCTTTTTCCAACGTCCCTTGGCGACTTACTCAGAGTACTTTTTGTGCAAGGGGTCTGACACAGTCCCTCCGGTTCGCCCACCGCTACCTCCGTGGGTTCTGAATCTGGTGCCATCGGCGCTTCGGAAACCGCCATTTGAAAACATTAGGGAGATTCCCTTATTAACGCTTTCTCAGAAAGTAGTCTTTCTAGTGACTATTACATCTGCCAGGAGGGTTTCTGAGTTGGCGGCCTTGTGATGCAAGTCTCCCTACCTGGTCATCCACAAGGATAGGCGGTGCTACGTCCGCAGTCCTCTTTCCTTCCGAAGGTGGTTTCGGCATTCCATCCATTTCCAAGTGGAGACATCGTGTTACCATCCTTATGTCCTAAGCCGACACACCCGAAAGAGGTTGCCTTACATTCCCGGGACGTGGTCTGGGCTCTACGGGTGTATCTATCTGCTACGGCTCCCTTCCTGAAGTCAGACTCTGTCTCGGTGACTGGTCCGAAAAAAGGTCTGGCGGTCTCGTTGTTCACCCAGGTGTGTAAGGTGGCGACTTGATTGTCCGTTCACATTTTCACTAAATTCTACAAAGTTGATGTAAGCACATCTTCAGATGGTTGCTGTGGCCGCAAGGTTTTGCAGGTGGCTATGTGGGGTTGCAATTTACACTTTCTTTAAGTTACAAGTTTGTTGTAAACGCATCTTTTGATGCTTCAGTTGGCCGCTGGTTTTGATGGCAGCCGTTTTTAAGATGGCAACTCCTCTGTTGAGGTGTTCCTTTTGTTGTGGGTGAAGTTATGTTTTGCTGTTTCCACCCCTCGTTTTTTGACACTGCTTGGGGACGTCCCTAAGGTCAAGAATTAAAGGAGCTGTGTTCGTCACTTAACGAAAGAGGAATTGGGATTTTTGTACTCGCCGTAAAATCCGTTTCTCTGAAGTTCTTTGACGGACACGGCACCCATCCCTCCTATTTATGTTTGTACTGCTTTTTTGACATGCTGAGCTGCAGGAAGCAGGGTGAGGGGTTATAGCCAGAGGGACTGCCCCCTGGGCGGTGCTGTGCAGTCTTGCTGTTTTTTAAATGTTGTGTTCGGCCTAGTCCTTAAGGTGGTGTGATAACCCTAAGGTCAAGGAGCTGTGTCTGTCAACTTCAGAGAAAAGGATTTTACGGTGAGTACAAAACTCCCTTTTTTGTGTGGCCACCATTATTTTTCAGCACTGCCTTAACCCTCCTGAGCATGGAGTTCACTAGAGCTTCACAGGTTCTCGCTGGAGTCCTCCCATGATGACATCACTGAGCTGGTGGATGTTGGAGACCTTATGCTCTTCCACCTTCCGTTTTTGAGGATGCCCCACAGATGCTCAAAAGGGTTTAGGTGTGGAGACATGCTTGGCAAGTCCATCACCTTTACCCACTTCAATATGTCACCGTACACCGTGTCACTGTACATGTTGACATTTTTTGGTTCCCTCAATGAACTGTAGCTCCCCAGTGCCGGCAGCATATATGCAGCCCCAGCCCCAGACCATGACACTCCCACCACCATGCTTGACTGTAGGCAAGACACACTTGTCTTTGTACTCCTCACCTGGTTGCCAGCACACGCTTGACACCATCTGAACCAAATAAGTTTATCTTGGTCTCATCAGATCACAGGATGTAGATCCAGTAATCCATCTCCTTAGTCTGCTTGTCTTCAGTAAACTGTTTGCAGGCTTTCTTGTGCATCATCTTTAGAAGAGGCTTCCTTCTGGGGCAACAGCCATGCAGACCAATTTGATGCTGCATATGGTTTGAGCACTGACAGGCTGACCCCTGCCCCCACCCTTTTAACCTCTGCAGCAATGCTGGCAACACTCGTATGTCTATTTCCCAAAGACAACCTCTGTATATGACGCTGTGCACATTCACTCCACCTCTTTGGTCGACCATGGCCGGGCCTGTTGTCAGTGGAACCTGTCCTGTTAAACCTCTGTATGCTCTTGGCCACGATGCTGCAGCTCCGTTAGGCCATCTTTATGTAGAGCAACAATTCCTTCCCTTTTTTTTTTTTTTTTATTTTTTTTTTTTTATTCATGTTCAACTACCAGAGACCAATATGAGACAGAGCAATAACACCAAATTTAACACACCTGTTCCCCATTCACACCTGAGACCTTGTAACAGTAATGAGACACCGGGGAGAGAAAATTACTAATTGAGCCCAATTTACAAAAAATGTTAGATGTGCACTCTTGAGATACTGTTTGTGTGTGGGATATATATATATATATATATATATATATATATATATATATATATACATACATACATACATACATACATACATACATACATACATACATACATACATACATACATACATACACACCTAGATGGATGCTGCATCTGTCCCTTCCCGCCTCTGAACTGAGCAAACACCACTGATTGCTCAGTTCTTCCTTCTCCTCTGAGCAGAGAGTAGTGACTGTCAGTCACCAGCTCTTTGCTCCTCCAGTGCTCACTGGAGAGCTGAGCTGTGGAGGGGCAGGAGGGGCTGGCTCCGTCTCCCAGCAGCTGGCTGAGCCAGCTGCCAGTCCAGGCATCTGGGTGAATCCTGATCGTAAAGTCGGGATCAGTCCAGGACCGGGTGAGCGGGCTAAAAATGGGTCACGGGAGTGCAGAATGAACTGCATTCCTGTGATTTTAAAGCTTCAGCAGATTTGATGGGTGGCGGGATCATCTAATTCTTGGGCTCTTTTTTTTTAATGGAGACCATTTTATCTTTAACATATTATTATAGCCTGTAGCATTGTAAGAGGCATGCCTTTTGGATCACTCTTTAAATCTTATTGTGTTTACAATATTTGTTTAGGAGAGTCTATTCCCATCCGGCTGTTTTTGGCTGGTTATGACCCCACACCCACAATGAGAGATGTGAACAAGAAGTTTTCTGTGCGCTATTTCTTGAACTTGGTCCTTGTCGATGAGGAAGACAGAAGATATTTCAAACAACAGGTAAAGTTTGGTGTTTAATGAGGACTTTCCCCGCTGAGGGAGCTGACGTTCTCTGTTTCTTCCGGGTTCATGTCCCTGGCGCTGTGCGTGGCCAGAGCCGCAATGCCGTCTCTCTCCTGTTACACGGGAGTCTTTCGGTCCGGCAGCATCTGCTGGACCTTCAGAGCACATGCACCGCTGACTTCAGCAGCTGCTTGCAAGGTGAATATCTCCTAAACTGTACAGGTTTAGGAGCTATTCATTTTTACCTACAGGTAAGCCTTACTATAGGCTTACCTGTGGGTAAAAATGTGCAAGCGGGGGTTATACAACCGCTTTTAAGAGTGCTTTGGTCATTTTAACATGGGAGTGAATTGTTGCCATATGTTCATAGTACTTTTTGATTTAGAAAACCTTTAACTATTTTATATGGCAAATTTTGGATATTTTTAATATGGTTAGAAGAAAAACCCCACATGCATAAAATGGGATATTTGTGTTTGACAGTTGTTCATTTTACCAAAATTAAGACCAGGGGATCTCCAGGGATAGGAACAATGCTCACTTGCAGTGGGGCTACTCCCGCGCTGCAAAGATTATACGTTCGTTTAGTTCTAGGGGTTCAAAAAAAAGTAGTTTTGCTCATCTGACAGCAGACCCTGCTCTATTCCCATATGCAAGTATTTAACACTTGCAGTACCACTGCAAGGGAGCATTTTTCTTTCCCTTGAGTTCAGCGTTAAGCTATTTTTGGAATGGGGCCCATTCACACTATTGTATTGTGGTAATGCTCACCCATGTATTGGTGTGATTAAATGCCATTCATTTTAAATGAAATCTCAATGTACTTTACCAATGAATGTGCAATATGCTAGTCAAAATGCAACATGTACCTTATTTGTGGTTAGCGTGTAAGGCAGTCCATTCAAATGAATGGACTTCTTTACAGAACAAACATTAACGTGTCAAAACGCAAGTCTGCTAACATCTGAACAATATTAAAGCATTGAGCAAAGTGCAATCAGACCCCTACAACAATGGCACAGAATTTTGTGTAATTACATTGATGATCCCCATCACCCCATGCCAGACTTTTAGTGAGTATAAAACGAGCTTGGAGAATATGGACAACTACATCATATGTGTAACTGCACCACTTCTAAGGTTTTAATCTTCTTTTTTTATACAGTATCTAATGCAATAAATGTTTTTCTGTTCTCATTTAAATAGGAGATAATTTTGTGGAGGAAAGCACCTGAAAAGATCAGGAAAAGAACCAATTTCCACCAACGCTATGATCCCAATGATCCGCAAGCATCAGCTGACCAGCCAGAGATTTAGGAGTTTGTATAGCCCACAAGAGATGAAGGACAGAACCAGATAGAACAAGGCCAAATCTCCCACTGTTTACCTTCATCTGACACTGCTGTTCATTATACTACACTAAACATTCTGCGGGTCTGTATGTAATTCCACTTGTACATATATAAATACCAAGTGCTTTTGCCGAAACACTGGACCTTTCTCAAACTAGCATTTTATATAACTTTTAATTTTGGGATTCTGCATTGAACATGCATCAAGCTAAAAAAAAAGGTGTCTCACTTTATTTTCATGCATGTTAGGCTGATGTAAATTAAAACGAGAGCCTTAATATTGTCTCTTATCCACTTGCATCATTTATTTTGCTGGAATTCCATCTTTATTTTGTTTTGAACAGACAGGTTTTGCATCACTGTGAATCATCCCAAAATTCCTAAGATTCACTTTGGAAATGAAGGCTTTATTAAACATTTTGAAGACATCACACTGTGTGTTTTTATTTTATTTAAAGCTTGTCACATGTGCCACTTTTTTTTTTTTTTTTTTCCTTCATTGTTTATAGTGATGAAATGGGCTCCCCATATAAAAACATTTTGTGTCTAAAGACAGTAATTACTGTATGTATAGCAGCCACTGGGTTTAGAGTTGTCACATTTAAAGGTGAATCTAATATCCAATCCGGTACTATCCATATGTAGCATGTACCTCCCCAGATGCTTGCAGGTCATGACCTTCTCCTGGAAAGGCCAGAGTTCTATGGCTTCACTTTTGTCTCATTTACCATTATGGACAGCCTCACTATATAGTAATGAGAATGAGAGGGGCTAGAGTAGCAACCCATTACCCGAGAAAATCATTTAATTTTGGGTTGCCCAAGTACTTGGTAGTGCTTCCTGACTGAGAGCTGACTTGCAGGCATGTACAATTGCCCAGTATGCGTTTTTGATAGCACAGGATTCGTTCTTTGATCCATGCCTGAGCACTGGACATCTTAGCTGAGCCTGGTCCATAAAGTAACTGAATGCCAACAGCCTTTTTACCCCAAGGAAGTGGTGTCAGTGAATATTGGACCCATCTACACAATGTACCCAAGAGTGCTTAAGTAATGGAAGTACCTATGATTTGGTTGTTGCTATCTGCTTTCTCTACACTTTTGTAAATGACCGTGATGTGTGTTTATACCCTCTTGCTCAAGAAGCATCTCCATGGTGAAGTATCGCTTTCACCATGGACCAACTAACCTAAAGTCTATGATTGAATATCAAAATAATTTCAGGAGATATTTACACAATTTAGGTCACTTGTAAATTCTATTTAAAAATACTGCCTGTATACTACCTGATACATTTTTTAACCCCTATGGACCATCCTGCTTGGCAGGAATCAGACTAATAGTGGACAGCCAACCGAGGTATGTGGCTTTGAATAGTGTCAAACATGTTTTCTTTCACGTTAGACCGATTGGGGAGTGCTTAAAGATCGGCAGAGTACAAAAAGGAGTGTGGTGATGCTTATTAACTTTTCACTGAGCAGACTGATATGGTAAGGTGGCGTAAGAAAGACAAACCTTCAGTGATGAAATGTGGGGTCAGCCCCTGGATAGATATAGATCTAATTAATCTTCATTCGGCTGTACAGAAAAGTTAATGCAGATTGAAATGTCTGAAGTTCCTTCTAAAAAATGGAAACTATATGTATGTCTGTAAATGATATTAATTTCAGTGTTGGGAAAGCCATATGGATTACATGGTACCTTGTACATGGGACATAGTTACAAAGCAGTAATTAGGACTTTCAATCCCTGTCATTTAAAACATTTGTATCTGGAAGATTCACCTACAGTGAATATTTGGTGATTGTCCTCCTTTTTTATAAATGAATTTGTTTTGAGCTTTTGCTACTTATTTATTATTACAAGATGCACTGCATTGTACTGTCATATCCAGATACACTGGTTCGGTCTTGTAGTGTCAGACGCCTTTTTTATTTGTAAAGGAATGTTAGTACTTTTGCCAACTGAAGCCAACCTGACATGAACTGGTCAGTTTATTACCCACACTGAAAATATCTGGAACCTGCCAGCACTTACAATTTAACTTGTTTTATCAATTGACTTTCCCTGTCAACCTGCTGGAGAAGGAGTGGAGAAGTTGCATTTGGCAACTGTTGCTGTAGCAAGAAATCCCTTATTAAACATAGCACCTCCTTTTGTTTGGTTTGCTAAGAAACCAGGGTTTACACTTCAGATTCCTGGACTATTTTGGTTCAGAACAGGGTAAATTCTCAAACAGAATAGGAGATCCTTAAAAAAATATTTTTTTATTTTTTTGAGCCCAGTGAGATTTGAAAATTGACCACATGGGTCAAATAAGGATCCTTATGCTAAAGCTTTGTAAGTTTTGAGCTAATTATCCATGGTTTTATCCACAACCTTGCTGAAATAATTACTTGATTTGGGGCACTGTGGTTTTGCCATCAAGCAGGATTTTGCTAAACACAGCGGACCCACAGCGGGTCGGTGTAAAGAGTTCCATAGGATTACATGGTCACACATTTTTTTTTCTTCTGAAATAATGTATGGGACCATGGAGTGAGAAATTCTATTCCTTCAGACACAATGCCCAATGTGTTTTTAAATGTATCATCCAATTCTGACCTCATGTACTGTTTAAAGGAAAATCATTGTCGATAATAATAAACAATCGTACATATCACCTATATTCTCTTGAAACGGTAAATCTGATCATTATGTGTGTTTGTTTTTTCCCTCCTAGACTTTTTTGGGGGTTTTTTTCTGTTCAAAATATTATTTTTCTTATTCATAGTATATATAAATTGCTTTACAGTATTGTAAAAGTATTTTATATTTCCATGTTTTTGAGGCAAAATACTCCTTAAATAAAATCTTATAAATCCAATGTTTTCAGTGTATTTTGTTTTTACAGCTGCAAATTCTGGCAAAGAATTCAGCGGTTAATGGCCATATAGTTCTCTAAAGATCCAGTACCAAGCAAAATGGTGGCCTAAAACTCTCGCTTTGAGATTCCATACACGCATTTATTTTATTTTATTTTTTATTTCTGTATGGCTTTTTGCCAGCAAACTTTGTTGTCACCTCATACTTGAATGCTAAGCCACACGTGTGTCATTGCATTTTTATTCTTTTAAACTCTTTAGCCCTCCAATTTGGCACCTTACTTCTTTAACTGGTAATTGTGCGGTCATGCAAATTATATTTTCTCCCTCCCCCACAAATAGTTTTATTTTGGTGGGTGGTATGTGATCACCTCCTGGGATTTGTATTTTTTTGTGATAAAACTGAAAAGCCAAAAAGATTAAATTCATTTTCTACTAAAAAAAAAAAAATCCAATAAACTCCAATTTTAGTCATTTAAGCCAACATATATTCAGCCACATGTCTTGGGTAAAAAAATTAACTGTATATTTGCACAAGTTATAGCATCTACAAACTATGGTAAATTTTCTGGAATTTATGCAGCTTTTAGTTTGTCTGCCTATCTCATTTCTTGAGGTGTTTAAAATGGCAGACACACCAAGGAATTTGCTGAGAGGCCTGTTGAGCCCATTGAATATTTTTTTATCTTTTTGTCACAAGTGTTTGAAGAATTTAAAAAACAAAAACAAAAAAAAAAACAATTTCATCCCAAAATACATTCTGCTGCTTCTACTGAGTACGGGGATACCATGTGAGACTTTTTGGGAGCCTAGCTGGGTACAGGACCCTGAAAACCAATCTCCGCCTTCAGGATTTCTAAGGGCATACGTTTTTGATCTCACTGCTCACTACCTATCACAGTTTCGGAAGCCATGATCTGCCAAGGTGGCTTACCCCTTTTCAGAAGGCAGACACCCCAAGTTATTTGCTGAGAGGCATGTTGAGTATTTTGCAGATCTCACTTTTTGTCACAGCTTTAAAACAAATTTAAAAACAAAACAAATGAAAGCTGCAAATTACCCCTGCTGGAGTCAGATTTGCGTATCGTGAGAGAAAACCCTGTTGCTGTCAAAATAAATAAATCTGTGCTGCAGCTGAATGGCATACCTGCAAAGAAAACAAAGGTTAACAATAAATCAGTCACAGTACTGTAGGACATACTTGCAAGGCAAACACAGACAAAACATTACAGTATAGCATATAATACAGTAAAACAGCAGAACCATTGCGAGGGAACAATTAAAACAACTATTTTATTTTTTACACTTTTAGCATAACTTTGACCGTTCCAGCTTGGGGTCTCTCAAATGCGATGTCCGTCATCTTTCGAGGCCCTGTGTGAATATGTGCTGTACCCTAGTCTAATATTCCACTAGTATTAGTGTTGGTTGCGACTTCCTGGTGAACCTGATGAAAATAGCGGGTGTCATGCCTTGTAGCTGTGCTTGCCACAACATCTTTTTTTGTGGTTTGCGTTTGGGAGGGGTACCAGGAAAGACATCTAGAAAAAGGCTCTCATTTAGCTGGCTCACTATCACTGTCACTCTTGGTTGTGAATTTGGTCGACAGCACCTACTAGATACAGAAGGGCTTTGATGACCTCTTCCTGGAATTTTAGGAAGGATCCAGTTTGCCCAGCCACTTTTTATAGCACATAAGTGTTGAACAGAGCCAATTGGAAGAAGTATACAGATGCTTTTTATATACCATCTGGCCTTACAGGCAACTAAGTATGGCCCCATCTGGTTGTTGAAGTCCACCTCTCCCATTTTACAGTTTTAGTTATGGACACAAAGGGGCTTCTCAACACCAGTCGCTGTAGGATTGTATTTGGGTATATGAAAGATAGAACAAAAACATTCCTTTTGTCCTTCTAATTCACTGCAAGTAACTCATTGGACCTCAAACAGGCTCTCTCTCTCCCAGACTAAGTTGGGCATTTACAAGCTGTTGGGAGAAGTCCCGATGACTGGATCAGATGGTGTCACATGCGCTAATTCCTGATTGATAGGTGTCTAAAAAGTGGCACGCTTGAATAAAACTAGTCCACGTATAAATGGTACCCCTTTCCGAATAAAGGTAATGGCAAGTCCCAAGCAATCTTGCTGCTGCTCCCTAGGTAGTCTGGACAGTTTGGGGGGCTCCAACGTGCTATCTTTACCCTCGTAAACCAGAAAACACTGTATAGCCTGTTACCCTGTCAGAGTTTATACATCTTGACCCCATATCTGGCATGCTTGATGGGGGGATACTGTTTGAAAACAATTTAATTAGGGACTCCTCAATGCAGACATCTTGATCGGGCAAACTTTTTGTTGAAATGGTTTACGGGGGGCTGAATTTTATTGAGCCGATCGCATTCAGGGTCACCCCGCGGATGAGAGTTCATTGTCATTGAAATGCATGAACCGCAATATCTGTTTGTATCTAGCTATGGCAGCAGAGAACACGGCATATGGTGATTTGGGTCAGTGGCCCATTAAATCTTGACCGTAAGGTTATTACGCCACCTTCAGGAGAGGACTAGGCAGAACATGTAATACATGTGAAAAACAGAACTGTACAGTTCCACCAGGGGGTGGTTCCTCTGGCTGTAACCCCTCAGCCTGCTTCCTGCAGCTCGGTTTTTTTTTTTTTTTTTTTTTTTTTTTTTATGCCTAGTGAAGGAGGACCTAGGCTCCCTGCCGGGATCATCGGTCCTGGGGAATTTTATTAAATTTTTTTTCTGGATTTTGCCTTTTGCATAACATGTATTGTTCCTGTGATTTTCTATCAACAGCCGGCTGGGTGATCTTTGTAGTCTCCCCAGCCTGGTCATTGAGCGTGTGCAGTCCCTAGCTACGTGATGGGTCGGCCACGACATGCTCCTTAGGCTCCAGGGGCAGCCAGTGAGCTACATGCTCCGGGGCACACATATGACCTGACTACCCATGTCTTTGTCAATGTTCCGTGGCCAGCAGCCACCCCGTACTGCTCGGGTGTCGGTCTGTGATGGGATGCCTCCAGCTCGTCCAGCCAGTAAGTACAGCTCTCCCTGCCTCGGCAGGACAGAGCAGCTGGGCATTCCCTGGGAGGTCAATTAGGGGGTCCCTCTTATCCCTTTCCTCTCTCCGTGTCCCTGTATTCCCCCCCCCCCCCCGCGGGGATGCTGCATGGCTGTGATGCGGTGTATGTACCTGGGCCTGGAGGGCTCTGACCCTTGGCTGGGGGCTGCGCTGGCTGTCTGTGTCCATGTGCTGTCATCTGTCTCTCTGCTGGTGTCTGTGGGCTCTGCATGTGCTACCGCCATATTGCTGACCGCCGCCATTTTGTGTGTAGTATCTGTGTACAGCATGGTCGTCTGCCATTTTCTGTTAGTCTCTGTAAGCAGCATGGTCCTTGGCCATTTTCTCGGAGTCTGGTGGCCATTATCCTAGTGTTGTTTTACTATACAAGAACGGCCGGTGGCAATTTTCTTGTAGCCTCAGTGTGGTTTTTCACCCCAGAGCTGGTTCCTGTGCCTCAGAACAGTGCGGTTTTTACTACTGGACACTTGTGAGCGGACACAGCGATCAGCACAGCACTCGATCAGGGTGGGGCCCCTTGGTTTCTTAGCAGGTGGGATTGAGCACCTTGTCCTAAGTCCCCAAGGATGGCAGACGGGGTGGGTCAGCATGGCGTCAGAAGTTGGCGATCTCCCTGCAATTACAACCGACTCGCCTGCAAATAGTGCAGTGTCTTTGGACGCTTTGTCGGCGGTCCTTGAAATGTTTGTTGCCAGGGTGGAGGTGGTGTGTGCGGGTTCAAGGGGGGTAAAAAAACTGCCCCTGCCCCCCATCCTCCAGGGAGAGCTCTGATTCAGACTCTGTCCCCGCGGTGACTGGCGGCCCCTGTTCTGATGTGTCGAGGGATGCTGACCAGGACCGTTCGGACAGTGAGGACGATTCCGTGTTCGGGTCCGCGCAGGAAAAAGAGCTAGTTGGGGCACTTATCACCGCTGTGCATGATACCCTGAAAATAGTACCCCTCCCAGTATCCAGGTTAAATAAAGTAACCACGATTCCGGTAGAAGGGGCTCCTGCATTTAAGGACTCTACTGACGGGAGGGCCGAGGCAGTGGCCCGGTCCATGTTTACGGTAGTGGGGTAGTTGGCCACGGCATTAATGTCGCAGACCCTTACTGAGTGGGCAAAGCTATTGCACCATGAATTGGAGAAGCAACATTCTCCTCCGGTCTGCGTAGAACTAGCAGACCAGTTGGTGCACGGCCTTAACTATGTCTGTGATGCGGCCCTGGATATACTTCCCCTGCTGTCCAGAGCATCTGTATCAGCAGTGGTGCTGCGGCGCCTGATCTGGCTGAAATGCTGGTCTGCGGACCAGACATATAAAAAAGCTCTGACGAATTTGCCCTTCCTTGGTGAGCAGCTATTTGGAGCTTCGCTGGATGACATTATTAAGAATGTCACAGGTGGGAAGAGCACGTTGCTCCCACAGCCCAAGAAGGGTAAGGAGCCACGTTGCAGGCAAGGGCCCTCCTTTTCCACCTAAAAGAGGCTTGTCCGTCTGGGACTTCAGGTAAGCACTCCCAGTCTGACAGGGCGACTGCTGAGGGACAAAAGCGTACCTGGTCTCGCAAGCCTGTGAGCAAAAGTACTACCGTATGAAGGTTTCCCCCCTCCCGACACACGGGTGGGGGGTCGCCTTTGGGAGTTTGCAGTTCGGTGGGCCTCTCGGCTGTCCGACCAATGGGTCTGTGAACCGAATTAAATCGGGCTACAAGACAGAGTTCCTCTCTTGGCCACCAAACAGATTTTTTTTCCCCTCTAGCATACCTTTACTCCCAGCTCGCCGGGAGGCCCTGTTTGGGGCAGTAAGGGACCTGCTCAGATGCGGGGTGCTAGTGCCAGTTACAAAGATGGAAAGGTTTCAGGGATTTTACTCCAATCTGTTTGTAGTCCCCAAGAAGGAAGGGGTACGGCCAATCCTGGACCTAAAAGCCCTTAATTGCTTTGTGAAAGTACAAAGAAATATATGGGAGGCAATAATTTTACATTTGTGTGCCACATCCAAAATTTAAGACAAAACTTTTAAGATACCCCTAACAGTGGACTTTGAAGGCACATACAATAACTGTCCAAAAAGATTTTTTCTTCCAAAGATTCAAACAACAATATTTATTGTTATCAGTAGTTTTTTTTTTTTTTTTTTTCTGCCCCCTTGAGGTCTTCCCATAAGATCGCTCCAATAGAACAGGCCATAAAGCTGGCAAGATATTAAAGAAAGGGACCAAACCACCCCACAGGATCCTCCACATTGTGTTGGTGGATGCCGTGACGGACGGATGTTTGTGAGATAGCACCCAGCGAAGGACTGTTCGCTTTGCCCCAGGGTCTCTTCTGGGTGGGAGCTAAATAGCTCCAACTGCCCATCACTGTGGGGGGGGTTTAGTCCCTTTCTTTAATATCTTGCCAGTTTTGTGGCCTGTTCTATTGGAGCGATCTTATGGCAAAAAAAACTACTGATAACTACCCTGGCTCTCCGTCATGTTTTGAAAATATTATATCTCACAGTTGTACATGCTCCCTGAAGAAGGAGATTTCATTTCTCAAACGCGTAGGATACTTGAAGTAACATATATGTACTGATTTTCAGTGTATCTATACATTCCTTGTTTTGTATATATTCTTCTACTTTTTTTTTCAATAAAATTGTTGTTTGAACCTTTGGAAGAAAAAAATATTTTTGGACAGTTATTGTACGTGCCTTCAAAGTCCACTGTTAGGGGTATCTTAAAAGTTTTTTGTGTGAAAGTACAAAGGTTCAGAATGGAATCAGTTTGCTCCGTAGTCGCTGCACTCCATCAGGGGGACTCCCTGGCATCCTTGGACATCCAGGGCGCGTACTTGCATATACCCATATGCCTTAGGCATTAGTGGTTTCTGTGATTTGCATGTATTGGCTCCAATTTTGGCGTTGTTGCGACAACGTGGGGATCGCAATCATGGGTTACCTAGACTATCTCCTTCTGAGAGCAGCTTCCTCCTCAGAATTAAGGGAGGATGTGATGATCACCATGCAAACTCTACAGTGGGTGGAGTGCTGGGTGTACAGTCAATGCAGGGCCTCTGGTCGAGTGAGGAATCCCAGTTACCGATCAATGTGCTCGAGCTTTAAGTGATCAGGCTATGTCTCTCCACATGGTCAATGAGGCTACGAGAGCGTCCAATCAGGATCCAGACAGACAATGCCATGCCGGTGGCATATGTCAACCATCAAGGTGGAACAAGGAGCTTGGCTGCAACATGAGATGTTGCTCACATCCTTCAGTGGGCAGAGCGACACGTATTGGCCCTGTCGGGAATAGAAAAATGGCAGGCGGACTATCTAAGTCGCCAGATGCTGGACCCAGGAGAATGGTCATTGCATCCGGAGGTGTTCAGGCTTCTTTGCCTGTGGTAAGGCACACCAGATGTGGATCTTCTGGCCTCTTGGTTCAATTGCAAGGTGCGGAGGTTCGTGTCCAAGACAAGAGATCCTTGGGCGGACGCGTTGGTGGCTCCATGGGAGCAGTACCAGCCGATTTACGTCTTCCCTCTGCTCAAACTCTTGCCTCCCCTGCTTCGCAGAGTGGAGGCTGAGGGGATTCCAGTGATACTGATCGCTCCAGATTGGCCCTGGTGTCCCTGGTACGCTGACCTAGTGCGCCTGGTGGCGGATGCTCCCTGGTGGTTGCCGATGCGAGAAGACCTCCTATCACAAGGTCTGATACTCCATCCTGCTTTACCGTCGCTGGTTTTAATGGCATGGCTGTTAAAAGCCAGGTGCTAAGGAACCGAGGACTGTCAGACTCTGTAATTTCCACCATGTTGAGGGCACGAAAATCTTCCTCTCGGATGATATACCATCGTACGTGGAAGGCTTAGATCTCCATGTGTGAGGAGATGGGGTGGCGTCTGCGCACCTATTCCGTTTCCAGGATCCTGCTGTTCTTACAGCAAGGAGTGTACCAGAAACTGGCTTTAAGCACCATCAAGGGACACATATCAGCCTTGACTATCTTTTTCCAGCGACCCCTGGCGTCTGACTCATTGGTAAGCACCTTTGTGCAAGGGGTTCGGCGTGTAGTCCCTCCGGTGCGACCATGCCTACCTCCATGGAATCTGAACCTGGTGCTATTGGCGCTTCAAAAAATGCAGTTTGAGAACATCAGGGAAATTCCCTTGTTGACTCTTTCTCAGAAAGTGGTCTTTCTAGTGGCTATTACATCTGCCAGGAGGGTTTCTGAGTTTGCGGCTTTGTCTTGCAAGTCTCCCTATCTGGTTTTCCCACAAGGATAAGGTGGTGTTGTGTCTGCAACCTTCTTTTCTTCCGAAGGTGGTTTCGGCCTTCCATCTCAATGAGGACATTGTGTTACCATCTCTGTGTCCTAAGCCGACACACCCTAAGGAGGTGGCCCTCCATTCCCTGGACGTGGTTCGGGCCCTAAGGGTATATCTGTCTGCCTCGGCTCCCTTCCAGAAGTCAGATTCTCTGTTCGTTTTGGTAGCTCACGGGGGATCAGACAGATTGTGGTCCAGGCTTACGCCTTGAAGGGGCGGGTGCCCCCCTTTCCTGTCATGGCCCATTCCACCAGGGCAATTGGGACCTCTTGGACTTTCCGACATCAAGCGTCTGTCTCCTAGGTGTGTAAGGGGGCGACTTGTTTGTCCGTTCACACTTTCACAAAGTTCTACAAAGGTGATGTAAGCACATCTTCTGATGCTTGCTTTGGCCGCAAAGTTTTGCAGACAGCCGTGTAATCGTTGCAATTTACAATCTTTCTTCTTGTTAGAGGAAGTTACATTTTGGTTGCCAGTGCATTCTGCTGCATATGTTGGCCACAAGTTCTGATGCGGTCGGTTCAGATGGTGACTCCTCTGTTGAGGAGCACCTCTGGTTGTGGGTGAGGGTATGTTTGCTGTTTCCACCCCTCGTTATGACACTGCTTGGGGACATCCCTACTGTCAAGATTTAATGGAGCTGTGTCCATCAATGAAGGAAAGAGAAAATAGGATTTTTGTACTCACCGTAAAATCTTTTTCTTTGAAGTTCATTGACAGACACAGCACCCACACCTCCTATTTTACGTTTATACTGCTTGTTGACGTACTGAGCTGCAGGAAGCAGGGTGAGGGGTTATAGCCAGAGGGACCACCCCCTGGGTGGAACTGTACAGTTCTGTTGTTTTTCACATATATTACATGTTCTGCCTAGTCCTCTCCTGAAGGTGGCGTAATAACCCTACGGTCAAGATTTAATGGAGCTGTGTCCGTCAATGAATTTCAGAGAAAAGGATTTTACAGTGAGTACAAAAATCCTATTTTTGTCCACAATCGATCTGTACAGATCTTCTGTGAAATACAGCTCAAAAAATTCAAGGAGCATTAAATCTGCTTTTTCCACCTGAATTCCAGGTTTACCAGTGAATGGGGGAAGTACAGCGCTGCAGAATATGTGGTTTGCCAATCAGGACTTGCAAGTGCATCATGAAGCGCACTATGGGCTCTACAGGCCTACGTTTGAACTCTTGGTGGCTGCAGGGCACTGTGATGGAATGTTCCCCAGCTCGTCAGGACTGGTAAATACAGCTCTCCCTGCCTCGGTGGGGGTGAGCAGCTGGGCATTGCCTGGGAGGTCGATTTGGGGGTCCCCCTCCTCCCTCTCTTCTCTCCCTGTCCCTATCTCCCCCCCACCTTCCTGTGGGGAATGCTGCATGGGCTGCTAAGCGATGTGTGTGCCATAGGCAGGGGCTTCTTGGGGGGGGGGCTCTCACCTGGGGTGGGGGCTGCGCTGGGTAGCTGTGCCCTGGATGTCTGTAGATCTCTCCCCTGGGTGTCTGGAGGCTGTTCATGCTGATTGCTGTAGAGCTGTTTGCCACCATTTCCTTTGCCTGTTTTCACTGTCCCTCATTGCATACAGTGCTCTGCGGCGATTTTTGGTGTGACCAGGGAGAAGCATGGTCTGTCTCCATGTTACTGTAGTCCGGCAGACATTTTCCCTGTGATTATGTCCTTTATACTGGATGTTCGGTGGCCACTTTGTTGAAGCCTGAACACGTTTTTCATGCTCAGCGCTGTATTCTCTCACAGGCATCTGGGAGCTGACACAGGACACAGGCATACCGAGCTGGACAGCGCAGAACTCGGTCAGGGTGGTGAGTCCTGTGGTGGGGGGCCCTCAGCCTGCAGCAGTTAGGAGGGTGGGACCATCACTGTCATGGTAGGGTCAGCATGGCTTCAGAAACTGGTCTTTCTTTCCCCGAAATCCAGGCAATTGCAACCGGTTCGCCTGCAGACAGTATGGTGCCTCTGGACGCTTTGTCAGCGGTCCTTAACACGTTTGTTGCCAAGTTGGAGGCGGTAAAAGGTGGTAGGTGGTAAAAAGCGGCTCCTGCCCCCCCATTCTCCGCTGAGAGCTCTGACACAGACTCGGGCCCCGCTGAGGCTGGTGACCCCTGCTCTGATGTTTCAGATGACACTGACCAGGAGGATTCAGACAGTGAGGATGAGTCCCCGTCCGGGTCCGTACGCGATAAAGCGCTTGTTGGAGCACTTATAACAGCTGTGCGTGATACCCTGAAAATTCAGGAGACAGCAGATCCCTCTGCTGATGTAGCCGTCCCTTTTGGGTCCTGTAAGCCAGCCTGTACACCTAAGGAGCTTCCGTATCTGACTTATTTCAATAAGTTAATATACAAGGAATGGGGTCGACTACAACGGACCTTTTCGGTCCCCAAATACATGGCGATGCGTTACCCCTTTAAGGAGAGCCTTCTCAAAAAATGGTCGGCTCCTCCGGTCGTGGACCCCCCAGTATCCAGGTTAAACAAAGTAACCATGATCCCAGTAGAGGGGACACCTGCATTTAAGGATCCCACAGACAGGAAGGCAGAGGCAGTGGCCCCTTGTTTACGGTTGTGGGGTCAGTAATGCGACCAGTACTGGTATCTGCACTTGTGTCACAGACACTTACTGAGTGGGCAAAACGTATGCACCGCAAATTGGGGGAACAACAGGCTTCCCCAGTCTGCGTGGAACTAGAAGACCAGTTAGTGCAAGGCCTTAAGTACATTTGTGATGCGGCCCTGGATATCCTCCCTCTGTTATCCAGGGCTTCAGTGTCAGCAGTGGTGCTGAGGCACCTGATTTGGCTAAAATGCTGGTCGGCTGACCAGGCATCTAAAAAAGCCCCGACGGATTTACCCTTCCTTGGTGAACGGCTCTTTGTAGTCTCATTGGATGACATTATTAAAAATGCCACAGGTGGGAAGAGTACCTTACTCCCACAGGCCAGGAAGGCTAAGGAGCCATGCTATAGGCAAGGGCCCTCATTTTCCGCTCACAAATGGCTTTTTCGTCCACCGCAGGCTTCGGCTAAATGTCCCCAGACCGACAAGACGACCTCTGAAGGACAAAAGCGTCCCTGGAACCGCAAGCCTGCGAGCAAAAGTGCTACCGCATGAAGGTTTGCCCCCGCCCGCATCACGGGTGGGGGGTCGCCTTCAGGAGTTTGCAACCCGGTGGGCCTCTCGGCTGTCCGACCTATGAGTCTGCGATCGGATTTCCTCTGGCTACAAGATAGTTTCTCTCTTGGCCACCAAACAGATTCTTCTCCTCCAGCATACCCGTACTCCCGGCTAATGGGGCCGGTAAGGGACCTGCTGAGCCGCGGGGTGATAGTACCAGTTCCGGAGCCGGAAAGGTTCCAGGGGTTCTACTACAATCTGTTTGGATGTACCCCTTCCTTTTTGGGGACTACAATCTTGGACCTAAAAGCCCTCAATTACTTTGTAAAAGTACAGAGGTTCAGAATGGAATCAGTTCGCCCAGTAGTCGCTGCACTCCATAAAGGGGACTCCCTGGCATCTTTGGACATCCAGGATGAGTACCTGCACATACCCATATGCCTTCGGCATCAGAAGTTTGTGCGATTTGCAGTTGGGGAAGCCCATTTCCAGTTTGTGGCTCTCCCTTTTGGCTTGGCATCAGCCCCCCGAGTCTTTACCAAGGTATTGGCTCCTGTTTTGGCGTTGCTTCGACAACGTGGGATCGCGATTGTAGGTTACCTAGGCGATCTCCTCCTGCGAGCATCTTCCGCCTCAGAATTAGAGGAGGATGTGGCAATCACCATGCAGACCCTGCAGGAATTTGGGTGGCTGTTGAACCTAAAAAAGTCGGTGGTCGTACTGACTCAGCGCTGGAGTACCTAGGCTTACTGCTGTACTCCATGGAAGCAAGAGTGTTTCTCCCTTCAGACAAGCTGCAGACTCTCCGAGCCGTGATGAACCGCAGGTGGTCTGCCCTTACGCTTCTGCATGCAAGTCCTGGGACTCATGATGGCCTCTTTCGAGGCAGTACCGTATGCCCAGTTTCACACCAGAGTCTTGCAGAAGGAGATCTTGACAAAACTGGACAAATCTCCAGTATCCCTGGATTGGCAGATTCAGGTGAACCAGTCAGTCAGGGACTCCCTGCTCTGGTGGCTGAGGTCCCTGGCACTTCGGTCCGGGAAGTCGTTCCTACCTCTGAATTGGACAGTGATCACAACGGATGCCAGCCTAACCGGCTGGGGTGGAGTAATGGGAGTTCAGTCGACCCAGGGCCTCTGGTCAGAGGAGGAATCCAAGTTGCCGATCAATGTGCTCGAGCTGCGAGCGATCAGGCTATGCCTCTCCACATGGTCGATAAGACTTCAAGGGCATCCGATCAGGTGGTGGCATATGTCAATCATCAAGGAGGAACAAGAAGCTCGGCTGCCGCATTGGGAGGTCGCTCACATCCTTCAGTGGGCAGAGCGACAGGTACCAGCCCTATCGGCCATTTACATCCCAGGAGTGGAGAACTGGCAGGCGGACTACCTAAGTCGCCAGATGCTAGACCCAGGAGAATGGGCATTGCATCCGGAGGTATTCAGACTACTGTACCTCCCGTCCCAATCGGAAGGTGCCAAGATTCATGTCCAGGACAAGAGATCCTTGGGCAGACGCGTCAGACGTGCTGGTGGCTCTGTGGGGTCAGTACCAGCTGATCTATGCCTTTCCTCCGCTAAAGCTACTACCACGCCTGCTCTGCAGAGTGGAGGCTGAGGGGATTCCATTTATACTGATTGCCCCAGATTGGCCCCAGCGTCCCTGGTACGCAGACTTAGTGCGCCTGGTGGCGGATGCCCCCTGGCGACTGCTTTTACGAGAGTACCTTCTGTCTCAAGGTCCGAGTCTCCATCCTGCTTTACCATCGCTGGTTTTAACGGCATGGCTATTGAGAACCAGGTGTTGAGGAACCGGGGCCTTTCGGACTCGGTGATTCCAACTATGTTGAGAGCACGGAAATCTTCTTCTCGGAAGATATATCATCATACCTGGAAGACCTACATGTGTGAGGAGAAAGGATGGTGTCCGCGCTCTTTTTCTATAGCCAGGATCCTGCTGTTTTTACAGGGAGGAGTAGACCAGAAATTGGCCTTAAGCACCATTACCATTAGGACAAATATCAGCCATGTCTGTCTTTTTTCAGCGGCCCCTGGCATCTCACTCTCTAGTGAGCACTTTTGTTCAAGGGGTCCGACATGTAGTTCCTCTGGTGCGTCCACCGTTATCCCCATGGGATCTGAACCTGGTGTTATCGGTGCTTCAGAAACCGCCATTTGAGAATATCCGAGAGATCCCTCTGTTGACTCTTTCCCAGAAAGTGGTTTTCCTAGTGGCCATTACATCGGCCAGGAGGGTTTCGGAACTGGCGGCCTTGTCTTGCAAGTCGCCCTATCTGGTTATCCACAAGGAGATGGTGTTACGTCCACAACCTTCTTTTCTGCCAAAGGTGGTTTTGGTGTTCCACATTAATGAAGACATTGTGTTACCATTTCTGTGTGTCGTCTAAACTGACACATCCTAAGGAGGTGGCCCTACATTCCCTGGATGTGGTCCGGGCCCTGAGGATGTATTTGTCTGCTATGGCTCCCTTTCGGAAGTCAGACTCCTTGTTTGTTTCGGTGGCTGGTCCAAAAAAAGGCATTGCAGTCTTGTCGGCCACCATTTCCAGGTGGATCAGACAGATTGTAGTACAGGCCTACGCCTTGAAGGGGAAGGTGCCCCCCTTTCCGCTCACGGCTCATTCCACCAGGGCAACTGGAACCTCTCGGGCCTTCTAACATCAAGCGTCTGTCGCTCAAGTGTGTAAAGCGGGCACTTGGTCGTCTGTTCACACCTTTACAAAATTCTACAAGGTAGATGTCAGTGCATCGGCTGATGCCTGTTTTGGCCTCAAAGTTTTGCAGGCGGCCGTGTAATTGCAATTTGCACTTTTTTTTTTACAAAAACACAGTAACTTTAAGTAAATACACTGTTGCATTTGTTACTGCTAGTTTTTTTTTAGGCGGTTTGTAAGGTAGAGACTCCCAGATTGAGGAGCACTCTCTTTTTTTTTTTTTTTTTTGTGGGTAAAAGTTCTATGCTGTTCCCACATTCTGTTTTTTGTGGGTGACGTTTTTATACTGTTTTCCCACATGCTATTGTGGGTGAAGTTTTTATGCTGTTTCGCAACCCTTGTTTTGGCACTGCTTGGGGATGTCCCGATCCCTGTCTAAGAACGGAGCTGTGTCAGTCGGTGAACGTAAGAGAAAATAGGATTTTTGGTACTCAACGTAAAATCCTTTTCTCTGTAGTTCACCGACTGACACAGCACCCTCCCCTCCTATTTTTTTTACGTTATACTGCTTGTTGACATACTGAGGCTGCAGGCTGGAGGGATGTTACCTAAGGGGACCGCCCCTTGGGCAGAACTAGAAAGTTCTGGTTTTGTTGTACATGCTAACATGTTCTGCCTATTCCTCTCCTGAAGGTTATGTAATAACCCGATGGTCTAAGAAAGGAGTTGTGCCAGTCGGTGAACTACAGAGAAAAGGATATTATGGTGAGTACAAAAAATCCTATTTTCTGCTTGCTAATTGGTTGCTAGAGATTACAGAACATCACTGCTCAATGATTGGTTGTGAGAGGTTACAGCACATCATTACCACTCACTGACTGGTTGCTACAGATTACTGCACATGATTACCACTCACTGAGCAGTGGAGCAAGCCCAAAGAATTGAGCAAGTAAATCGGCACATTACCGTACTACAGGAGATGGACAGAGAATGCAGACATACTACAGGAGACGGTCAAAGAGTGTAGACATACTACAGGAAATGGTCAGAGACTGCCTATATTGCTGCAGGGGAAGGTCAGAGATTGCAGACATACTGTGGGGGATGGTCAGAGACTGCGAACATGCTGCGGGTGATTGTCAGAGACTGTAGACATACTACAGGGGACAGTCAGAGCGTGCAGACATACTGCAGGGGGTGGTCAGAGAGTGCAGACATACTGCGAGGGGATGGTCAGAGACCTCTCAGCAATGCACAGCTTTACATTTTACAGAATAACAGCTCAGGGTTTAGGATAGCAGTCAAGCAGTCTATGGGGGAAGAACATACCTGGACAGCTGGACTCACCATGCCCTTTCAGAGGTCCGGGGACAGGGCTCCCACACAGCTCCCTGCTCCTACTACAGCAGCTTTCTCCTGAGCATACAGGCTGCATGGAGCGAGGTCAGAGCATCAGTGGAGCTTCTGGCCCTGCCCCCAACCTCTGTATTCCCCAGCCAAAAGAGAGGGGGCGGGACGGGAGCTCCATTAAAACTCTGATTCAGCTCCATGCAGCCTGCATGCTCAGGAAGGAGCAGCTGTAGTAAGAGTGGAGAGCTGTGGGAACCCAGACCCCTGAAAAGGCATGGTGAGCCCAGCTGGTCAGGTATGTCCTCTGCTCCTACTACAACCACTTCCTGCCGAGCAAAGAGGCTGCATGGGGCAGGGTCAGAGCGCCCGTGGAGCTACCGGCCCCACCCTCTCTCTGCTGGCTGGGGAATACAGCACCGCTTCCCATGTCCCTGGTATGCTCTGTGGTGCCATCATCGAGGCCCCAATTTGCGGCTGTGCAGGCTCAAGGGGTAGCTGTTTTGTGGACCACAGCAAAGAGGCCCTACCCAGTGTCGTCCTTGTCAACTGATGACATCATTGGTTGTTAGGATGCTGGTGGCTAGAAGGTGTAGTGGTGCATAATGATTACCTGTTGCTTTGTGTAACTAAAAAGCAGGCTTGATCCATGCGCTGGCCTGTATACATTTTTGGTAAATTTTTTGGTATTTTGCCTGAAGAAACCTTAAGGCACTCTGGTTGAAAAAGGCTCATGTAGACTGTTGTCGACTATTGAAGCCAGTGGAACAGCCTACAGCTGCTGTTTTCAGCAAAATGAAAAGGCAAACACCTACACACTCTTCTCCCAGTCCCTGCTGTACTTACCTCTGTGGGCGGTGCTCCCACAGTCAGTGCAGTGTCCAGGGATTTAACTCTTTCTACAGCGATTCTGGGATAGATCAGATCGATTCTGATTGTTCGGTGCTGGCACAGAGCATCGCTCTTATCCATCCCAGATGCAGAAACAAAGGGGAAAAGCTGCGTGATCATCGACAGCTCATCACTAGGGTTGCCGCCTGTCGTGGATTCGCCCGAACAGTTCGGGTTTTGAATCATGTGTCCAAGTTTCAGACCACCTGAAGCCCAGACACATTATTCAGACTAGACTATGGTTTCCCAGCAGGGTTGCTGGCTGCAGTTGTCTAAGCTGAGAGTGGACTCTTACACTCTCTTTCACACTGCTCAAAGCCAGCACTAAGGCCGCGTACACACGCGCGGACTGTTTGCCCAACCTTGTTCGTCAAACAGTTTGGGCAAACAGTCCGCTCAAAATTTGCATGAGCGGACTTGCCCACACACGAGCGGACTGTTTGACGAACAAGGTTGGGCAAACAGTTCGCTCAACTTTTGAAATGAACGGACTCGCCCACGTAAGGAGGAGGCAAATCCGCCCATTTCGAGCGCGTGTACAGGTAGGCGGGGCCCGCGAAGGAGACGTCGCGGGCTCCGCCGCCTGGAATGGGCTTAAAGGGGAACCCCAACGCCGAAAAAAATCGGCGTGGGGGTTCCCCCCAAGTCCACACCAGACCCTTGTCCGAGCACGCTACCCGGCCGGCCAGGAAAGGGGGGCGAGCGAGCGCGCCCCCCCCTCCTGAGCCGTACCAGGCCGCGTGCCCTCAACATGGGGGGGTGCCTTGGGGAAGGGGGGGCCGCGCGGCCCCCCCACCCCAAAGCACCTTGTCCCCATGTTGATGAGGACAAGGGCCTCTTCCCGACAACCCTGGCCGTTGGTTGTCGGGGTCTGCGGGCGGGGGGCTTATCGGAATCCGGGAGCCCCCTTTAAGAAGGGGGCCCCCGGATACCGGCCCCCCACCCTATGTGAATGAGTATGGGGTACAATGTACCCCTACCCATTCACCTGTGGAATAAAGTACAAAAAAAAACACAACACATGGAAAAAGTATTTTATTGCACAGCTCCGGGGGTCTTCCGTCTTCGGGGGTCTTCTCGCCGGACTCCTCCGCTATGTGTGTGTAGCTCTTTTACTAGCGGAGGAGTCCGGCTTTCTTCCTCCCCGCCGCCGGCCTCTTCTCCCGACTTCGGGGGTCTTGTCCCCCTCTTCGGTTCTTCTGCCGGGCCACCGCGCCTGGTCCGGTGGCCCGGTCTTCTGTCGCCGTCTTCCGTTCTTCTGTCGCCGCCTTCGGTTCTTCTGCCGGGCCACCGCGCCTTCTTGTAGCTCTTTTACAGGCGGTGGCCCGGTCTTCTGTCGCCGCTGTCGCCGCTGTCGCCGCTGTCGTCGCCGCCGCCTTCCGTTCTTGTTCTTCTTGTTCTTCTTGTTCTTCTTCTTGTTCTTCTCCTGGAGATGTTGACTCGACGATCTCTCCGGCCGGAATGCCAGAGCCGCGCTGTGCGGTCACTTATATAGTGACAATGGGGCGGTGTCACATGGTATATGTCACATGGGTTGGTCACATGGTGACCCCGCCCCCTTACGATGTCATAGTCCCTATGTGACATCAACCCATGTGACCAACCCATGTGACATATACCATGTGACACCGCCCCATTGTCACTATATAAGTGGCAGCGGAGCGTGTCCCTGGCATTCCGGCCGGAGAGATCGTCGAGTCAACATCTCCAGGAGAAGAAGAAGAAGAACAAGAAGAAGAACAAGAACGGAAGGCGGCGGCGGCGACGGCGACAGAAGACCGGGCCACCGGACCAGGCGCGGTGGCCCGGCAGAAGAACCGAAGAGGGGGACAAGACCCCCGAAGTCGGGAGAAGAGGCCGGCGGCGGGGAGGAAGAAAGCCGGACTCCTCCGCTAGTAAAAGAGCTACACACACATAGCGGAGGAGTCCGGCGAGAAGACCCCCGAAGACGGAAGACCCCCGGAGCTGTGCAATAAAATACTTTTTCCATGTGTTGTGTTTTTTTTTGTACTTTATTCCACAGGTGAATGGGTAGGGGTACATTGTACCCCATACTCATTCACATAGGGTGGGGGGCCGGTATCCGGGGGCCCCCTTCTTAAAGGGGGCTCCCGGATTCCGATAAGCCCCCCGCCCGCAGACCCCGACAACCAACGGCCAGGGTTGTCGGGAAGAGGCCCTTGTCCTCATCAACATGGGGACAAGGTGCTTTGGGGTGGGGGGGCCGCGCGGCCCCCCCTTCCCCAAGGCACCCCCCCATGTTGAGGGCACGCGGCCTGGTACGGCTCAGGAGGGGGGGCGCGCTCGCTCGCCCCCCTTTCCTGGCCGGCCGGGTAGCGTGCTCGGACAAGGGTCTGGTGTGGACTTTGGGGGAACCCCCACGCCGATTTTTTTCGGCGTTGGGGTTCCCCTTTAAGCCCATTCCAGGCGGCGGAGCCCGCGACGTCTCCCTCGCGGGCCCCGCCTACCTGTACACGCGCTCGAAATGGGCGGACTTTCCGAGCGGGAACAGTCCGCTCATTTCGAAAGTACAGCGGACAGGCCCACACACGGGCGGACTGTTCGCTCAAACACAGTTTCAGCGGACAGTTTTTCGGAATTTCCGAAAGACTTTGTCCGTCCAACTGTCCGCTGAAACTGTCCGCTGAAAGCCCACACACGAGCGGACTGTCCGCCCAAACACTGTTCAGCGGACAAGGTTGGGCGAACAGTCCGCCCGTGTGTACGCGGCCTAACAGTCTCCCCCTACACACACACATTTACAGACAGGAGAGGAGAAAAGGCTTGATCTACTCCTCTTCCTCCTGCCCTCCTGCTGTGCCTCATAAAAAGGAAACTGGGGTGGGAAATTTGAAGCCCAGCAGCCACAGCTATATCTGGATGAGAGGTGCCAGTGGGGTGAATGAGCTCACCATCCATCCCTGTCTGTGACTAAAGTCTCCTCCCCCCTTCTCTCTCCTGCCTCTGAGTACACTATAGTAAAAAGAATCCTCAGAGCACCCCTTACATCAAAGTTCCCCTTTACACCAGAGGCCACAGTGTCCCCCCCTTACATCAGAGTCCTCTCGTATCATTAGAGTTCTTACTGTAACCCTTTAAATCAAGGTTCCCAGAGCATCCCTTATGTCAGGGTCCCCGAAGTTCTCCTTTACATCAGAGTGTGCAGAATCCCACCTTAAAGTGTAAGGGAACTCTGCAAGTTGATATGTAAAAGGGTAACTCTGTAGATTCAGGTGTAAAAGGGTAACTCTGTGGATTCAGGTGTAAAAGGGTAACTCTGTGGATTCAGGTGTAAAAGGGTAACTCTGTGGATTCAGGTGTAAAAGGGGAACTCTGTGGATTCAGGTGTAAAAGGGGAACGCTGTGGACTCTGATGTAAGGGAGAGCTCCGGGGACCCTGACATAAGGGATGCTGTGGGAATCCTGATTTAAGGGGGAATACTGAGAACTCTGATGGTACGAGCAGACTCTGATGTAAGGGGGGAACACTGTGGCCTCTGGTGTAAAGGGAAACTTTGATGTAAGGGGAGCTCTGAGGATCCTGATTTACCTTAGTGTACTCACTCAGAGACAGAAGGGGGGTGGGGGGTAAGAGAAGTGCAAAGGGGGGACTTTTGTGATTAACTTCATATGATAAATGTAGATAGCAATATATATATATATATATATATATATATATATATATATATATATATATAGTTTATACTATTAAAAAATTAATGTGTTTGACTTGAATATAAGTGGCAACCCTACTGATCACCCACAGAGGTTAGTACTGCGGAGACTGTGGGGGTGAATGCTAATTCACTTATTCATTTTTCTGAATTGGCGAACTTCCATTTAAAGGTCATTCTAACAATGAATGGAAGCAGCTTGCCCAATACTGTATATGGAGAAAGGCTATCAGGGATCATTTCTGGAATCCTTTTGTTTTCTAATCAAACACATTGTGATGTTATGTGGACAATGGACTGAATAAAAGTTTGTTAACGCACCAATAAAATATATATGTTTATGCACGTGTTAATATGTGGCGTATAGAAGTCCCATTGTTAATACATCTGTGGACCACAATACACCTATCACATCTCATCAAATCTTTATGTATTCTGAACTCATTGACCTGTCAATGTCATTCAGGCATACCTTTGGTCGCCTAAATGTGGGGCCTCGCAGAGGGGCCTTCTGCTATAGTGACGCCATCAAGAAGCGACTGTGTCTGTCATGCTGTTTCTGCCGCGGACTTGCGGACAGTGATGGCTGGGAGTGTGTTCGGTGCTGAGCAGCAGTTCGTATGAGCCCCGTTGTTGTGTGTACCCCGCAGTGTTCTCCGTCATGTTCATGCAGAGACTGCCCTTCTTTGCCCGGAGCTGCCTGAAACCGGCGACCCGGAGCCCTCACCTGCGGGAGGTGGTGTGCAGCTCGGTGGCCGGACGTTCCAGGATCTGGTCAGCTTCCAGGACTGTATCTGATGGGAACGGCAAACCTCTGGACACGTCTCTTTTCATCCCTGTGAATATCCGACCGACAGACGTTCCAGAATCGGACATTGGGGCAGAGCTCACCCAGCCATTAAATAAATGTAAGGGGAGCAATGGATCACTCAGACACGGGGGAGATCTGGGGGCCCTCGCTGTCCTGTACTCTGCTGAGATCAGGGACATTGGGGAGATCTCGGGGCCCTCACTGTCCTGTATTCTGCTGAGATCAGGGACATTGGGGAGATCTGGGGGCCCTCACTGTCCTGTATTCTGCTGAGATCAGGGACATTGGGGAGATCTGGGGGCCCTCACTGTCCTGTATTCTGCTGAGATCAGGAGCATTGGGGAGATCTGGGTGCCCTCACTGTCCTGTATTCTGCTGAGATCAGGGACATTGGGGAGATCTGGGGGCCCTCACTGTCCTGTATTCTGCTGAGATCAGGAGCATTGGGGAGATCTGGGGGCCCTCACTGCCCTGTATTCTGCTGAGATCAGGGACATTGGGGAGATCTGGGGGCCCTCACTGTCCTGTATTCTGCTGAGATCAGGAGCATTGGGGAGATCTGGGGGCCCTCACTGCCCTGTATTCTGCTGAGATCAGGGACATTGGGGAGATCTGGGGGCCCTCACTGCCCTGTATTCTGCTGAGATCAGGAGCATTGTGGAGATCTGGGGGCCCTCACTGCCCTGTATTCTGCTGAGATCAGGGACATTGGGGAGATCTGGGGGCCCTCACTGTCCTGTATTCTGCTGAGATCGGGAGCATTGGGGAGATCTGGGGGCCTTCACTGTCCTGTATTCTGCTGAGATCAGGAGCATTGGGGAGATCTGGGGGCCTTCACTGTCCTGTATTCTGCTGAGATCAGGAGCATTGGGGAGATCTCGGGGCCCTCACTGTCCTGTATTCTGCTGAGATCAGGGACATTGGGGAGATCTGGGGGCCCTCACTGTCCTGTATTCTGCTGAGATCAGGGGCATTGGGGAGATCTGGGGGCCCTCACTGCCCTGTATTCTGCTGAGATCAGGGGCATTGGGGAGATCTGGGGGCCCTCACTGCCCTGTATTCTGCTGAGATCAGGGGCATTGGGGAGATCTGGGGGCCCTCACTGCCCTGTATTCTGCTGAGATCAGGGGCATTGGGGAGATCTGGGGGCCCTCACTGCCCTGTATTCTGCTGAGATCAGGGGCATTGGGGAGATCTGGGGGCCCTCACTGCCCTGTATTCTGCTGAGATCAGGGGCATTGGGGAGATCTGGGGGCCCTCACTGCCCTGTATTCTGCTGAGATCAGGGGCATTGGGGAGATCTGGGGGCCCTCACTGCCCTGTATTCTGCTGAGATCAGGGGCATTGGGGAGATCTGGGGGCCCTCACTGCCCTGTATTCTGCTGAGATCAGGGGCATTGGGGAGATCTGGGGGCCCTCACTGCCCTGTATTCTGCTGAGATCAGGAGCATTGGGGAGATCTGGGGGCCCTCACTGCCCTGTATTCTGCTGAGATCAGGAGCATTGGGGAGATCTGGGGGCCCTCACTGCCCTGTATTCTGCTGAGATCAGGAGCATTGGGGAGATCTGGGGGCCCTCACTGCCCTGTATTCTGCTGAGATCCGGAGCATTGGGGAGATCTGGGGGCCCTCACTGTCCTGTATTCTGCTGAGATCGGGAGCATTGGGGAGATCTGGGGGCCCTCACTGTCCTGTATTCTGCTGAGATCGGGAGCATTGGGGAGATCTGGGGGCTAGAGGTAGACCGATATATCGGCCGGCCGATATTTGCCGGTTTTTAATTAATCGGCATCGGCCGATTGAGCTGATAAAAAGGCAGATTTAGAACAGCGGGACTTGGAAATGATTTCTGTAATAGAAGTCAGTGTAAGTTGCCTGAGTCCTCATAGAAAGGACTTTCCTCCTCTCTGGGCAGTCTGCCAAGAAAAGAACAGAAAGATACAATGTTTACACTTGAATGAATGAACTCATCTCTGTGTGTAGAAGTTCTCAGTTTAACCATTTAAAGACTAAATCTTTTCTGACACTTGTTACTTACACGTAAAAGTCCTGTATTCTGCCAGAAAATCACTTAGACCCCCCAAAAAGTATATATATTTTTTTAGCAGAGATCCTAGGGAATAAAATAGCGGTTGTTGTAACATTTTATGTCACACGGCATTTGTGCAGAGGTCTTTCAAATGCGTTTTTTTTGGGGGAAAAAAAAATACACTAAATAATTAAAAAAAAAAAAAAACTAAAACAGTAAAGTTAGTCCATTTTTTTTTTTTTCCATCCAAAAGTTTTGAGTACTTGTTTTTACTTTTTAGGCTGCTTGTACACTGGAGCGGGCAGGCGTTGATGGTAAAATGTTGCTAGTTTTAGCAGCGCTTTACCATCATTTTAGTGGTGCTATTCGGGTGCTAGTGGGGCGCATATAATCCAGCTAGCGGCCGAAGAAGAAGTTAAATGCGCCCGTGAAGCACCGCTGACAAATCGCATTGCATGCGCTTGGGCAGTGGTGCCCATTAATATCAATGGGCAGGAGTGGTGGAGAAGCGGTGTACACCACTCCAAACGTGCTGCTTGCAGGACTTTTTTTTTTTTAACATCCTGCCAGTGCATCGCCTCAGTGTGAAAGCACTCTGTCTTTCACACAGACTGCAGGGGAGCCGTTTTGCAGGCACTTTACAGGCGCTATTTTTAGCCAAAAAAAAACGCCCCAGTGGGAAAGGTGTCTGTTAGGATTTATGAGATGAAGGGGGATAAAAAATAAATAAATAAAATAAAAAATCGGCCTAACATATTGGCCCAAAAAAAATCGGCATCATATATCGGCCATCGGCCGCCATGATTTCTAAATATCGGCATCGGCCAGAGAAAAACCCATATCGGTCGACCTCTACTGGGGGCCCTCACTGTGTTGTATTCTGCTGAGATCAGGAGCATTGGGGAGATCTGGGGGCCCTCACTGTCCTGTATTCTGCTGAGATCAGGAGCATTGGGGAGATCTGGGGGCCCTCACTGCCCTGTATTCTGCTGAGATCAAGGACATTGAGTGTCCCAGGCATTAGGGTGATGGGGATTTCTGAGGCAGCCTCATTGTCTTGTATTCTGCTAAGATTCCAAATCAGCTTCAGACACTAGGGAGTGCTAAGGTGACTTGACTGTGCTAGTCTGCTAAAATCAGGAACAATGAGTATCCCAGACCCGGGTGATGGGAAGAGTGGAGGGGCCCCCATTCGCATATATTCTACTGCAATCAGGATCATTGGGTATCCCAGACTCCGGCATTGGGGAGATGAGGAGTGCTGAGAGACCTTCGCTGTCCTGTATTCTGCTGAGAGCAGAACCAAAGGGTGCCTCAGT
The DNA here is from genome assembly GCF_037356315.1 of Lithobates pipiens. Classification (NCBI taxonomy): domain Eukaryota; kingdom Metazoa; phylum Chordata; class Amphibia; order Anura; family Ranidae; genus Lithobates; species Lithobates pipiens. The sequence continues at coordinate 38,744,053 of NW_027507787.1, read as the reverse complement.
CACTGGGGATGTGGGGAGTGCTGAGGGCCTTGACTGTGAGTCTGTTCCTGATTTTAGCAGACCATCAAACTGTAGCTAGGGGCTAGAGACTGATATGGGTTTTTTTTTCAATGGCCGATGCCGATATTTAGAAATCGTGGCGGCGGATATATGATGCCGATTTATTTAAAAAAATTTTTGGGCCGATATGTTACGGCAATTCCCCCCCCCCCCCCCCCCCCCCTTCATTTCATAAAATCTAACAGACACTTTTCACACTAGGGTGTTTTTCAGGTGCTTTTGGGCTAAAAATATCGCCTGTAAAGTGCCTGCAAAACGGCTCCCCTGCAGTCTGTGTGAAAGACAGAGTGCTTTCACACGGATGCAATGTGCTGGCAGGATGTTTAAAAAAAAAAAAAATGTCCTGCAAGCAGCACGTTTGGAGTGGTGTATACCGCTCCTCCACCACTCCTGTCCATTGAAATGAATGGGCACCACTGCCGAAGCACATGCAGTGTGAATTGGCAGTAACATTTAACCTCTTCCTTGGCCACTAGCTGGTTTATAAGTGCCCCAAATAGCAGCCGAATAGCGCCACTAAAATGACGGTAAAGTGCCGCTAAAACTAGCAGCGTTTTACCGTCAACGCCTGCCCACTCCAGTGTAAAAGCAGCCTTAAAAAATAAGTAATACAGCAAATTTCTTACATTTATTAAACAAAACAAACCTCCAACCAGTTCACTTGTATGTATAATTTAGATTTAAAAAAAAAAAAAACTATGTTAAATACAGAAAAACAGGTAATCAAATCTTTTGGACGAAAAAAAATGGGCTAACTTTACTGTTTTAGTCTTCTTCTTTTTTTTTTTTTTTTTTTTTTATAATTTGTGTCTTTTCCAAAAAAAATGCATTTGAAAGACCTCTGCGCAAATACCGTGTGACATATAATATTGCAACAGCCGCTATTTTATTCCCTAGGGTCTCTGCTAAAAAAATTATATATAATTTTTGGGGGTTCAAAGTGATTTTCTAGCAGAAAATACAGGATTTTTACTTGTAAGCAACAAGTGTCAGAAAAGATTTAGTCTTTAAATGGTTAAACTGTACACACAGTTCAGTTCATTCATAAGTGTAAACATTGTATCTCTTTGCTCTTTTCTTGGCAGACTGCCCAGAGAGGAAACAAGTTGCTTCATTGAAGACTCAGGCAACTTGCATTGACTTCTATTACAGTCACACTTAAAGTGGTTGTAAACCCTTACAACCAACTTTGACCTACAGGTAAGCCTAGATTAAGGCTTACCTGTAGGTCCAAGAAATATCTCCTAAACCTATACGGTTTAGGAGATATTTGCCGAAAGACAGGCACTGCTGTCTACGGCGCATGCGCGTGCTGCGGTCAACGGCGATATGCCGCGAGTGGCGGCTCCCGTGCGCATGCGCGGGAGTGACGTCATCGCCGAATGACAGCGGCGGAGCAGCGAGACCCACCGAGAAGATGCATGCGCCGGACTACAGGGGACAGGGGTGACTTCGCTGGCTCCTGTGTCAGGTAAGTGACACATAATGGCCTACTCTGCGATGCATAGTAGTCCATTATGCTTTGCCTTTGCAGGGAATGAAAGAGGAAGTAAACCCATCAATCCTCTTTAACCACTTGCCGCCCGCCCTATAGGCAATTGACGGCGGCAAAGTGGTTTCATAATCCTGACCGGACGTCATATGACGTGATCAGGATTATGAGCCGCTGCACACCCCCGGGGGCGCGCATCGCGGCGATCGTTGTTGCGGGGTGTCAGTCTGACACCCGGCAACTACGATCTCGGTAAAGAGTCTCAGACGGAGACTCTTTACCACGTGATCAGCCGTGTCCAATCACGGCTGATCAGTGTAAATGGGAAGAGCCGGTGATCGGCTTTCCCTCACTCGCGTCTGTCAGACGCGAGTAGAGGAGAGCCGATCGGCTGCTCCTCTGACAGGGGGGGTCTGTGCTGATCGATTATCAGCACAGCCCCCCCGAGGATGCCCACATTGGACCACCAGGGACGCCACCAGACCACCAGGGAAAAGGTAATCCTCCCTAGACCACCAGGGATGCCAGTCAGCACAATGGGTGCCAATCAGTGCCCACAATGGGCATCACTGATTGGCATGCATTATTGTTTGGCACTGATTGGCATCCATTACTATAGGATAACACCAATGCCGCCTATGTGTGCCCACCTGTGCCGCCTATGTGTGCCCACCTGTGCCGCCTATGTGTGCCCACCTGTGCCGCCTATGTGTGCCCACCTGTGCCGCCTATGTGTGCCCACCTGTGCCGCCTATCCGTGCCCACCTGTGCCGCCCATCCGTACCAGCTATCAGTGCCAATTTGTGCCACCTATCAGTGTCGCCCATCAGTGCCGCCTATCAGTGCCACTTCATTGGTGCCCATCAGTGCCGCCTTATCAGTGCCCATCAGTGTAGCCCCATCAGTGCCCATCAGTGAAGGAGAAAACGTACTTATTTACAAAGTTTTGAAACTGAAACAAAAAAAAACATTTTTTTTTCAAAATTTTCGGTATTTTTTTATTTGTAGCGCAAAAAATAAAAACCGTAGAGGTGATCAAATACCACCAAAAGAAAGCTCTATTTGTGGGAAAAAAATTATAAAAATTTAATTTGGGTACAGTGTAGCATGACCGCGCAATTGTCATTCAAAGTGCGACAGCGCTGAAAGCTCAAAATTGGTCTGGGCAGGAAGGTGTTTAAGTGCCCTGTATTGAAGTGGTTAAGATATAATCAGCCTTTTTATCAGCACAATCAGCCAATGCCGATTAATTAAAAAAAACACCACCTCTACTAGGGGCCCCTGCACACATTCCTGTATTATGCTGAGGGTTCCTAGTTGTTTTACATTCTGCTGAGAGCTGGAGCAATCGTTATCCTGGTATATTTAAACTTTTGACGATAGCACAACCCTATCGATTTAAAAGAGAAGTATGGACAGCTTTTTTGCCCATGCTTGCATTCTGGGTCACGAGTGCACTTACCTTTGCTCGTCTGTGACCCAGAGACAGCTTATAGCAGTCTCTGGAAGGATCCACGACCATATTATGTGGCTCCATCTAGCTGACTCCAGCTGCTCCTGCCCCCAGCTTGGCACATCAGTGAACGTTGGCAGAGAGAAGTGGAGAGTGGTAACTGACAGTCACTGCTCTGTGAAAATCGAGAACTGTGTGAATAGCGGTCATACAGTCGCTCAATTCTTGGACTTAACATCAGCGGGGGACAGCTGCAGCATGGAGATGAGTATGTGCGTGTGTTTTTTTTTTTATTTATTTTTTTTTTTTTTTTTTTTTTTTTATCATCTAGTCCAAACGCCTCATCTGTCATGCATTGGGTTTCTGCTGATCATTCCGGACCAGACTGAATAAAAGAATTATGTGCTCAATCACCCATTGTCCTCTGATGTTATTTGAGGACCTTGCAGGCCAGATCTGTACTTTCCTTCTTAATCCCTTATACTGCAGAATGGGGAGGCCTGTAATGACTCCATGATGGGTCACCAGGAATATCTTGTTTCCAGACCTATTGCTACATGAATGCATAGCTTGGCAAACACTGATTATAGATCTCCCACATGCCTGGGGCGGCTTGTCTGTATGCCTGAAATGTTATTTTTCTTCATATACACAATTTACCCAGCATTGTTCTTAGCTTAATGTCTCAATGCACAAACTTTCTTGCCCTGTGCTGTTCTGTGTTCATGTAAACTAAGCGGTAAGTTGTGCTGATGATGCTATGGGGGAAAAGTAAAGATGAAAAGGAACTTAAAGTGGTTGTAAACCCTTACAAACCACTTTGACCTACAGGTAAGCCTAGATTAAGGCTTACCTGTAGGTCCAAGAAATATCTCCTTAACCTATACGGTTTAGGAGATATTTACCTGAAGACAGCCACCGCTGTCTACGGCGCATGCGCCGTAGACAGCGGCTTGGGGCGCACTGGGTAAGCCGCAGATCGCGGCGATATGCCGCAAGTGTCGCCTCCCGTGCGCATGCGCGGGAGTGACGTCTTCGCTGCTCCGGCGAATCACAGCACCGGAGCAGCAAGACCCACCAAGAAGATGGACGCTTGGAACTACAGGGGACAGTGGTGACTTCGCTGGCTCCTGTGTCAGGTAAGTGACACATAATGGACTACTATGCGATGCATAGTAGTCCATTATGCTTTACCTTTGCAGGGAATCAAAGAGGAAGTAAACCCATCAGGGTTTACTTCCTCTTTAAGGCGGCTCTATTGTTGCCTGCCCCTTCTCTTTGCTTTAGACTGCTAAATGGAGCAGAGAATTGCATGGAGTGTGTTTTCCTTTGTACTTTGCAGCTGAAACGTACCTGTAGTGAATGCCACTTTAGTTCCCCCGTAGAGGTGCAATACTTCTGAATCCTGGGGCACTTTGTAACCTTTCTCAAAGTTGTCCTTCTCCTCCCATAACCTCCTGCTCTCTAGTTTCCTCATCGCCTCCCTCTGTGTGCAACTTCAGGATTTCTCCAGTCTCCCCAATCCCCTAATCCTATTTATGCCCATCTTTTCAGTTCTCCTTGATGCCTGAAAACATATCTCTTCAGGGAAGACCATACTGCCTCTACCTAAAAACAAAACATTTACTTTCCACTTTAGCTTATCCTTCACAGGTATTACCTTCTGTATCACTTGTCCCTCCCTTTTAAATAGTAAGCTATCATAAGCAGGGACCGCCTAACCCTCCTGTGTTGAATTATATTGCAACTGCACTCATGACGTATAAATCCTGTATAATAATAATACGTTTTGAGCATGTAATTTAGTTGATCATCTGCCCCACATCCTTTCCCTGCTTACTCGCCCATCGCTTATCATAGGTGAGCTCACTGGGCAGTAATAAGACAATGGGTGGTGCTGAAAAAAAAATAGCATACCAGAGCGGTCACGAATTGAGGGAGCTTTCCATGCTAAGGAAGGAATCTAAAGTGGTATGTAGACATCCTAGAGGTGCCTATTGTTCCATGAAAGTGCCATTTTAGCAAGGCAAAAATTCCACTTCTGGTTCCTTTTAAAGTGTTACTATAGGCAAAGCTTTTTCTTTAGTTTTGGATAGGGTGGAGATGAACTAGAACCCCTGGCCGTTTTTAATGCTGTCTGGGTCACCCTCTCTGTTTGTCTTATTTAGCATTGAAAGCAAAATTAAAAAATAAATCCCACTTTTTAGGTTGTCCCCAAAAAGTAATAGAGGGGAAATCTTACAATGGGGACACTAGTTATAGTGGCCTGGGGGTCCCCAAGGCATTCTGTTAAAGTGATTCCCTTAAAGTGTTTGTAAAGGCTTAAGGATTTTTACCTTCATGCATTTAACGCATGAAGGTAAAAAACCTTGTGTGTGCAGCAGTGCCCCAAGCCCACCCAAAACTTACCTGAGCCCTGTCTCAATCCAGGAGCCTCGGGACTCTCCCTCCTCATTGGCTCCGACAACAACAGTAGCCGTTGGCTCCTACTACTGTGAATCTCAGCCAATAAGGAGACAGCAGGGGTGGAGCCGAGGTAAGCTCCATGTGCAAAACCATTGCACAGAGCAGATAATTATAACTTATTTAACTAACAAAAAAAAACCACAAACCTTTATCACTGGTTTGCAGGGATTTCCTCTCACTTCCTGTTTGGTTATGGTACAAGAAGTGAAGATGAATCTCCCCAATGGGGCACAGATGGCAAAATAAACCAACAGGGTTATTACACTCCATTGCCTGATGTATGGGTATGAGTCAAGAGATCTTATTTATGACAACAAATCTGGAGATGCTCCTATAATAACTCTAGTGTTCTCCATTAATGTAAATGATTATTTGCGTTTTTTTCAACATGTTTTTATATGGACAGTTTGAAAGCATTACATAACCATTTTCCAAGTATAATTTCTAAACATTTTGTTCTGGTGCTTTTTATTAGCTATATTGTGAGAACAAAACCATTTGGGACTTCATTATAGGGTGAAATGCAAAACCACAACTTGTTGCAGGCAATATGGAGGCTTTATGGAATATGCAGGCAATATGGATACTTCACTGATAACACTTCTTTGATCTTCTTTTGCTCTAGCTGACGTTCTGAAGTTTTTAAACAAATTTTACAGAAGAAAAGAAATACAAAAGCTGGGAGCGGAAAATGGGCTTGATGGTAAGAACTGATGACAGAGTTTCTTTGCAGGTATGTTGTGTCTGTAGTGAAGCCAGGATGAGGTGAGGGGGTGAGAAGCTTTGAAACCCAAATATATATATCATGCGGCGCCACCAAAGCAAAAAAAAATATGAAAAAGGTGTGCTACAATACACCTCCCCCTCTAAAATGTAATCGATACTGTGTGGCAAATATCTACTTACACAATATATAAACTATATGAATAACAAAGAAAGTGCTATGGACCATATATGTATATGCTTCTGCTACTTACAAATATAGTGCTACAAAACACCTCCCTTTCAATAGTCAACACTTTCTAAATATATTAAACAAATCATGTAATAGTCCAAGAAATCCAATGAAAAAATTAAAAGGAAAGGAACTTTTCATGCTGAAAATATTTGCCAGGACTAAAATACTCCTTCCATATGCGCGCAGTTCTTGTTATATAATTGTATGTGGTGAAGTTAAAATTCTTAATAACTCTGGGACTAAACCCATGAAATACTCGTGCCCCCCTCCACAACCGCACTCACCACAATTATATGACCTTATAGAGTAAGCAGGTCAAAACATGCTTAGGGTAAAGCTCTCCTCTCTAGATTTTCAATGGCATGTAGAAAGGATTTCCTCTGATCCAGCGATTCTTTCCCAGTGTGAGATGGAATCCTTCTCTCCTTCCCCATATGGCTCATGCAGTGTAATGTTAAAAGAGGGAGGGTTTTGTAGTGTGAAGTCATTTATTAAATACCAAAAATCAATATATTGCACTTACAAATATGTAAAAAAAAAAAAAAAAATGGTGCTTTAAGAGACTAGTAGTGCCAGCGTTTCACGGCTTGGATTGAGCAAACCGGAAGTGACACAATTAGCCCTGCCTAACGTATTTCGTCATCATGGCACCATCAGTGGTCCAGCCACAAAGCGCACAAAAACAGTAAGCACATAGAGAATCTATGCAGGCAGGACCTCAACACCAAAACAAGTGTTAATTGGCATTATCAAATCTAATACGCAGAATCATGTCTGTCTTAGGCCGCGTACACATGGGCGGACTGTTCGCCCAACTTTGTTCGTCAAACAGTCCGCTCAAAATTTGCATGAACGGACTTGACCACACACGATGAACGAACAGTCCGCTGAAAGCGTGCGCGATGACGTGAACGGCACGTACGACGGGACGAGAAATTCGACGTCCAATACACTGCAATGCAACCTTCGCCGTGTAAATCCTTTCTGAGCATGCGCGAAACTTAGTTTGTCGAACAAGCCTACACACGAGCGGACTGTTTCAGCGGACTGTCTTACGGAAATTCCGAAAAACTTTGTTCGTCAGACTGTCCGCTGAAACTGTCCGCTGAAGCCCACACACGAGCGGACTGTCCGCTGAAACACTGTTCAGCGGACAAAGTTGGGCGAACAGTCCGCCCGTGTGTACGCGGCCTTAGAAGGCAAACTGCAATATAATTATGGAATTGGAAATAATTAATGACTTTCTTAATGATCAATATCATACTTGTATGATATTCTGAGTATTCTATAGATTTAAAATAATTAGGAATGGTTGAAATGGTTTGTCTGTCCCATTTTGAATATCGAGAATTAAAGCTAACTTTGAGCACACAATTTGTTTCAACATTTTTTGTTTTCAACCATTTTTATTAAGCAAGAATCGAAAAACAAACAAAGCATCCAGGTGTTATTCCAATACATTTCCATGAGAATAAGGGTTAGTTCTGTTCAGTGGCAAATGAGGCATATTAAGACGATAAACAAAAAGGCTTTACGGTGCATGGTCACATTGTCATACAACCATCATAATCATTGAGAGTTGAGTTTTAGCTGGATACATTCAAATTTGAAATCCGATTTACAACAGGAAACATAAATGGGCCAATGAGGCTAAGAAACCAGAGGGTTAAGAAATAATAAAAAATAACAACAAATATAAAAAAAAGAAAGAGAGAGAGTTTGTGAGTATTCCGACTGTACTAGTGAGAGACCAGTTCTTTTCATACTTGGCTAGGCTGCCATCTCTGTATGCTAAAATGCGTTCATATTCTGTAATTACATTCAATCTGAATACAATGTCCCTGACTGCCATCTACCTACAACCAAAGATCTCGCTGCTAATAAAATATGTGAAACCACTGATCTAAACTTTACTGGAATCTCGCTTAGATTCATACCCAAAATAGTTTGTTCCAATCTGGGTTGCACTTCCTGGCCTATAACCGTAGAGATCAGTTGGTAAACCCCTGACCAGAAAGACTGCAATTTTGGGCATGTGTATTGGTATCCCTACTCTTCCGCAACTTCTCCAGCACAGGTTGGAATTTTCGCTAGAAAATTTATAAGTAATGTATGGAGTGTAGTACCATCTCAATAAAATCTTTTGCATTAATTCTTCGTAATTTGAACATCTGGAGTACATGTAGTTGTGTTTAATTGCAGTCTTCCAATGAAGATCGGAATATACCTTGCCAATCTCTGATTCCCATTTTAAAAATGGTTTAGATTTAATAAAAGCAGGTAGGACGCGTGTCTCCGGAGCTCCGCCGAGGAATCCTGTCTCCCACGCTGATCCTGTGACACCACAGCACCGATACTCACCTAAACACGTCTGGCAGGCGTCCCTCCATTCCGGCACATATGTCTCCCTCGAAATCCCGACAATCGGCGGCGGCGCGGTTGTCACAATACCGCCGACATGTGAGTGTGGAGGGGGAGGAAAATGGCTGCGCGGAGGAGCTGGGAGGGCCGCGTGTGGCGGGAGACACGGACAGGCTTCTTGAAGCCATTACATTGTGCCGCAAGTCCCTTACATCCCAAATTGAGGAAGTGCAAACGGACATATCTTTATTGAGGCAGGACTTTCAGAAACTGCGTGACCGGGTAAGGGACACTGAGACCCGTATCAGTAATGTGGAAGACGCTCTCCCACCACTGCAAAATGATGCCGACCACATGCAGAAGCAAATAGATCTGATTGCTAAACAGGACGAAATGGAAAATCGCATACGCAGATGCAACATCCGATTGATTGGTCTTCCGGAGGGGGCTGAAGGTAAGGACCCCACAACTTTTCTGGAACAATTGCTGATAAGTACCTATGGCCGAGAGTCTTTTTCCCCCATGCTGGCGGTTGAACGCGCGCATCGTATGCCTGCCAGGCCTCCACCGCAGGGTGCACCTCCACGTACCTTTATTGCAAAACTCCTGAATTATAAGGACAGAGATGCTGCACTCCGCATGGCTCGGGAAAAGGGTAATATTCCTGTGGGCAATACTAAAGTTGCAATCTTCCCTGATTTTTCCGCGGACGTCCAGAAACGCCGACAGAGTTTCACGGAGGCCAAAAGATTACTACGTGCACAGCAAGTGAAATACTCTATGCTATTCCCAGCACGCCTCAGGGTGGAGGCAGGAGACCGGGCGCTCTTCTTTGAACAACCCAGAGAGGTCATAGCATGGCTGGAACGCAGAGTGCCTCAAGATGGAGCTGCCTGAGACCCTTTGGGACGTGTGAGCTAACACCTTTTTTTGTTTCTCCCCTGGTGTCCTGGAACTGTGGCAGGTTGCCTGATCTCTATTTGCTGCTCTATTATCGCTAGGGTGCTTGCATCTGAGGCGTATGTTACCTTTATGCCCTTTTCTACTTTGAGATCTGCTGAACTTTCCGATTCTGGGACATTTGCGCCAGCTGATGGTGTCAACGTTAATGGATCAACTTTTTCCCTTTTTTCTTAGTGTCCCTGTTGGGGGACCTTTTCTGCAATACATACCTGTGTGTTTTGTTTCAACAATTTTGGTTTTCCCTTTTTTTTTTTTTCTCTTTCTTCTTTTTTCTTCCGGAGCAAGGGGAGACATGTTGGGCCTACGGTCTAATTGCACGGTGCAGCGGAACACTGCTCCATTGTCTGCTGGGACTTCTTCTTGTTATGAGGGAGCTGATCACTGGGACTGGACAGCAACTGACACTTTTGCCTATTTACCCGGGTCACCACTGTGTGCTGTTATACAGGGGGCTCTGCTTTGCCTTGCCCTCTGGTACCGGTGGCCGCGACCCTCTTTCAGACTTATTGTTCTAAACCTTTTTATTGATTTAATGAAACTGGTTTTCCCAGCCAGACATGTTTGGTTTTTCAGGGAATATGCCCGCACAAATTGGGGTTGGTGCAGGGTAGGGTGGGGGGAGGGGGGTGGTTTGGTTAGGGTTTCTATGCAGAAGATTACTATAAATATATCGAAGTATGTATCTGAACTAAGTGTTGCTTTTTACTGAATGTTTTTTACCACTACTGCCTATGCAGCCCCTGTTTGGGCTTGATCAAGCACAACTGTATTGGGATGCGTTTATAGGAGGACTGTTAGGGGGTAGGCCGACTGCACTTATTACTTTATATGAATCTTTATGGCATCTATACGGTTTCTTACCTGGAACGTGAGGGGCCTGCGCGATAAAATTAAGCGCGCGGCAGCCTTCACGTTCCTCAAAAAGCAAAGGGCGGAAGTGATGGTGCTAGTTGAGACGCATGTGGAGGGTGAACTGCAGATGGCCCTTAAACGCCCCTGGATTGGGTGGGCATTTCATTCCACCTACACGTCTCATTCGAGGGGGGTTTCGGTACTTGTAGCTAAGTCTGTCCAGTTTGAACTTTGTGAAATTCTTACTGACCCACAGGGCAGGTTTGTTTTTCTACATGCTAAATTGTATGGGGAACCCTACCTTATTATGGCCTTTTATATCCCCCCTCCATTTACCATGACGCTAGTTGTAGAGGGACTGTCTTTTATGTCCAGACATCCGGCGGTTCCTGTTATCTGGCTGGGGGATTTCAACACTACGCTTAACCCTTCCCTGGATAGGCTCAAGCCCCCCGAGTTGATGATGGGGCAAGCTGGGACCACTAGGTTGTCCAGGCTTATAACCACCGTTCATCTTGTGGACACTTGGAGACACAAATTCCCTCAAAAGAAGGAGTATTCATGCTTCTCACCCACACATGGTTCTCTCTCCCGTATTGATTTTATACTAATATCTAAGCAACTCACTCCCAGACTCAGAGAAGTATTGTTCTGCCCCAGACTACTTTTGGACCACAGCCCATACTCTGTAGTGCTTGACGTACCCCTGGGTAGGCCTCCACGGGCGTGGCGGCTAAATCCGTTCTGGCTGACATTATTACCCGAAGATGACACTATTGAGGCGGAGTGGATAAAATTTTTTGAGGATAATGACCAAACGGCCTCAGTTCCAGCAGTGTGGGATACATTTTAAATTACACGCTCGATCGGTGTTGACTGCCCACATTAATAGGCTCAAAGCTGACTCGGCTACTGTCATTATTGAGGCTGAGGCAGATTTGAGCTCCAGGGAACGCACCTACATAGACGACCCGTCTACGGCAAACGCTGACGCACTTAGACTACAGTCGAGAGTGGTTTCCCAGCTGCACCAAGACAAGGCCCGACGGAAACTTTTTTTTACCAAACAAAAATATTTTGAATCTGGGGAGAGAGCTGGTAAGTTGCTAGCATATTTGGTGCACAGGGAAGACAGGCCCCCGGTTGTTATTTCTTTGCGGGGTCAGGGTGATACAATGATCACGGACCCTTCCGAGGTGACAGCTAGATTTCGAGACTTTTTTGCGGACTTATACACCACTACAGTCTCAGACGACACCACTCCGATGGACAGCTTTTTGGCGCAGGTTTCCCTCCCCCAAGTTACGGAGGAACAGGTGCAGGCTCTGGAGGCTCCCCTGACCACCGATGAAATAGTGGGTGCTATTGCGGAATTTGCAAAATCCAAGTCACCGGGGTCAGATGGTCTTCCCATTGAATTTTATTCCCGATACCAAGATGTGCTGGCGCCTAGGCTTCTCGCCCTCTACGGGAATCTTTTTGATACACTGACATTGCCTCCGTCCATGAGAGAGGCAACGATAGTTTTGATTCCCAAACCTGGAAAAGATCCGGGTTTCCCGGAATCATACCGCCCAATCTCCCTATTGCAGGTAGATATTAAGATTTTAGCTAAAATACTCGCTACTAGATTGAACGGAGTGATCCTTAGCCTGATTCAGGCTGACCAGGCGGGCTTTATGCCGGGGCGGAATACGTTGTTCAATCTACGCAGGCTTTTTATGAATCTACAGGCAACACATGAGGCGGTGGGTGAGCGTGTGGTAGTGACACTTGACACGGCTAAGGCATTTGACTCAGTGGAATGGGAGTACTTGTGGAAGTGTCTAGCGGGATACGGCTTTGGCCCGAACTTTATCCGGTGGGTGAGGCTGCTGTATCATCGCCCAACGGCTAAGGTGGTGGCGAATGGGTGGTCTTCCCGGGCGTTTGGCCTTGGTAGGGGTACCAGACAGGGGTGCCCACTGTCCCCGCTACTATATGCCTTGGCTGCTGAACCTTTAGCGGTATCGATTCGTGCGGACCCCGCGATTAGGGGACTGACGATGGGTCGACTAACCGAAAAAATCAGTCAATACGCTGATGACACGTTGCTATACCTGGCGGAGTCGGGCCCTTCCCTCGCAAAGGCCCTACACATGATAGAGTGGTTTGGTAGCTTTTCCGGTCTCCGTATAAACTGGGAAAAATCCCAAATTTTACCTATTGACAGTTTTCCACAGTCAGAATCTCAGGCCAGTCTGCCTCTTCAGCGAGTTGGCACTATTAAATATCTGGGGGTATATGTCTCTAGGAATCCAGCAGATTACATTGCGCTGAATGTAGAACCATTATTCTCGCTGGTGCGTACCAAGATTCAGGCCTGGTCTCGCCTCCCCCTTGGGGTTTGGGGGCGCGTTAATCTGATTAAAATGGTCCTATTTCCTAAACTACTGTATGTGTTGTGGCATGCCCCGGTATATTTGCCACTGAAATATTTTAAATCCCTTGAAAGTCTCCTTAGGCCCTTTGTATGGGGGAATAATAGACACAAGCTTGCTTGGCAGGCTTTGAAAAGCCCGACTGATATGGGGGGGCATGGCTCTTCAAGATCTAAACCATTACTATGTTGCCTCACAACTGTCTCAGCTTTTTCATGTAGACAAGACTGATAAACAACGTTTTCTTACCCTTCTCTGCCCTACTTGGGCACAAATTGCAGATGATCCGATAGCTGCTATCTCGACGGGGGCGGGGAGCTCTGTTGGGGAGCCAGGTAAACACTCCATGCTTTTTCATTACAGAAGGATTTGGGATCTGGCATCCACTAAACTGAATGTTACATCACCAAATGACTATACCCCACTTTGGCATAACAAACAACTGCCGGAACTTCAAAAGATCTAGGGTGTTCAGTTATGGGTATCGAGGGGAATATACTACCTGCATCACCTGATTCACCATGGTACTATTAAAACGTTTCAGGCGCTGCAGGAGGAATTTGGTATTCCAAACACTATGCTATATCAATACCTACAGGTTCAACATGCACTTGGAGCACAGTTTCCGCAGTCATTGCCTCGGCCTGCTCCCAATCCTATTGTCGCCATAGTGAAGGATACTGATCCCAAAAAGCTTATCTCATGCTTTTATGGTATGCTTACGGCCCCCGTCTCGGCGAGACTAGCGTATGCTCTGAAGTCCCGCTGGGAGGGCGATGTGGGTGAACTGACGGATGAGGAGTGGGAGGAGGCTCTGGAGACGTGCAAGTTGGTGTCTCCTAGGCTCCAAGACAGGCTTTCTCAGATTTATATAGTGCATAGAGCATACCTCACCCCCCTCAGGACCGCCAAATATAATACGAATAAACCTGTGCTCTGCCCGATGTGTACTCTAGAGACTGGGACGTTCTTCCATCTTATATGGTCTTGCCCCAAACTACAGGAACTTTGGAAACTAGTGTCATTTCTACATGATGTTATGGGCTCGCCCTTGGCTCTCGACCCCAAACCCTGTCTACTAGGGATATTTCCTGACGTATTAGATAAAATTACTAACACTTTCCTGCAGGAAACTTTGTTTTCTGTTTGAAAAGTGATAGCTAGACAGTGGATGAGGCCCCTTCCACCCCAGGTTGAGGACTGGAAACGGGAAGTTAATTTTACGCTCCCATACAAAAAATTCTTATATAAAAATAGAGGTTGCCCAGCAAAATATCATAGAATATGGGATAAATGGCTGCAGGAGGCTGCCACGTGTGATGAGGGAATTTGATGTAATATTACAGTAAATAATATGTCAATGTTAGGACTTTCCTTGGCAGTGATACATAATGGCTACTGTAATGGAGAAATGTTTCTTATCTATTGTTATGGTTATGACGCAACACCTTTTGAATGTTCGGTGTATGCCACTGTGATTGTAATCTTTGCAATAATGTTCAATAAACATTACCTGTTTAATAAAAAAAAAAAGCATCCCTTGAATTCAGTGACTGGTAAATCAATAAAATGCCCTTAAGTGTAGTGGCGCATGATTGGATGAACGTCCATACCTTTTCTAAAATTGGGATATGGGTAGGTTTAATAGTATGAAAATATGAGGCCAATTGTGTGTAAGTTAAGAATTCGGAGTCTGGATTATTGAATTTTTCTTGAAGTACTGCAAATGGGAGTACACTCTTCTTTAGCTATATCTGCTAGCGTCAAAATATTGTGATCTATCTACTTGTTAAGCCTAATGTTGGGAATTATCCATTTGATGGACTCCAAAGGAATAGGGATATTTTTTATTGGGTAGAAGGCATTGCCATCAATCCTAAGCTCTTTCCATGCCCGGACGGCCGCCTGTATAGTCGGATGTAACGGAATTATACCATGCTTATCTATACTGGCCGCAATAAGGAATGCCAAGGGTTGGGATTCCATTCCATTCCATGCCATTCCATTTCCATTCGACACCAGGGTTTAGCCGTGGGATTAATAAACCAATTCTTTAGCTGGTCCAGAACTACTGACATATAAGTCTTTCACTACCGGCAGACCCAGCCCACCTGTTGACTTGTGTCTGTACTGCATAGTAGGAGAGCATCTTGGTCTCTGCCCTGCCCAGACAAAGTTCGCTAGTTGCTTTTGTAATGTAGAGAAGAAGGAATACGGTATTGGATTAGCCAGTGCCCTGAAATAATAAATAATTTTAGGAAGTATAAACATTTTATATGCTGCCGCTCAACCCGACCGAGTAAGATAGAACTTTTGAAGTTTAATTATGTCCTGCTGGAACCTGTGTATCAATGGGATGTAATTACTTTCAAATACGTTTGTTATGGGGAATGTGAGATTAACTTATAGGTAGGTGATACGGAAATTTGCCCAAGGGTATGGAAATTCTCTTCTGAGCAATGATTCTGTTTTACATGCATTCCTAATATATTTGACTTACTGGCATTGATTTTATAGTAAGAGACCATACTAAATTGACCTAGTACTTCATGTACGGCTGGTAAAGAGGTGGTTGGATTGGATAATGACAAAATAATGTCGTCCGCAAATAGTGATATTTTATAATGGCCCTCTTTGGACCGAATACCTTTTTTATACGTGGGCTTCATAAGTAACGCAAAAATAATAGGGGACAGGGGGGCACCCCTGTCAGGTTCCATTAGTAATTTGGAATGATTTAGAAAATAGGCCTTCAGTATAGACGTAAGCTGATGGCAACGAATAGAGTGCCAAGATAGCGTTCCGTATTCGGCCCTCCAATCCGAATTTCGTCAATACACCTTGTTTCAACATTTTTATAAAAGTCATATAGAATGTGACAAAAGCAGGCTCTTGGTAGTGTTGTACAATAAAATAAACATCATATACGGTATAGTCATTAGCATCTGAGGGAACTCCAAAGCTAAACATTTTGCATATATCCAACTCAGAATTATATTGTTGTTATATCCATGATGCTTTGTTTGAGCTTCCTAACAAAGCTAAAACAAGTAGAAGCAGATGGATGAAATGGACTTGGAGAGTGGTAAATGATTGCAATGTGAATAGTGGAAGAACATAATTGATGTAAGAAAGAAAAAGAGTGTAAGTATAGTGTATAAGAAGAGGACGGAGTTGGTACAAGCATAGACTGCACCATTGCTCGCATACAAGAATGTGCAGGGAGCAAAAGTGCAGAGTCATTGTGGAGGTTAAGAGTTTGGCCCACAGGGAGACCCCATACACTTCAACATCAGGTACTTAAGACTAGCATTTCCTGCTTCTGGTTAATATAATGCTATATAAGGTTACTAGTCTAACCATGATATTGACCAACCTATTTTTGGCTTTCACGAAAGGGATATATGGTATCTCTTCCAACTCTCCGCCAGTGTTAAATTTGCTTTAACCACTTGCCTACTGGGCACTTTTACCCCCTTCCTGCCCAGGCCAATTTTCAGCTTTCAGCGCTGATACAATGACAATCGCACAGTTATGCAACGCTGTACCCAAACAAAATTTTTATCCTTTTTTAAAAAACAAAGCAAAAAAAGACGGCTTTCTTTTGGTGTTTAACCACTTCAATACAGGGAACCCCCCCCCCCCCCCTTCCTGCCCAAGCCAATTTTCAGCTTTCAGTGTTTAAATGACAATTGCGCAGTCATGCTACGCTGTACCCAAGCAAAATTTTTATCATTTTCTTTCCACAAATGGAGCTTTCTTTTGGTGGTATTTGCTAAACAAATAAAAAAAAAAAAACAAATCTTAAAAACAAGAAATGTTTTTCTTCGTTTTCTGTTATAAAATTTTGTAAAAACTAAATTTTCTCCTTCACTGATGGGCATTGATGAGGCTGCACTGATGAGGTGGCACTGATATGCGACACATGGGTGACACGGGTGGGCATTCATGGGTGGCAGTGATGGATGCTGATAGGTGGCAGTGATTGGCATCAAGTGTGGGCATACATTGCCACCAGGGGTGCCATACCCGGTGGTCATCAGTGGTGGCATTCCTGGGTGGGCAGCTGAGGGGGGGGGGGAGGGGCTGAGCTGATAATCAGCACAAATCCCCCCCCTGTCAGAGTAGCATCCGATCGGTATCAGACTCGTACCAATGCGTGCCGCAGGGAGCACGCAGGAAACTCGATCACGAGGATGTGCATTGATGTCCTCCCGGCAATGTGAGCCCACGTTGTAGCTGTCTTTTGGCTGTAGGATGGTCAAGCCCTTTCTATGTCTTGGCCATTCATCATATATACAATATAGGAGAGCCTGCCAGGGGTCCTCAGGGATATCCTTGTGAAATAATGTTATAAGGAGACAAAATACCTTGGTCCTGAAGGCAGCAGCAAGTGAGCATGTCCCCTACAGTGGCACAACCCCAAAAATGCTTAAATGCAAGTGCAGGATTTTGGGGGGGAAAGTTGTGAGGGAACCATATACCATCGCATCATCACTTTTGTAGGCTTCTTCTGCATTAGTAGAACGAAGGGAACAGGAGGCCACATTACCCCAGACAGAGAGACAATTCCTCCTCCGAATTAGACTTCTTAAAAGTGGTTGTAAACCCTTACATGTACCCATTGAAGGGAGTAGCCCCAGATGATGCACAGAGCTATAACAAATCCTCCTACAAAAGTTTAACCTGTTTATCTGCAGCCCTCTCTACTCTACAGCTGTTCAAAGTACAGAATGTATACAGCTTTCAGAAAGCAGGGGAGCAGAATTTACACTCTGCAGAGCTCAGTGAGGACAGCTAAGAGTGGATTTAATGAAAGGAACACACCTCCTTTAACACAACACACAGGAACAGAGCTGAGTCTGTCAATCACAGGCTGTATGCTGGAGCTCCCTCCTGTCACCTTTTTACCGCTTGGTATTGGGAAAACTTGTCAGAAGTGACTTGTGCTGTTGGCAAAGGAATGAGGCAGCAGTGAGAAATTACACTTGGTGTTCTGGATTGAGACAAGTGCACACTGTAGAGGGGTATGCTTTGTTCAAATCAGAAGTTTACAAACACTGAGGTCAAAACTGACAAAACAAGTTTATTTAGCTGTGAATATGAGTTTGATCAGTTTGGGGCCCCCTGGGATATATAGACAGGCCTAATCTAAATGGGCTATAGGCTTTGTTTTGTGTCCCTATATTTAAAGTGGTTGTATACCCACATTTTTAACTTTTACCTACAGGAAAGCCTATAATAAGGCTTACCTGTAGGTAAAAAAAATATCTCCTAAACCTGTACGGTTTAGGAGATATTCCCCTCGGTATGCGCCGCTGACTGCAGCGGCGCATGCGCACAAGGGGTTTCTCGCCGTCAAAATCCGGCAGCGGCCGAGCGACCGGACTGGAATCTCCCGCGCGCATGCGCGGGAGTGACGATATCGCGGCTCCGGCGCTGTGAGTGGAGAAACGCCGAGGGAGCATGTCAGCTCCCTCGGCGTGGATCGGGCCAGATGTCGGGGCCTCGTTCTAAGGTAAGTATTTCATAATGAGCTAGTATGCGGGTGCATACTAGCTCATTATGCCTTTTTCATTGCAGGTTTAAAAAAAAAAAAAAAAATGTGCGGGTTTACTACCGCTTTAAGAAGTGTGGTGCTTCTCCCCCCCCCCCCCCCCCCTATACTGACATCATTCCTATCCTTGGCTTTCTTATGTTTTTGATTAGAGGACCGGGAAATTACAGTGGATTGTTTAGTTTCATGAAGTGGTACACCAAGTAATGAGAACCAGAGGGGGAGTTGGGACTTTAAATTAAGCACCAAATGGTGAATGAAAACTAAGGGGTAATTGGGACTTTAGATGAAGCAATTGTATAGTGGAGGTAGATTTGAAATAAATAATGTTTAAATTGATGACATTGATCTAAAAGCATAAAAAGTATATTTAATCATTTCATATATATACATAGCGTGTGCACAGGGCAATAAACATGATAGGTAGAGTGGTACAAGCATAGCGACACATAATCAGAGTAATAGATATATAGATAATATGGCATATAGATGCCACGGCAACATGCCCAAGGCTGATACATGTGCCCACATGGTATTTATGTGCTTATTAGCTGGTATAAGACCAATATCATAGAATATTTGTAGTAATTAAACGAGGATCAATCCGTATAGGGTATAGCTTGACGCACTTCGTGGATTTGTTCATCAGGAGCAGATGCACCAGAGATTCCTATAAGGTATAAATATGTAGATGTAATATACCATATTGAAATTAAAATTATACACGATATTATACAATAGATGACTCCCCAACCCAAGCAGTGCATGGTGACCGGCACAGGGTAGATCGCGGACGCAGACCCCACCACGGGAGCTGAGATGGCATAATAGGGGGACGCAACATTGGGCAAAAAAAGAGTGCAGAGTATGAACAAAAATCTCTATATGTATGTATGTATGTATGTATCTATGTAATGTATGTATGTGTGTATATATATATAATTATATTATGCCGCCAATGGGGGAGAAGGAACCGTACCTGGGCTGAGTAAAAACTCAGTAACTGGCGCGGGACCTCCTCCACAGGGACGCAAGATGTTACAGCTGGGTACATGCGCTATGATGTCATCACGGATGTCATGCACACGGCGTACCTGCCACCACACTCGCGGCGTGGCGCCGATGTGCGAATGAGAAGGAAGCGCAATAACTTTAATTTAACCACTTCCCCCAGTTTGATGTCCTATGGTGCCAGGGATTCCCTGCAATGTAAAAGTATTCATAGCAGCCATTTAAAGCACCCCCATCCCCTCTGGCTCACAAGCAGAAGCGAACGCAAACATAGGTCACGTCCTCATATGTAAACGGTGTTTAAACCACACGTCAGGTATCGCCTTGAACGTTAAAGCGAGGGCACAAATTCTAGTACAATACCTCCTCTATAACTCTAAACTGGTAGCCTGTAAAAAGTTTTTAAAGCATAGCCTAAGGAGATTTTTAAGTACCGAAGTTTGGTGTCATTCCACGAGTGTGCGCAATTTTAAAGCGTGACATGTTGGCTATCTATTTGGCGTAACATCATCTTTCACATTTATTATACAAAAAATTGGGGTAAATATTTAAATTCTTTTTTGTTCATGAAAGTGGTAGTTTCCCCCTCCCCTCCCTAGGGTCTCTGCTAAAAAGTGTATATATAATGCTTGGGGGTTGTGAGTAATTTTCTAGCAAAAAAAAAATATATTTTTTTACACGTAGGAGAGAAATGCCAGAATTGGCTTGGGTGGCAAGTGGTTTTATATCCAAAAAGGCTATAAATCCACGTTGTGTTCAACAAATGCCTTTGCAAGCCCAGAAATGTCCTTGTAAAATAATCATCCCTGTGATACACATAGCCTGAATGGAGCTGTAGGTGGGACCTGCATGTTCACCCATTACAGGTTGCCATTGTGGCAGATACAGGACCAGTCACCCTACACTAGAAAAGAAAGCAGCAGTGACTGCTCTTTATTGCAGGTTGCCCCTTCAGGAGGCGACATACATGAGCTGTTTCATGCTGGATTACAGCACAGATTTTGGAAAAAATACAAAGGACACCTATATTTGATTAGTTATATAAATGCTGCTTCTATTTGGACAATATTTTTTAGCCCAAAGTCCAGCTATAATTTGGGGTTGATGAAACAGACTGTTAACTAGGGAAAAAAAAGCTGTAGGAGCCTTTTAATACCCTGTTGTAACTAAATGCGTGACCATTCTAAAAGGCAATGCAGTGACGGATTGAAATTTGTTTTAAAGGGGTTGTAAAGGTAGAAGTTTTTTCCTAATGCATTCAGATAAAAAGTCTTCTGTGTGCAGCCCCTCTAACACTTAACTGAGGTCCCCCTCTGTTCACAAGTGTCATCCTAGATTCTTCCTCCCGATTGGCTGAGACACAGCAGCGGCATCATTGGCTGTCTCTGTTTTCAAAGTCGGCTAGCCAATCGGGGGAGAGAGGGGGCCGGGTTGGGGTTCTGTGTCTGAATGGACACGGGGAGCTGTGACTTGGCCCGGGTGCCCCCATAGAAAGCTGCTTGCTGTGGGAGTACTGAACAGTAGGCAAGAGCCAGGAGCGCAAAAGTGGGACCCACGAAGAGGAGGTTACAGGCTACTCTGTGCAAATCCACGGCAACAGAGCAGGTAAGTATAGCGTACTCCCTCCCCCCATAAAAACAACATCACTTTAAGTTTTTTATGACCAAGTCTCATTTTGCATTGGGGATTTATAGGATAAGCATATCTGTACACACAGGGAAGATCGTGGTTTATTTACTGTTAATTGGTGGCTCTGATAATAAATGTTGATCTCAAAGTATTATGTTGTCCTGTGTTTACAGCCCGTCTGTTTCATCAAGCGTTTATAGCCTTCCGAAGATTTATTATGGAAGATGACCCTTTGCATGTGGATCTACATATCGTTCTAAATGACATTTGTTGTGGAGTTGGTATGTACTGATCATCTTCTTCCCCTTATTTAAAAAAAAAAATAGGTATCGATTCATACAAAGTCTTGTTTTTTTTTGGGGGGGTAAAATGTACTAGCGTAACTTAATTTGCATCAACAAATGCTGCTCCTGAAACTTGAAAGTACAGACTGGCAAATCCAATTACATTTACTTTCTATATATAATATATAATTTTTTTTTTTTTTTATTATTTTTTTTTTTTTGCTTAAAGGAAATTTTAAGTATGAAGTATTTTAATTTTTAGTATAAAAAGTCATACAGATGTAGATACCAAAAAAAAAAAACAGGTTAAAATTGTACGTTTACTTATAGTAGGAGTTTCTGCTGGTAAATAAGTTGCTACTTTGCTAGGAGATGTGCAATTAAACGTGTCTTTAAAATTCAGTAATGTAGCATATTTTGTAGGGGTCGACTGATTATCAGTGCGGCCGATATTCACTTTTTATTTAAAGCCTCAGTAGCGGTCACAAACATACCGATGTTACCAATATTGCTTCAAGGAGTTGTACCTGCAGCTTTATGCATCACCCCGATACTGCGGATGGTCAGCTTTCTTGTAATAACAACTGATACGGCTCAGCACTCCGCTGGGTCCCCTGTCTCATTGGGAGGCCTGAGCTACTTACCGGCACGTCCGCGGCTGGCCGAAGACCCGAACAAAGCCAGATCGACTTTGTTTGGATCTCGTAACCCGGAAGCGATATCATGACATCACTTCCAGATTACTAGCAACCTAAATGCGCAAGTTTTAAAAAAATATAAAGTATTCATAAATGCAGATCGTGACGTTTTTGAATACTTTCAAGCGCAGAGGATGGGTTTAGGGTCTTATAGACCCCAGATCTCTCCATAAAGAGTACCTGTCACTGCCAATTTCTGTCACAAGGGATGTTTACATTTCTTGTGACCGCAATAACCGTGTTTAAAAAAATAAATAATAATAATTTAAAAAAAAGGACGGTGTAAAAATAAAACTTTTTTAAATCTACAGAATATAGACACCTGATATGCAAGGCATGCAAGGCAGCCGAAAAATCTGTATCGGCCCTAAAAAAACGATGTTGATTGACCACCCCCCCTTAATATTTTGCAGTATGGGTTATGTATGGACATGAATATGTTCAGTAGATCTGAAACACTCATATTGTACTATTCTTGTCCCTACCAATAAATATAAACTGAAAACATGGTATTTGTTCATTATTCACCATAACATCACTTCTCTATAGTATTATTCATATGTCAGTGTACATACAGCAGGTAAAATTAAGTATAGAACACGTCACCATTTTTCTAGGTAAATCTATTTTGAAAGGTGCTATTGGCATGACATTTTCACCACACGTCGGTAACAACCTATACAAACGATACATACAAAGAAACCAAAACTAGTCAGTTCAGAACTGAAGTTGTGTGATAAAATGGAATGACAGGAAGGAAAAAAGTATTGAACACATGAAGAATGGGAGGTGCAAAAAGGCATGAAAAGCCAAGACAACAACTGAAATTATCACAAGAAACATCTTGTGATAGGTAAAAGCAAAGGGCTCTCTCAAGACATTTGCAACCTTATTGTCGCAAAACATACTGATGGCATTGGTTACGGAAGGATTTTTTTTTTTTATATATATAATCAGGAGTGCTTTATTGAACATCAACAGATTACAGAATCTATACAACAAGGTATACAGTAGAAAAGATCAGTGCGATATCCATGGTTAAATGTATACATGAGCGAGCCAAAGGATTTCATTTGCAGTGATACAGTCCACTAGGGAGGAAGGGGGGGAAGGGAGCAGGGAAGAGGGGAGGGGGAGGAAGAGGGAGCAAGAGAGGGGGAGGGAGGGAAGAAGGAGAGACTGAAGGGGGAGAAAAGAGAGTGGGGGGGGGAGGAGAAGCGGAGCAGCAGATCCCTCCTAGTTCACTACCCAAGGGCAAACCCTGTCCAGGGGGACCACACCCTGACAAACTTCCAAGGGAATCCCCTGCTTATATATGTTAACTTGTATAGAGGTAACATAGTATTCACTCTAT
This sequence comes from Lithobates pipiens, assembly GCF_037356315.1. Classification (NCBI taxonomy): domain Eukaryota; kingdom Metazoa; phylum Chordata; class Amphibia; order Anura; family Ranidae; genus Lithobates; species Lithobates pipiens. The sequence goes on along the minus strand of NW_027507787.1, from coordinate 38,720,495 downwards.
CCTCCCAGGCAGACACCCTAGGTGAAACCGGGGATGTCCACCTTAGCAGGATCTCCCGCCTAGCATAGAAAAGGAGTATAGAAATTAGTAGCTTACTATGGTGCGGCCTCTGGGCATCTTCCTGTATTCCCAATAGAGCAAGCTCCGGTGACCTGTGGACCGACAATTCCATGCGACCATTCAGATGTTCAAAGATCCCTTCCCAGTAGGACGACAGTGCTGGGCATTCCCAGAACATATGAAAGAACGTGCCGAGATGCGTGCTAAAACGGGGGCAATACGGATCCCTATCAGTGTACATTCTCGATAGTCTGACTGGAGTAAAGTATACTCTATGGAGAAACTTGACCTGAATCAATCTGTCGCCCGCTGCTATCATCGCCCTGGGACCATGTTCTAAACAGTCTTCCCAATCCTCCCTAGTGAGCGTCGGGATGTCGCTTCGCCACTCCTCCCACAGCTTAACCATTCTGGGGAGATCCTTGGGCAAAGGGATATTGTACAGAGCCGAAAGGGGCTTCCGCAAGTCACTATCGGACAAGAGGTCCTCCACTGGGTCCAGCTGAAGCAGGGGGGGGGGGACTGGAAACTGAGCCCTAGCTGCGTGGCGCAATTGTATGTAACGAAAGTACATCCACCCGTACCTCCCAGCTAGTTGTGCAAATGACAGCAATGTACCTGTAGGCATTATATCTCTAAGTGTTGTTATCCCGTACCTACCCCACACCCAGGGGTCCGGAATCGTATGAAAATGAGGCAGGATGCGATTACCCCAAAGTGGCTGAGCAGGAGACCACCAGTCAGTGCACGAAAACCTACGCCTAGGTACAACCCACACCTTCAGTGTAGCCCTCGTTGGGATTGGAAGATCTGTGTAGGCCCTCGCCCCCCTGTACACCAGATCCTGAAGTTCCCGCCTCAAACCCACCCGTGCCGCCTCCACACACACACCGCAGCATTAGAACGGCTCCCCTCAAGCCACCAGTAGGCCGTAACCAACATTGCTGCCCAATAGTAAACCCACACATCCCCCCCAGGGAGGCGCAGCATGGCCTTGGCCAAGCAGGGAGTCGCACCATTCCACAAAAAGGAGGTAATACAACTGTCTATTTCGCAAAAAAAAGAGGTCGGGACCCACACCGGACTATTCCTGAAGACATAGTTGAGTTTGGGCAGCACCATCATCTTAAAGATGTTGACACGACCCAAAAGGTTCAATGGCAGTCCAGACCAGGACCGGAACCGATCCTTAGGAAAGCAGAGTAAAGGGAGTACATTAAGTCAGGGATACTGGGTGGGATCTCTGGACACTAGCACCCCCAAGTATTTAAAGGAAGACACCCACTCCAAGGGGCCAGAGTCTGGTCCATCAGAGTCCCCGCCTTCCAAGGGGAATAGGATGGATTTAGACCAATTAATATGAATACCAGAGTAGAATCCGAATTGGTAAAATAACCGCAGGGCAGCTGCTAGCGAGGGTCCGGCATCACTCAGAGCAGAGCATCGTCAGCATATAACGAGATCTTCTCTTCCAATCCGCCCACCACCAGCCCCCGAACTCCCGGGGACTCCCTAACCAAGATTGCCAGGGGTTCTATGGCCAGGGCAAACAAACCAGGGGACAAGGGACATCCCTGGAGGGTGCCTCTGTGGAGTGGGAACGAGTCCTAGAGTCTGTCGTTGGTGCGCACCCTGGCCCTGGGTGCACGATATAGCAGTTGCCAGCAGCGCAGGAACCCTGGGCCAAAGCCAAAACGCCGGAGCACTTCCCAAAGGTATCCACACTCCACAGAGTCAAACGCCTTTTCGGCGTCGAGGGACGCCACCACCCGAGAGCCACTATTATCGTGAGTAATAGACAGATTGAGAAAAAGACGACGTATATTGATGTCCGTACCTTTTCCCGGCATAAAGCCGGTTTGATCGACATGGATCAAAGTCGAAATGACCGACGTAAGCCGAGTGGCTAGGATTTTTGCCAGTATTTTGGCATCTACATTTAGTAGAGAAATGGGTCTGTAAGAGGAGCACTCCTGAGGGTCATTACCCGGTTTTGGGATGAGGACAATGACTGCCTCCTCCATAGACTCAGGTAGGGCCTCCACCGCCACAAGCCCCGAGAATAGGGAAGTGAGTTTTGGAGCAAGGAGCTCCACGTTTTGCACATAGAATTCTGTGGGTAGCCCGTCTATTCCAGGGGTTTTGCCCGACTGAAGGTCCCCAATCGCAGCCTGTACCTCCTCCAATGTGACTTCTCCATCCGGCATATCCCTGTCCGCATGAGACGGCATAGGGAAGGGGATCCGCTGCAGATAGTCCCATAAGTCCCCAGGATCAGACCTAGCTCGAGAGGCATAGACCCCCTGAAAAAGTCAAGAAACCGTGAGTTGATGTCTTCGGGGGAGGGCAGTAGTTCCCCACGAGCGTCTCGAATCTGAGCTATATGTGTGGACCCAGTGTGCCCCTTTGCCAACCAAGCAAGCAACTGCCCATTTCTATCACCATATTTAAATATCCGTTGCCTAGAGTGCAGCATAGATTTTTTTTGTCTACTCCACACTAAACAATGAAAGCTCCCACAATGCTCTCTGCCAAGTCAGGTAGTTGGAGTCGCTGGTGTTCAAAATGTAGGCCGCCTCGCACCCCCCAGCCGCCTCCTCCCGTTCCTGCAGTGACCGCTCAGCCTCCCGCTGTATATTAGAAATATGCGAAATGTATGCCCCCCTCGTCCAAGCCTTAAAGGCATCCCAAGCACACGGCATAGGGACCGACTCCCCATTGTGTGTCCAATATTGACAAAGTGCCTCAGTCGTTGGTCCCTTCAGTCTGGCATCCGCCGCCCAGAAATCCGCAAGCGCCACAGTCTCAATCCGGGGGGTCTATCTAGGGATACTACTAAGCACAGCGGGGCGTGATCAGAAATTCCCCTGGGCAAGTGCCGGACCTCCTTTTGTCCACGCAAGCGCCCCTGAAGATGCATAAACCAAGTCGATTCGGGAGAGGGCTCTATGGGAAGCCGAGTGACAGGTATACTCACGATCATAAGGGTGGTAATGCCGCCAAACATCAGTCAAAGCAAACGTAGTGGCCCAATGCTGCAGGTCTGAAGAAGATTTAGATCCCGGGTACAGCCTATCAAGTTCTTCCCTAGGGGCCAGGTTAAAGTCACCAAATAGAAAGACCTCTTGTGTAGGATACCCCATCACTACCTGCATGATATCATAGAGAACTGTCGAGTCAGCCTGGGGGGAAGATACAGGCCCACCAAAACCAGGTGCCTTCCCCAAATGGTCATATGTAGGATCACATAGCGTCCCCCCGGGTCAGTACGGACATCCAGAACCTGGGACGGAAGTGATCTCCGGATCAGTATACTGACCCCCCTAGCGTAACTCGAGTATGTAGAGTGATAGTGCATACCAACCCATGCCCTCCGAAGACCAAGGATCCTTTGGCCCAACAAATGCATTTCTTGGAGTATGCAGACGTGGGGGGCAGACCTCTGCAAATATTTAAAAACCACTGATCTCTTAATCGCAGAGTTCAACCCCCTCCCGTTCCAAGAAACAATGGAGACACTAGCCATGCTGCATAAATCGAAGCCACCAGATCCCAGCCCGTCCACCCCCCACCCCCATCCACAGGACCCCAGAGACCGTACCATATTGCACCATGTTAAAGCATCGTGTCACTACCCATGTATAAATGTATACCATCACGGGGCAGCACACACCTCCAAGAACAAAAGCGACTCCAAACGATAAAAATACAAAACAAAACCCCATGATCTGCATCTGCATCTGCAGAAACTGAAATCCCCGCACCCCCCTAAAACTGGCGATGCATTGGATCCCATACCCAAATATATAAACTTTTTAACACTGGAAATGCGAAGTAAAACGTGCACTTAAACAAGAGGGCTAACAAGGGGACGTCGGCTATCAGCAGGAGACACCACCGCACAAGACAGTAGAGATGCTGGTTAGCTAGCGTGGCAAAAATTGCCTGAGCATGCTCAGGGGCACTCAACTTGGTTACAACATACTGACAAATAATTCCTCCCCCCTCCAGAAAGCATTCCCATTTGCATAGTTATGGCATACACACCTCCCGCCTCCTCTCCGGATACCTGTGATAGAGCTGCGCGCCCCCCACACCAGAGCCAAAGGCATCCAACAGTGAAGGACAGCGCAACCCCAAACAACACCAGGGTGAAGTCTACTTTCAAATGTCCAGGACTTTAACCACTTCCCAACATAGCCCCCACCCCCAACAGTTGACCATAAACATGTCCCGAGCAGAGGAGGTGATTCCTTACATGGTGACCGTCAGTTTCTCCACGGGTCCGCACACGGCCATGTCCAAAGGCCCGAGATGGGTACATCCCCGTTCCCCTGGATGTCTCGCATAGTCTGCCAGGCGACCATCCCAAAAGACACACCACCCACTCCCATGAGCAATACGTTAGGGAAAGATCCACCAGTCAAGCAGGGCAACGTACCCATACACAGTACCTGTCTCAGTGCTGGGCAACAAACCGTTTCATCCTCCTGATTTGGCCAGCAACGGCAAAAATACAATGTCTGCAAGTCCAATATTAAGGGAGGAAAGACAGTTGATCCCCGGAGAAGGAACAAAAATAAGAATAAAATAAAACAGTGGAGCAAAGAGAATCAGAAAGCAAAAAGTGTTCCATTACCCCCGAGGAGGCAAGGTCTCCAGCCAGGTGGCAGCGTCCCTAGATGAAGTAAAAAAATTGCACCGTCTCGCCATCCTGGACCCTCAGCTTGGCGGGAAACAGGACACTATATTTAATATTTCTTGCCCGCAAGCCCGCCTTTACTTGGTCAAATGCGCGGCGCAATTAATGTGTCTCCAAGGAGTAATCCGGAAAAAAGAGAAGCTTGGCATTGTGATGCTTCAGCTCTCCCCCCATCTGGCAGCACTGAGAGCTTCATCCCGGTCTCTGAAGTTCAGCATCCAGAAGATCGGTGTCCGAGGGTGAGCTCTGGGCGGGCCCGGAACAGGGGGTACCCGGTGCGCGCGTGCTCCACAGTAAAGTAGGGGGAAAATTGCGCAGCCGGTAATAGGGACCTCAATAACTCTTCCACAAACACCGTCGGGTTCTTCTCCTCCACTCCCTCCGGCAGACCCACCAGTCGGAGATTATTCCTCCTATTCCTGTTCTCGGCGTCGTCCACTTTATATTCTAGGGCACGCACCCTGGTCTGAAGGGAGCGGATGGAGGCCGGATGTTCCGCCACCGAATCCTCCGTCAGGCCAGTCCTGTGCTCAACCTCCGTCACCCGAGACCGTAGCTTGTCCAGGTCCTGCCTAATAAGACCGACATCCAGCTGCACTGCCTCAATCTTGTTGGTCAGAGCAGCCTGACAAGTTGCAATTGCCGCCATCACCTCCTGGAAGCCAATCTGCGTCTCGTCCGCCAGGCTCTCCGTCTGCGAGGCCGTGTGGTATAGACGCCTCGGGGAAACGCTGTGCGTGGGTCTTCCTGCAGGCGGGATTCCTCAGCGTTCGGCGGAAGGTGGAGTCTCTTGCCCCTATGTCTCGTTGTGGAGGACATCTGCGTCAAAATAGCCAGTATTTGAGGCCCAGAGTCAGTCAGGATTGAGGATAAAAGGATATCCAGCAGAGCTCTAAATCTTGCTTCCTCCTAGATCGCCATCTTCTACGGAATGATTTCTAAACTTCTAAATGTTCCAGTGAGCACTGTTGGGGCTGGAAGTGAAAAGAACATAATTTCGTCATAAACCATCCACGACCAGGTGCTCCCCGCAAGATTTCTGACAGGTTTGAAAATAATTATCAGAAGAGTTGTACAAGAGCCAAGGACCACTTGTGGAGAGCTTCAGAAAGACATGGAATCAGCAGGTACAATTGTTTCAAAGAAAGCAATAAAATAATGCACTCAACCGCACACCATGCACGCACACCATGCAAGACTTTTGCTGAAGAAACAGCATGTTGAAGCTCTTTAAAGTTTGCTGCACAACATTTGGACCAGCCTGTAAAATACTGGGAGACTATAGTCAGGTCAGATAAGACCAAAATGTAACACTCTGCCATAATACACACCATGTTTGGGGGGGTCAAATGGCACTGCACATCACCCCAAAAACGTACCTATACCAACAGTGAAGTTTGGAGATGGGAACATCATGTTTTTCAGCATACGGTACTGGCAAACTTCATGTCATTTAAAGAGTAACTCCACTTTTTTGTAGAGAAAAAAAAAACACCCCCCTCTGGGTGATCTATGTATATTGCAAGGATTATAACATCCTTTGTTGCAGAATCCTACCTTTTGGTTATTCTGAAGTAATCTCTGTATGTTCCTCTGAGCCTCAGTGCTGAGTGGGTCTAATGGGAGTGGTTTCATAATTATCTATCAGCTGTGCACCTGAAGGGCTCTAATGAGGAAATCTGCTGGGCCTGCATCCCTTTAGACATGTTACTGGGCATTTCTCACCAAAAAAGACATATTTTTGTTGCAGGGGATGCCTGAAATCTGAATGTATCTTTGGCTCACCGATTTTCCCAGAAGTCTGCCTATCACAAAAGCAGGAAATTTATGTTTCTGGGGTGTGGTAGGTACAAACTCTGTGTATAGAAGAACTCCAGGTAGCCACATTGCATTCTCAGAAAATTATAGTGGCTGCAAATTGAAAAGGAATTGTAATTTTTGATAAAGTTCAATTGCAATATGACTTGTGTCGCAGTTGTATACGCTATGTTATTTTTTTCTTTATTTGCTATCCCCCCCCCCCCCCCCAAAAAAAAGTTACCCTTTAAGGAAGGATGAATGGAAAATTATATTCTTGATCAAAATTCAGCAGGACAATGATCCCAAACACAAAGCCAAGGAAACTCTCGATTTGATTTCAAAGAGAGAAAATAAAGCTGTTCGAATGGCTCAGCCAATCTCCTGACTTGAATCCAAGAGAAAATCTTTGGAACTAAAGATCAGAGCTCATAGAAGAGAGTCCCACAGAACCTTTAAGATTTGATGACTGTGTGGAAGAATGGGCCAAATCACACCTGAGCAATGCGTGTGACTAGTTTTTGCATTCAGGAGGTATCTTGAAGTTGTCATTACCGACACAGGATTTTGTACGAAGTATTAAATACATTTCAGTTAGCATATTCAATACTCTTTCCCTGTGTCATTCCATTTTATTAAACATATCTTCATGTCTGAACCTATTTGTGTTTTTTTTATTTTTGTTTTATTTTAGTATGTATAGATTGCATCTGACATGTAGTGAAACTTTAATGTCAATAGCACCTTTAGAAATAGATTTACCTAGAAAAATGGTGACGCGTTCAATGCTTATTTTACCCGCTGTACAAACATCCTTTCAGATTCATTTTGCAACCTGTAGTTGCAGGTAAAGAAAATGTGCAACTATTATTATTGTTATTTTGCAAAGCATTATACTGCTAAATAAAATGCCACGCTATATTAAGATTACCAATGTGAAAAGACGCATATAAAATGCATGAATATCTTAGTGCAAACCGTGCATAATATTAAACATAATAACATATAATATATAAAATGTCCATTGTGCTGGCAAATTTAAAAATGATGAAAAATGCCGCACTATATTGAAGTAATCAATGTGATATGACACATAAATAAAGAGCATGAATGATTTAGTGCATAATATTAAATAATGAAATAAAAAATGTCTATTGTGATGGTGCTTCATCGTTGATTAGGTGAGGACAAACTTGTGCTCCCTCCCTGTGTGAATCTGCTCACCTCAGGGCATTTAACCACACACCTAAGTTTGGCCAAAAAACGCCTGTGACCCACCTCTGGGTTCTATGTGTATGAAGCTCTTTGGGATCCTGAGATGTCCAGCAGTAAGTTCCTCTGTCCATATATAAAAATAAAGTCTAAATGGTGTTTTATCGTTTTTTAAAGACGTATTTTATTTATAAAACCTCAATCTGAGTACTCACATCTTCCAGGTGTTGAAGCGCACCACTCTATAGCAGATAAAATAAAAAATCCTTGAGATAACTTGTCCGTTCGCAATGTTCAAACCTGCTGCCTATTGCACCATCCTGTCCCCTCAATATGTCATATCACATTGATTACTTCAATATAGTGCAGCACTTTTCATCTGTTATTGTTTTAATTTGCCAGCACAATGGACATTTTATATATTAGGTTTAATATCATGCACAGTTTGCACTGATATTCATGCATTTTATGTGTCTTTTCACAAACATTTGTAGTCTTAATATAGTGTGGCATTTTATTTTGTTTCTATATATTTATGCATTTATGAGATTGTGATCAGTGCCAGCAGCTGTATCAATTAAGACAGTTCTAAGTAATTCGTTTGGTTTGCTCGCAAGCTCATTCAGTTTATAAGCATTATACTGCTAATCACTGGTGCCAAGCAGGAGTCCTGCAGGCTGTCCGTGTAAGTTGTCTGCCTGTAAATTGTACGGACAGGCAGTTTCACACTGATAGGAAGACGGCACCATGGTAGTTCATTGAAAACTAAAGCTGAAAGCCGCAAAGGACACCAGTATTTGTAGTTCGTTCATTCACAGAAATCTTTGTGGGAAGAGCCCTGCAAGGCTGCACTCTTTTTGGAAAAAGTGACAGCTGGTATGGGGAACTTCTCCCTGTACTGCGGTCACACAGGCAGTGGATCCCTGAGCGGCTGCAGGAACATGTAACATGTTCATGAAGGTGAACTTATCCTTTAAGTCAGAGAAATATTCTATGTTGGAGACTAAATTGCTGGTGTATTAAAATCTTTGGCTTTTTTATTTTTTATGTAGGTCATGTTGATGATCTTTTCCCTTTCTTCATGAGACATGCCAAACAGATCTTCCCCATGCTGGACTGTATGGATGATCTACGAAAAATAAGTGACTTGAGATTGCCCCCAAATTGGTAAGGCCCCATGCTTGGAGACATAGACATGTAAAAACCATTATAGTTGCTAAAATACAAATTAAATGACTACTAGCATGTAACTGAAGCTTTAGCCGCAAAAACACGATTTTCTTTGCTGCTGTTAACTTTTTCTTTTTTTTCCCCCCCCCACCTGTAGGTATCCTGACGCAAGAGCCATTCAGCGAAAGATCATTTTCCATTCTGGTCCCACAAACAGTGGGAAAACCTACCATGCCATCCAAAGATACCTTGGTGCCAAGTCTGGAATATACTGTGGCCCTCTAAAGCTGCTTGCACATGAGATCTACAAGAAAAGCAATGATGCTGTAAGACTATTGCATATTCCAGTCAAATTGTTGTAATCACCTGTGTAATTCATTAAGATATAAGTTGCAATTGTCTGTGGATTGGGTTAAGACTGTACAGTTGATTCTGTAAAGACGGAACCTGTCTTGTTTGTTCAATTTGCTCTAATGGAGAAATTTTTTTTTTGATTTTCAGAAACTATGGAAAGCACATGGATTGACGTTATGCACTGTTTTTTACTCCTAGCTATTTTATATTGTGTGCATCAACTGAGTCTGTTAAAACAAAATAACTAGCTAGTATCAAATATGAATTTACACAGTGCAATGAGTTCACTTCTTTGTACGTCAAGCTTAAAAGTGGAGCTATACTTGCACATACGTACATAATCTTATATATATATATATATATATATATATATATATATATATATATATATATATATATATATATATATATATATATATATATGAGAGAGAGAGATATTATCTTAAGTTAATCTTTTTTTTGCACAAAAAAAGTGTCATACTTGCCTACTCTGTACAATAATTTTGCACAGAGCAGCCCCAGTCCTACTCTTCTCAGGTCCCCACTGGCGCTCCTGGCCCCTGCTTTTCATTCAGTGCCTCCTATGGCAGCACTCGTGCGGACTTGCTCCTGAGCCCCGCTGCTTGCGTCCATATACAGACAGCGTGGCGCGGCCCTGCCTCCTCCGTACAGAGTTTGTCAAGGGATGAACAAAAGGAAAAGGCAGTTATAGGAAAAGTCCACCAGTTGCAAAATAAATACACCCACATTCGTGTATTAAATAAAAATAGAAAAAATAATGTGGATTTATATATTTTTTTGCAAATGGGCCTGAGAAGCATTGCAACCAAAATCGATGTACAACACGCAGGCTTTTGCCACCCTTTTCTCCAGCTTCTTGTCTATACGGAGGTACAGACTTTCAGTGAGAGCGTGTAGGGTAGAGTTTTTTTTTTTTTACCTTCATACATAGAATGCATAAAGATAAAACTTCAGTCTTTTTAGAACCACTTTAATTTCACAGATGTTTCTTTAGAGGACACATCAAGGGGATTTGACAATTGCATGAGGGCTAATGATACTTGACTGAATTCTTTGTACAGCATTAAAGAATTCTGATTATACGTACCTACTTTTTTTTCTTTTTTTCTTTTTTTTTTCCTACCCAGGGGGTTTCTTGTGACTTAATCACAGGAGAAGAGCTGATACATGTAGATCCAGAGGGAAGGCCAGCCAGCCATGCGTCATGTACAATAGAGATGTGCAGTGTGAATACACCTTGTAAGTAAGCGAGTATCCATGGGCTTAAAATTTGCAATCAATACAGTTAATTCTACCATAATTGTAGCAGTTGGGAGACTATCAAGCAGGTTGTGTGCATTCTCTCTGAGGATTTCTCTATCAACCCAAGGGCTTTTTGAGCACTACACTCTTATTTATGAACTTTGTTCTTATCCTTCGGACTTTTTATTAATGTTTTTTAATTGCACTTAAGTTTAGTGTATATATGTTTTAGACACACACCTATTTCTAGAGTGCTGTTAATGCGTGAGTACTGTTTATAACTTGGCTTGAGACTGTATTTGTGCATATCTTTACATTAAACTCCTTTTTATGACTGAGGATTTTCTGGTCTGAAGGTTTGAAGTAAGTAAGTAAGATACACAACCACATGTTTACACATTCATGTTTCTGCATGCCTCTGTGTGTACTCCTGGATGTACACGTGTGAGTGTGTGTGTGTGTGAGCTGAGCGCCTGAACATCCAGGGCCAACATTGTCACATGCTTCCCCATACCTGGAAGTGGTGGGTATTGTTCTCTCGCACCAAAGGAAATAACGCCAAACTCGTCCATCGCATTGATCTGCTACTAAGTAGGTTATGGGAAACTTGTTAGCACAGTAAACTTTACTGAATCACAATATATTATACTATATCATTTAAAGTGATAGTAAACCCTTACAAACCACTTCGAAATACAGGTAAGCCTTAATCTAGGCTTACCTGTAGGTCAAATAAATATTTCCTAAACCTACACGGTTTAGGAGATATTTGCCAAAATACATGGCACTGAGCGTGCCGCTGTCAACGGCGATATGCCGCGAGTGTCGGCTCCCGTGCGCATGCGTGGGAGTGACGTCATCGCGGCTTCATCGAATGACAGCGGCGGAGCAGCGAGACCCACCGAGAAGATGGATGCTCCGGACTACAGGGGACAGCGGTGACTTCGCTGGCTCCTGTAAGTGACACATAATGGACTACTATGCGATGCATTAGTCCATTATGCTTTACCTTTGCAGGGAATCAAAGGTTTTACTTCCTCTTTAATATTATTATATTGTGTAATATATAGATCTTAATGGCTGCTTTGGTCTTCACTCATAATGGTGATTTTTATTTCTAGCACTTTTTTTGTTTGTTTTTTGTATGCATTCTCCTTTAAAGAATATTATTGTTATTATTTATTTATAATTTTTTTTACAATTTTAGATGAGGTGGCTGTAATAGATGAAATTCAGATGATAAGGGATCCTGGCAGGGGATGGGCCTGGACCAGAGCACTCCTAGGTAAAGCTGGAGATTTTATTTTTAGGTTATGTAGAGAATCTGTCTTTCTCAACTGTCACTGAAAATAGTCATGGCTTTCTGTCTTTTTTTTTTTTTTTTTTTTTTTTTTTTGTATGTACCAGGACTTTGTGCACAGGAAATTCATATCTGTGGAGAGGCTTCTGCTGTAAATCTAGTGACCGAACTAATGTACACTACTGGGGAAGAGGTGGAGGTAATGATGTCATATATGCAGGAAAATTGCATAATGTGGTTCTGTTTAACATTCTTTCATTTCATGAGAATGACTTGATTTACTTCTCTGGAATAAACTTTAGAATCAAAGACTAACGCCACCTTTTAGACCATGTTAACCAAACTTTTAAAAGGTTTGGCACTACTCACAAAGTGAAAATGTAATATTTTTAGTGGAAACCAAAACCACCTATATAAACCTTTTAAACAAAATTTACAATGAGTCCATCAAAAAAGTCCTTCAATCACTGTGCCCTTATAGTGACATAAATTTTCTCCCATTTGAGTGTTCCACCATGTGTGAGAAAAGTGCTCACTAGCCAACTAAAAATTGCCACTAAAGGCCTCAATGATTCTTCACGATGCTCAATTGGAATTCTTTTGGAGCATTCTTCAAGACAAAGAAGGTATTAATTCGAGAGCACTCGCACTCCAGATGGAAAACTCTCTCAACCAATGTACTAATTCACACGCCCAAAGAAGATAAAATACTTTTATTCAAATTGGGGAATAGACTAAAATAAGTGATTGCACTTACATTTAAAAGGTGTTTAGGTGGTTTGAATAAAAATACTACACCACTTTACTACACTTTAAGGGGCAGCTGCACCATTGTTTGTTAGTCGCATATACATCTTTATCACAGTTTTTCATGTTACACCCATATTTAGGGTGTAACATGGTGCCAAACCAAATCCCCACCCCAGCAGCATGCAGAGGTACTTTTCCCAGTCCATTGGCGCCTGCCCTGCTCGCTCTCACTGAAAATCTGTACCCTTCTTATGGACAAGGAGCTGGAGAAAAAGATGGCGAAAGCCTGTGCGTTGTACATCGATTTTGGTTGCAATGCTTCTCAGGCCCATTTGCAAAAAAAATTATAAATCCACATAATTTTTTTTTGTCTATTTTTATTTAATACGCGAAAGTGGGTGTATTTATTTATGGGTGGACTTTTCCTATAACTGCCTTTTCCTTTTGTTCATCCCTTGTATGGCAAAAAAATTGTTCCCCTAAAAAAAATTGTATGAGACCGTGTAAAAATATATATTTTTTTATTAGATTTTTTTATTAGATTAAAACTAAGTGTCCCAGCGACATCTGGTGCAGCCTGTGAGGCGTGTAGTGAGCTCTATGCACAATTTTGTATTGGACCGGTTTGTCCCTAGCTGAGACCAGAGGGGAGCAGGGAAAGTACCAAATCTCTCTCATCATAGTCCGGGATGTACCCCCCACCCATTTCCTGTGGAGGGGAGACAACCCGGGGGTGGCAGCAACCAGCAGGGACCCGTAGAGCTGAGATGTGGGTTTCTCCGAGTCTTTCACCCAAAGGGTGGATTCGAGCTCCGAGTATGCCAATTCAACTGGTTGGCCTGAGAACTGACACCTGTAGGCACGAGCGATTTGAAGAGACCTAAAATGGGCCCGTGCAGGCGCATTAAATGTGGTGCGTAAAACATGAAAGGGGCTGAGCTCTCTGGTGATAACATGCTCAAGGGTCAGTATTTTGGCCCAGGCCTGTGGATTCAGGATGGTATTGAACTGTGATAAGTTAGGGTTGAGCCACAGGGGGTGTGAGGAGACCAGGAGTTCGGCTGGGGTGCCCTCAGCGTCTCACCCACCTTCCATGCCTGCATAGAAGGGGTGAGATGGTGAGGCATTTTAGGCCCCCTGAATAGCAACCCCCTTCAAGGCCTCTTTTAAATTTTAACAAAAATTGGGTATGATTTAGTGTTTAGGTGACCTAAAATGAAATCAAATTGGTTTGTTTTTCCTGAAAATGTGTTTGGTAAACCCCGCTGCACAAATATGACATAAAAAATTGCAGCAACCGACATTTTTCTCTTCAGGGCTTTTGCTTTCAGAAAATGCGTTTGGGGTTTCTAAGCAACTTTCTAGAAGAAAAATGCAGATTTTATATTTATAAGTAAATGTCATAATTGTCCTGGATTGGAAGTGGTTAAAGCAGCTCTGTGGCCAGAAAATCAATGACTGAATGCCTGGCTCTTCTAAGAGAGATAATTCTGCACCTGCTAGTAGTGTTAGAACTTGCTCATTATATTAATGGGCCATGTTGTTTGCAGATGTCTGCCTGGTCTTTGAAGTGTTTCTAAAGACAAAAGGTTTTTACTTTAATAAATTACCTGTATTGAGGTGAAAACCCTTCCACTAGCTGCTCCCCCCAACCCCTCCCCAAATACTTATACGAGTCCTCTATTGATCCAGCGCAATGCCCATCTGCAGCATAGCTGGTCTCTCGCCCTCATCTCACAGGAACAGCAGGACCCATTGTAATCAAATCATGTGAGGAGGAGGCAGGTTGAGCTGCACTGTGTGTGTCCTATGGATGCACACAGCCCAGAAAAAAAAGAAAATCTGCTTGCTATGGGGGCACACAGAAAAGAGGAGGTGCAGACAACTCTGGTGGGGTACACCAGAAGAAGAGGTAAGGGGGCACCCCTGTGCACTACCATTGCAAAGAGCAGGTAAGTGTAAACCTTTTCTTTTCCTTCTTTTTATTTTTTCTAAAAAAGTTAAGTATTCCCTTAAGCAGTGTTCCGCTTTAAGTCAGCAGCTACAAATACTGCAGCTTCTGACTTTTTATAATCGGACACTTACCTGTTCCAGGGTCCAGCAATGCTGGGGATTGAAGCCCCGCTCGTCTCCCCCTCCGCTTGGCGGTGCCGGCATTTTAACTGTGGGCGCCCAGCTGTGGCTTCACAGCCGGGCCCCCGCTGCGCGTGCGCGATCCGTTCTGCGACGAACCGCGCAATGATCTGGGACCTGTCATGTGTCTCAGATGATTGACAACAGGGAGGGGGAGAGGTGATCTCCCTTCCTGCGCCTAGGGAAGTGACGCTAGGAGCCCAGGCGCCGAAGGAGGCAGACTACGAGGAACCCCCTAGCAACAGGCATTTAGAGGTGAGTAAAAAAATTATAATTTTAAGCACATTAATAACATATTTTTTTGGGAGTGGAACTCCACTTTAAATACCTGTACATACAAAGTCTTTCTGCAGTTAGGATTTGCAAAGTGATGACATCAACATGTATGAACGGCATACCAGATGTTCTCCTTAAGGGACTGCACTTCATTGATCTGGAGGAAAGCTTGTGCATTTTGTGTTCAGCCCACCTGACATGCACATTATTCTGGTTCGTTGACTCAAGAAGTTAAAAGCACAGAAAAGCATGAAAGGTCTTGATACTAGTCACATAGATGACAACTGGATTGTATGATTCCTTAATCTAGTGAGGTAAGACCAATGTCTTTCCTTGTGTGGTATCGCATAACACACAATCCAATTCAGTGACTAGCTAAGCTTTAGGCACAGTTTAGCATAACAGGTCTTGATACTGGCCACATAGGTTACAGCTGGATTGTACAATTAATTGATCTGGTGTACAGATATCTTGCCATGTGTGGTGTGACATAAATCACAGTCCAGTTGCAATTATTGCATTACATTTTCTAAAGCAACAGTGCATGTTATGTATTGTGACTGCACAGTGACGCCTCATTCTTTGAGATGGTAGGAATAAAGAATCTGTCTTTTTGCTGTAATTGTATAATTATATTCATTCTCTCTATCTAATTTTTTTTTATACTGTGTGGCAGCATGAAACCTCCAATAGTAACATCAAAATTGTAATATAAGGGAGACTACAATCTGTATCTAGCAAACATGTTTTTTCTTTTTTTTTTTTTTTTTTTTTTTTTTTTTTTTATGTAGTTTATTTTGCATATTAAAAGCGTGGTTGATATAGAAGTGTGTCTTTATCTTAGGTGCGTCAATATGATAGACTGACCCCGATTAGGATTCTGGATCATTCTCTTGGATCCTTGGATAACCTTCGGCCTGGAGACTGTATAGTCTGCTTTAATAAAAATGACATCTACTCTGTAAGCCGACAGATTGAGGCTCGGGGATTAGAATGTGCTGTGATATATGGAAGTTTACCCCCAGGTGAATATAATTTTCATGTGTTGTCTTCTTGTAGACTGCAACAAGTTTAAAATCATACTGGACTTCTGTAATCTCTCACATAACATCATGCACAGTAGGATATGTCTACAAGATTTTTAGGCCTTGTTTTGCACAGTGCTGTGCATCTAATGTGCTGACTGAAGCGCAAATCAGATGCGACCTCCAACAGTGAGCTCCTGCTTATTTGGTATACATTCGCAGTGCTGGCCAAGCTATATTTTTTTCCGACTGCAGTGGTAGAAAATCAGATCAGGACATTGTAAAGTTTCTGTCAAGGGTGTCTGAATTACAAAACTGGCTGAACAGAATACATTTTTAGCAGATGAGTGTTCACACATATATCATCTGTGTATTTAGTGGTTTGCCTACATTTTCTTTCAGTACAACACCACCGTGTTACACCATCAGAAAATGCAAGAACAGGCACAAAATGGAAAATTGCCATCAATAACCTAAAAAAAAAAAAAGGTTTAATCTGTGCGTGTCCTGCTTCTGTATGTTGGGAGAGTCCTCTAATTCATCATTCCTGCCCTTCCTTTGTAGAGAGATCCCTGCCCACCAATGACTAGGTTTAGTCTAGGCTTAATGCTCTAAAAAGCTGTATCTCAAACTGATATCTCTTCTCATCTGATGCAATATTGATTTGCATTCTTCACTGCATCGTTATCGGTAGGTCCCCTTATTATTGAAGGATTGGGTGTCGCCTGCACGCTTCTTTTAAAATGGGAGATTATAGAAAATTCACACTTCATTGTAAAAAATAGTTATTTGGAAAACCTGTATACTCCTTTTTATAGAGGGTATATCTGTATACACTTAGGCCTCATTAACCGCAACGCATCTTTTTCACGTGACGGCAGAGGGCAGCTCATTTACTTGAATGGGCTGCCCTATGTGCAACAAACATGCCAAAGAAATTCCCACACCTTTATCAGGCCATGAGCCTCGTGACAAAACCCACATATGCCAACTACGTTTGGAGTGCCACTAAGCATTAATGGCACCGCAAGTTTCTTTTTTGCTTTTTCCAAAAATTCGGAAATCCATAAATTCAAATTTTCAAAATTCCGACATTTCAAATACTCAAATTACAAATTTTGGAAATTCAGAAAGTCAAAAATTTTAAAATCTGAAAAAAGAAAGAAAATCCCCAAAATTCAAAATAACTATTAAATTATAGGTATTGGAATTTCTTTTCAAATGTGGCTGTTTGTGAACGTAACAAATACACATTTATCTGAAGTTACAAATTATCCGAAATAACGAATGCCACATCTAAGCAAATGGAATAATAATAAAGTTTTATTATTGTTTATTATTATTATTATTAGATTATGCTCCATTCGTTATTTCAGATCATTCGTAACTTTGGATAAATTTGTACTCTTTACATTCACTAACAGCCAAATGTAAAAGGAAATTCCAACACCTATAATTTAATAGTTGTTTGGATTTTTAGGGTTTTTGGATTTTTAATCTTTTCGAATTTTCAAAATTTCCGAATCTTTGAATTTCAAAATTTCTGGAAATTGAAAAATTCGAAATTTTCTGATTTAACAAATTTTGTCAAATTTGTTAAAACATTAATTCGGAAATTCGAAATTTCAGAATTAACAAATTTTGTTAAAATTAGTTAAAACGAATTTGGAACTAAACAAATTGCACATGTCTATCGAACCCATGTTTTTCGTCTTCTTCCACATAGTCCTGCTCTTCCTTCTTTCCTTTTTCTCCTTTTTCCGCCTTTTTCCAGCTTTTCGCCGGAGTTTTGTAACAGATCTCCTTCAGAACTTTGCATCTGTCAGGAGCTGTACATATAATATTAGGTTTTATTCAGTCTGCTTTACATTGTAAAGTAAATACACATATTAAGTGTGTATTTTTATTTTTTTAATTTTATTTAAGGGACAAAGCTTGCGCAAGCAAATAAATTCAATGACCCACATGACTCCTGTAAAATTTTGGTCGCCACTGATGCCATTGGAATGGGGCTGAATTTGTGAGTATAAGTTCATACTGCTCCATACTGTGTTCATAAACCTAGTTTCATAAGTTGTTCCTCATTAGAGAAATGATTCGGCATATCTGGGAACAGTTTATTTCTGGACAGATTTGTGGATGAAATGCATTTTACCATGTGTTGTGCGGGATGTCTTCTTGTACAACTTTGGTCAGAATTGTAACACAAACTTCTATGTCCAGGGTATAACCTCCTCCACCAGTGTCAAATGTTTGGGCCTCCTGAAGATTTTAGCTTAAGCTATTTATTTAAACAGTACATGTTAAAGTGTTACTAAACCCAGAACCCTGCATTCACTATACAGTATCTGGTCTCCCACAGTGCACAGAACATGAAAATACAATTATTTTAGTAAATATAAACTGCTAAATACTTTTTCTCATCAGCAGTATATAGCAGTCCTGTGACTTCTATTAATGTCCGGTTGAGCACTGGTTGAAACTTGTATGAGGAGTTTTTATTCTTCCCTGATTGTCCCATGAGACTGTAGGAACCCTGATCCTGTCTGGACGGGACTAATTGGCCCTGTGCTGATCACATGCACCCTCCCAAGAAAAAAAAAAAAACTCTCTAGCAATACACACCAAACTGACCATGTGCAGAATGCCCCCAAGGCTCTGTACTATCACGAGATTGATTGGTGACAGTAAAAGAAGGGGAGGATCAGAGAAGACAGGATCAAACAGCCTTTTTACACAATACAGAGGATTAACCCCTTAGGTTACACAATGAGTATAACATGCATGCTTTAATACATATACAGACTGATTTTACTGTTGTGGGTTTAGTAACACTTTAATGATGCTGTAAAAAAATTTATGGTATATCCATCTATAATACAAGATGTTATTCTTGGGCCTGAAACATGGGACGGATACAAGTGTGTAGAACCTTACTTGAGGTCAGAAAATTTTGTGCATACAGAGGTATTGTTGATAGCTGTACTTAGTCACGGTTCAAACCATGTATGGGTAGTCCTGAATGTACCCGAGTTGATAGAGCGATCAACTTGAGTACAACCAGCCTGCTGGAATTTTACACACGATGATCTGCGCATGCATTAGGATTTGAACAAGGAGGCACTTCCTCCAGTGATGCTAAGGGGCGGGTTCCAACTGTTATATTGTCCTAGCTACAGGACCGAGCACAGATGGGGACAGGACAGGGCACAGGTGGCTATGGGTGTCTTTCAGCCAGGTTTCTGGGGAGGGGTGCACAAATGACTTGCATGTATTGTTTACATTATTCAACATTTTTAACAGCTGCTCTGCAGTATTTTAAGGCAACTTTTGAGTACATAGTATGTCCTGATCAAACTAAGAGGTGTACGGCGGTGATACTGTAAATATTAATGAAAGCTGTCAAGAGTGCATCTCCAATTTATTGATTTGTTTTTGTTTGTTTTCACATAATTACCCTTTTAGGAGTATTAAAAGGATCATATTTAATTCCTTGGTTAAACCAACAATGAACGAGAAAGGAGAAAAAGAGATGGCCACCATCTCCACTTCCCAGGCCCTGCAGATAGGAGGCCGAGCTGGCAGGTTTAGCTCGGTGTATAAGGATGGAGAAATCACCACCATGCTCCCGAATGACCTACCACTCCTAAAGGAAATCCTAAGCAAGCCACTTTCTGATATCCAGGTAAGTCATTTTATATTGTAATAATTGTAGTGGTTTTGTCAAAGTGTTAATAAATACAGTAGCTCTATTAATCTGAAGTAGCTGCAGCAATGGGGGGTAAGGTTTACAGACGCTTCTAGTTTCTACAGCAGTCGGGAGTGCATGTAAATACGGTAAGCCAACTGTTGGACTCCCAGTTGTGCAGGGAAGAAGCTAATGGAGCACAGTCTGCTTCAGTGAAAGGCAGGTGAGACATCAGTGTTCCGCAGACAAGGGTGAAGGGCGTGAGGCTCAGCAGGTCTGGACAGGGGGTGGGAGCTGCAAGATGGTTATTGGTTGCTAGGACTGCCCAGCATGCTAGCAACCAATCTCCTGCTTGTTAACTCGGACAGCCTCTGCCCTCTGTCCACAGCTGTCCTGCCGCTCGCTGTTGGCTCTAAGAATGACAGTGGCGACGGTGATGGCTGTGGGCAGAACAGCTCCTAAGTGGTGGGAGCGTGGTGGCCCAGATAAGACAGTAGGCTCCATTCACAGAACCAGATTGGATGCAGTATTTAGATCTGATCTCGGCCCCTTGTGACCACGTTGGCCAGAGGCATTTTGAGTCATTGGTGTCACAAGGGGGCAGGGTCACCTGACGATATCACCGGGGTGCCCCGCACCTTAGTTATCCTGTTGCCAACTAGCTGCCGTCGTTATGCGGCAGCAGGTTGGCATGGCTGCGCAAAACACCGTAGATGTACAATAGCCGCTTTAAGAGCTGTGGGAGGCATGTGCGCTGCCCGCCGCAATCGCTCCACAGAGAGGCAGAATGGGAAAATGTACAGACAGATCCTCAATCTGACAGGGAGGAGAGCAAGATCTGCTGTTGCTAGTGATCAGGAGCAGCGATCTCTCTCCTCCAGTCGCTGATCGGCGGCATTACTAGTTTAAAAAAAATATATATATATATATATAATAAAAATGCCATAAATGTATCCCCTATTTTGTAGACGCTATAACTTTTGTGCAAACCAAAAAACGAACACACACACACACACACACACACACACACACACACACACACACACACACACACACACACACACACACACACACACACACACACACACACACACACACACACACACAGTGCCTTGCGAAAGTATTCAGCCCCCTTGAACTTTTCAACCTTTTGCCACATTTCAGGCATCAAACCTAAAGCAAGGGGGCCTCACAATTGTGTCCCACTTGTTGGTGATTCTTCACAAAAAATTAAAATTTTATATCTTTATGTTTGAAATGTGGCAAAAGGTTGAAAAGTTCAAGGGGGCCGAATACTTTCGCACTGTCTGTGTGTGTGTATATACACACACACGTGTGTATATATATATATATATATATATATATATATATATATATATATATATATATATTATTATTATTATTATTATTATTATTATTATTATTATTATTATTTTTTCAAAATTGTCTTTTTTTTTTTTTTGCGCTATATATATAAAAAAAAAAAAAAAAACAAGTGATCAAATACCACCAAAAGAAAGCTCTGTTTGTGGAGGAAAAAAGGACATACATTTTGTCTGTGTACAACGTCGTATGACCGCGCAATTGCCAGTTAAAGTGATACAGTGCCGTATCTGAAAAAATGGCCTGGTCAGGAAGTGGGTAAATCCTTCCGGGGCTGAAGTGGTTGTTTAACCATTTCAGCCCTAGAAAGATTTACCCCCTTAATGACCAGAGCACTTTTTAAAGTTTGGTGCTGCTTCAACTGGTAATTGCGCGGTCATGCAATGCTGTACACAAAGGGGTTGATTTACTAAATGCAAATCCACTCTACACTACAAGTGCACTTGGAAGTGCAGTCCCTGTAGATCTGAGGGGAAGATCTGAAATGAGGGCAAGCTCTGCTGATTTTTATCATCCAACCATGTGCAAGCTAAAATGCTGTTTTATTTTCCTTGCATGTCCCCCTCAGATCTACAGGGACTGCACTTTCAAGTGCACTTGTAGTGCAAAGTGGATTTGCCTTTAGTAAAGAACCCCCAAAGTATTCTTTTTTTTTTTTTTTTCTATTATATATATATATATATATATATATATATATATATATATATAGTATATACAAAGCCGCGCCAACCCTCCACTACATATAATATGAAAATAAGATTAAACAGATAAATAAAATAAAATATGAAGATAAATACTGATACAATTATATAAAAAGACCTCAGATAATGTGTAGATGACCAAAAAAGTCAAACATGGCATTAAAGTGAAAAAAGTCCAATTAAAGAAAAGTTCATAAGTGAATCCAAATGACGGACGTAAGTGTTCTTAAATGACAACACCACAGTGGTTCAACACTTTCCAAGGCGCGTGACCGCAGTTCCAGCCGTGGTTCTTGCAAACCGCAGCACCAGGCTTTTCGTGGAGCGAGGCGGACGGGCTGTTGGACTGGCGGGAGTCCCTTTCTTTTCTGGGGGTCTCTGAGTGCTTCATATCGAGACCACTGAACAGACTATTATCTTGGAAACACCGTTAAGAGATGGAGTGCTGACCCAGCTGAGGAAGGTTAACCTGGATGTCATCCACTTATCATTTGTATATGCTTCATTCCATATATTTTCTGGTAAGCGCATTCAACATATGGTGACGGGTATCTCACGCGCCTTGGAAAGTGTTGAACCACTGTGGTGTTGTCATTTAAGAACACTTACGTCCGTCATTTGGATTCACTTATGAACTTTTCTTTAATTGGACTTTTTTCACTTTAATGCCATGTTTGACTTTTTTGGTCATCTACACATTATCTGAGGTCTTTTTATATAATTGTATCAGTATTTATCTTCATATTTTATTTTATTTATCTGTTTAATCTTATTTTCATATTATATGTAGTGGAGGGTTGGCGCGGCTTTGTATATACTTTATTACTGTTGGGTGCCATATCACATTTATTGCTGCAGCCTATTTTGTTAGTTTGTTAAATTCACATTATTTTTCCTAGCGCGGTTTACATTTTTCCTATATTATATATATATATATATATAATTTTTTTTTTTTTTTTTTTTCTCCTTCTTTTTTTTTATTAAAAATGATACAATAAAAAAAATGTTGTCATACATTTAGGCCTCAAGTACACTGCTGCTGGTAAACGGACGTTTAGGAGCAGTTGGGCGTTTTTTTTTTTTTTGTTTTTTTTTTGTTCTGTTTGTTTTTTTTCAGCTGCTCCTGAACTCTCCTCATTTTATCTTATCAGTACATGTACACAGGGTCATTTAAAGTAATTTCTAGGCAGTTGAGTTTAGAAGCTTTTTTTGGAAAGCACAAAAATGCATTCAGGACGGATGTTCAGAGGCATTTGAAATGCCTGTAATAGCTTGTAAACGCTTTAACTTACGTTTAGGCCCCTTTCACACTGGGGCGGTTTTCAGGCGTTACATCGCTAAAAGTAGCGCCTGAAAAAACCGGCCCCTTTCACTCCAGTGTGAAAGCCAGAGGGCATCTTTGGAGCGGTGTATTCACCGCTCCTAAACCGCTCCTACCCATTGAAATCAATGGGACAGCGCGGCAATACTGCCGGCAAAGCGCCGCTGCAGTGGCGCTTTGCGGGCAGTTTTAACCCTTTTTCGGCCGCTAGCAGAGGTTAAAACCACCCCGCTAGCACCCGCAGACCGCCGCTAAAATTACGGTAAAGCGTCGCTAAAAATAGCGGAGTTTTACCGCCGACGGCTGCACCGCCCCAGTGTGAAAGGGGCCTTAGCCACGTTTTTGCTTGCAGGCGTTTTTCATTTTTGCCAATTTGAGAAACTTTATTTTTTTTAAATGCTTCTAAATGCAGCAAAACTGATGTTTTAAACGACGGTTACTATCTGTCAATTTAAATTGTTCCGGAGAGGTTGTAAAAACGTCCCGTGTACATATAACCTTAGGCCAAAAATGTCTTGGGTTAAAAAAAAATTAAGCGTATATTTATTGTTTTTTGCAAAAGTTATAGCGTCTACAAACTATGGTAGATTTACTGGAATTTACGCAGCTTTTAGTTTGACTACCTATTTCATTTTTTGGGGTACTAAAATAGCAGGGCAGTACAAAACACCCCAAATTGCCCCTTTTTTGGAAAGTAGACACCCCAAGGAATTTGCTGAGAGGCCTGTTGAGCCCATATTTATATATTTTTTTATTTATTTTTTTGTCACATGTGATTGAAAAACGACAAAAAAAATACCTTTTTGGGGTGTCAACTTTCAGAAAAGTGGTCATTTGGGGGAGGTTGTGCTATCTTGACATTCCATGGCCTCCGAAACTGTGCTAGGTAGTGAGGAGTAAAACCAACAATTTACGCCCTTAGCCTGAAGGTGGTGCTTGGTTTTCAGGGTAGGCAGAAGCAGTAGAATGTTTTTTGGGGTGTCATTTCACATATACCCATGACATCTGTGAGCAATATATTATTTAGTGGACAACTTTTTATTTTTTATTTATTTTTTTGTTATTTTACGAAAACTTGTGGCAAAATATAAAATATTCCATGGACCCCACATACCTATCGGCAAAAAGCTTGGGGTGTTTACGTTCCAAAATTTTGTTAATTTGGGGGGGTTTTGAACTGTCCTGGCATTTTATGCCCGACATTAGAACCTTATTCCACGCATCACCCACTCTTCCAACCACTGGAATCACCAAGATCTTTCTGACCCTTTTTGTTTACATGAAAAAATATATTTTTATGCTAGAAAATTACTTTTAACCCCCAAACATTTATATATATTTTTTAAAGTGGAGGCCCTATAACGGGTAGGCAACCCCCTGCACTGGTGCCGCAAGTGGCACGCAAAGCCTCTTTTGCCAGCACTGAACTCCCTTCCCATCAGCAGAGCAGGGAAGACGCCAATGCATTCCAATTTCAGAGTTCCCCATGCCGCACCTGCATAAAGAGGGAGGCGCTGTGCCCCCACACATTGTAGCCCCACCCACCATCTGGAGGAAGATGACTCGCTTGATTGCCGCTACCATTCTCGGAAAGAAGGAATTTCACTGATTGAGAAAACCACAATCAGGTGACAGTTTGTGGAATTGCTGTTGAGCTTCTGGAAACTTTGTTATTCCTGAGCCTTTGTGTCACTACTGAACTCCTGCACTCTGTGTTCCTTTTAAGCCACAGCCAGTATTCAGCGCAAAGAAAATCACACCCAACTTTTGCTGCGGTGCAGAGCACCATACTTTTTCTTAGCTGCAGGGGCCCAACTTATGATCCTGCACACAGGCCCACTGCTGACCTGAGCTCATCATTGCGCATCCATTCCAGATGCTTGTATGTGACATCACATACAAGTACATGGGCTGGATGCAAGAGTTGGATCAGCAGGATGAGTGTGCCAGGTAGGTGTGTGTCATCTCTGCTTCCTTTCACCGCTCTGCATATCATAGATAAGAGGGTACAGCAGTGGAGTAGATGAGCAGGAGGGTACAGCGGTGGGAAAAAATGAGCAGGAGGGGTTCAGGTGGAACAGAAGAGCTGAAGGATTCAGTGGAGGATGAGATGAGAAGGGGGTTCAGCAGTGAGACAGAAGAGCAGGGGGGATACAGTGGTGAACCAGATTTGCAGGGGGGGGGACAGTGATCTGAGTTGTGAAGGTGCAGGAATTGGGGCTGATCTGAGGTGTGAGTGCAGGAAGTTAATTTCTCACTACTAAAGTAGTTTACAGCATTTCATTTATAAAAAGTCCTTTTCGTGATTGAGAGTGTGAAGCTGACATTTTTTTGTTATAAAATTGGCACGCTCAATTTCTTTGAAAACATTTTTCGGCACACTGTGCTTAAAAGGTTGCCTACCCCTGCCCTACAGATTAAAATGGTGGGTGCTGCGATTATTTTTTCACACAGTATTTGCACAGCGTTTTTTGTTGTTTTTTTTTTTTTTTTTCTTTTAAACGCTTTTTTTTTTGAGTGGGAAAAAACACTTTTGAATTCTTAATGCACAAAAACACTATATTGCCCAAATGTTTGGTAAAAGCAGCAGGCGACAAACTGCATACTTTTTTAAAAGCCTTTACAGGTTACTTACCGTATTCATCGACGTAACACGCCCCAAGCTTAGGAGGGAGTTTTAAGGAAAAAAACCTTACATTTAAATGCCCATCAATGCAGCCTTATCAGTGTAATTTGCATCCTTGTCAGTGCAGCCTTGCCCCCAGTGCAGCCTCAATATAACGTTCGCTGTGTTGCCTCGCATGCATGGTGCAATTGCTGTTTAGGACACGAGACCGATGCTTGCATTCGCCTTTTGCAAGTGAGCACGGGGAGGATGGGTGCTTTAAATTTATTTTATTTTTTTTGCTTATTTTATTTACACATTGTCCCTTTTTCAGATTTATAATTTTTTCCTTTTTATAATTTTTATTATCACAGTATGTGATAATAAAATGGAATGTAAATTTTCCCTAATGATAGCAACAGGTACAGGCACTCTTCCCTCCTTCTTCTTTTTTTTTTTTTTGCGATCTATTAGACTCTAAAGCCGCGTACACACGAGCGGACTTTTCAACGTCCAAAGTCCGACGGACTGAGTCCGTCAGACTATTCGATCGTGTGTGGGCTGCAACGGACTTTTGATTCACCAAAGTCTGACAGACTTTAGAATATGGAACATGCTTCAAATTTTCCCGACGGAACTCCGCCGGACCCGGTCCCCTTCGAAAAATCCGCTCGTGTGTATGCTACTCCGACGGACTAAAACCGACGCTAGGGCAGCTATTGGCTACTGGCTATGAACTTCCTTATTCGAATCCAGTCGTACGTCATCACGTTCGACTCCGTCGGAGTTTGGTGTGATGGTGTGTGTCCAAGTCCGTTCGGTCGAAAAGTCCGCCGGAACTCCGGCGGAACTCCTTTGGAGGTCTGTCGGACATAAGTCCTCTCGTGTGTACGGGGCTTAAATCTCTCCTCTGCCCTTAAAGCATCTGTCCACACCAAGAGAGGTGTAATAAGATGTTTTTCCCAATGGTGCTGTTTATATCCGGCGAAACAGAAGTAATGAAATGCTTGTAGCTTCTGGTTTCTTGGGCCATAGAGATGATTGGAGCCGTTTTAGTCTCCGATCAGCTCCATAGTCAGCTGGCAGAACCACTGGCTGCATTCTTGGATTCCCTGGTGGGACAGGAGAGCTAGAGAAAACCATGGAAGATGGCGGGAGGGGGTTGTTCTCTCCTACTGCTTATAAAAGTAGTCTAGCGGCTAATTGGCCGCTAGGATTGCTTTTGCATGAAAGCAGACCGCTAGCTGAAAAAAAATGTCAAGATGATACCTAAACCTGCAGGCATCTTTCCGGTATAATCAACTCAAATTCCAGCAACATACCAGTACATCTCTGATCCTTGTTGGGCATATGTTGTAATGTGTGTGTGTGTGGTGCTTTTTTTTTCCTTTTTATTTATTTTTTTTTTTTTTTTTATGCAACTAGTGAGTTAAATGAAAAGAGAGAACCTCTTAGAGAAAACAGATTTCTCTATTCACATCGATTGATATACCGCCCTGCATCCGCCCACTTCCAATGATGAGCATATTTGCACTGTTCTTTTTTTTTTTTTTTTTTTTTTTTCTTTTTTTTTCTTCCCCCGTTCAGCCCATAGCATTGATTTGATGTGGATGAAGAAATTTCTACCAAGGAAAGTAAATAAAAATATATGCCGAAGCATGTCCACCCCTACCCTTGTGCTTTAGCATATATGCTTCTTTTTTTTTTTTTTTTTTTTTTATAACCTCCTACAGTGCTGGAGTCACGGATTTCTGTATCCTAAGAGTAAACCCTGTTGCTGTCAAAATTACAAAATCCGTGCTGCAGCTGAATGGCCTACCTGCAAAGAAAACGTTAACAATAAAACAGTTACAGTACTGTAAAACAGTAGGACATACCTGAAAGGCAAACACAATCACAACAATGTAACAATAAAACAGTATAGCATAGAATACAGTAAAGCAGAACAGAGAGAAAAATAAAACGACAACTATATTTGGCTTTTTTTTTTATTTATTTATTATATAATTTATAAATTTTTTTACGCTTTTATTATAACTTTGAACATTCCAGCTTGGGGTCTCTCACAATGCGATGGCCATCTAACATCTTTCGAGACCCTGTGTGAAAGTGTACCCTAGTCCAATACTCCACTAGTGAGTGGTAGCGATGGAAACCGTTCCTGATGCAGAGACCATGTTTGCCAGGACAGGAGGGACAAAAATAAAGGGTGTTCATTTGTATCCACGCTTGCTACAGACACGGCATCTTTTTTGGGGTGTTCGTTGGGTAGGGGAACCAGTAAAGACATCCGCAAAATGCCTCTCATGCAGCCTGCTCACTGCACACTGCATCTGGGTTGTGAATTTGGGCCACAGCACCTGCTAGATACAGAAGGGCTGCGATGACCTCTTCCAGGAATTTTAGAAAATTTGAAAACAGGTTTTCTCCTATATATAGGGGGAACTTTTGAACAGGGTGAGTAGCCGATGAAATATAAAGCATGTAGTAAAAAGTATATTTTTAATAATATTAAAAAATATATGAGCACATACACAATAAAGTAAAAAGTGTTCAATCCTATGTATAAATATTTACAGGAAACTGGAAAAACACATTATACATATTTGCTCGTGTATCTGATGCAAATCACACTTATTCTGCTACACTGTACAACACTATGGCAGATATATATACCCAATGTTTTTCAAGACTTTTTGCTTATGTTGCTTTCTCTTCCTCAGGGGTGTGTGCGATTTAACATAGAGCATAAAACACATCTGTAATCAAACAAAATTGAATTGCATGTATATGCTGTCCTAATGGAAACATTCTATGATGCATCATCTGGTTATATCTGCTATAATTTAGGAACATATACACTAACCATACATAACATGGGTGTTCCAGTGTCCAAATAGCTATACAATAGTTTGACACTCTTCTCCTGTCTCTTCCTCCCTTTTTCTCTTTACATGTGGCACCCGTCCTCACACGGCTACATTTGGACGTCCTTTGTGGGGGACCTTACTGTGCATTGGACTTGGCTGCAGTTGTAAGGCTTACCGGACCACCCGGCGATCCAGAGAGGGGTTACCCGTCCGCATTTCATGTACACAGTTTTTTGTAAAATTGAATTTGGACACTGGAACACCCATGTTATGTATGGTTAGTATATATGCTCTTAAATTATAGCGCATATAACCAGATGATGCATCATAGAATGTTTCCATTAGGACAGCATATACATGTAATTCAATTTTGTTTGATTACAGATGTGTTTTATGCTCTATGTTAATCGCACACACCCCTGAGGAAGAGAAAGCAACATAAGCAAAAAGTCTTGAAACGCGTTGAGTATATATATCTGCCACAGTGTAGCAGAATAAGTGTAATTTGCATCAGATACACAAGCAAATAATATGTATAATGTTTTTTTCCAGTTTCCTGTAAATATTTATACATAGGATTGTACACTTTTTACTTTATTGTGTATGTGCTCATATATTTTTTATCTTTATTAAAAATATACTTTTTACTACATGCTTTATATTTCATTGGCTACTCACCCTGTTCAAAAGTCCCCCCTATAGAGGAGAAAACCTGTTTTTAAATTTTCTATCTTTTTTGGGATGTAGTTGAGTTGAGGCCGCCCACTGGTTGTGACTTGTAGCACACTCTCTTTTTTTTTTTTTTCAATTTTTCTTCCTGGAATTTTAGGAAGGATCCAGTTCGCCCAGACGCTTTGTATAGCACATAAGCGTTGAATGGAGCCAATTGGAAGAAGTATACAGACACTTTTATACCAGTGTCCGGCCTTACGGGCAACCAAGTACAGCCCCATCATCTGGAGGTGGAGGTTGAAGTCCACCCCTCCCATTTTACGGTTGTGGTTGTGGACACAGAGGGGCTTCTCAACACCAGTCGCTGTAGGATTTTGGACTGGAGTATCTGGGTAAATGGAAGACAGAACAAAAACATTCTGTTTGTCCTTCCATCTCACTGCAAGTAATTCATTGGACCTCAAGCAGGCTCTCTCCCCCTGACTAAGTTGGGCATTTACAAGCTTTTGGGGAAGCCCCTACGGTTAGATCGCACAATGCCACATGTGCCAACTCCTGATTGATAGGTGCCTAAAAAGTGGCGCGCTTAAATAAAAATTGTCCACGTATAAATAGTACCCCTTTCCAAATAAGGTTGACACCAAGTACCAAACAATCTTGCCGCTGCTGCTCCCTATGTAGTCTGGGCAGTTGGGGCGGGGCGGCCCCAAGGTGCTATCTTTTCCCTCGTAAACCAGGAAACTCCATGTATAGCCTGTTGCCCTTTCGCAGAGCTTATACATCTTGACCCCATATCTGGCTTGCTTGCTGGGGAGATGCTGACGGACAGAAAATTTAATTAGGGATTCATCAATGCAGACCTCTTGATCAAGGATAAACAAGGCTGACAATTGTTCGATGAAGTGGCTTAGGAGGGGCCGAATTTTATGGAGCCGATTATGTTTAGGTTCAACACGAGGACGACGGAGTCCATTGTTATTGAAATGCATGAACTGCTGTATTTGCTCTCACCTAGCTTTGGCCATGGCAGCAGAGAACACTGGCATATGGTGAATTGGGTCAGTGGACCAATATGACCAACTCACGCTTTTTAGTAATGCTCATGTTGAAGGATAGGCCCAGAAAGGTCCTAAATTTGGGAACCGTTCTAGGTTTCCAGCCAAATTGTCTGGCAAGGGGTGAATTTTTGTTTTAGGCGATAAATTGACCAGTGTATAAATTGCTTTGGTCCACTATAGATTCATATAGATCTTCCATGAAAAACGGCTCACAAAATTCAAGGGGAGTTAAATTTGCTGTTTTCACCTGAATTCCAGGTTTGCCAGTGAATGGGGGAAGTACAGGTGCTGCAGAATCTGTGGGCTGCCAGTCAGGATTTGCAAGCACATCAGGAAGGGCTCTTTGGGCCTGTGTTCGAACTCTTGGTGGCTGTGGGGCATTACTTGTGCTAGCCACCACACCAGCTTGAGCTGTACACTTATGGCACTCGCCACGTTACAAAGTGATACTGCAGTGCTGGTTTGTCTATGACCAGGGTGTACTAGACCGTTGGCGCTTGCCAGTTCACCAGAAGGTTTAGTGGCACTAGTGCTGACACTGCTGCATACACGTATCATGTGGTTGTTGCATCTCAGCAACAGAAGAACGGGGTCGGGTATGCCTGACCTTTAGCAGGGACCACTACTCCATTGTCAGAGCTGTCGGGTTGCAGCTCACTACAGGTTCAAATACTGAGCCTGAATGACATTGAGGACTCCCCGCTCTAATCTGTCATGCTCGGCATCCTGTAGGCCTCTTCACTAGTGTATCTTTCATTTGACATTTTGGCCAATAAATTTATAGGTAACTATTGCGACTCACAGGTAAAAAAAAAAAGCATCTGGTTGTCAGAGGACATGCACAGAAGAGAACGCATACAAATGTCACGCCTGCATATGTAAACAATGTTAAAATCACACGCGAGGTTTCATTGCGAACGTTGGAGCGAGAGCAATAATTCTAGCCCAAAACCTCCTCTGTAACTCTAAGAGGGTAACCTGTAAACATTTTTAAAATGCCGCCTATGGTGATTTTTAAGTGCCAGAATTTGGCGCCATTCCATGAACGTTGTGTAGTTTTAAAGCATGACATGTTGAGTATCTCTTTACTCGGCCTACCATCTTTCACATTTATACAAAAAAAGGGTTAACTGTCTGTTTTTTCTCTTTCGTTCATTGACAGACACTGCTCCATTAAATCTTGACCGTAGGGTTATCATGCCATCTTCAGGAGAGGACTAGGCAGAACATGTAATACATGTGAAAACACAACTGTACAGTTCTGCCCAGGGGTCGGTCCCTCTGGCTATAACCTCTCAGCCTGCTTCCTGCAGCTCTTCTTCTTCTTTTTTTTTTTTTTTGTTTTTTTTTTTTTTTTTTTTCTTCTGCCTAGTGAAGAAGGACCTAGGCTCTCTGCCGGGACCATCGGTCCTGGGATATTTTTTTCTGGATTTTTGTCTTTTGTGCATGTTAATGATCCTGTGATCTTCCATCAACTGCCGGCTGAGTGACAGGCTGGATAATATAAATCCTTGTAGTCTCCCCAGCCTGGCCATCGAGGGTGTGCAGGCCCCTAGCTACGCGCTGGGTCGGCCACGACATGTCCTTCAGGCTCCAGGGGCGGCCGGTGAGCCGCATGCTCCCGGGGCACACATATGACCGGACTACGGATGTCTTCGTCACAGTGTGCCGTGGCCAACAGCCACCCCGTACTGCTTGGGTGTGGGTCTGTGATGGGATGCCTCCAGCTCGTCCAGACAGTACAGCTTTCCCTGTCTCGGCAGGACAGAGCAGCTGGGCATTCCCTGGGAGGTCGATTAGGGGGTCCTTCTCCCTTTCTTCTATCCCTCCCCACGGGGGACACTGCATGACTGGGCTGTGGTGCGGTGTATGTACCTGGGTCGGGGCTCCTCCGGGGGGCTCTGACCCTTAGCTTTGGGCTGTGCTGGCTGTCTGTGTCCATGTGCTGTCATCTGCCTCTCTTCTGGTGTCTGTGGGCTCTGCATGTGATAACACCAGTATCGCTGGCCGCTGCCATTTTCTGTTAGTCTCTGTGAGCAGCATGGCCATCGACCATTTTCTCAAAGTCCGGCGGCCATTTTTTTCCTAGTGTTGTTATATATATATATATATATATATATATATATATATATATATATATATATATATATATATATATATATATATATATATATATATATATATATATATATATATATATATATATATATATATATGTATATATATATATATATGTGTGTGTGTGTATATGTGTGTATATATATATATATATATATATATATGAATGGCCAGCGGCCATTTTCTTGTAGCCTCAGCGCCATTTTTCTCCCCAGTCCCAGCACAGCGTGGTTTTTACTCCTGGATACTTGTGAGCTGACACAGCGACAGCACTCGGTCAGGGTGGTGCATCCTGCGGTGGGCCCCTCAGTCTGCTAGGAGGGTGGGATTGAGCACCTTGTCCTAAGTCCCCAAGGGTGCCAGACAGGGTGGGTCAACATGGTGTCAGAAGCTGGCGTTTCTTCCCCAGATCTCCCTGCAATTGCAACCGGCTCGCACCGGCAGTGCCTTTGGATGCTTTGTTGACGGTCCTGGAAAAGCTTGTTGCCAAGGTGGAGGCGGCGTGCGGGCACAAGGGGCGAGCTCTGATTCAGACTCTGGTCCCACGTTGACTGGCGGCCCCTGTTCTGATGTGTCAGAGGATGCTGACCAGGGCCGTTAGGACAGTGAGGATGATTCCATGTCCGGGTCCTGGATACACTTCCCCTGCTCTCCAGAGCATCAGTATCAGCAGTGGTGCTACGGTGCCTGATCTGGCTGAAATGCTGGTCTGCGGACCAGGCATCTAAAAAAAAAAAAAAAAAAAAAAGCTCTGACGGATTTGTCCTTCCTTGGTGAGTGGCTATTTGGAGCTTCGCTAGATGACATTATTAAGAATGTCACAGGTGGGAAGAGCATGTTGCTCCCACAGGGTAAGGAGCCATGCCACAGGCAAGGGCCCTCCTTTTCCACTCCAGAGACTTTCGTCCGCCTGGGACATCAGGACAGCGCTCACAGTCTGACAGGGTGACTGCTGAGGGACAAAAGCGTCCCTGGTCTCGGTTTGCCCCGTCCAACACTCGGCTGTCCGACCAATGGGTCTGCGAACTGATTTTTAATCAGGCTACAAGTTAGAGTTCCTCTCTTGGCCACCAGATTTATTTTCCCTCCAGCATACCTTTACTCCCAGCTCGCCGGGAGGCCCTGTTTGGGGCAGTAAGGGACCTGCTCAGATGCGGGATGATAGTGCCTGTTCCAAAGAACTTGTTCCTACCTCTTCATTGGATGCTGATCACAACGGACGCCAGCCTGACCGGCTGGGTGAAGTGCTGGGGGTACAGTCGACCCAGGGCCTCTGGTCGCGGGAGGAGTCCCAGTTACTGATCAATGTGCTGGAGCTTCGAGCGATCAGACTATGTCTCTCCACATGGTCAATGAGGCTACGAGGGCGACCGGTCAGGATCCAGTCAGACAACGCCACAGTGATGGCATATGTCAACCATCAGGGAGGAACAAGGAGCTTGACTGCAGCACGAGAGGTCGCTCACATCCTCTGGTGGGCAGAGCGACATGTACCAGCTCTGACCATATACATCCCGGGAGTAGAAAACTGGCAGGCGGAATACTTAAGTCACCAGATGCTGGACCTAGGAGAATGGTCATTGCATTCAGAGGCATTCAGGCTTCTTTGCCTGAGGTGGGGCACACCAGATGTGGATCTCCTGGCCTCTCGGCTCAATCGAAAAAGGTGCGGAGGTTCATGTCCAGGACAAGAGATCCTTGGGTGGACACATCAGACGTGTTGGTGGCTCCATTAGAGCGGGTACTAGCTGATTTCCCTCAACTCAAACTGTTGCCTCGTCTGCTTCGCAGAGTGGAGGCCGAGGGGATTCCAGTGATATTGATAGCCCCAGATTGGCCCCTACGTCCTTGGTACGCCGGCCTAGTGCACCTGGTGGCGAATGCCCCTTGGTGGTTGCCGATGCGAGAAGACCTATAGCAAGGTCCGATACTCCATCCTGCTTTACCTTCACTGATTTTAAGGGCATGGCTGTTGAAAGCCAACTGTTAAGGAACCAAGGTTTGTTGGACTCTGTAATGTCCACTACGCTGAGAGCACGAAAGTCTTCTTCTCAGAAGATATACCATCGTACGTGGAAGGCTAATATCTCCATGTGTGAGAAGATGGGGTGGCGTCCGTGCACCTATTTTGTTTCCAGGATCCTGATGTTCTTACAGCGAGGAGTGGACCAGAAACTGGCCTTAAGCACCATCAAGGGACAGATATCAGTCTTTGTTGTCTTTTTTTTTTTTCAATGACCCCTGGCGTCTCACTCATTGGTAAGCACCTTTTGTGCAAGGGTTTCGGCATGTAGCCCCTCTGGTGCGACCACCCCAACCTCCGTGGGATCTGAACCTGGTGCTATTGGCGCTTCAGAAACCGCCATATGAGAACATCAGGAAAATTCCCTTGACTATTTCTCAGAAAGGGGTCTTTCTAGTGGCTATTACATCTGCCAGGAGGGTTTATGAGTTGGCGGCCTTGTCTTGCAAGTCGCCCTATCTGGTTTTCCACAAGGATAAGGTGGTGCTGCATCCGCAACCTTACTTTCTTCCAAAGGTGTTTTCGCCTTCCATCTCAATGAGGAGGTGATTGTGTTACCATCCCTGTGTCCTAAGCCGACACACCCTAAGGAGGTGGCCTTCCATTCCCTGGACATGGTCCGGGCCCTAAGGGTATATCTGTCTGCCACGGATCCTTCCGGAAGTCATATTCTCTGTTTGTTTTGGTGGCTGGTCCGAAAAAAGGGCTGGTGCTCTCATCGACCACCATCTCACGGTGGATCAGACATATCGTGGTCCAGGCTTACACCTTGAAGGGGCAGGTGCCCCCTTTTTCTGTCACGGCCCATTCCACCAGGGCACTTGGGACCTCCTGGGCTTTCCGACATCAAGCGTCTGTCTCCCAGGTGTGTAAGGCGACAACTTGGTCGTCCGTTCACACTTTCACAAAGTTCTACAAAGTTGATGTAAGCACATCTTCAGATGCTTGCTTTGGCCACAGTTTTGCAGGCAGCCATGTAATCGTTGCAATTTACACTCTTCTTGTTAGAATAGGATTTTTGTACTCGCCGTAAAATCCTTTACTCTGAAGTTCATTGACGGACACAGCACCCACCCCTCCTATTATTTTACATTGTACTGCTTGTTGACATACTGAGCTGCAGGAAGCAGGCTGAGGGGTTATAGCCAGAGGGAACGCCCCCTGGGCAGAACTGTACAGTTCTGTTGTTTTTCACATGTATTACATGTTCTGCCTAGTCCTGTCCTGAAGGTGTCGCGATAACCCTATGGTCAAGATTTAATGGAGCGGTGTCAGTCAATGAACTTCAGAGCAAAGGATTTAACGGTGAGTACAAAAATCCTATTTTCTCTTATATTCACCAACCGACACAGCTCCTCTATTAGCCATTGGGTTCTTTGCCCTATTACTAGGAGATACTAGGCATTAGCTGCAACACAACACTCAGAACTTTTAGCTTAGCTCAAGGGGCGGTCCCCCAGGCAACAACCCCCCCAGTCCGCCACACAGACCTCAGTTTTATTTTGCCTAGTGAAGGAGAAGGACCTAGGAACCCTGCGGGCCCAACGGTCTGCTTTTTTTATTGCGGAAGCTTGGCTTTTTGCATAAGATGAATGATCGTGTGATCTGCTATCAACAGCCAGCTGGGTGACAGGCTGGATATTCTTATCCTTGTAGTCTCCCCAGTCCAGCCATCGAGCGCGTGCAGGCTGCAGCTACGCGCTCGGCAGGCCACAACGAAACCTCGGCTCCAGAGGTGGTCGTTGAGCTTTTATGCTCCGGGGCCCACATATGACCGGGCTACTGATGTGTGCGTCACAGTGGGCCGAGGCCAGCAGCCACCCTATACTGATCAGTGAGTGGTTCTGCAATGGAATGTCTCCCAGCTCTTCAGGACTGGTAAGTACAGCTCTCCCTGCCTCAGTGGGGCTGAGCAGCTGGGCATTCCCTGGGAGGTCAATTTGGGGGTCCCTCACCTCCCTCTCTTCTATCCCTGTCCCTATCTTCCCCCCACCCGGGGGGATGCTGCATATGACTGCTGAGCGGTGTATGGCTCTCACCTGGGATGGGGGAGGGGGGCTGTCTGTCTAGCAGTGTCCTGGATTCTGTGTTTTATGCCCCTGGAAGGTGCCTCTGAGGGTCTGCTGTTGTCTGGTGCGGCGCTGTGTTCTCTGCCATCGTTTTTCTTTCTGTACCTCATGGAGCTGCAGCCATTTTAGGTGTGGGCGAGGGCAGCATGCCTTCCTGGGGTTCAGCGGCCATTTTCCTAGTGTTCTCCTATTCAGGACACTGGCGGACATTTTCTGGAAGTCTGAACAAGTTTTCAGTGTTCTCTAGCAGCAGCAGCATGGCTGCTAATTACAGCGGCTGCCACCGACACAGCTTTTTTTTTTCCTCTGCACTTGGGAGCACACAGGGACTACAGGCAATACTTGTGGGACAGTGCAGAATTCCTCAGGGTGGTGAGTCCAGCGGGAAAGAGCCCCTCAGCCAGCGACAGCAAGGAGGGTGGGACTGTCCTAAGTCCCCTTTGGGTGGCAGACAGGGTAGGGTCAGCATAGCTTCAGAAACTGGTGTTTCTAACCCCGAAATCCAGGCAATTGTAACGGGGTCACCTACAGACTGCGCAGTGCCCATGTACACCCTGACGGCTGTCCTCAATTTGTTCGTTGCCAAGATAGAGGCGGTGCGTGGGAAGAAAGGTGCACTAAAGCGGCCCCGGACCCCCCCCGTCCCCCCCCCCGTCCTCTGGGGAGAGCTCTGAGGCTGATGACCCCTGCTCCTATTTTGTAAGACGACGCTGACCAGGACCGTTCGGACACTGAGGATGAGTCTCCGTCTGGGTCCGAGCGCGACAAATTCACCAGCACGTTCACCTAAGGTGTTCCTGTATCTGACTTATTTTGACAAGTTCATTTACAAGGAATGGGGTCGCCCGCAACGGACCTTTTCGGTCCCCAAATACATGGTGGTGCGTTACCCTTTTGAGGAGAGCCTTCTCAAAAAAATGGTCGGCTCCTCCGGTCGTAGACCACCCCCGCCCCCCCCCCCCGGTATCCAGGTTAAATTAACCACGATCCCAGTTGAGGGGACTCCTGCATTCAAGGATCCCATGGACAGGAAGGCCGAGGCAGTGGCTCGTTCCTTGTTTACAGTTGTGGGGTCAGCCGTGCGACCAGTACTGGCATCTGCACCTGTGTCCCAGACACTGACTGAGTGGGCAAAACTTTTGCACCGCGAATTGGGAGAGCAACAGGCTTCTCCTGTCTGTGTGGAACTAGCAGACCAACTAGTGCAAGGCCTTAAGTACGTCTGTAATGCTTCCCTGGATACTTTCCCTCTGTTATCCAGGGCTTCAGTGTCTGCTGTGTTGCTGAGGCGCCTGATTTGGCTAAAATGCTGGTCTGCTGACCAGGCATCCAAAAAAGCCCTGACGGATCCTCCCTTCCTTGGCGACCGGCTCTTTGGATGACATTAAAAATGCCACCGGTGGTAAGGGTACCTTACTCTCACAGGCCAGGAAGGCTTTTTTTCGTCCGCCCGGAGCTTCGACAAAATGTCCCCAGCCGACAGGACGACCATGGACAGTCAAAAACGTCCCTGGAACCGCAAGCCTGCAAATAAAAGTGCTACCACATCAAGCTTTGCCCCCACCCATGTCTCGGGTGAGGGGTCACCTTCGGGAGTTTGCAGCCCGGTGGTCCTCTTGGTTATCCGACCAATGGGTCTGCGATCTGATTTCCACAGGCTACAAGATAGAGTTTCTCTCTTGGCCACCGAACAGATTCTTCCCCTCCAGCATACTCCGGGAGGCCCTCTTGGGGGCAGTAAGGGACCTGCTGAATCGCGGGGTGATTGTACCGGTTCCAGAATCTGAACACTTCCAGGGATTCTACTAAAATGTGTTTGTGGTCCCCATGAAGGAAGGGGTACGTCCAATCTTGGACTTAAAAGCCCTCAATCACTTTGTAAAAGTGCAGAGGTTCAGAATGGAATCGGTTGGCTCAGTAGTTGCTGCACTCCATCAAGGGGACTCCCTGGCGTCCTTAGACATCCAGGATGCGTACCTGCACATACCCATATGCCTTCGGCATCAAAAATTTCTGCGGTTTGCAGTCAGGAAAGCCCACTACCAGTTTGTGGCTCTTCCTTTTGGTCTGGCATCAGCCCCCCGAGTCTTTACCAAGGTATTGGCTACAGTTTTGGCGTTGCTACGGCAACGTGGGATACCTAGACTATCTCCTCCTGAGGGCATCTTCTGCCTCAGAATTAAGGAGGATGTGGCAATCGCCATGCAGACCCTGCAAGACTTTGGATGGCTGTTGAACCTAAAGAAGTCGGTGATCGTACCGACCCAGTGTCTGGAGTACTTAGGCTTACTGCTGAACTCCATGGAAGCGAGTGTTTCTCCCTTCAGACAAACTGCAGACTCTCAGATCCGCTGTAAAACTGCTGATGAACCGCAAGTAGTCCTCGCTCTGCTTTTGCATGCGAGTACTGGGCCTCATGGTAGCCTCCTTTGAGGCAGTGCCTTATACCCAGTTCCACACCAGTCCTGCAGAAGGAGATTTTGACAAAATGGGACAAATCTCAGTTGTCCCTGGATCGACAGATCCAGGTGAGCCAGTCAGAGACTCACTGATCTGGTGGTTGAGGTCCCTGGTGATTCAGTCAGGAAAATCATTCCTACCTCTGAGATAGACTGGCATCCGTTGTGATCACTGTCCATCTGGCTGGGGTGGAGTGATGGGGGTGCAGTTGGCTCAGGGCCTCTGGTCGATGTAAGAATCCAAGTTGCCAATCAATCTGCTCGATTTGACAGCGATCAGGCTGTGCCCTCTCCACATGGTCGATGAGACTGCAAGGACATCCGATCAGGATCCAGTCAGACAACGCCACTGCGGTGACATACGTCAATCACCAAGGGGGAACAATAAGCTCAGCCGATGTACAGGAGTTCACTCACATACTTTGGTGGGCAGAGCGACGCGTACCGGCCCTGTCGGCCATTTACATCCCGGAAGTGGAGAACTGGCTGGCGGACTATATGAGTTGAGAGATGCTGGACCCAGGAGAATGGGCATTGCATCCAGAGATATTCAGGTTATTTTGCCAGAAGTGGGGCATACCAGACGTGGATCTGCTGGCCTCCCGTCTCAATTGGAAGGTGCCAAGATTTGTGTCCAGGACAAGAGATCCGTGGGCAGACGCATCAGACGCGCTGGTGGCTCTGTGGGATCAGTACCAGCTGATCTATGCCTTTCCTCCACTGAAACTGTTACCACGCCTGCTTCGCAGAGTGGAAGCCGGGGGGATCCCAGTGATACTGGTTGCCCCAGATTGGCCTCAGTGTCCTTGGTACGCAGACCTGCTGCATCTGGTGGCAGATGCTCCCTGGCGACTGCCGTTGCGAGAGGACCTTCTGTGTCAAGGTCCGATTCTCCATCCTGCTTTACCATCGCTGGCTTTAACAGCATGGCTATTGAGAGCCAGGTGTTGAGGAACCGGGGTCTGTCGGACTCAGTGATCCCAACTATGTGGAGAGCACGGTAATCTTCTTCTAAGCACCATTAAGGGGCAAATTTCAGCCTTTGCTGTCTTTTTTTCAGCGACCCCTGGCATCTCACTCCTTGGTGAGTACCTTCGTTCAGGGGGTACGACATGTACTCCCTCCGGTGCGTCCACTGTTGCCCTCATGGGATTTGAACCTGGTGTTGTCGGCGCTTCAAAAACCACCATTTGAAAATATCAGGGAGATTCCCCTGTTGACTCTTTCCCAGAAAGTGGTCTTTCTAGTGGCCATTACATCGGCCAGGAGGGTTTCAGAACTGGCGGCCTTGTCCTGCAAGTCGCCCTATCTGCTTATCCACAAGGATAAGGTGGTGTTGCGTCCGCAACCATCTTTTCTACCGAAAGTGGTCTCAGATTTTCATATCAATGAGGACATTGTATTACCATCTCTGTGTCCTAAGCCGAAGCACCTTAAGGAGTTGGCCCTTCACGCTCTGGACGTGGTTCGTGCTCTGGAGGTGTATTTGTCTGCCACGGCTCCCTTGCGGAAGTCAAACTCACTGTTTGTTTTCGGTGGCTGGTCCAAAGAAAGGCATGGCGGTCTCATCGGCCACCATTTCCAGGTGGATCAGACAGATTGTGGTACAAGCCTATGCCTTGAAGGGGCAGGTGCCCCCCTTTCCGGTCACGGCCCACTCCAAAAGGGCAATCGGAACGTGTTGGGCTTTCCGACACCAAGCGTCTGTCGCTCAGGTGTGTAAAGTGGCGACCTGGTCATCTGTCCACACGTTTACCAAGTTCTACAAGGTAGATGTCAGTGCATTGGCTGATGCCTGTTTTGGCCGCAAAGTTTTGCAGGCGGCCGTATAGTTGCAATTCAATATGCAATATATTTTTCCTGCTTTTCGATAAAAACACAGTACTCTTAAGTTAATGCACTGTTGCATTACTTCCGCAGTTTTGGGTGATCACTCCTGTTGAGGGTACTCTGTTTTTTGTTGTGGTTTTTCCACGCACAGTTGTTTTTTGTGGGTAGAGTTTCACTAGTTCCCACTTGCCATGGTGGATGATGTTTTTATGCTGTTTTTCCCACCCCTCGTTTGGCACTGCTTGGGGACGTCCCAATGGCTAAGAGAGGAGCTGTCGGTCGTGAATATAAGAGAAAATAGGCTTTTTTTCACCGTAAAATCCTGTTCTCTGTAATTCACCAACCGACACAGCACCCACCCCTTCTTTTTTTCTCTTTACGTTATACTGCTTGTTGATTTACTGAGGTCCGTCTGGCGGACTGGGGGGTTGTTGCCTGGGGGACCGCCCCCTGGGTGGAGCTAAGAGTTCTGAGTATTGTGTTGGAGCTAATGCCTGGTATCTCCTAGTAATAGGGCAAACAACCCAATGGATAAGAGAGGAGCTGTGTCGGTCGGTGAATTACAGAGAGAGGGATTTTACGGCGAGTAGAAAAAATCCTTTTTTTCATTAAACTTTTTTTTTTTTTTCGTTTGAAAAATCGATGCACAAAGAAAGTGTGACATAAGTTGCAACGACCGCCTTTTTATTCCCTAGGGTCTCTGCTAAAAAACATGTATAATGTTTGGGGGTTCTGAGTAAGTTTATAAAAAATAAAGATGATTTTTACATGAATTGGCTTGGGGCGCGAAGTGGTTAAAAAAAAAAAAAAAAAAGTGCCGCCGTCTCCCTGTGCTAGCATGCAAAGGTGAACGCGTGCGTTGGTCACGCACACATGCAAAATGCCGCGTGACAAATAATTGCAATGACCGCCATTTTATTCCGTTGTATCTCTGCTAAAAAAAAATAATGTATAACTCATGTTAAAAATTATGCATTATCATTTTGTACATCTTTACAACACTTCTTTTACATTCTCCAGGCTGCAGGACTGCATCCCACAGCTGAGCAAATAGAGATGTTTGCGTATCACCTTCCTGATGCCACTCTGTCCAATCTCATAGTAAGTATCTAAGATTGTGATTTTGAATGTCTATGTACATATAAGGGCGGGGTTTAAATCGTCATACATGGAAGGTGACCATCACAAAATATTCTCACTGTATGTGAATTGTTTGCAGTGGGAGGCTGGCATCTGTATCATGCTTAGCTATTTTTTTTGTGTATTATGTGCATAATAGCATTTACAGTCTCCCTTTGCTTCTCCTTTTCTTGTAGGACATCTTTGTAAGTTTGTCTCAGGTTGATGGACATTATTTTGTGTGCAATATTGAAGACTTCAAATTTGTAGCTGACATGATCCAACACATACCATTAAACTTAAGGGCACGATATGTGTTTTGCACTGCTCCAATAAATTGCAAACTGCCCTTTGTGTGCACTTCACTGCTAAAGGTTAGTAACTTCCATATAGAATGGCACGTGTTCCTTGCTGTTTTTATCTTTCCCTTTTTTGTTAGTTCACTTACTTAGTGCATGATTTTGGTAATCTGCAGAAATTGAGGCTTCTGAGTTGCCAGCAACAACCAGGTTGTCATTTTGTAATTTGCACCAGTACAAGACCATATGCAGGTACCTTTATGTATTTGGATGCTTGCAAGCACAACTTTGGACAGCCCATAAAACCCCTCACACTCCCAGCAATCCATTCTTCTTTTTTTTTTTTTTTTTTTTTTTTTTTTTGATGTCCTTAGGTGAAGGGTGACTTCTGTCCACTGTGAGATGGTTTCTGGCTGGCTTTTTGCTTCCATATTCTACCTGGAGAGATCTTTCACTGATCGTGACTAGCCCTAGGCCACTGTTGCCTTCTGCAGCTTCTGCATCGGTGACCTGTGGCAGTAGCCGTAATGACCAACCTGGGACCCCACCACATGAAAGATGTGGCACTGGACTCTGCATTTGGCACACACCCTTGGTGCAGCAGTTAGCCACAGGGTGCTGTCCAGGGCCATGGAGCCCTATCCCTGAAAATCCCTTTTATGTTGGAAGAGGGTATACCTTTCTGAAGATGATAAAGCAGAGGACTAATAATCTCTCCTTGGTATGATACATCTAGAGCCATGGAGTGATACGTTTGGGGCTCAGCCCCTTCTTTCACTTGAGGGTCCCTTCCCACCAAGGGATCTAGTGGGGGATGTCAGGCACAAGTTAAATGGGACTAGGAGCAGACCAGCACATAGTGATAGAGATTCAAGTATTCTGCTACATCTTTTCTTTTTATCTCGAAAGGAATTGCTTCAATTGTAGAGCTGATCCCTACCCCATTTAGCTGCTAAGGCAGCAGCCAAAGGTATATACATGCTACAGCAGGAATTAAGCCCCCTGTTGCTTTTAGTGGGTGCTACTGCTTGCCAATTGCAACCCATTCAAGTAAAGGGAGCCACTCTGCAGGTGCTCCACAACCGCATGCTTCTGCGGGATTAAAGCAGGTGGTGAGAGAGCAATAACGCTGCCTGCATTAACCCCCCGTTTGCTGTACTGCACAAGGTTGCAGG
Organism: Lithobates pipiens; assembly: GCF_037356315.1. Lineage (NCBI taxonomy): Eukaryota > Metazoa > Chordata > Amphibia > Anura > Ranidae > Lithobates > Lithobates pipiens. The sequence continues at coordinate 38,677,063 of NW_027507787.1, read as the reverse complement.
ACACTTGCAAAGTGGCCTAATTCACTTGAATAGGTCATGTTTGGCATGTTCTACACCCACCAACCATGACAGGGTGTAAAATTATTGCTGCGCCTGCAGAATTTTTACACTCCTGGCCACTGCAGCTAAAGTGGGTGACCTGAAGATCTCTTCTTTGCTGCTGCTGGCACCACTCTGGAGACTGATAGCTGGGATAAGAGGTGGAGTTGCTATTATTCTGCTTGGGACAGGAGCCAGCACTTACAGAGGAGACCTCTGCTTATACTGCTCCTACTCCCTACTACAGCTCCAAGATGAGATGGCGGCCCAGACCGCGATCTAGCAGTCATCTGGCCGTGATCTACTGATTGCTGACCCATGCTCTACTCTGATGGGATCTGCTGGCATTAAAGGGGGTAAATGCACTCGGATATTTCTATTAGAAAATCTTAAACTATTGTAATTTTGGTGGACTTTGTGCACACTTGTTAGAAGTTGGAACCACCTCCACCTTCTGGTCCGAAGGTCTCTAGCATGGGTTTTCTTAAACAATCCAAGAAGCCTACTAATGTATTTTTGGTCCACCTGCGTGTACACAATATTTTGTACAAGGACTAGCTGCAGGAAGCCAAAGTGTATGTCCGTCTGTCCTTCCAGTTCTTTTAACTGCTTGGCTGATTCTCTGCAAAGACACACGAAATACAACATCCAAAAGTAACATATGCAAAAGATACCATGGTATACAATAAGCTGAGCAACCCCACATGACATATATGGGATATACAATTATGAGTAAAGAACAATAGTCTTTTAAACGTCAAACAAACCCAACATCAAGTATCTCCTGGATGGAGAAACGTGTTAATTGCAATCAACTCTGCCCCTAGCTGTGATGGGAGGTATCTTACTGCAGAGGGATCTCTTGGACCACAGGATGGTTCTGTGAATCGCGTCCCTTTTTTCCCAATTTCATGTAGAAGCGGAGCAGCATAGGCCCATGGGGCACCCAATAGGTCCCCACATACCTAAGCCGCTAGCGACAGAGAAGAAACGGAAAAGGAGGGGGGGCAGCAAGAGGTAAGGAGCAGGGGGGGGGGGGGGATGCCAGAGGGAAAGGGGGGGGGGGCAGGGTTGCATCCAACGTGCCCAGCCCCAGTCACGACCATAGGCTGGTACCACTGACCACCAATCATCCTATCCGAACATCAGTCGTTCTCTAAAGAATTGTTCTAATCTGGTGTATCACTCTCCAGAAGGGCCCGACCTTCATCTGAGAAGATGAACATGTTCCAAATGGACCATGTCTTGGTAAACCGTTCGCTTTGATCGCAGGCCATGAGGATTAGATCCTCTTTTTTTTTTTTTTTTTTTTTTTTTATCTCCTCCACCTTTCTAAGCCACAGGCCAATAGTTGGAGATTGTGTGAACTTCCAGTATATGGGAATGCAGGCCTTAGCCACGTCTAAGTGAGGGATCAATGATTTTTTGAAGGTTTTACGTGAGCTGTTAGAGACATGAAGTAGGAAAAGGGCTGGAGCTGCCGTTATGGGGCGCTTAGTGAACCTCTGCACCGTAAGCTGGATAGTCTTCCAGAACCGCTCCAGAATGGGGCAGGTCCAGAAGATGTGGAGGATCATTCCCCGTTCTTCCTAGCATCTCCAGCATCGGTCTGGGGAGGAAGGGAAGATCTTTTGTAATTTTGCAGGGGTGTTGTACCATCTGGTGACTATTTTGTAGTTGGTATCTTGAGTTTTTGTGCAGATGGAGGATCTATACATGAAGTGAAGGATATTTTGTCTTTGAGGTGTCGTGAAGGTGCACTGCAACTCCCTTTCCCACGCATCTAGGCATCAAAGGTGGTGGTCATCCGGTGGCGTAATTAACAATTGATAGGTGGCCGATAGGGTATGGGGCATAATGCCCTCCTCTGAGCAAAAGTTCTCTAAAGTGGTTAAATATTGGTCAGAGCTACTGGGTGGGAGTATTGATTTAAGAAAGTGGCAAAGTTGGAGATCCCTCCAGTAGCCTAAACGGAAGGGGCCGTCTGGATTCATGAGATCAGTGGCGGATGTCCACTTTCTGTTTACGAGGAAATGGGACGCTTGGAAATATCCAGACGTCCTCAGGGAGCAGAAGATGGGATCTGTGTATCCCGGAACAAACTCCGGGGTTCCCAAGATCGGGCGTATCGGGGAATCGAGTGACATAAGGCATGAGCGTGTAAAGAGGGTTGAGCATATTCGCGTGGTTGTACCTATCAGGGGGTGGTTCTTCACGTCTTTTGGTAGTGCGTTATGTCACCAAGGGGCCCTGTTCAGGGTATTGCACACTGAGTCTGTTCAAGTCGGGTCCAATGTTTAGTGGTTTGGTGACTTTTCCAGTCGATAAGTTAGGTCAGGTGAGTCACCTGGTGATATTTGCGGAGGTCTGGTACTGCCAGGCCTCCAAACTGTTTGGGCAACATAAGCTGTCTGTTGAGTCTAGGCCTCCTATGTGCCCATATGAAATCGAAAAACTGAGATCTGGTCTGGTCAAAATAACTAGAGGGGATTTGGATTGGGAGGGCTTGTAGAAGGTATAGAAATTTGAGGAGGATGCACATCTTAAGGATATTGCATCTCCCAAACCAAGAATGGAACCCCTGTGTGCCATTTGGTAAGCTGGGCTCGAACAGCAACCAGCAGTGGAGGAAAATTCAGGGGGAATGTCTGAGAAATTTGGGGGGGGGGGGGGGGATAAATGTGCCAAGGTATTTCAGGGCCAAGTTTGTCCATTTTAAATTTAAAACTGGATTGGAGGGCTGTGAGGAAACGCAAGGGGACTCCTATGCCCGAAAAGGTGCGGAGATAATGTGCAGCCCTGGCGTGTTCCTTTCTTAATCCAAAATAAGTCCGATAGAATCCCGTTGGCCTGAACACGCGCTGATGGGTCACCATAGATTGAGTTTTTATTCAATGTAACATGGTGTTGCCCAACCCTATATGTTTCAGAACGGAGGTCATGAATTGCCAGTTCACCCTGTAAAAGGCCGCCTCCGCGTCCGTAGTTAAGACGACGCAGGGAATCTTGTTCTTATTGACCACATGCAGAAGGTTGTTGTCCCTCACCTCCCTGGTTGGGACAAATCCAACCTGGTCCAAATGAATCCGGGACAGAAGGTAAAGTTTGATCCTGGTAGACAGTAATTTTGTGAACATTTTGAGATCTGTGTTGAGTACGGAGATCGGTCTATAGTTCCCGCATGTGGTAAGATCCTTGCCTTCTTTGGGGATCACTGCGATATGTGCCGATAGAGTGTCTCTGGGAAATGTTATATCTGAGCCCAGTGAGTTGAAGTTTGTGCATAAATTTCTCTAGGGACGGCAGTTGGGTTTTATAGTACTGTGCAGTGAGTCCATCTGGCCCTGGCGCTTTCCCTAATTTAGTGGCCCTGATTGCTGAGGTTCCGTGGACAGTCTGGGCATGCCTGTACTGGTCAAATAGTCCTCTATCTGGGATTGTGGGGGGGGATTGGGGGGGCAGGGGTCTGAAAGTTGTAGAGGGGTGCATAGATTTCTTTAAACTCTCTTGCTGCATTTTGTGAGAGTGTGTTTTTTCTAGCCGGAGGGCGCCATAATATGCGGTATATAGTTTGCTAATACCGGGTCTCTTAGGGATTTGGCTAGAAGCTTACCGCAATTTTTTGCATAAGAGCAGGATTTCCGTCTCCAGGGCGGGAGTTTGAGCATGCTTGTGTCGGGCCTCAGCAAGGTTTAGGTCACTAAGAAGCAACGTCATCTGTATAGAGTGCTGCCTCTTAACGCGTGATCCATGCTTAATTAGCACCCCGCGGATCACCGCCTTGTGGGCTTCCCATACGATGCTGGGATTACTGTCAGGAGTGTCATTGGTCTAAAAGTAACAGTCCAGTTCCCTGGCTACATCTTTATGTACTTCTTCGTCCTGGAGAAGACTTTCATTTAATCTCCAGGTCCTCGATCTGGAAGTGAAAACATCAGTGCGGGCGTACGACAATAGAACAGGGGCATGGTCAGACCACGTAATAGACCCAATCAATGTGTCCCTAATTGCATGTAGTTGGGAATGAGGGATTAGGAAGTAGTCAATCCTCGATTATTGCTTTATGTGGTGTGGAGTGAAAGGTGTAGTCCCTTTCTGTCGGATGAAGGAGTCTCCGGGCGTCAATCAGTTGTGTCGTTTAAAGCGCAAGCAATACGCTTCCCAATACCAGGTGTAATTGAGTAGTGTCCGGAAGACGTATCTTCCGTGGGGATCGATAAGATATTGAAATCTCCACCTACTAGCAGTTGGCCCCTAGAGAACTCTAGCAGTGTGTCTATCATTTTTGTGATGAAGTGGTCCTGGTGACTGTTAGGGACATACATGTTCGCCAGGGTCACATCGATGCCACCGATCTTGCCCCTTAGGAACAGAAAGCATCCCTCCGGGTCAGTTTTTATATACTTGCAGATCCAAGGAACGGTGCGGGAAATGAGTGGATACACCACGAGACTTGGCTCTCCCCTCTGCACCAAACTTTGTCTGGCCCATATGTCAGTCCAGATATGCAGGTTTTTATGGATATTTTGATGGTCTGGGGAAGCAGTGTACTCTGCCCAGGCCATCTGCCAATTCACAGCAGGCAATGCAGACACCTCAGAGCTGTTGATGGATTCTCAGATCCTAGAAGTCTGCCTTGGCTCTGACCTATCACTTGCAGTGCCAAGGCCTAGTATATAAAACAGCCCAAGCTTGGGTATTTCTTCCTCGGGAACAGTATGCACCCTTCAGTCGCATGTTAGGTCTCTTCTCTCAAATGCTTTATCAGTCCAGTTTCCTATGGACGTTTCTAGGCTTGATGGTTGCCCTCTTCAAGGCAGTGAGGTTTACCCAGTTTCACTCCAGGCCCCAGCAGCTTGGTGTTCTAACTGTGAGGATCAAACTACCCCAGTCTCTGGAACACCCATTCTGCAGTCGGGACATAATTTCTCTTGTTAATCTGGGCAGTTCTCCCAACAAATTCCAGCCTGTCGGACTGAGGAGGAATCCTTGGATCTGAGAGTGCTCAGGGGACTTCTCCATTGAGGGAATCCAGACTTTGCCATCAACATTCTGGAGTGAATGGCCATTCTGCAGGGGACAGATTGACTTTAGAGGCGACTGAAAAGATTTCAGTAGGACAAAACCACAACTGTGGCTTACATCAATCATCAAAGCAGTACCAAAAGTTGTGCAGCTGAAAGAGAACTTGATTCTCACCTGGGCTGAAAGACACACATTCTGGTTGTATGTGGATTTTTCTAGTCATTGATGGGGAATGTCGGTAATGGATCTTCTGGCAGCCCTCAACAAGGTGGACAGGTTCATGGCCATGACCAGAGATCCCTCGTGCCTTTGCAGTGGACACGCTGGTTACCCTGTTGGATCAATTTGGGCTGTTCTAGTCTTTCCCTTCAGTAAGTATTCTTCCTAGGTTGCTCCACAGGGTCGAGCAAAGAGCATTTTGGTGATCCTGGTGTAACTGAATGGTCTAGAAGACCATTGTACTTTTATATCCGGCTTCTTGGAGACTGTGACAGACTCACCTGGGACAGAGGCTTTTGTAGGGGACTTAAAGTGGGGTACCCCCTAAAAAAAAAAATTAAAAGTCAGCAGCTACAAATACTGCAGCTGCTGGCTTTTAATAATCGGACACTTACCTGTCCCGGGTTCCAGCGATGCGGGGGAACGAAGCCCCCCCCCTCGCTCCCCGCTCCGCTCGCGGCGCCGTCATGCATACTGTGGGCACCCGGCTGTGGCTTCACAGCCGGGCACCCACTGCGCATGCGCGAGCGGCGCAGGGTGCCGTGATACGCCGTACAGTCACCTGGGACACGTGACAGGTCCCAGGTGAATGTGCGGCGCGAGGGGAAGTGATGTCACCAGCCCGGGCAATGAAGAAGGCAGACTACGAGGGACCCCCTAGCAACCGGTATTTAGAGGTGAGTAAAAAATTTTTTTTTTGCCAATTATTTTTTTTTTTTTTTTTTTTAAGATTTTTAAGTAGTTTTATTTTTTGGGGGGCAACACCACTTTAAGGCTAGCCTCTACTGACTATGGGCCCTGGCTTTTAAGGGAGCACTGCTCTTTGGGAGGTACATGCCTGGGGGACCCTTGGAGTAATGTTACTTTGGATTCAAGTCCATGTCTCCCATAAACACAGACTCTGGGAATCTAGGCCCGGGGGCCATGTTTAGGGCCTAGATGCCCCATTACCAACAATGACTGCTTCACACTGAGACTCATAGCAGACGTTAATATCGGCTTCAGCCACCTGTCTGGGGTCTACTGCTATGTGTTTTATTTTAAGTAGGTCTCACCCATAGTGTAACTCATAAGTGTCTTTCACCTATTGGTCCTGTCTGATCATCTCTTGCAGAGGTGATTGATATTCCACTGTACCTTGTTATCCAACCATTGTGGGATGTATGTTTATGGTAATGTACTTTCTATCCAGGGTGGACGGCTTGGTGCCGAATAGTCTGGGTGGGTGAGTCACCCATGTGGCTAGTTTAACTTAAAGTGGATGTAAACCCTCTGCTATACCCAGTGAAGTGAATGCCCTCAGATGATGCACCGAGATTAAACACATCTCCCTACATACGTTTTACATGTATATCTGCTGTCTTCAGCTTTCTACATTCTTTAGAAAGTCCACATGGTGGTAGAAATGTTTCTTCCTGTTTCAGCAGTGCTGTGGATTCTGGGCATACACTGTGTGAGCACTGATTGGAGGAAAGGCACACCCCCACCCCACAGAGGCAGAGGAACAAAGACAGTTGCAGTACGAATAGACAAAATCTCTCTGCTTATATATGTGTAAGTTCCCTCCCTGCAACAAATTTCCAGCTGCTTTTATCTCCTGTGTCAGAAAACTTATTAGAAGTTATCATGCTGATAAGAGAAATGCAAAGACACAGGACTTAGAGCTTTGGAGAGAGATAAGTAAACACTACAGATATATATGACCGGGTCGGATTTCATGAATGGGGTTTACAACCACTTTAATGTTTATAGTATGTGTTGGCTGTTTTGGCTATGCTAATTTTCCCATTTTACAGTTTGTATTGTTAGTGTAATATGACCAGGAGGGGTATATCCTCCTGTGGAGTATAAAGTATGTGTCTGAGTTTCAATAAACAGTTATTCCTTTGGCGTTTACCTCACATCTTCTCTGTGTACATTGTTTGGGGTAAAAAGGGCTCATATTAGCTCTGTCTGCTCGTAATGGTTTGGAGGGCAGGAAGCACTCTTTGGCGAAAGGGAGCACCTAATCGAGTTGCCAAGTGGTTCCCTCAGGATTCTTCCCCAACTGTCCTGACCTGTTATAAGGGTCGGAGAACTTTTTAGAAATCTGTCATTGCACATGGGCTCACTTTACATTGTGTGAGGGAAGCAATTTGCTTCCTTAGGGTACCCTGTGGAATGTATCCTGTCTTTTCTCCAGTCTGGATCAGTGCTTGGCCTTGAGTACCCTCATGGGTCAAATTTCAGTCCTAGGTATTTTCTTTCAGAGGCCTTCATTCTCTGACCAGAGCTATTGTACAGTGGATAGTCCTATTTGTCCCCCAGTGTCTCCATGGGATCTTATTCTGGCTTTATTGGCTCTCCAGAGTCCCCTTGTGAGTCCAATGATAGTCCCTACTTTCAGGGTGTGTGTGTGTGTGTGTTTGTGTGTGTTTGTGTGTGTGTTTGTGTGTGTGTTTGTGTGTGTGTTTGTTTTTGTCACGTTGGTAATAGTCTTTCCTTGTGTTTTAATAGGAACAAGGTTGTTTTTATAACTCTGATCCCTTTGCCCTGCTTTTAATTATTCCAAAACCTTTTCCCTCCATTGTTTGGCTGTGGAAAGTGTAGTACAGGTTTACCTCTCAGCGACTGCTTCTATCTGTTGCTTGGATATTCACTTTTTTGTCTTGCCAGAGGGTTCTCACTGGGGCTCCTTGTGTCTTGTTCCCTCATTGCTGGGTCAATTAAGCAGGTTATTTCTAATATTTATGCCTCGAAGAGCATGGTTCTTCTTTTGGTGCCTCATGGGTTTTTTGGTATCTGACATCTGTTTATCAGATTTGCAAGGTGGCTATCTGGTCTTCTGTTAACACATTTGTTAGGTTTTTATCAAGTTGACATTCGGGCTTCTGTGGACACCAGTTTGGGCACAAGGTGCTATCCAAGTTGGATGCAGATTCCTATGTTTATTGCTTTGTGGGCCTAATGGCAACATTTGCTGTTTTGGGTACCCCACAGTAGTATTGCTTGGGGATGTTCCAGTGCCTATGGCTGGTGGAGCTTGTGTCCTGTCCTCTACGATTAGGAAAAAGGGATTTTTATTTTTATTTTTTACTTGTAAAAAATTCCTTGGAAATACACTTTACAGGACACGGGCAACCCTGCCCTCTGCCTGGTGTTTTCCTCTAATTGCTTGCTACAAAACCAGGGCTGCTGAGAGTTGGAGTAGTTATATGGGCTGTTCAAAGTTCTGATTGTCTGCCAGTCATCTGAAAGTGGCTGCATATTACCCTGTGTGTAGGAATATTAGTGTGTATCTTGTACTGTACTTCAAGAAAAGTATTTTACAGGCAAGTAAAAAAATCCTTCTTTCTTTTTTTTTTTTCTCTCCTCTTGTCTAGTTTGCACGACAGTTCAGCAGGAATGAGCCTCTAACTTTCCAGTGGATCTGTAAGCATGTACGCTGGCCGGTTTCCTCTCCCAAAAGCATTAAAGACTTAATGCATCTGGAATCTGTTCATGATATCTTGGATCTCTATTTGTGGTTAAGGTGAGTCCTGTTGCAATTACCTAATCAAAACAAGAAGAAATCTGGTAGTGCCTTTATGTTTAAAAAAAAAAAATTTAAAATTAAAAAAAATCATCCTGCATTCTGCTGCAGCTGACACAGCTTCTCTCTTTAGACCATTGGGTTGTTATGCCACCTTCAGGAGAGGAATAGGCCTTAAACAAATTTATTTTCCAGTGTCATTATGGGGTATTTGTAAAATTGTGAGGAAAATAATGAATTTAATCCATTTTGGAATAAGGCTGAGCCTGCAACATAACAAAATATGGAAAAAGTGAAGCGCTCTGAATACTTTCCAGGTGCACTGTATATTGCTTGGTTTGTAGGAAAGTTATAGATATGGTGTATGTGTTTTTTTAAAATATATATTTTTTTTTTCTTTTTTTATATTTAAATTACTGTGACGGCCTCATTTCTTGAGGTCCAAAATGCCAGAATAGTACAAATGACCCCTTTTTGGAAAGTAGACACACCAAGGTATTTAGTAACAGCCATGGTAAGATTTTTTTTTGGTCACAATTAAAAATAATAAAAAATTGAAACACACAGGTTTGTCCACAATTTAGAAAAAAATACATACTGTCACCAGTGCAGTACAGCATTATCATATAACTGGTGTGACGGTGATCAGGGATACTGTATAAAAAAAAAAAAAAGTTGAATTTATTTATCACTTCTTCTTTTTTTTTTTTTTTTTTTTTTTTTTTTTACATACAGTGACCAGAGCAATACAGCAGTGATCGTGATTTATTTATTTTTTTATTACTCTACACACTATGATTTGCTTATAAAAGTAAATTTCACTTATAAGCAACTCTTTATTTTTTTTTTTTTTTTCTGAATAAAATTCATTAATTTAGTGTTGTGAGTAGCTGTGATTGGCCACAGCTAATTACATGGTACAGATGGGCTTTGATTGGCCCTGTCTGTACCATGTGATCACTGACCAATCGCTGAAATATCAACACTATAGTACACAAGGAATGACATGAAATCAAGCCATTCATTGTGTACAAATGTCATGTGATCTGCTGTGATTGGTCACAGCAATGACATGGTGCTGGCAGCAGGCCGATGAGCACAGCCGATCCTGGGAGGTGGTTATATGGCATGCACCCAGGATAAGAGGGCTCCCACCTAGCTGTCATTTTACACTGAATAAAATTCAGTGTAATATGGCAATTTATTGGCCTTTGAGAATACCCCCAGGAGTGTCTTTTTCTGCTTCACAGATTAGTGATTTTCTGAGAAGTCTACTAAAAAAAGAAAAGTAAAATTTTAAGCAACCCCTACAGTAGGAATTTCATTTTTGGTTATGCAAGGCTTGCCATCTAAGTGCCCGTTCACACCACAAAAAAGTCCTCTAGATCCATTCCACATGCGTTGCTGTTTTTATTTGTTGTTTTTTATGTATTCCGGTTTTTCATGTATTTCTGGATGCATTCCAGATTAAATTTTTTTCTGCTTATTGTCCTGTTTTTTTTTTATTTATTTTTTTGGGGGGGGGGGTGTCCCATTTTTGGACTGGGTTCTGGTGCATTTTCATGCTTTAACATGTTCCAGTACAGTTCTGTGCATGAAAAAAGCTGAATGTTGTACTTTTTTATTTCCTGGAACTCAAAAGCACTGTAACGCACTGCACTGGTGTGAATTACACCATTGGAACCCATATAACCTACTTTCCAAGGCCTTTTTGATGCAGAAAAAAAGCACTGCACTGCATATGGTGTGGACGGGCCCTAAAGGTATGCAGATAATGCAGCTGCCCTCATTAGGCCACTGAAAGTTCATCAGGTGATTATAATGAAGGTTTACCTTCCCATTCAGGAATCAGTCTTGAAGGGACTTGATGAAATAAACAGTATTTTCTTCAGAACAGAAAAAAGGTGGGAATTTGCAACAAAATTTGTTTAAGGGCCAGATCATGGCAGGAATCGCACAGGAATGCACTGCGCATTCCTGTGCAAATTGCATGTGGTGCAGTGCGATTTGAGCCCCTTTATTTTGACTGGATGGAATCCCAGTAGACCGTACCAAAAGTACTGCATGTACTGCTTTAAAAACATACTGCAACCGGATTGCATGGTACCATGTACTTCAGCTCGGGCAAAGACGTTACACTCAGGTGTGAACAGGTATAATTGAAAACCATGGGATTTTAGATGTTGAGCATTTGTAGCTTCAAGCGTGAATGGGGCCTTAATTTTTGACATCATCATGTCCTAATTTCTTCTTTTGTTTCTTTTTCTTTTTTTTTTTTCTACCCAGTTACCGTTTTATAGATATGTTTCCACATGCTGGGCTTGTAAGGTCCATACAAAAAGAGCTAGATGCAATTATTCAGAATGGCGTTTATAACATTACTAAACTCATCAGAGCATCAGAAGCTGCAGCTAGTCTTCATGTGATGGAGGGCACTGTTCTACCTCATGAGGTGCCTACAGATGAGAACTCAAGAACTGTACTGAAGGGGAACAGGGGAGGTAGGCGGACTGCAATAAATTCAGAAGCACAAAGTGGGTCCCTCACCTCCAAGTTGGTCAAGGATGGACTCCTTACACCAAGCATGCTAAAGCAGCTTCAACTAGAATGGTCGAAACACCAGAATGACCATGAAAGCCACGCTAGACAGACCTACTATATGGACATTTTAAAAAAGACAAGAAAGAAGAAATAGTGCCATTTAAACACAATTTTATTTTATTTTTTATTGTACAAAATAAAAAGATTGTATATCAAAGTTGTTCAGGTTTTTTTTTTATTATGATATTTTCAAGTGATCTGTTTAAATGATGAGTTTTAATTTTTGTTATAGGGAGCCTGGAAAGCATTGCACCAGTGACCTCGTATGGACAGGCACTTACACACTAACAGGAGGCCTCAATGAACTACTGTGCGTGTTATACGCCAATAAATGCAGTACCTACTAAATAGCACCATGGTAGTTCATTGAGAGTGGTGGGTGAGCCGCACATAAAGTCAAAGCCTGCTGTGTGATAGTAAATGGCAGTCTCAGACTGGGCCCCCGCCAAGTCACGCATCCAACACGTTTAATTTCGCCCACTGGAACTTACTCATGGGGATAGGGTCTCTAGGTGGAAGGGGCGGTTAAATGCATCATTGGCCACCACTCAGTGAAAGAATGAATATCAGGTGTGTGAAGGGCTGGTTGTAGAAGTTGTGTGTTTAAAGCTTTATTTATTTATTTTTTCATGCTAATCTCAGATTGAATCTGATGAGTTTACTAAAGTCACGAAAATTCCCGTACAACAGAAAAAAAAATTCGTGAAAAAGTGATGTCGTGTTGTGATGCATTTGTATTGCATTTTCCAACGATAGCTGTACCGATTAAATGATAATCGTAAGTGAACTGTCATGATCGGCTCTCGAAAGCTCTGTACTAACAATCTGATTATCGTACAATCGATTTGAAAGCTGTATTTTCTGTATGATTTTCTGATCTGTGCATGCACTTCCTAATGCCCCATACACATGAATACCCATAGAAGATCTGGTTGTAAAGCGGTTTTAAATGGCCAGCCTCTTGCAAAGTGTAAGCAAAGAAACAAGTCTGCAGGAGTCTAATAAGGCTAAAATGCAAATATTCTATGCTCGGGGAGTGGCCTGGCAGGGGTCCAGGCTGAGACTGCGATTCACTTTCACACAGTGGGCTTTGACTCGATGTGCGGCTCCCGTGACACCCATCGCTCTCTACCATTGCCTGGAGTATAGACAAGCTCCCTTCCCGGCCAGCACTCACAGCAGCGGGCACAGGACTTCATTCCCATACAGCCTGAGCGGCTCACACATATCTTGGTTTGTCAAGGTAGTTCATTGAGAATTACAAGCCGACAGCAGCAAAGGCACCTTGTAGCTTTCCGTTCACAGAACTCTGTGAATGAATGATGCAGCCAGGCGGGCTCGGCTTGCGAGCAGGAGGATGTAAAGGCCAGTGGATTTGTAACACGCACCCCCCCCCCCCCCCTGAATTTGAGTGTAACCTGTTACAAAAGGTGATCTTATCCTTTTAACTATGACTCGGTACAAAATACCACATTGGTTTATAGAATTGTTTCTCAAAATTTTTGGTTATCAACTATTAAAGGGAATGATCCTTGTGCATAATGATGAATGTGTGAGGGGGAGGCCTGAAAAGGCACCCAGTGCCATCCCAATGCAGAGTCTATCTCTGACCTCCCTGAGGCCATAGAACAGGCTACTGGTTGTTGTCGCCATCCCTGAATCCGATTTAAAGTTCCTATAATTTATCTCTGAAGAGACGTTCCTTTGTTCCTAGAAGTTTACTGCTGTCATCTACTAATTACAAGGGGTTATTTTGGATCTTATTGATGCAATGCATGCTACCCTACTTTTTGGAGGATCAGCCTGCTTTCTCTAGTGCTTTTAGAGCTGCGAAGACATCCACTACACTTGCTGTCTGCGGTATTTCACCATGTAGAGTTGAAGCAGCAGGTCCCCCTTTCTGACACAGAGCTTGACCTTTATTCGGTTTCAAATTTGGGCCTAGGTTGTTTAGGCGGTCCCCAAATTTTTTTTTTTTCTGGGTGTTTTGGAGATTGGTTGGTCCTGTGTTGCCCACCCTCACTTTCACTGCTTTTGGATGTCCTGACTATATGGGAATTACGATGTTCCTCAATGGACAAAGAATAAAGGCTTTCTGTTACTAAAGTAAAAAAAACCTTTTCTAGCAGTTTATTCAGGAACACCATTCCAACCCCTCTGTATTTCTGTTCATACTATTGGTAGTGTGGGATATGAACTGGAGTATGCTGCTTAGAGGAAGGATCTTTGTATACTAGGGTTGGTTTACAGTTTTTCTGTTTGCTAGTGTCCTTCTGTAGGCATCTGTATCCAGGGCTGTCTTTAAGGCAGGGCAAAAGAGGCAGCTGCCCTGGGCCCTGTCATTGTTGGGGGCCTAAAGCAGCTGCCTCATACTTGCCAACTATCCCATTTTAAATTCCCTTGTCCCTTGAAGTTTTAGTCCTGTGCTGTGTCCCGATATCTCAGTGTGAAGTGATGGTACTAATGCCACCCAGCTCTGCCCTATTGTTGTGTACAGATGACTCACCTGCAGACCCTGTGTTTACATGTAAATAACCAGCAATAGTAAGTAAATGGCTGTGGTCAGTGGCATTGATATGTAAATAAAGGCAGCATTCATATGTATATCATGCTCCCCTGCAGTGAGGGGATGATGAGCTGTAACCTCTAGCAAATAATCAGTGAGCCGTAGTGTGTGCTGTAACCTCTAGCAACAGTCAGTAAGCAGTAATGATATGCTTTAACTGCTGGCAACCAATTGCAATTTCTGCATGAACTGATACAGTAAACTGATTTTAAGTCTAGCTGCTATTTGTTGTATGTCTCAGAGCAGGTGGAGAGAGAAATTGCATGAGGTGGGCCCCAAGAAAATTTTTGCCCAGGGTCCGATCAATATTAACCACTTGCTTACTGGGCACTTAAACCCCCCTCAGTCCCAGACCAATTTTCAGCTTTCAGCGCTGATGCACTTTGAATGACAATTGCGCGGGCATACAACACTGTACCCAAATGAAATTTTTATCATTTTTTTCCCACAAATAGAGCTTTCTTTTGGTGGTATTTAGTTACAGCTCGGAGTTTTATTTTTTGCTAAACAAACAAAAAAAGATGCAAAAAAAAAAATAAATAAAATCATGTTTTAATAGTTTGTTATAAAATTTTGCAAACGGGTCATTTTTCTCCTTCATTGAAGTGCGCTGATTAGGCGGCACTGATAGGCTGCATTGGTGGGCACTGATGGGCTGCATTGGTGGGCACTGATGGGCTGCATTGGTGGGCACTGATAGGCTGCACTGGTGGGCACTGATAGGCATAGTTAAGGCGGCACTAATAGGCACAGATAAGGCGGCACCGATGGGCACAGATAAGGCGGCACTGATGGGCAAAGATGGGCACAGATAAGATGGCACGGATGGGTGGCACGGATAAGTGGCACGGATGGGTGGCACGGATGGGCACTGATAGGTACCACAGATAGATGGGACTGATGGGCACTGATAGGTGGCACTGATAGGTGGCACTGATGGGCGGCACTGCTGGGCACTGATGGGCGGCACTGCTGGGCACTGATGGGCGGCACTGGGGTGCAGCACCTTTGAGGCAAGATTTTGGGTGGCACTGTGGGTGGCACTGTGGGTGGCACTGTGGGCACTGCTGGGTGGCACTGTGGGCACTGCTGGGTGGCACTGTGGGCACTATGGGCACTGCTGGGTGGCACTGACAGGGGGGCACTTACTTTATTTCAGGATGGCACTGCGGGTGGCAGGTGGGCACTGGCAGGGGGCAGGTGTCCGCTTGAATTGCTGGCCGTGATCGGGACTGATGTCCCGAACACGGCCGCCGGCGATCGGCTTTTTTTTTTTCTCCTCGCGCTGTCAGCGCGAGGAGGAATACTAGCCGATTACCGGCTCCGTTCTATCACATGATCAGCTGTCATTGGCTGACAGCTGATCACGTGATAAGGGGTCGGGATCGACCCCTTACACGGATCGGTGATCAGGCGAGTCTCACGGACTCGCCGATCACAGAGCGCGCCGCGCGCGCCCCTCAGGGGGCGCGCAGGCCGCTCGTAACCGGGACGACGTCAATAGACGTAGTCCCGGCAATCTAGGTCCGCGCTAATGCCGTCATTCGGCAATAGCGCGGATCCCAAGTGGTTAAAGACGGCCCTGTCTGTATCCCTGTATCTCTAAGTGGACTTCAAAAAACGATTTTCTAGCAAGTACAAAAATCTCCCCCCCCCCCCCCCCCAACACATGTACACATATTTATAGGTAATATACATTTTTGAACTGTATGTAGAAAGTGCTTGTAGTTCACAGATTTAATACAAGGATATTTCATGGCTAAGTACTAGATTTTCTGTATATTCTTATGGCATTGTGTCCATTTACTCATTGCCTTGTACTTTGTCCTCTAAGCTAGACTTGGGCTTTTGATTAGGTTAATAGACCTTTGATGTATACGGCTCAATAGATCATACGTGAGCACAAAGGCTAGTCAGCCTTGGTATTGTATTCCAGGATAAGCGTGTTCTGTCTGACAGACGGGAGTGAGGAAAAGCAAGTCAACGGCTCTTCCTGTTTGCAATGATCAGCAGTGATTGGACACGGCTGATCACGTGGTAAAGAGTCTCTGTCAGAGACTCTTTACCTAGGTCAGAGTCACAGTATGTGACACTGACACACCACAACGATAGCCACGATGCCCCGGCTTGATATCCTGGCGATGTCATATGACGTCCAGTCAGGATATCGTAACCACTTTGTCGACGTCATATTGCTATATGGCGGGCAGCAAGTGGTTAAAAATGTTCACTCAAAATAATCTTGTGTTCAAAATCACTTCTTCAGTGATCCAGTTGTGTAAAAATGAAATCCCTGTTTGCTTATTTTCCTGTGTGGAAATGAATAATTGAAGTGAATATTCACACAATTTATTTGAACATTCCTAAAGTGGATGCTATGGAGTCTATTCATTAAAGTGGCTGCTAAGCCACTTTCACATGTTCATACCATCCCCTCTGTGTTCTGATCCTGTGTGCCCCTCTCTGACTGATATATAAAAAACAAGCCTGCTATACCTGATTTCACAGCTCTTATCAGAGATCACATGATCGGCTGGCTTTATTCTCTCCCTCCTCTGATAGATGCAGCGGACAGGGCCGAGATTTCCCCCCTGACATCACTCAGGAGAGGAGAGAGAGAGCGAGCCAATCATGTGATCGCTGAGAAGAGCTGTGAAATCAGGTACAGTGGAACCTCGGATTGCAAATAACAGTTTATGAGCAATTTCGCAATACAAGCAATTTATTTTTTTAAATCGAGACTCGCTTGTGTGCAGTACTGCATTTGGCCAGAGGTGCGGGGGTGGCGGTGAGGCTTGGAGACGTTCGTAAACCCTCTGTTCTCAAGTGTCTCCGGCGCCTTCGCACCTCTGGCCACATGCGGTACTGCATAGACAAGCAGTGGCTGTGGAACGGATTTTCTGAGTTTCCATTTGTTCCTATGGGGAAACTCGCTTTGATATACGAGTGCTTTGGATTACAAGCATTCTTCTGGAACGAATTATGTTTGCAATCCAAGGTATTACTTTATAGCAGACAAAAAAAACTCACACAGGGGCACACAGGATTAGAACACAGCAGAAGGGAGGGTAAAAATATGTGAAAGTTATTTGAACAGTGGCAGTTGAGGGGGCAGGCACTGTCACGAGCTAACAGGCAGAGAGGATATACCAGTAAAAGGCGCAATACATTAGTACCTCAGAGGTGAGCATATACCGTATATACTCGAGTATAGGCCGACCCGAATATAAGCCGAGGCCCCCAATTTACCCCCAAAAAAACTGGAAAACTTATTGACTCGTGTATAAGCCGAGGGTGAGACATGGCTGTCCATCCCTGTGTGTCCGTCCATCCCTGTGTGTGTGTCCGTCCATCCATCCCTGTGTGTGTGTCCGTCCATCCATCCCTGTGTGTGTATCCATCCATCCATCCCTGTGTGTGTGTGTCCATCCATCCATCCATCCCTGTGTGTGTGTCCGTGCAGCCTTGTGTGTGTGTCCAGCCTACCTGTGTCCCGAGCCTCCTCCGTCCCGAGCCGTCGTCCCGAGCCTCCGTCGTCCTGTGCCTCCTCCTTCCCGTCCCGTGCCGTGCTGATGGATCGCCGCTCTTCTCGGCGGCCATTCTACAATTCAAAAGCCGCGCCTCCGCCTGTGATAGGTGGAACACTCAATTTCCCAGCAGCCTGTGTTCCGCCTATCACGGACATCCTCTCATCCTCGTCCGTAGTACGAGGATGAGAGGATGTCCGTGATAGGCGGAACACTGACTGCTGGGAAATTGAGTGTTCCGCCTATCACAGGCGGAGGCGGAGGCGCGGCTTTCGAATTGTAGTATGTCCGCCGTCTGTCTGCTCGATACGCTGATCGAGCAGTCAGACGGCGATGACTCGAGTATAAGCCGAGGGGGGCACTTTCAGCCTCAAAAAAGAGGCTGAAAATCTCGGCTTATACTCTAGTATATACGGTAATACAATACATAAGTCCAACAATGGATGTATGGTGAGAAATGAGTCTGTGAGTCAGGGCTGCCACCACATTAGACCAGAAGCCAGAAATCCAGTACAGCCAGGCATGTACTGGCCATCGGGACTACCGGGAGTTTCCCGGTGGGCCGATGGCTGAGTGGGCCGGTTTCAGTGACAGCCTGCCAAATTAATGGCTGTGCTGCTCGCACAGCCATTAATTTGAGCACCGCTGTACTTCCGAGCGCAGCGCGGCGCACTTCAGCTCTTTCCGCCCCCACTCGGCGCTCTCAGAACACTGGCACTGCACAGATCTTTGGCCACCTCTGGCCCACAGTCGTCCTTTTCCGTCACCGCTCGGCTTCCCCTGCCCCCCTCCTCTCCAACAG